>NC_090267.1:363310111-364510111 GCF_040414725.1 Anabrus simplex | reverse complement strand
GGTACCTCACATAACGTGTTGCCTCACCTAAGTCCTGAGTTAAGCTAATTCTTGGCCTAGCAGCACGGCGATTGTAGTACTCCCAAGATGATGGCGCTATTGTGTCACCCAACGACGTCAGACAGGGTTAAGTCTCTTGCCCATAGGTGTGTTGTTCTCCCCTCTTTACAATGCGATACTGAACATTGTCGTCGCATGTGTTGTCTAGATATTATTGCGACTCCAAAATGTTCATGATTTTTACCGCTCACAGGCCAAAGTAGGCCTACACTTCCGAGACTACAGACGTATTCTACATCAGAAATGTGGTGTGAATACTTATTATGACTCTAGTGATCAGACTAAAATCAATTTTCTCTTCATGAAGATAAGCCACTTAGAAAATTATTTTATTTTATCCAGCCAGTCCCTGCTATGAACAGTGTGAAAATGTCGTTCATAGGGTCAGTTGTTGCGTACATTTCAGTTGGCTTGGCAGATGGATATGTAATAGCAACTTCTGGCTCGGTGAGAAAATCAAGCTTACGCCTCATTTCCCAGGTGGGGGCCTATGCTTCTTCCCTTACACCTAGGCCATCTATGACAGCTGATGGCGGAACTGTTGAGGATCCAACCAGTCCTTGGGATGACTACTTGATTTATTTATTTATTTATTTATTTATTTATTTATTTATTTATTTATTTATTTATTTATCTATCTATATATCATATGGCTTTTAGTGCTGGGAGTGTCCAAGGACATGTTCGGCTCGCCTGGTGCAGATTTTTCTATTTGGCGCCTATTTGGATGGGGGATGAAGATTATGTTTATTATTATTATTATTATTATTATTATTATTATTATTATTATTATTATTATTATTCGGTAGGGAGACGATAAAATTTTCGGCACATAGCCTACTCCTGTCGAATTCCATCAAGGGGTCTGCTTAATGCTTAACGTCACCATCCGACAGACGAATCACCACCAACAGCGTCATATGCCTTTACTCTATATGAGCACTACAGAGAAATTTGGAACTGAGTCTAGGCTTTTGAAATGCAATCTAGTGATTACATATTATATACCACCACCTCTGTTGGTGAGCATTCGGATGGCGATTTTTCCTACAAGGGACTCGAACCGGCTAATCACGATGTCAGACCATATAGACTAAGAAAATAAGCCCTTGAATTACTAGTGGATGGGAGACAAAATGTGAATTCTTAGACCTATTTGTTTGTAATATCGTCCTGCACAAGGACACTTTTAAAGGCTGAGTTGATTTTTTAAATTCTCAATCTCATTTAATTCTTCGTTTATGGGAGAACATTTGTATCAGATTCAGTGCCAATAGGCATATTCTGTCCAACGCTCTACATTGTGTTGGTTTCCATTTTATCTGAGTTTTCGACGTTGTTTACCATTCTAATGTATAAAAAGAACAGTGTTCGTCCAATTTTTTCTTAAAGCGAAACAGGAAATTCCTTCCCAGTCGAGATTTATTTGAAGTAGTCAGTGTTACAGAGAGTTAACAGGTGTACTGTGGGAATGCTCTTTTTCTGCAAAGCGTCTCGACTACTGCTGAGGGCATCGTGCCAAAGGGGAACAAGGGCACCGCACCAGACAGATCGCTCTAACGTCCTGACTGCTGTGACGGGAACCCGCAACTCTACCATATCCTCTACTGCGCCTTTAAATCCCTATACACTAACATGGACATTTCTGAACGTAAATGAGACCACAAGACACACACGCATTTCTCCAGTCCGCTGGTATTTGAAGGTGCTCAAATACGTCAGCCTCGTGCCGGTAGATTGTCACGTAAAAGAACTCCTGCGGGACTGAATTTCGGCACCTGGGCGTCTCCGAAAACCGTAAAAATGTAGTTAGTGGGATGTAAAGCCAATAACATATTATTATTATTATTATTATTATTATTAATAATATTACACACTTCTCTCTCTCTCTCTCTCTCTCTCTCTCTCTCTCTCTCTCTCTCTCTCTCTCCGCTTGTTCCGCCATTACTCAGATTCATGTTCTTTGATAATTTTTTTGACCGAGCTCGATAGCTGCAGTCGCTTAAGTGCGGCCAGTATCCAGTAATCGGGAGATAGTGGGTTCGAGCCCCACTGTCGGCAGCCCTGAAGATGGTTTTCCGTGGTTTCCCATTTTCTCACCAGGCAAATGCTTGGGCTGTACCTTAATTAAGGCCACGGCCGCTTCCTTCCCATTCCTAGACCTTTCCAATTCCATCGTCGCCATAAGACATATCTGTGTCGGTGCGACGTAAAGCAAATAGCAAAAAAAAAATATATAATTTTTTGTGATCATGCTGTTCTCTCTTGAGCTTTCCTGTTTGCGCTAACAACTGTAGGAAAGGAGCGATATAATTTTCGATTTTTTAAATATATTTATAAGAAGAAAAATTCGAACAAGAATTACCGAGGCCACTATAGCTGAGCCAGAGGAGCATCGGATACGAGATGTTAAAACTAAGGGTTCATAGCTAGTATTTCTTGTTCTCGACTACTGTCCATTCGGCTCATTACTTAGCAACACACGACATCACATAATTCGTGGCTTTATTGCAAAAGCATTTCGCGATAGCGGGTGGGAAGTAAATGAAGAAGTGAACCGCTTAGATGAAAAGAAGCACGAGACGAGTAGGCCCTATATATTCTAGCCATCGATGAACAGAGAAATCGTTCTGTAATATTGGACCCAACAGTACGGTTAGAATCCAACGAACAACAGCCGCACCATGTGCACTCTGAGAAGCAGGCAATTTACGTTCTAGTAACCAATTATATCATGGAGAAATATCATGTAAACTCCGTCACCGTTAGTGGGTGCGAAAGGTACCATACCCGGGATGATGGCCGAGTTGCAGAAGAGTTTTCCTAAAGCTACCCAGCCATGATTGCCGAGGCGCTTGTGCGTTGGTCTGGGCTTCTTTTTCCTTACAATTTGCCTTACTTCGCACCGACAAAGAAAGGTCTTATGGCGACGACGGGATAGGAAAGACTTAGGAGTGGGAAGGAAGCAGTCGTGGCCTTAATTATCATACAGCCCGAGCATTTGCCTGGTTTGAAAATGGGAAACCACGGAAAACCATCATCAGGGCTGGAGACAGAGGGTTTCGAACCCACTATCTCCCGGATGCAAGCTCACAGCTGCGCGCCCCTAACCGCACGGCCAACTTGCCCGGTGTGCTTCTTTTAAGGAACCGTTTATATTCCAAGACGTAAAAATGGTACAATACTGTGTCTTATGACAAACCCGTTGAGGGCCAGTTTTCTAAACAGAGGATTATATACATACATATATGTTACCATCTCTTCCGCATGCATTGTACGTCCTCGACACGACGTAATAAGCTGAAAGTTAAATATTCAATATGAGAGGATGGCTTCTCTGATCCAGGTAGCTACTGTATCATATGTCAGAAGTCACTCTATGAGTATTTGTGCCTGTGAGTGGATGTGTGAGTACTTTTGAAAGTACTTTTTCATACTATCTCTGTTATACTCCTACCGACCCTATTTATTTATTTATTTATTTATTTATTTATTTATTTATTTATTTATTTATTTATTTATTTATTTATTTATTAAAGTTACTTATTTTATTTTACTTTGTTTTATTTTATTTATTTTTGCTGGTGGTTTAAAGTTGCATTAACGCAACCCAAGGATGGGAAAAGCTAGGGCAGTTAAGGTAACGGCCGTGGCCTTAATTAACCTTTAAATGCACAGCGTTGCGTATGTGCATAGGAGAATTTACTTCCTTGATGTACATTCTCGCAAGACAACTGAGTATTCTTATTTCTGCTTCACGTTTGAAAAAGCGTGCATTTACTTCCACATTGCAGATGAACTCGCTAGTAATAATGAAAGATCTTTCGTTTCAATACCTCTAATACTTATTACCTGGAATGAGATATAAATGTTAAACAGTAACATAAAATCAGCACCATAACGTTGTTTTCCAGAGCGTTCATGAGCATGGATATTTCCTAAGGCTGAAGCGAGGTGGTAGACCCTAACTAATTCGACAGATTTGCATATACACAAACCATTCAAAAATCATCATATTTTGATTTTGAATTGATAAATATTATAAAAATACTTTTTTACCCATTATTATGCTTTACTGTTGGAATAGCTCCCTGAATGGATCAGTCCTAGAGTATCACCCTCTTGATTCCAAAATTGCGGTTTCAAATCCCGGCAGATGTAGTCGGATTTTTGAAGTATGGAGAAAAAGTCCATTCGAAACTCCATGTCTTACGATATCGGCATACAAAAGATTTGGTGTTTACTCGGCAAAGTTAACTATGTTTACCTGTCACCTGAGAGAATGACAAGGAATGTTGAAACTGATGTTCAAATGGAACATACGAAGCTGAAGGCATACGACAATAAATAAATAAATAAATAAATAAATAAATAAATAAATAAATAAATAAATAAATAATGCACATTATTATTATTATTATTATTAATATTATATTACAATGAAAAATATATATTTTAAAGAAATAATAAGTTGCATATTTAAGGATTAAGTTACAGCACCAGTATTTGGCTAGTATGAAAATGAGAAACAACGGAAAACCATCTTAAGTTAAGTATTGCCGACGATGGGATTCAAAACTACCACCACCCGAATGCAAGCTCAAACTATGCGACGCGAGCCTGTTATTTTTCTGAGTGAGTGAAGGTACGACTTGTTCGCACATTCATCTTAGCTATCTTCCTCTACGGTGCGGAGACGTGGTCTGTTAGCGCATCGCATAGGAAGAAACTAGACGATTTTGAAATGTGGTGTTGGAGAAGAAAGTTCCGTATTTCTTGGACAGAACATACAAACAACGGCTCAATTTTAAAAGAACTGTAAACTGAGAAGGAGTTGTCCACTGTCTGTCTCTAACGGAAACTATACATCTTTGACAGGACTGCATATAGAGGAGGGGAATCTCTGGAGAAGCTGGTGATGCTGGCCTCGATACCTGGCAGAAGATTTCTTGGGATAATAGTAATAGTACAAGCTGTTCTTGCAATTTATTTTGACGTTACTTTCCATTCACTGCAATTAGTTTTATAGGACTCCTATTCGGGGTAAAATTCTGACATTTGAGTGACTGTTAAGTCCAACAGTACCTTCCATCCCGACAGTACAAGGCTGGTGAGCAAATCTTCCATAGTCTGTTCTTTCTTGCAAAGATGTAACACTGTTGTTCTCCCAGCAGCCTCATGAACTCGATATCACTGTACCTTAAACCGAATCTTAAGTGATCTCGGAGTATTAGACGTTTGACTTGAACAAAGAACATTAACATGATACAAGTTTTGTCCTATAACAATATATTCAACTCTTGTGGGCTCAAAGGTTCCTTTGCGACTATATGTCCTTTCTATGCCATGGCACAAGCTCTGTAGAATGGGATCAAGATTTCCTGAGGCGCCTCTATTCAAGTTTTAATAAACACAAATATTAAAGAAAGAAGATATAGCCGAGATGAGTAGCTCAGACGGGCTGAGAGACTGATTACCTCGGATCGAGTAGGGGTATTTCAGTCGCCTTGACAAAGAATACTGCAATGTATTCGAAACATCGGCGAACTGTACGTAAAGTACAGAAAACAATAACAGGGTTCAACCTGGAAAGTAAACTAAATAATTCTACACATCGTATAAGATTCACTTCTAAGATAGTTTCATAGTGGAACGAGAAACTATTATTATTATTATTATTATTATTATTATTATTATTATTTCCGGGATCCTTGGCTGAATGGTCACGACAGTGGCCTTCAGTTCAGAGGGATCCGTGTTCAATCCCCGGCCGTATCAGGGATTTAAATCCTAAATTGTATTTGTGCTGTCCCCTAGTTTTACCTTTCAAATCTGACTACCCTTGGGTTCTTTTTTGATTCCGGCGGGCGGCATTACGCTTGCGACGTCTAGGGAGTCTTATTTTCACGCCCTTTATGGCCCTTGCCTCTTCACCCTATACATTCATTCTTTGAAATATCGGACCTGTTAATTTTCTCCTTCTCACTAGTGTAAATAGAGAATTGTCTCCCAGTTGTACTTCCTCTTAATAATCACCACCTCCACTGTCCACAACAGCCCTGCAGAAAATTTTATTCGGTGATATTGTTTTCTGTACAATTAAGAATTTAAGTTAGTTCGTGTCAAGTGATGCTTTTTATGAAAAAGATACGTTATAAAAGATTTCTAAATGTCTAACATTAAATAAATCATAATTACTAAATTATTGAACTCAAGCTCTTCAAAAATTGGGTCGTAATTCAATTCCTATCATTTGTAAGATGTTCAAATTTCATTGCTCTATGAGCACTACTTCCTGAGAAAAATGTTCCTAAACATAAAAATTAATTTTGAGAAATCAAGCCTTGAAATTTATGGTAATTTGTCACTAAACTCTGATCATGCCTGCACCATATACAGAGTTATTTTAATTTTCCAGATCCTCCCTGGTTGTCATGGCATTACTTGTATCCTTTCTTTCCTTTCTAACTATCATACACTCTACATAGTCAGCTGTTATTTACATGAACTGCATTTCGTAGCTTGCATCCACTATATTATTTCCATGGTTGTATGCGTGCATTTTGGGAGAACCCTCACTCCACCCACACTTCCATCATTGAATAATATAAAAACATGAAATGAATGCAGAACATTTCGGTTCTTGCATTCCAGAAATAATTTAATGGCAATACCATAACTTGCAGTGGTATCCTCATAAAATAAACTGTTACTAGCATGGCAAAGTTGACAAACAGCAAATGAACAGTATAAGTAAAATAGTACTTCCAGCAGCGACTGTAAGGCTGTAGTGTGGAGTGCAAGGCAGCGCGTTGAGACGAGGAAGTGTACCGGTATGTCACGGCGAATAAATATTCTTGAACGTAATATAAGACTGGGCTAATTGAAGCCCTCCGCGGCATAAGGGTGTAACCAATACATTTTTGAAAAGTGAAATTTCAGTGGATATAGGGTGTACCATCACGGCTCTATGCTCGGGTGTCATATTTTGTCTTACATTTGAAATTAAAGCTAATTTACAGCCAGCAGAACTTTGTCCTCAATGGTGTAAGGATGGAACATAAGCCAAGATGGTGGACAGTGCTTGTGGTGGCTCATCACCAGGTGTAATAGATTTAAATAAAGGCCATAGACGAAATCGCATCTATATTTTGAAATATTTTCTTGACATTTTCATTGTTATTGTGGTTATCGTTATTATTGCACTAACATTATTTGCTATCATTTGTGTTCCAAGCGCATGTACAGAGTTTCTCTTCTGTTATATACAAACGTAAGACATACTTGCTAATTCATTTCCGTTGTATCACTTCCAGTTCATACATTATTTTTAAAACTTTAAGTATGGCCTCAGCTACCGTTTGCAGACATTTCGATCTGACGCCATCTGGCTGTCTACTCGTCAACTTCGACGTTCCGTTTTACTCTAGGTCCGCTAGATGGCAGACAGAGTAAAATGAATCTGTCTTGGGCGTCTGTGCCTGAGATTTAATTAATTTTGTCGGGTAAATACCAAATGTATCACCAGAGATCTTTCACACGCCGACATCGTACGACATGGAGTGTCGCGTGGACTTTTTTTCGCCCTTCAAAAATCAAACTACCTCTGCCGGGTTTGAACCCGCTATCTTGGGATCCGGAGGCCGACACTATACCACGGATCCACAGAGGCAGCTTAAACTGTAAGTTATAACAACATATTGTTTTTAATATATGAACTCATTTGTACACTTGCATATGCAATTAGTGATGATGATGATGATGATGATGATGATGATGAGGTTCGTTGTTTAAAGGGGACTAACATCTAGGTCATTGTCCGGCCCCGCGGTGTAGGGAGCAACGCGTCCGCCTGTCACCCGGCGGCCTCGGGTTCGATTCCCGGCTGGGTCAGGGGCTTTTAATTGTAAATGATTAACATCTCTGGCCTGGGGACTGGGTGTTAGTGTCGTCCTTAACGTTCCTTTCGTCACATTCAACACTTCCGCAATTACACTTAAACGCAGGTTCCTATCATATGGTAAAAGCAGTGGCAAAAGATCTGCAGAGATCGACGCCACGAAGAAATATATGAAAAAAGAAACAAATAGGTCATCGGCCCCTAATGGTATGAAATGAGACGAAATGAAATCACAAGTTAAAAGTCAAAAATTCATCCACTGACCAGAGGAAGAATGAATGGATGAATATGAATTTAAAACAATCAGTGGATCCGACCCGCAATGCGTCAACTTCCCAGAAACAATATTACTGACCAAGGTACTGCTTCCGAGACACAATCCTGAATCGATGTATAAAGGGGTCCAAAATCCAGGTCAACGGCCCCGCATAATGGTACTTATCGCTAGTATATTTCAAGTTGCGGCACTAATCAAAAGTAGCGTACACTCACGGTATTCCAAACAGAATGGTACATCGCACAGGTAACGCAGATCTATGGTGTTCCTCACATAATGGCGTCATTCGTACGCAACGCAAACCCATGGTGCACCTCACATAGGTGTACTAACCACAGGGACTCGTACTAACCCGTGGTGTTCCTCACATAGTGGATACAAATCTCAGGCAATGCAGACCCACGTTGTCGCTCACATAGTCGTACTAATAACAGGCAACACCCAGACCCATGGTGTTTCCCACATAATGGTACAAATCACAGGCAGCGTAAGCCCTTGGTACTAATCACAAACCTATTGTGCACCTAACATAGTGGTACTACTCTCGAGTAAAGGCGACCCATGGTGTTCCCCGCGTGATGGTACTAATCACAAGTAGTTTCATGGTTTTAATACAATCATCCGTTGGTCGCCCCTTTTAGTCGCCTCTTACGACAGGCAGGGGAAACCGTGGGTGTATTCTTTGTCTTCATATGCAATTAGTTCAGGTAGTGTACACCATGTAATAAACACCGAAAAACCATTTTCTTCTCTCCTGAAAAGTTAATGGTTTAATGGCTACATCCTTATTCCGCGGAGGTCTTCAGTTTTAGGCACGTCTGGGCACGTGATATTACACTTCGAACAACATTTCATTTTCAGTGAGAACCGAAAATACGTTTTCTGTTAAAAGTGAACGTCGTATGACGTACGTGATGAGTATTCCTTTTTTTTGGACTGACTCTACCAACACATCACAAAAATTAAATTGAAAATATCCCACGAAACACCAGAGAACAGACCCATCCTGCCTCTTAAATGAGACACCCGGTATACTGACAGGTCATTAAATAATCTGCACATACTTGTTTTTGCATCTTTAAGTCACATTTGCGTTTATCATTAATAACGAAAATGCCTAACTAGGGTTATAATATTCAGCTCCATAGCTGAGTGGTCAGTGTCTAGGCCTTAGGTCTTGGAGGCCCTGTGTTCGATTCTGGGCTGGGACTAGGAATTAATCGTAAAATGTTAATTCCATGATCTCGTGGACTGGCTGCTTGGACTGTTCGGAAGATCCCTGCAACTCCACATCACATAAAAGAATCATCCACCACACTGGCATGTAGTTCCTTATACACGACAGACGCTGCTCACCCTCAATGGAGGGTCTGCCCTAGAGGAGCTGCACCAGGCTAGCAATAACATCAGGAAGTTATTATTACTATTTCTTCTTATTAATTTACGTTACTCACAAATGACTCACCTGAATATTCAGTATAACAGCAAGCATAAATAATTATCAAGCACAATCATAGGTACTTCGGATTACGCAGCGGAGTGGCCACGAGTGTTAACGCGTTACGGCTATGGAATCAAGCTGCATTCGGGAGACGAGTGGATTCGAACCTCACCGTCGGCTGTCCTGAGAATGGTTCCCCGAGTTTTCCCATTTTCACTTCCCGGCAAATGCCGGGAGAGCTCCTACTCATAGGCTACAGCTGATTCATTCCACCTGCTTACCCAGCGTCATTCGCCATCATTTATTTTATCTTCTTTGGCTCCTCAACTGCGGTTGGCGTCAGGAAGGGCATCTGGCCGTAAAAGTTGGCATAAAATTTCGCCTCGCCTCATCCTCGACCTCGTATAAATAAACGGGACAAAGGGGTAGCATAGATATTAATTTCTAAATTATCACTGAGCTTCCCAAATTGAGGAACTTGCGCATAGTTCTGCAGGTGATGAGATCTACAGATTTTGAGATGTCTTCGATCAGATAGATGGGCAGCTGAAGTGTCTTTAGGGGTTGTTTCAGGTTGTTATGCGCCAGTGCTTTTGCTCCAGTCACAACTATTTCTATCGTCACTTGGTCCACTTGCCACTAATCTTTAACTGACTATGCTAGTACATAGTATTCCTGCAACTTCGTTTGATAAGTTGACTGAATAGTTGAACTACAGGGCATTGCAGAATTGATCATACAAACATGCTTGGCAGTGGGGTTCCATAAAGTGTCATCTGGTCTATTAGTATGTGCTACATTTCTATCAGTCAAGGTGATCCTTTTCCAAAACAGTTATCTATCTGTTCTTTTCTAATACGTTGGCCTGCTTGTACGAGTAGTACGGCTCTACTGATGGTGTGACCAAATCATACTTCATGGCAACTGCAAAATGTGTTATCTTACCAATAATATCGTCTTTACTTCTTGTCTATGGATACCAGCATTGAACATCCAGATGTTACATGTCACAATATTTCTTGCTCTATATTGCATGCGCGGCAATGATCATTGGTTACGTTGCGATCCTTCATCACATACTTCACGTAATTTCTTGTAGCATCTACTTGACCCTGGATAGTAGGGTTTGTATCCTTCTATTTCAGAAAACATTTTGCGCGCTATAAGCCACTTGTTCAAACATTCTTTGTCGACATTGAAATCGATCAGTTCAGCTGAAAATGTGTGATTATTATTATTATTATTATTATTATTATTATTATTATTATTATTATTATTATTATATTATTATTATTACGACGGATGAGAAGCAGCATGAGAGGTTAGTTTCGCAAACTTAACCTCGGTTGACATCACACGTTTACAACTCATGAGGGTGCTAAGGGGATAAATGTGGTAAGAATAAGCCAATTTGGAACAATTATACTTGTTTTACTTAGTAGTGGATGATTTGTTTATGGATTATCATAACAATTACCGTAAGGGAATTAAACTCACTTAATGATGTTTAGTACTCAAATTGTAAAGATTAGCCTTTCTACTCGGATATGTTAATCAAAACTATCATCCTTTCTTGGCCTCTCTGAGTTTTAATCCACAATTCATCACCAATCCACTGTCAATTTTGAAGATTTTATCGGATAAGTGTCAGATGAAGGAGATAAAATCCCTAATCACGTTCGTCTTCATATCTGAAGCAGTGTTCCTAACGAAGCGCTCTCATTGTTAGATGAGGTAGGCAGTAGAGCGGCTTGGCCAAGAACTCAAAGTGAACATTACTGTTGCTAATGTTCATCCTTCGCTGTGTCCCCGTTTAACAGCCCTACTTCACACAGCTTTCACTTGACGCTGCCACGTACAATAACGAATGTAATACACATGAAGTTCAGCGAAAGCCATTTATATTGAGTGCATAGGTCATTTCCTTTAATGGAATTTTAAATAAGTCAGGCCTGGATTATAGAATGAGTATTACTTTTGAGACTAGTATAGATATTCTTCTTGATCTTCTTGCCCTTTTTTCCCCAATTTACTGAGCCCAGCACATCATGCACATTTCGTCCAGATTTACAACTCGATGCCTTTCTTCAAATTAACTCTATATGGAAAGATGTATTCACTATTGTATGTTTCTGTGGTGTTCTTCAGAACATACTAATGCACATGCCCTGTGAATATGAAATTCCTATATCTAGTTTTTCAAGGTTTTTATGAACATGAGTGTATGTTTATACGTATGGGCTAAAAAATTCAAAATATGGATTAAATGTTTCATTACAATGGTGAAATCCATAATATATCAAATTTCATAGATATAAAACGTGAACAGTTAAAGATTTATTGCTTTAACATGAAATCCACATAGCAGGAGTTTAACTGTTTTCTTAATATGGGTGATAACAACTCCTTGTGATTACTACAGTCTGAGGCCGATGACCTAGCTGTTAGGACCGGGCTAGTTGGCCGTGCGGTAAGGAGCGCGCAGCTGTGAGCTGGCATCCGGGAGATAGTGGGTTCGAACCCCACGTTCGGCAGCCCTGAATATGGTTTTCCGTGGTTTCCCATTTTCACACCACGAAAATGCTGGGGCTGTACCTTAATTAAGGCCACGGCCGCTTCCTTCCCATTCCTAGGCCTCTCTTGTCCCATCGTCGCCATAAGACCTATTTGCGTCAGTGCGACGTAAAGCAACTAGCAAAAACAGCTAGCTGCTATTCTCCATTAAACAACAAACAAACAAACAAACAAACAAACAAACAAACTACAGTGTGATGTAGCCCGTGTAAGGCAGACTCTAGTGAGAATGGACAGTGTTTACTGGTGAAGGTAAAACTGCGAAGGAAAGTGTAGTGCGCGGTGTATGAGTTACTGGAATGTTAGGGAGAGAACGAACACTAGATACCGTACCACATAAAGTGTCCCTTCTCAGTTCAAAATCCTATGGTTGACAAGGTAAAATGCTTAGTTGTGGGTTACACGATGTTATGAGTTCAGGCACAACAGAACACTTTTTGAGGTACATGCTTCACTATAAGATTTGCAGGAGTAAAGGATACTAGTTACGTAACAATATGCATGTACTTAGTTTGAGATTTGATTCCTTAATCTAATATTTCCTGCATCATCTGATTTCATTCGAATGCATTCGGTTAATTTTGTTTTGTATTTATTTATTTATTTATTTATTTATTTATTTATTTATTTATTTATGTATTTATGTATTTATTTATTTATTTATTTATTTATTTACATCTCGTGTTGTTTCTGCACCACTGTGCCCATACTATTCAGCCATTTTTCGGAATCTTCTGAAGACGAATTATTTCACCTCTAGAAGGTTAATAATCCTTTTCTGATAACTAGGTGGGACTGTGCAGACCGTCTGGCACAGCTTGCAAAGGCGCGCCAGTCCAACTGATGAGCCCAGTGGCATGCAGCAGGCGAAACACTGAACACACACACACACACACACACACACACACGCGTGGTTTAATAACCCAAATGGTTCAACCGCTGTGATTTTGATCTACGGCTATGACAACCTTAATTGGCAGGATTCAACATTGCTGCCAAACTGAATAAACCCTTAAATACACAGCAGTGCTTATGTGCAAATGAGAATATACTTGCTTGTTATATCTTATTTATGATTTTACAAGTGGCCATTTACTTCTACCTTGCAGACCAACTCACTAGGGGTCGCTAGTGTATTAAAAAATGAACAATCTTTCCTTTTTTTTGGCTTTTATTGATAATCAGCTGGAGTCGTGTAAACTTTAAACACTTAAGGTAAAACAAATAAAATGTTAAAACATTCAAGCTCTATGTCTTTATGCTTTGCCAATCGTGAAATCATCGTGATTTGCAATCGATGAAATTGAATTATGGTTTCCTTCTAGGAACTTTACTTTTTGAAATGAAATGTTGTTCACTTAAGAGAATTCGTGAGCCAGAACATCCCTAAGATTGAAGTGTGGCAGAAGCTACAAGTAATCGTTCAGCTTAGCACATACCGATGCGCAAAACATTCAAAACTCCTAACATTTTGACTGATCCAAATCAATAAAAAAATATTAATTTTGACAAATAATTTGAAAATATTTTTCTGGTAACAATCTAGTATTTTTTGGAATGAAAAACCATCATATTTTAAAGGAATAATAAATTGCGCATTTAAGGCTTAAGACGATCAGTAAATATTACCAGAATTAATAGTATCTAATGCTAATAATGTTATTTGTTTTACGTCCCACTAACGGTTTTCTGAGACGCCAAGGTGCCGGAATTTAGTCCCGCAGGAGTTCTTTTTACCTGCCAGTAAATCTACCGACACGAGTCTGACGTATTTGAGCACCTTCAAATACCACCGGACTGAGCCAGGATCAAACCTGCCAAGTTGGGGTCAGAAGGCCAGCGCCTTAACTGTCTGAGCCACTCAGCCGGCGGTATCTAATGCTAGTAACAATAATGAACATTCGCTAACTTGAGTGCATTATATAGATGTAACTCAACACCAACTAGGTTATTAAATATATTGTTCATAGTATACCGCTTGGGGCGTAATTAATTATTATTATTATTAGCGTATTCTCCCAATAATGGAAGACGTTAAGCAAACAACTCAATCAAGCTTTCTTTGGGTTCTTGTTCTTCCAATAGGCTTTCATTCTCTCTGAGAAGGCTTGTTTACGTTCTTCCGACCATTTCGGTCTGCACTGTTTTTGCTTTGGTTGCTCTGATGTAACTTCCCACTTGTTGACTTTGTGTCTGAAGGTGTCTCTTTCTAAAATGTCTGTTCCACATAGGTTTGCGTTTTTGGGGTCCTTTCGAAGTTCGTCCAGCCAAGGTGTTGAATTCTTAAGTGAGCTAACATAATTTAATATTCTTTTTGACAGTCGATTTTCTGGTAATCTTGTGAGGTGTCCAAAGAATTTCATTCGTCTTTTCTTAATGTCAATTTCAATGTTTGAAACTTTTTCTGTTGTTTTGATTGATTGTAGCCTGTAACCATCTTGGGTATATCTTGCTCCTCGGATTTTCCTGATGATCTTCCTCTCTTGCTTTTTTATTTCTTCTAATTCTTGTTTACTGTTAAGTGACAATGTTTCACTTGCGTAAAGGACTGTTGGTTTTATGACTGTGTTGTAATGCCGAATTTTTGTCTGTCTTGACATGCATTTTTTTTTGTAGATGTCTTGAACTAACCCTAATGCCTTCTTGACTTTTTTTTTTTGCTAAGGGCTTTACGTCGCACCGACACAGATAGGTCTTATGGCGACGATGGGATAGGAAACGCCTAGGAGTTGGAAGGAAGCGGCCGTGGCCTTAATTAAGGTACAGCCCCAGCATTTGCCTGGTGTGAAAATGGGAAACCACGGAAAACCATTCTTGACTTTATGGAGACGGTTTTGCTGTGAGATCTTCTCAAGGCCTGTCGGTTCGATGAATTCTCCGAGGTATTTAAAGTACGAGACCCGGTCGATTTTACCGTATTTTGTTCTCAGGCTCGTGATATCTGTCTTTGAACAGAAGAATTTAGTTTTCTCAAATGAAATCTGTAATTATTATTATTATTATTATTATTATTATTATTATTATTATTATTATTATTATTATTATTATTATTATTACATTTTGCTTTACGTCGCGCCAACACAGATAGCTATTATGGTGATAATGTGAAAGAAAATGGCGGCCGTGGCATTTGTCCGTGCGAACATGGGAAACCACGGAAAACCAACTTCAGGGCTGTATACAGTGGGGTTCGAACCCACCGTCTCCCGAATGCTAGCTGACAATTACGTGGTCCAAATCGCGCAGCCACTCGCTCGATGATTACTTCATTGGCTTAGCTGCTGGTTTTCTACCCGGACGGCTGGGCTGAAATTTTCACCTGAAAAATTAGGTGGTCAGGAATAACTGAGATAAGCTGAAGAAAATTTTGTCCGGCTCTTTATCTGAATGGTCAGCGCACAGGTCTTCGTTTAACAGGGCCGCGGGTTCGATTCCTGGCTGGACTAAGGATTTTAACTGTTTATGGTTCGGGAACTGGGTGTTTGTGTTTATCTTCTCTTCTCTTCTCTTCTCTTCTCTTCTCTTCTCTTCTCTTCTCTTCTCTTCTCTTCTCTTCTCTTCTCTTCTCTTCTCTTCATACACACAACGTATTACATTACTAACCACCACAGAAACACGCACTAGTACAACCCTGGACATAGTGTTCGCATCAGGAAGGTAATCCGGCCGTCTGACACCACGTTCAATCACACCCCAGACGTGTTCGATCGGGTTAACATCTGGCGAGTTGGGAGCCCCTTGTGACATGGCGCATTATATTGTTGAAAAATGCCACTGCCTTTGGGAAACATGATCGTCATGGAGGGATGGGCGTGGTCTATAACCAGTGTACGATACTTCTCGCCCCTGCACGAGCTCCACTGAACCCATGAATACCCACGTGAATGTTCCCCAGAGCAAAATTGAGCCGCCACCAGCTTGTCTCAGTCCCGCAATACAGGTGTTGTTCCCCTGGAAGACGACGGATTCGCAACCTCCCATCGGAATAACGAAGAAGGTATCAGGATTCATCAGACCATGCAACCCTCTGCCACTGCGCCAACGTCCAGTAACTATGGTCACGTGCCCATTTCAGTCGTAGTTGTCGATGTGGTGATGTTAACATTGGCATATGCATGGGTCGTCGGCTGCGGAGGTTCATCCTTAAAAGTGTTCGGTGCACTGTGTGTTCAGACACACTTGTACTCTGCCCAGCATTGAAGTCTGATGGTAATTCCGCCGCCTGTCCGGTTTTACCAGTCTGCCTAGCCTACGACGTCCGACGTCTGTAATGAGGGATGGCCGCCCAATCCCACGACGTTTGGGCGTGGTTTCACCTTGGTTTCGCCACTTGTTGAAGACACTCGCCGCAGCACTCCTCGAACACCCGACAAGTCGTGCAGTTTCCAAAAGGCTCGTGCCGAGCCTCCGGGCCATCGCAATCTGCCCTCGGTCAAACTCAGATAGATCGCGCACCTTCCCCATTCTACATACGGACGGCACGCGCTCTGATACTACATGCGCCGTGCGTGTGTCTCGTCAGGTGACGCTGCTATCGCATGGACGGGTTTATATCGATAGTAGGTAAGTGGTCGTAATGTTCTGGCTGATTAGTGTATTATCCTAATAGCCTTACAGTCTCAAAATGAAAATAAAATATTAATCGACTGCATTCCTAAAAGTAGTCTACCAGTAGTGTTTTTTACGATGCGGCAAAATGAACGCTGGCAATTGCTCAATCTTTCGAAAACCACTGAAATTATTGCCAACATGTGAGCTAAAAGATAACTGCAAAGTGTATTATCAGCAAGTAGGGTTTCTTCACTGCCTATGTGGCGACGTAGAATTCAACCTAACAGTTTCTCCCTTATGGACAAATAATAGATAGGTGACACCGTCTATACCCTTACAGTAGGGTTTTTGGCGGTCAGTTGGCAGAGTTCTACTCTAAGGCACGAACATTCACTGTGCAGTACAGAATTTTGGAGAACTCTTCAAATTCTTCTGTTTAATTGCAGGCAGTCTTCCTTGGGATTTAGATTGTTGAAAAGCTGCTGTATATCAATCCTGTTTCGATGTAAACGAGCGTGGAAATGGCTAGTAGTGGGAAGTGGGAGCTGTCCAACACATCGTCCTGAGGAATCAGCTACAGCATAATTTTCCCGTTTTTAGACGACAGTGAGGCTTGTGTTTCTTTATTTTTCTGTTAACACTGCGCTTAACAGTTTCTACCAGTACCCAAATAAATATGAAGTGTAAATCATGGAGAACCGAGCTCGATAGCTGCAGTCGCTTAAGTGCGGCCAGTATCCAGTATTTGGGAGATAGTAGATTCGAACCCCACTGTCGGCAGCCCTGAAAATGGTTTTCCGTGGTTTCCCATTTTCACACCAGGCAAATGCTGGGGTTGTACCTTAATTAAGGCCACGGCCGCTTCCTTCGCAGTCCTAGCCCTTTCCTGTACCATTGTCCCCATAAGACATACCTGTGTCGGTGCGACGTAAAGCCAAAAACAAAAAAATCATGGAGATGAAGAGAGGCTCTCGTGAGTCCCTAGTTGAACTTAACTGCTCGAGTGTTTTTGTGGTGGTGGTGGTAAAGACAGTGTTGAATCTATGGTGCTTGAAAATTTACGACTTGATTATTGAATTGGCTCTAATAATTGTTCTGTCTCGGCCTATTTACTGAGACGAGCTTGACGATCCTTGAAAATATTGACAGTGTCTTTGATCCCCAAGAGAAAGTGCCAATAATCACCTCCAGTTGAATTCGCTGAAGCATAATATGAAAATCATCCTACCGACTACGACAGCCAGTATTCTGTACCAGACCAGTGGCGTTTTTACTTTACATGCAAAGTCAACAGTTTGCTCCGTTCACTAAACTTTATAAAAAAAATTACGCACATTAAACACATACATCGAATATGAAGATAAAGTTGGAATTCAAGAGGACAGATTGGGAAAATATTTGTTTCTGGGAAGAAGGATTTAGGAATTAGAATAATTTACCAAAAGGGATGTTCGATAAATATCCAACTTCTTTGAAATAGTTTAAGAAAGACTATCTAAACAACTGATAGGGAAACCGTCACCTGGCCGAGAGCGGTAAATGCAGATCAGTGGTAAATGAAGCCTGAGTAAGCATCACAAGAAATTGCTTGTCGATAGGATAGTAAAGAAGAATAGAATGCAACACCGAGGGCTTGCCGGCACAGCACTTGCCACCTTTACGGCATCCGAGCCAGCACAATGAACACGCACTCACATACACACACTGTCACACTCGTAGTGCGTAACAAGGTATTAACACGGGTAATTAGCCAAGTACCCGCTAGTATGCTCGTTTCACTTCCTCTACGAGCCTGTAATCTCTGCAAAGCCATTTCCTTCCTTTTCCTCCAGAGTCTCTTTAAAATGGTAATTTTTTCCATGTTATCGCCTGGACGCATCTTCACTCTGTTTGCATATTTAGTTCCTCCCCGTGTTTATTGTTGCGTGTAATCTTCTGCCGGCCTCGCTCACCAAACACTCATGCACACATTTCATATTCTACAAGCAGAAACTCATTTAGAGAATAATTACACTCAGTAGTCTAATTAGATATTATATATGCGCACAGTAGTATATAAATACATACATACATACAGGATGCGAAAAACTAAACCCATATGTCTACTGTTTAAAAAACAGGACTCATATAGCAGCAAAACACTGACACAATTTTCACCTTCGAGAATATATTCCTATTTCGTATGGGATTACATTCTAATATTTGCTGATCTGAATCAACGAAAATGCATTTTAATCCGATAATTATCCGACATTGTTGAATTTATAATATGTACTTTAGGAAAATAGAATCTGCAACTGTGATAGGATGGCTAATTTGGTATACTGCCCTTTCAAACAATTATGACTACAATTACCACCACCATCACATTTCTATAACTGTGTAAACTCTGAAATGCATTTATATCTACCAACCCCTTTTTGTACGTGTTTATTTCTTTATTGCTTTAGAGCACAAATATTCTACGTGTTTCCTTTGAAACATGCCACAAGAAAAATGGTTGCAACTTAAAATTTAAAAAAGTAGATGGTGCTACAGCTCGGTGTGTCATACTAAAGTGCTGGTCTTCATCAAGGATCCTCTCTTTCACCACTACTCTCCGTTGTGTGCATTGGCCTAAGTAAACAGCAACTCAAATCTTATCTCGTGAAACTGAATAACATGACGTTATATCGCCTAGATCGTTTAAATCGTGCAGCGGGCGGTTGCACTACATATTGCCGTAGCTACTTTAAAAAGTAAGATAGTTATGACCTCAGATTCTAAGATTCCCCTTCGACCTGAATTCATGTTTGTTGAACTCTTGGTTGATATATAATACCAATATAAATGATCCGTTATTGGACATTATAAATTTTCCAGCTAACTCAATCCTGGTTGCCAGCGTTTCGCCCCGGTGTGCTAGGTTGGGCTCATCAGTTGGCACCTAGCACACCTACCAAGACGCATGGCTAGTGCATACCGTGGAGGCCACTGCGTAAGCTACTTGAAGCCACCGGCAGTGCCAATGCACTATGAGAGACTTTGTTTCACTACCAAAAATTGATGCCTGCTTGGCCATCAGATGATACAGATTTCAGATTCCCTATGGGAATCAACATCTATATCATCTTGGTTGATAATCAAAAACTACTGATCGGTACGGTACGCAAGGCCACGGACATACGACACACATCTGACCTTGAAGTGGCACTATTGAAGTTAAATCCGCTGTACGAAAACATAATCATTCTTGGTGACTTCAATACTAATCTAGTTACAAGTAGCGTATCAACTTATTTACAAAACTTATTCCACAGCATGGATTACAATAACTTATATTGACATTGGACGCGACTGACCACGTTCACACATTAAACCACACGTCTCACACACTGATCGACCTTATTATAACAGAAAGTGTAAAACAAAGACAGCTGGCTGTACCATGTACGAGGTATCTCAACCCGCAATCTCATCTACTTATGTTACTCTCTCATGGTACCTAAATACAAAGTCAGGTACATAATGCGAAGGGACTTGAAGTATTTTGACAAAGAGTAATACGAAATGAAGCATATCAACTGCCGTGGAATGACATTCTACTAACTAATGACATTGATGATAAGGTTTACAGACTGAACTCATTAATACCAGGGCTGCGTGATCAATACGCTCTGAAGAAGCAGTTTCTCACCCTTCGTCTCCTTGGCTAACAAACTAAATAAAGTTGTTCATGGCAAATCGCGATACCTAGTATAAGCGATTTAAGCGAACTGGTATCAATAGTGATTTCTAAAATTACCGTATTTCTTCAAAATAACGTTAAGCAATTAATTCGTAACAGCAAGTATATATATATATATATATTCAAGAGATAACAAACTGGGAAGTTCTGCACTAATATGGAAACATTTGCATCAGATGGATATAGGTCGCAGCCTGATCAAGCAGGCACCCAGTATACCACTTGATGATTTAAATTCTCAATTTGCTAAAGCAGCAAACACTAATAATAATACTACTAATAATAATGACTATACTAATAACGATAATAATAATAGACCAGATGATGAACTAACTACTGATAAAGATATTTACGCCATAAATACCCATTCCCGAGTAAATCAAGTAAAATTTACATTCCAAAAAGGTAGTGCAAACTATGTGAAGCATGTAATTTACTCCCTCAAGTCAGATGTTCCGGGTAATAAAAAATATTATTGGTGCAATTTTACCTATTCTGACGCATATATTTATTCTTTGCCTCGTACAGGGAGTATTCCCAATTATGTGGAAGTATGGTATCGTCATTCCCATTCCTAAGAAGAAATCACCATCAGATTATCACCCTATATCCTTTCTCCCACACCTTTCAAAAGTACGCTACCAGAACGCTTGGTACACGAACAAGTCCTTGCTTACTTGACTAACTACTCACTGCTTCAACCTTATATATCTGGTTTCAAGAATGGACATAGTACAACGATTGCCTTACGGAAAGTAATTGATGATGTCCGACGTGCAATGGACACTCGATAATTGACTATACTAGTTCTACTTATTTTTTCTAGTGCTTTTGATACAGTTGTTCCTTAACTGCTACTTTCAAATTTGGATTCATTAAATTTCAGCAAGACGGTAATAAAAGTTTTCAGTTCTTAACTCAAAAATCGCCGTCAGTATGTCACAGTAAATAATAACAGTACTGAGTGCCTTAACGAAACCCTCAGCATCCCCTAAGGGTCAGTAGCTGGACCACTGCTATTTGCAATTTACATACACGACGTTGCCAAATCGATTATACACTGCAAGTATCACCTTTATGCTGATGAACTGCAGATCTACTACCATTCGGGAACTGATAAAATTCTGAGTGCTGTACGACAAGTTAACTCAGATTTAAGTCTTACAAGTAATTTTGCATTGAGTAACAATCTCAAAATTAATCCTCTTAAAACAATACGATATTCCTCCTGTAGCACCAAACAATACCATTACTTCATATTGTAAAACAGTTACAAATCTTGGTGTGGCTTTAAGCGAAACATTAAGTTGATTGCAACAAGTGACGAGTATGTGCAAAAAGATATATCAAAGCCTATATCCCCTGAAGCGGTTTAAAAATATATTTCCTTGGCCCATGAAAATAAAACCCATTCAGTCACTTTTGTTCCCAATTCTCGAATACTATGATACAGATTTTATTGATATTAATAATGAGCAAGGCATGAGACTGCAACGTGCCCAAATGCATGTATCAGGTATGCATTCGACATACGTCCATATGCTCACGTATCCCCATCCTATAGACAGTTACCTTGGTTACGACTGAAAGACAGACGTAGACTCCATGCAACTACTTTCGTGCATCAAGTGCTTTCTGAAAACACTCCTCCTTACCTATTCACCAGATTTCGCTGCCTTAGTTCACTACACCTGTTCAATACCCGGTCAGGCTGTACGCTAGAAATTCCTGTACATCGAACCACAACGTAGAACAGATCGTTCACGATCACCGCCACGAGCTAGTGGAATGAACTCCCCAATGACACCAGGGAAGCTAAATCGAAGACAAAGTTTAAAATCCCCTGCCAGCGTCATCTTATAAGCACTTCCAGTCTTTCTTGAGTGTGAATGGGATGCATGAATGAGAGTTAATATTGTCGTTTATAGTAACATGTTGCACTTTGTACTTTAGTTAGTGATACTTTAGTAATACTTTAGCTAGTTTATTTTATATTTTAGGTTGTAAACATTTAATGTGTTCAAATTAAGTCATTTCAGTTTTTCTACTGTTAGTATAATTATATTAAAATGTAAATTGTTGAAATTCTTACATTGTAAAATTGTAAAACTTATATTGTGAATTAGTACTCATTTATATACATAAAGTGTATAAGTGTAAGAAAGGGACAGGAGCCCTAAATTCGTTTCTATAAAGCCGATTTAATAATAATAATAATAATAATAATAATTAATAATAATAATAAACTAGACACGCCAACACTGTGAATGCCATTGTATGTTGTTGATATCGCGGTAGTCGGAGATACAAGGGGAGAATTAAAATACGAGATTAATTTTTGCCTATAATTTTGCAGTAATTGAATTTTTTTAATTTCCATTTGTCATATTTGGTTATCATGTCTTATTGAACAACGATCATTTTCGTTCTAGTTTTTCTGCGCGTGTAAATAATACATTTGATTGCCATACTTGTCTCACAACAATCTGCCATTGAGCAAGAATAAACAAACAACTAGACTGCATATCGTCGTTGCGCCTGCAAAAACCGCTATGTGATAGGATAGTGGTAGAAATACTGACCCGCAGCACATATACAATAGGAGCGTAAATTACTCGCAGAATATTGTACCTTACATTTAAGAACCTTACAAGGCAGAGTTTATTGATATCAATACAAACTGTATCATAGTATTCGAGAATTGGAAACAAAAGTGACTGAATGAGTTTTATTTTCAGGGGCCAAGGTAATATATTTCACATGGCAGTTTTCGCAGGCGCGACGAGGATATGTGTTCTGTTGATCTGGAAGTCATTTCCAGGAGTTCAGCCGGATCACTAGCGAAGCCTTGCATTCAGGAACAATTTGTAGGATTGTTTGTTTACCCAAATCACAACTATCTGAAGATATTTTTCCCCATTTGCATAAGGACCGAAGTTTGTTCTGTTCCTATAGGCCAAAGCTCGGGAGGCTGACGGATAAGCAGGGCGCCTTAAGCTGGTCAGCCATATTCTTTTTCATCGGTTAATTACGTTGAACCAACGCAACCTTGTCCTTTTCAGAGAAGGGTGTCAATCAATCAATCAATCAATCAATCAATCAATCAATCAATCAATCAATCAATGATCTGCATTTAGAACTGTTGCCCAGATGGCGTTTTCAAGGAATTTGGAAATGTATCGAACATTCCCGTTGATAAATTATTCAAATCCTATTCTTCGTCTTATAAATGAATATTTGCTCCATTTTGTCTCCTTGAGCCGACCCCGTGGTGTGAGGATAGCGTGCCTGCCTCTTACCCGGAGGCCCCCGGTTCGATTCTCGCCCAGGTCAGGGATTTTTACCTGGACCTGAGGGCTGGATCGAGGTCTACTCAGCCTACGTGATTAGAATTGAGGAGCTAACTGAAGGTGAGATAGCGACCCCGGTCTAGAAAGTCAAGAATAACGGCAGAGAGGATTCGTCATGCTGATCACACGACACCTCGTAATCTGCAGGCATTCGGGATGAGCAGTGGTCGGTTGATAAGTCAAGGCCCTTCAAGGGCTGTAGTGTGATGGGGTTTGGTTTGGTTTTGTCCTCTTGAATTCCAATATTATAATATTTCCTACTTTTAAAACCTCCGCTCGAGCTTATTCGTCTACTAATGTCATTTCACGCCATCTCTCCACTGACAGCTCGGAAAATATACCACTTAGTCGAGCGCCGGGCATAGTGGTTCAGAGGGTTGAGGCGCTGGTCTTGTGACCCCCAACTTGGCAGGATCAATCCTTGTCCATCCTGGTGGTATTTTAAGGTGCTCAAATACGTCAGCCTCGTGTCGGTAGATTTACTGGCACGTAAACAAACTGCCGCGGGATTAAATTCCTGCACCTCGGCGTCTCCGAAAACCGTAAAGAGTATTAACAAATCATGCTGCTTTTCTTTGTATTTTTCCAGTTCTACCTTTATGTACAAGAAAAACTCTTCCTCTGTTATGAAATTGATTGATTTATTATTATTATTATTATTATTACTTAGTCGAGCATCTCGTATCCTTTCTCTATAGTTTTCCCAGTCCAAAGTATGCAACATTTTCGTAACACTACTCCTTTATCGGAGGTCATCCAGAACAAATCGTGCTGTTTCCTTTGGAGCTTTTCCAGTTCTAGTATCATGTAGTCCAGATTGGGTCCCATACACTAGAACCATACTCTAATTGGGGTATTACCAGAGAATTATACGCTCTCTCATCCTTACTACAATCCCTAAATACTTCCCCCTGTGGGTGGGGGCGGTAGAATAACACCCACGGTATCCCCTGCCTGTCGTAAAAGGCGACTAAAAGGGGCCTCAGGGGCTCTGAACTTTGGAGCGTGGGTTGGCGACCACGGGGCCCTCAGCTGAGTCCTGGCATTGCTTCCACTTACTTGTGCCAGGCTCCTCACTTTTATCTACCCTATCCGACCTCCCTTGGTCAACTCTTGTTCTTTTCCAACCCCGACGCTATTAGGTTTGCGAGGGCTAGGTAGTCTTTCATTTTCACTTCCTTCGTGGCCCTTGTCTTCCTTTGGTCGATACCTTCATTTTTCGAAGTGTCGGATCCCTTCCATTTTTCCATCTGATTACTGTTATATAGAGGATGGTTGCCTAGTTGTACTTCCTCTTAAAACAATAATCACCACCACCACCACTCCCTAAATCCCCTCATAACAATGTGAAGAGATCTGTAACGTTTCTTAACAAGCTCGTTAATATGAATACTCCAAAAATTATTCTTTTTTATTTACGTAAGAAATCTGATTTACATCGTTCCGACACAAATAGCGCTTATGGTGACGATAGGATAGGAGTGGGAAGGAAGTGAGCGTGGCATTAATTAAGGTACATCCTGGTGTTAAAATGGGAAACCATGGAAATCCATTTACAGGGTTGCCGACAGCGGAGTTCGAACCCACTATCTCCCGAATGCAAGCTGATAGCTACGTGACTCAAACCGCACGGCCACTTGTTCTGTCCAATGAAGATCACTCCTTATAGTAACACCTAGGTTCTTACTGAGATTCCCGTAGTATTCAACATAGTAATTAGGAAGGTAGGGGCTACTGTGTGACTAAATTGGGTAGCCAAAGGGTCGGGATGGTTCTGATTGCCTCTGTTGTCTGTTACTGATTATTTTCAGAACTTAACAAATTTTCTTTACCCACGTTCATTCTTGATAAGACATGGTGTTTATAGTAAATGTATTACAAGGACAGAGAATGAAATAAGCCAAACAGTCCTTTTCCACACGCTAAGGTAATGCCGCAGTCAAATATATTGTAGTTGCTGCATGATGAGCCAAGCCTCCGCTACATTTTATGTCGGACGGGCTCAAGGAGTTAATGCTGGAACTATAGCTACCGTGGCTCAAGCGGCAGCGCGCTGGCCTCCGAGTTCCGTAGTTCGAATCCCGGTCACTCCATGTGAGATTTGTGCTGGACAAAGCGGAGGCGGGAGAGGTTTCTCTCCGGGTACTCCGGATATCCCAGCCATCACTCATTCCAGCAAAACTCTCCAATATAATTTCATTTTACCTATCAGCCTTTAATCATTGCTCCAGAGGAGTGCGACAGGCTTGAGCAGCCGACACAACTCCTATCCTCGCCGCTAGATGGGGCTTCATTCAATCCATTCCTGACCCGGTCGAATGACTAGAAACAGGCTGTGGATTTTCATTTTCATTATCTGGAGCTCAATAATCACTAAATAAGTTCTGAGACCCTGCGGAGGTCACGGTAGTAACCTTAGGAATGGGGCGGGCCATGGAGCGAGTGTTGGAAAGAAAGTAAAGCAAAATACAACAGTAAGAGTGTGCTGTGTTCCGTTCCGCTGAGTGGGGATGTAGACTCTTGTTCCGCCAAGCCATCAGTCACTACACCAGCAGAGCGGACCAGGCCTTGCAGTTCCTCGCAACTTCTCAGCAGCTCCATGGGAAAGAACGCAACTACAGCTCTGTCATAAACAAATGAACTACATCCTCTTGCCTTCTAAACAACTGGGAACGCCAAAACGAAGTCGCTCAACGTGACTGGTAAACCGGGAGAATACAAGTAGACCTAGACAGCCGTGGAGACAGCACTTTAAAACCAAATAGTGCCTCTTCAAATGACGAAATATCCTTTCTTTTTTTCCCTTGCTCTTTATTTCTTCTTTCTTCTAATGGCTTAACACAGCACTAACTTCGAATGATATTTGGTGACGATGGGATAGGAAAGGGCTAGGTCTGGGAAGGAAGTATCATAATCGTGATTTAGGTAATTAAGTTTGGATGTAAAAATTGGAAAGCACAGAAAGCCATCTTCACGGCTGCCTTTGGTTAGATTCGAACCCATCATCCTCAGAATGCCAGCTTCCAGCTACTAGGCCCGTAATACGCAGCCCACTCGATCGGTAATCTCGTTTCTACTGTATATCGAACTCAAAAGTCTTTCCGGGTGAACCGAAAATGATTTAACCAATTCGGCTTGGCAGGCCCTAGTGTGGTAATGTAATATTGCTCAAATATGCGTAATTTACTTGAAGTTTAATTACAAATGTTTAAATTATTGTTAAAACGGGAAAATGAAACTGTGCTGTTAGTGAGGATTATGTACAATAATATACTGTAAATATTAACAATGAAAGCTGGCCCTACGGCTTAAGGGTGGCGAGCCTGTCTCTGACTCGAAGAAACCGGGTTCAATTCCCGGCCAGGCTAGGAATATTTACCTGGATCTGAGCGCTGCTTCGAGGTTTACTCTGCCTACGTGAGAACAATTGAAAAATTATCTGACGGTGAGACAACGGCCCCGGTCTAGAAAGCCAAGAATAACGGCCTACAGTGGCCTCGTTACGCTGACCACTTGTCACCTCGTAATATGCAGGCCATCTGGCTGAGCAGCAGCTGCTTGGCAGGCCAAGGCTCATTAGGGCTGAAGTGCCAAGAGAAATGATTTGCTTTTGTCGTTTATTAAGGAAACAAATTCGTAAAATGCATTTGTAGGAAATGGTGGTATATATCTCCCATAGTGCACCATCGTTGCATGGTCTTACAAAGGAGGCTACCGGGCGAGTTGGCAAGTTGGCCGTGCCGTTATGGGCGCTCAGCTGTGAGCTTGCATAAGGGAGATAGTGGGTTCGAACCCCACTGTCGGCAGTCCTCGCGATGGTTTTCCGTGGTTTCCCATTTTCACACCAGGCTGGGGCTGTACCTTAATTAAGGCCACAGCCACTTCCTTCCCACTCCTAGGCCTTTCCTATCCCATCGTCGCCATAAGGCCTGTCTGTGTCAGTGCGACGTAAAACAAATACCAAAAAAAAAAAAAGGAGGCTTACAATGCGAACTATTTTCTTACGGCTACCAGCGTCTTGGAGAGGTTTGGCAATCCATCTTATGAGTCACACTGGGGTGCAACGCTGGTAACTTCGCGGTTGAAAATGAGTAAATAGGTTGAATATTTTTATTTCTAGTAGATATATTCGCAAGAGGTAAAATGAAATGAAATGGTGTGTGGCTGTTAGTGCCGGGAGTGTCCGAAGAACAGTTCGGCTCGCCAGATGCAGGTCTTTTGATTTGACACCCGTAGGTGACCTGCGCGTCGTGATGAGGATGAAATGATTATGGAGACGACATATACACCCAGTCCCCATGCCAGAGAAATTAACCAATTATAGTTAAAATTCCCGACCCTGCTGGGAATCGAACCCGGTACCCCTGTGACCAAAGGCCAGCACGCTAACCATTTGGCCATGGAGCCGGACTTCGCAAGAGGTGAAATTAGATCCCCATGGAAATATAATTTTTGAAATTAACACATGTTTGTAATTTTAAAATAAATGTTCGTTGGCAGCTTTCAGGTAGTTTTATTCAGCCGTATTTAGCAAATCATCACTACGCATGGATACAAAATGTTGCGAGGAAGTAATGATAATAATGCTTAATGAAAAGGTTTAGGAAGAGGCCCACATTTCATCAATCCCTCCCTGTTATTTTCCATTGACTCTGACGGTATAGACGAGATCAAGTCAACACTCTAGTATATTAGAGCTATAATAATTTCATGTGGCTCCGATGAGGGTGGGCGGCGTCTGCCATATGTAGGGAACTGCGTGTTATTGTGGTGGAGGGTAAGATTAGAGCTAATTTCGCTCTATTCCATATATTACTTCAGGAAATAATCCACCCATAACGTATAATGTTAACACACACTCTCTCCGTCATCATGTGCCTGCTATGTTGAAGCTGCTTCTATTCCAAGAATGTCAATAGTAACAGAAATTTTTCTGCATGCCCCAGGTATTTTGGAGGTTGCAGAGGCTTCCGTAGCTCTCTTTGTCTTCTGGCCGGAGATTTATTTATAGCTGTCCTTCCTAACACCACATGATTTTCCAAATAAAGTTTCCACCAGGATTTTAATTTTATTACAATTTGCTTTACGTTGCACCGACACAGAAAGGTTTTGTGGCGACGTGGGGATAGGAAAGGGCTAGGAGTGGGATGGAAGCGGCCGTGGTCTTAAGTTACAGTCCCAGCATTTTGCTGGTGTAAACATGGAAAACCACGGAACACCGTCGTCAGGGCTGCCGACAGTGGGGTTCGAGTTCACTATCTTCCGAATGCAACCTGATAGCTACGTGAGGCAAACAGCACGGCTGCTTCCTCGCTCCACCAGCATTTGAACATTGATAGTTCATATGGAAAGCCAGCAGCTATGTTATCATCATAATACCAACATCATAGGTGCTCACTCGTAGGCTCGGAGCTTGTCCCCTTACTCTCACGTCTTCCCAGGCAAAAGTTTGCAACATTTTCGTAGCACTACCCTTTTATTGGAAATCACCCATAACAAAACGTGCTGCTTTTCTTTTGATTTTTCCAGTTCTACCTTTATGTACAAGAAAAACACTCCATCTGTTATGAATTTAATTTAATTTAATTTAATTTAATTTAATTTGATTTGATTTGATTTGATTTGATTGATTATCGAACAGTATTTCAGTGTTGTGTTCTGACTGCAGGCTACGTCTGGTATGTCTTAGGTCATCCATTGTGCGCCGTGAATAATGTTCTGAACTGTGTGATTTTTTTCGTTCAAACTTGTAAAACACGGAACAGTATCGATAAGCCTATCTGTTCTCATTACTGAGTAAATGAACTTACAAGGGCTCGTATCTGTCGTGTTGTTGACACCAAGCTAACAGAAATTACTGCTGTTCGATAAGCTTAAGGTACAAATGCGACTGAGCTCCTCGTCGAGGATCTTTGTACTAAACGCAGACTTAGGTCTGATAATGCTCTTGAATCAACATCCCCTCAGCTTAAAGCAAGTTTTCACACCAGGCAAATTATGGGGCTTTACCTTAATTGAAACCACGGCCACTTCCTTCCCACTCCTAGCATCGTTCCTGTCTAGGTCCGTGCGACGTAAAGCGAATTGTAAGAAAAAAAAGGTTAAAATTATCCCAATTCTGACCTACACATAAAATTGTCCCGAAGGATGAAGGGGGAACTATTATGGTATCAGATTGGGCTCAAAGCGAGATTTTTAACAGTATTCCATACCTGGGATAGGAATACATATTTACACGGTCAAGTCCCCAGATCATTTATTTTATTTTTGTTTTTTCGAAATAAATTTCAACTTCAAATTTTGAGCTTTTCTCCGCACTTGCCGGGTTGGGACTATTTGGTTAAGCGAACGTAAGGCATCAAATTCTCTGTCTTTAGACATATTCGCCAACTTCATTTATCTTTGGCTTTTGGCGTTATGATTACAAATCAAATCATATTTTTAATCCTCCCTTCGCTTGATGTATTTAACTGAGGCATTTAATTGTGCCAGGCTCCTCCTGACTGTTCTCGTTTGGTCAACCCATCCACGAGTAGTCATTTTAAGGATGGCCGATAGTATAATTCGTAGTCGGCCGTCTTTCAGATCCATTTCCAATCAAAACTCAATCATTTGCATCGGATCTTTGTTTCTAGTGCTATAATCCGAAATGTGAGCAAATGATTTCGTTACAATAAGGTTCTAATGCATTTCATAGACTTTGTCATAGTCATATCAAAATTCTCTAACACTGAATCACACATACTTACTCGGCTACGAAAAGAAGATCCATATTGTCTTTCTCGGTACAAGTTCAGCCAAAGTTTGTAAGTTGTTGCTCATTTACTACTTTGCTATCACAAATTTCTAGTATATGACTCTATTAGCCGAGCTAGAAGCAGAGCAATCCATGGATACGTACAGGAAGTTTCATATATTGCAAGTTACTTTAGTTCCCCTGCACCTGTTCAATACACGTTCAGGTCGTATGCTAGAAATATTTGTACCTTACAGTATATTGGACCACACATCATACAACGGACCGCTCACCATCACCACCACGAGATGGTGAGAAGAAGAACCCAACACTATCAGACACGTTACATCTAAAGCAGGGCCTCTCAGGGTACATGCGCCAGTGCACTGCACGGTGCAGGACACGACTTCACTAAGTTGACCAGAGTGCAAACCCCCACTCCTCTTTCCCTACATCTGTCTCACCCGTTCGGACTGTCTCCTCCTTCTTCATGTTCCCCGCTGATTCTCCCCTCACTGCGAAATGTTTATGTGCGGTGAGTGGAGACACTCTGTTGTATGGGACAATGTAACCACTGTTAATAAACTCTTCTTGCAGTTTGGGTTGAGCACACAATTTATCTTCTCTAGCAATTCTGAGAGCGTTATTTAAATTACGATCAGAAATACTCGCACGCAATCTAGTTTTCCTAGTCAAAACAGAAAAACCTTTCACATATGTATGTGGAAATATAGAAATAAGCTGCTCCTCGATGCAGCTTAGGAAAATCTTCCTTCGACAAATTCTCGTAAAAATCGAGCAAAGCAAAATAGATCTGTTTAATGGTAACGTAGTTATTGTCCCACCGATTAAGAATTTGGCTTTATCGTCACGACTGAGAAAAATTACGAAAGTTCCCAGTTCGATTGAGTTAAACTTTCGGAAGTCTTTCCTTTCTTCGAAACAGATTGGTGCATTATTATGTTGTTGTATTGTGCTCATCAATGTCACTGATAAAAAAAACCGTCTATCACTGAACGCTTCGTCGCTCTCAGTGCACTACACCATTCGAGACAAGCCGAGTTGAGCCGAATCGGACCGATGCACAATGCACGGAGTCTCTGCGCCTCGATTTGCACGTGTGAGATTTTGGGCGTTTCAGAGGCCTTGTTCTAAAGCAAAATTCAAATCTTCCTGCTAATGTGTTCTTATAAGCACTTTCAGTTTTACTGAGTGTGAATGATATGCATAATTGACCGTGAAAATGGTTTATTATTGTTATACAAAACATGGTCATTGTAACTTTAGATCCTAAAGAGTTGAAATATGTTTACCTTAATCGTTTAGGGACTTCTTACATTTATATTTTGTGCTGTATTTCAGCACGGAAATATTCATTTTACTGTAGGTCTTTACATTGCGCATTAATCTTACAGAGTTACATATTGCCTAAAATTATATTTTATCTTGCTTGCATTATCAGTAGTATTACTGTCATTTGCATGTAACTTCAATCAATCAATCAATCAATCAATCAATCAATCAATCAATCAATCAATCAATCAATCAATCAATCAATCAATCAATCAATCCAGTCGCCATTGATCTGCATTTAGAGCCGTCGGCCTTTGTTTTCTTTCTTTCGTAATCTGTTTACCCTCCAGGGTTGGTTTTACCCTCGGACTCAGCAAGGGATCCCACCTCTACCGACTCAAGGGCAGTGTCCTGTAGCGTGAGACATTGGGTCGGGGGTACAACTGGGGAGGATGACCAGTACTTCGCCCAGGCGGCCTCACCTGCTATGCTGAACAGGGGCCATGTGGGGGATAGGAAGTTTGCAAGGGATAGACAAGGGGGAGGGAAGGAAACGGCCATGGCCTTAAGTTAGGTACCATCCCCGCATTGCCTGGAGGAGAAGTGGGAAACAATGGAAAACGACTTCGAGGATGGCTGAGGAGGGAATCGAAACCCACTCTACTCAGTTGACCTCCCGAGGCTGAGTGGACTCCGTTCCAGCCCTCACACCACTTTTTAAATTTCGTGGCAGAGCCGGGAATCGAACCCGGACCTCCACGGGTAGCAGCTAATCACACTAACCACTACACCACAGAGGCGGACCGGCCCTTGTTTACCCAGTCTTGTCTTAAATGATTTGAAAGTAATTTGAAATTAATAAAACACCTCTCTTGGCAAATTATTCCAATCCCTTACCCTTTGTCCTATAAACGAGTGGAAAAAAATTAAAATTAAAATCCACAGCCTATTTCCAGTCATTTGAGCGGGTCAGGAATGGAATGAATGAAGTCCCCATCTAACAGTGAGGATAGGAACTGCGCCGGCTGCTCAAGCTTGTCGCATTCCTCTCTGGCAACGACTACTGACTGACAGATGAAATGAAATGGTTTTTGGAGAGCGTTGCTGGAATGAAATATGACGAGGAAAACTGGAGCATCAGGAGAAAAACCTGTCCCGCCTCCGCTTTGTCCAGCAAAATTCTCACATGGAGTCACCTGAACTTAAACCACGGAACCCAGCGGTGTGCGACCGGCGCGATGCCATCCGAGTCACGGAGGCTTCTATAAGCGAGTATTTGCCCCAATTTGTCCACTCAAATTCCACATTCTATTTTTTGTACTTTTAAAAACAGTACTCAAACTTATCCATCTACTAATGTCATTCCAAGCCATCTTCCTACTGATAGCTCGAAACATTCGTCTCTTTCATTCGAAGTCTTCTCAGCCCGAAGTTTTCAACACATAACACTACTCTTTTGTCCGAAATCAACCAGAACAAATCATGCTGCTTTCCTTTGAATCTTTTCCAGTTCTTGTATCAAGAACCATACTCTAACTGGGGTCTTACCACTGAATTATACGCCCTCTCCTTTCCTCTATTAATTACAGTGCTGTTTATGTGATTACCCAAATGAAGATATTCTCTTACGTTATCACCTAAGTACTTACACTGACCCACATGAGGTCCGTTCATCCCATCAACACAATCAATAAAACTCTGTTTATATAATTAACTGTTTTCGTTTGTTAGTTCTGTTCTAATTGCCGTAAAATATATACACATTTATTTTGCGTTATGTGGTTAAGTGTAAGAGGGGACCAGTAGCCCTAAACAATTGAAAGAAAATAGAGAACAGTGGGCACCGGATCTGAATCAATCAATCAGTGATCTGCATTTACGGCTGCCGCCCACGTGGCAGATTCCCTATCAATTGTTTTCCTACTGGGCGAGGTGGCCGTGCTGTTAGGGCCGCGCAATTGTGAGCTTGCATCCTGGAGACAGTGGGTTTGAATCAATCAATCAATCAATCAATCAATCAATCAATCAATCAATCAATCAATCAATCAATCAATCACTACTGATCTGCATTTAGGGCAGTCACCCAGGTGGCAGATTCTCTATCTGTTGCTTTCCTAGCCTTTTCTTAAATGATCGCAAAGAAATTGGAAAATTATTGAACATTTCCCTTGGTTATTCCAATCCCTAACTCCCCTTCCTATAAACGAATATTTTCCCCAATTTGTCCTCTTGAATTCCAACTTTATCTTCATATTGTAATCTTTCCTACTTTTAAAGACACCACTCAAACATTCGTCTACTGATGTCCTCCCACGCCATCGCTCCACTGACAGCTCGGAACATACCACTCCCAGTTCTTCCCAGCCCAAACTTTGCAACTAAACAATTTCAGAGTTTTTATACGATTCACTGTTAAGTTTAGGCTCGTCCACGCGTCTAACGCGTAGGGCTTTGCCTTTCCCATTTTCTATGCTCCATTAGATCAGTGGAGATAATTCAGATTATCTTACCCATTCATTTCATAGACGCATGAATTCGCCATTGTCACAGTGATGAATACCGGCGTGTGAACACGTCACCATCCAAATTGCGCCTCTTTTAAACGACAGTTGGTGAAATGCCACTGATTTATTTAGCTGGCTCCATTCAATGCGCATGTTGACAAGTTGCAGAACCATGTTTACTTCTATCGTAATGAACCAATGAAGCGACCTGTAGCCCAGCATGGCCAACAACAGGTGACATGTCTTTTTGCCAGAAGAAATGACTCACTCTTCGTTGTAAGTGCAGCTTGGCGTGAGTTCGCATCCTCTAACACAACCACGCGGACAAAAAAACTGGTGGCATGCTGGGAGAGGTTGGCATGGGATTTTAACGCTAGCACTATGTTCGTCACAATTCCTCCCACGACCACACTTGTCCCTTGGATCTTGTCTTACAAGGCACCTGTTTGGAATGGGCAGACAGATTTCGATATCATTTCGTTGAATGATCAATTATCAATTATGATATCGTACATTTAATGAAAATTATCATCTTTCCGTTAAATCAATGGCAGTGTTATAAGTAATTATTGAAAGTTAGTTGGGCGTCGCAGAGAAGTTAGCTGTATAAATATCACTCATCCCGGGGAATAACAAGATAAGTACCGGTAAGAAAAATTATGTTGTCTAACCATTCTGAGTTATATGGAACAGCTTTTAAAATAATGGTTTTGGATGGATTTTGTTTAATTAAAAAATGAATGAAGTATCCGTTTTGGATCGTTAATGAAACTGACTGGTTCTGTATTAAGGTAAGGATGTATTCTGCCCGAAGGCAGGACCGAACCTCCGCAGAGGTGTGCCTGAGTCGGAGTTTACGTACAGTAGAGTGACCATTTCCTTCCGCTCCTCCATTCCCTTATCCCCCCACCAACAGCGCGTGGCAACCCATCTAAATCTTGACCACGCACAATGTTGCTTAACTTCGGAGATCTCACGGGATCCGGTGTTTCAACACGACTACGGCCGTTGGCGGTCCTATATTGATCATTCATTATTTTCTTATGTGAACCAGTGAAAACCAAAGCTTGTAAGTCTCATTTGTGTATTGCTAGCTAGTTAGATGTAATAGGTAGGTCTCTTTAAAAGAAACAGCTGCGTAAATTCACTGCCAATAAAAAATTTACGAGAAAATAATGTCCACGTCTACCACACCCATAGCAAATGTATTACACATAAGACAAACTGAATTATCTAGTTGAAGCCACTTTTATTAATAATAAACCACAAAAAACCATGGCGCAACAGCCCCGAAGGGCCACTGCCTACCAAGCGACCGCTGCTCAGCCCAAGGCCTGAAGATTTGAAGGTGTCGTGTGGTCAGCACGACGAATCCTCCCGGCCGTTATTCTTGGTTTTCTACACCGGGGCCGCCATCCCACCGTCAGATACAGTAGCTCCTGAGTATACTGAGAAGCTGAGTAGACCTCGAAACAGCCCTCAGATCCAGACCCTCGAATCGAACCCGGGGCCTCCGCTTAAGAGGCAAGCATGCTACACCTACACCACGGGGCCGGCTTTATTAACAATAATAATAACAAGATAATTCAACTTATCTGGTTCTTACCGGGGACTGTTCTGTATTCTTGAATAATCTGGAATTAAAATTAGTCTGTTTCTTCAATGTTATGACGAAATGAGTAACGTTGTTAGTGAGTTTCGAGAGCATTGACCTTAGTAGGTTACTAAAAAAATTTAAAAACGAAAAAAATAGACATCTGTTTTCCCCCGGGATGAGTGATATATTGATACTTCTATTTTAATATTGCATAGAATACTTCGTACCGAAAATGAAATTTTGACAACACAAAGAAAACACGTTCACTAACACGTATTATACAGGGTTATTCATCAAACATGTTAGTCACGCTCGTATATTTAATGGTAACAATCAACTTGTAAAATCACGGACAGTGTTATAAGTAATTGCTGAAAGATAGTTGGGCGTCTTAGAGCAGTTAGGCGATGACAACGTAGAATAGCTGCTTATGCACTCTGGAAATATCACCCATCCCAGGGAATAACAAGATAAGTAAACAAGTATGTTCCCCGGGGAAGCATTTTATAATTTTTAAACAATACGAAATCATCGATTCACCAAAGGTTGTCAGCATTGAGGTCTTCATTTCACAGTGTCCCGGATTCGATTCCCGGCAGGGTCGAGGACTTTAATCGCGTCTGATTAATTCTCCTGGCTCGGATACTGGGTGTTTAGGTTTTCCCAACACTTTCTTCTTTATATTCAGATAACGCAATACACCACCAACCACCACAGTAACACGAAACAGTGATTAAACCCGTCCACATTAGGTTGGCGTCAGGAAAGGTATCTGGGCGTAACACAGGGTCAAATCCACATGTGAGAGACAGTTCGCGCTCGCAATACACAAGTTTGGGAAATCCCGTAGGAAGAAGAGCTAATTGCTTTACGTCGCACCGACACAGATAGGTCTTATGGCGACGATGGGACAGGAGAGGGCTAGGAGCGGGAAGGAAGCGGCCGTGGCCTTAATTAAGGTACAGCCCCAGCATTTGCTTGGTGTAGAAATGGAAAACCACGGAAATTCACCTTCAGGGCTGCCGACAGTGAGGTTCGAACCCACTATCTCCCGATTACTGGATACAGACAGCACTTAAGCGACTGCAGCTATCGAGCTCGGCAATAGTCCAATTAAGGCATTCTTAAATTAAATTCTTAAATGGTATTAAAGGGCTTGTAAAACATGTGCTACGTTTTCCCGTGGGTTATTAATGACAGAGATACAGGCACCGGCTTCACTTTTTAAATAGAACTAACTTATGGTAATTGATGCCATTTCAAGAAGTGATTAATTATTCGTACTATCTTCAGCTTATCCCAGTATTTCTGGAGTAGCTGGAGTCAACCAGGCTCATTTGGGTTTTGACTGGGAGTTTGAGTCGCCTGATGCAACATAATTCTTGAGACTAAAATCTCGATCCAGGACCGACCGAACTTCGAACGGGCGGGAAGCCAGCAGTCTTTTAGTAGTTTAACAAAAAACACTGGTCTTGTAAACCTATATTAAGATATTTCTTCTAAAACTCAGAGGAAAGAAAATTCTTCTCGTTAATCCCCAAAATTAATATTTTACACTAAACCACCCTCTGAATTATAAATTTAAAAATACTTGTTTTCAACCTTCTCAACAGCCTGGCAGCTAAGCTACTGACGTAATAATTACCCACCCCTCCCATGTGATTAATTCACATATCGGACAATTAAAGTACATTTGTAAATATTAACAACACTTCAGCTTTCAATTATAGTGGAGGAGAGTGCTAGTTTTGCCGTATCAGACAGGATTCGGCAGAAGGACGTGTTCACAGACTAGCTGTTTCCTTAATGTGATCCCAGTAACACAACTGGCACTGAGGAGTACAATCAAGTCTCGTAAACAGAATATTATATATCCCTTTGGTTTGCAGCTTCTTACGATACGAGAAGTGAAGACGGGAAAGGGACGTTCTTGCTTTTAAAAGAAATAAAATAATAGGGTTGGCTGCAAAGGAACGTAACAAAAGTTTTATTGTCTCTGTTTTGAGAATACAATAAATGTGAACTCTGAAATAAACAAACAGTAAAAGCTTTTCTATTGTGTTAAGGAAGTTCGTGAATATGAAATATTAATACTTTGGACGAATACTGTCATATTGCAGAGTATGGTCTTCTTCTTATTCTTGGTCTTTTCTCCAACTTATTGGGGTTGATATTAGGTAGTACGGTATGTAACTGAATGAAAAAAGCATCATTGCCTACAGCACGTTCTAATGCAAAACTACTCTTATGGTAATAATAGTTACTGAATGGACACATGCAAGAAATGCCTAAGTTAACTTTTTTTAGTTTTTCTTGATTTTTCACAATGTTAGTTGTTTAATGACTTTGTTTTCAGTTCTATTGTAAGTAGCGACTTTATCCGTGAACATATACTGTCGTACCTAGGTAAGACAACACGGATGTTTAATATTCAAAAAATACCTATTCATTTCAAAAATAAGTAATTCTTCAATTTGATCATCTATCTGTAACGTTTATATAAAGAGTTATAGACTTATGTGGGAAGGATTGAAAAACCTGTGCATCGGACATACCCAAGTGACGGAATGTTCGCTTTTCGATGGAACATAAACCCGAGGATGAAGCAACCATACAGAACGATGAACAAAGTGGCTCAGTACAAATCAGAAAGAAAAAAAAACGCAAAGCGAGTGTAATACCTCATCCTGACTTTAATGGGAGCTATCTCCCACTAAATTCGAAGAAAGTTGATGATATCCTGCAACTCTTTCACTACAGTAAGTACCAGGAAGTAAAATTCGAACTTTCTACGAAACCATGCAGGCCACGGAAGGTAACGACGATGGTAATAAATTTAATAATGAGGATCATATTGAATTAATTTAACAGTTTCATAGTCTCAGTATTATTTTAACGAGTCGTCCATCGAAGTATAATGTCAAGAAGGTAATAACGCAGGAAGGACTTTTAGTACTTGTCACTTCCTGGGAAAATATTTGTGTAGATGTAAAATGTGTCATAAAACCCAAACCCTACGGCACTTAATACCCTCGAAAGGGCCTTGGCCTGCCCAACGACCGCTGCTCAGCCCGAAGGCTTGCAGATTACGAGGGGTCGTGTGGTCAGCACGACGCATCCTCTCGGCCGTTATTCTGGGCTTTCGAGACTGAGGCCACCACCTCACCGTCAGATAGCTCCTCAATTCTAATCACGTAGGCTGAGTGGACCTCGAACCAGCCCTCAGGTCGAGAGAAAAATCCCTGACCTGGCCGGAATCGAACCCGGGGTCACCGGGCGAGAGGTAGGCACGCTACCCCTACACCATGGGCCGGCAAAATGTGTCATAGTAATGTAATATGAACTTCTAGTCATATGTTCCTTCCTACTCCTAGCCCTTTCTTGTCCCATCGTCGCCGTAAGACCTATCTGTGTCGGTGCGACGTAAAACAACTAGCAAAAAGCAAATAACTAAACGTGTCCTTTTTCATTCATTCTTTCTTTCTTATGTATTCTTTATTTCTTTCTTCCTCTCTTTCTTAATCCGTTTGCCGTCCAGGGTTGGTTTTTCGCTCGGACTCAGCGAAGGATCCCACCTCTACCGCCTCAAGGCCGGTGTCCGGGAGCGCGAGATTTTGGGTATTATTACAATATATAATTTTGATTAATTTCATTATTGTAATGTAATTTAGTGTTATATATATTTCTGCGCCTACTTATATGGAAGAGAAGGACTGGAGGCCTTAAGCTTGCTAGGTAAAATAAAACATAATTATTTGCTTACTTATTTACCCTTCAGGTAAATGGAAGATACTGTATTATGTTGCTATCGCCAGTCCATTACCAATGACACGTAAGTCGGACATCAATCAATCAATCAATCAATCAATCAATCAATCAATCAATCAATCAATCAATCAATCAATCAATCAATCAATCAATCAATCAATACTGATCTGCATATAGGGCAGTCGCCCAGGTGGCAGATTCCCTATCTGTTGTTTTCCTAGCCTTTTCCTAAATGATTTCAAAGAAATTGGAAATTTATTGAACATCTCCCTTGGTAAGTTATTCCAATCCCTAACTCCCCTTCCTATAAATGAATATTTGCCCCAGTTTGTCCTCTTGAATTCCAACTTTATCTTCATATTGTGATCTTTCCTACTTTTATAAACGCCACTCAAACTTATTCGTCTACTAATGTCATTCCACGCCATCTCTCCGCTGACAGCTCGGAACATACCACTTAGTCGAGCAGCTCTTCTTCTTTTTCTCAATTCTTCCCAGCCCAAACTTTGCAACATTTTTGTAACGCTACTCCTTTGTCGGAAATCACCCAGAACAAATCGAGCTGCTTTTCTTAGGATTTTTTCCAGTTCTTGAATCAGGTAATCCTGGTGCGGGTCCCATACACTGGAACCATACTCTAGTTGGGGTCTTAACAGAGACTTATATGCCCTCTCCTTTACATCCTTACTACAACCCCTAAACACCCTCATAACCATGTGCAGAGATCTGTACCCTTTATTTACAATCCCATTTATGTGATTGCCCCAATGAAGATCTTTCGTTATATTAACACCTAGATACTTACAATGATCCCCAAAAGGAACTTTCACCCCATCAACGCAGTAATTATAACTGAAAGGACTTTTCCTATTTTTGAAACTCACAACCTGACTTCCGTTTATCAACATACCATTGCCTGCTGTCCATCTTACAACATTTTCGAGGTCACGTTGCAGTTGCTCACAATCTTGTAACTTATTTATTACTCTATAGAGAACAACGTCATTCGCAAAAAGCCTTACCTCTGATTCCACTCCTTTACTCATATTATCTATATATAATTAAGAAAACAAAGGTCCGATAATACTGCCTTGAGGAATTCCCCTCTTAATTATTACAGGGTCAGATAAAGCTTCACCTACTCTAATTCTCTGAGATCTATTTTCTAGAAATATAGCAACCCATTCAGTTACTCTTGTCTAGTCCAATTGAACTCATTTTTGCCAGTAGTCTCCCATGATCCACCCTATCAAATGCTTTAGACAGGTCAATCGCGATACAGTCCATTTGACCTCCTGAATCCAAGATATCTGCTATATCTTGCTGGAATCCTACAAGTCGAGCTTCAGTGGAATAACCTTTCCTAAAGCCGAACTGCCTTCTATCGAACCAGTTATTAATTTCACAAACATGTCTAATATAATCAGAAAGAATGCCTTCCCAAAACTTACATACAAAGCATGTCAAACTTACTGGCCTATAATTTTCAGCTCTATGTCCATCGCCCTTTCCTTTATACATAGGGCTTACTATAGCAACTCTCCATTCACCTGGTATAGCTCCTCCGACCAAACAATAATCAAATAAGTACTTCAGATATGGTACTATATCCCAACCCATTGTATTTAGTATATCCCCAGAAATCTTATCAATTCCAGCCGCGTTTCTAGTTTTCAACTTTTGTATGATTGTAAATGTCATTGTTATCATATGTAAATTTTATTACTTCTTTGGCCTTAGTCTCCTCCTCTATCTCGACATTATCCTTGTAACCAACAATCTTTACATACTGCTGACTGAATACTTCTGCCTTTTGAAGATCCTCACATACACACTCCCCTTGTTCGTTAATTATTCCTGGAATGCCCTTCTTGGAACCTGTTTCTGCCTTAAAATACCTATACATACCCTTCCATTTTTCACAAAAATTTGTATGACTGCCAATTATGCTTGCCATCATGTTATCCTTAGATGCCTTCTTTGCTAGATTCAATTTTCTAGTAAGTTCCTTCAATTTCTCCTTACTTCCACAGCCATTTCTAACTATTTCTTTCCAGTCTGCACCTCCTTCTTAGTCTCTTTATTTCTCTATTACAATAAGGTGGATCTTTACCATTCCTTACCTCCCTTAAAGGTACAAATCTGTTTTCGCATTCCTCAACAATTTCTTTAAACCCATCCCAGAGTCTGTTTACATTTTTATTTACCGTTTCCACCGATCATTGTTACATTTTAGAAACTGCCTCATGCCTGCTTTATCAGCCATATGGTACTGCCTAATAGTCCTACTTTTAAGACCTTCCTTTCTATCACATTTATTTTTAACTACGACAAAAACAGCTTCATGATCACTAATACCATCTATTACTTCAGTTTCTCTATAGAGCTCATCTGGTTTAATCAGCACCACATCCGGGATATTTTTCCCTCTGGTTGGTTCCATCACTTTCTGAATCAGCTGTCCTTCCCATATTAAATTATTTGCCATTTGCTGGCCATAATTTGGTCATTTGCTATTGTAAAGGAATCGTTCTCATTCGCTGTCTAATTTTCATTTCGCAGTTCTTATGTATTATACTGTATTCTTAACCAAGAGCCTTTTCAGCTTTAGTTACATTTCTTTGTAACCAATACGTTCATTTAATTTATTTTCAACCATACACATTAGGCCTAGATATTTTCCAACAGGACAGGTATAACCTCGGCCACCGGAACTCAATGGTAAGAGCATCCTACACGAAATCGGTAAGTCGTGGTTTTGGATCGATCTGGTGTACAATTGACTACTTTTATTCTGTACTTAAAATCTCTCCAATAAGTATTATATGTATTGAACACGGTCTAATACGCAGAATTATTTCTAGTACAATGCCTTCATGAAAAGTTATACATTGAATTGGCTATGAGTAGGTGACTTGCGCGTACTCTGCAGTTGTGCTGGCAGCAGCAGTAGCATATTTGGAGGTTAGATCGTTTTCAGCATTATCGATATGACTTAGGACACAATAGCTCCAAGGGAAGAGCATCCAACATGAAATCGGAAGGTTGTAGCTACGATTTATTCTTCAGTAAGTACTATATGAATAGATCACGACCTAATACGCTGAAGATTTATTTCCAGTAAAATGCAGTCGTGTCTGTGGTGTAGTGGTTAGTGTTATTAACTGCCTTCCCCGGAGGATCGAGTTCCATTCCCGGCTCTGCCACGAAATTTGAAGTATGCTACGAGAACTGGAACGGGGTCAACTCAGCCTCAGGAGGTCAACTGAGCAGAGGGGTGTTCGATTCACACCTCAGCCATCCTCGCGGTTTCCCACTTTTCCTCCAGGCAAATAACTTAAGGCCATAGCCACTTCCTTCCCTCTTCCTTGTCTATTTCTTCCAATATTCCCATCCTCCCACAAGGACCGTGTTCAGCATAGCAGGTGAGACCGCCTGTCCGAGTTACTGGTCTTCTTTCCAAGTTTTATCTCCGACTCAAAGTTTCACGCTCCAGGACACTGCCAATGAGGTGGTAGAGGTGGGATCTTGACGTCAGGAAGTGTATCCAGTCGTAAAAACACGCTACAAAAATTCATCTCACTTCATATCCGACTCCGTAGATAAATGGGAAAAATAATAATAATAAGAAGAAGAAGAATAAGAAGACTAAGAAGAAGAAGAAGAAGAAGAAGAAGAAGAAGAAGAAGATTCTACCAATTTTTCCACACGAGTGTGAACTCTGTTTCTCACGGGTTTAAGGCCCTGTTTTACGGCGGGATGCCCTTCCTGACGCCATCCCTATGTATAGGGATGTAATTACTATTGCGTGTTTCTGTGGCGGTTGGTAGTATGGTGCGTTTTCTGAATATGAAGAGGATAGTTTTGGACAAACACAAACAACCAGTCCACGAACCAGAAGAATTAATCACACGCGATTAAAATACCCAACCCAGCCGGGAATCGAACACGGGACCCACTGAACCGAAGGCGTCAACGCTGACCATTCGGCCAAAGAGTCGGATAATAATAATAATAATAATAATAATAATAATAATAATAATAATAATAATAATAATAATGGTGGCGTTACGCCCCACTAACTACTTTTACGGTTTTCGAAGACGCCGAGGTGCCGGAATTTAGTCCCGCAGGAGTTCTTTTACTTGCCAGTAAATCTACCGATACGAGGCTGACGTATATTTGAGCACCTTCAAAAACCACCTGACCGAGTCAGAATCGAACCTGCTAAGTTGGAGTCAGAAGGCCAGCGCCTCAACCACCTGAGCAATTCAGCCCTGCATAAGGGACAAATGCTGGACATACAATAATTATTATCCGTTGAATGAATTCGTGTCTGAATTTTTAACTGTTTTAACTTTTCTCTAAGTAACCGAAATTACCATAATTCTACTTGAAAGAACGAATCCAGCGGACTGAGTTGCTCAGGAGGATAGAACGGGCTTGATTCCAAGTAGTGTTGGCTACTGAATGAATGATTCGAAGCAGTGCATCGATTCATTAAAGTGTCCGAGTGAATCGATTCACAGGAACGGCGAGCTCACGGCACACGATTCAGCTTACTCCCAGCGGACAGTGCTGAGTGGCGCACTCACCGGACGTTGACGGGGAGCCGAGCTTCCGCTGCAGCGAGACAGTGAATCATGGCACATCGAAAGAATCGTGAACGAGCGCGGCTCAGTGAGACACATGATACACACGGCTCCTTATCGGCTCACTGGACACGCGGAGAGCTGAGCTTCCGCTGCAGCGAGACACTGAATCATGGCACTTCGAAAGAATCGTGAACGAGCGCGGCTCAGTGAGACACATGATACACACGGCTCCTTATCGGCTCACTAGACACGCGGAGAGCCGAGCTTCCGCTGCAGCGAGACATACAGTGAGCCATGCTACACTGAAAGAATCGTATGCTATAATGGACTCTCGAGCTCAGCTCATTTGAAAATAATACCCATTTGCATTCACTGTCCTCTTCTTACAAGGAGGTTTAAGTAATAGATGGATTTATTTGCAGTGTTAAAAAGGTAGTCACAACATAATTCTGAAGTAGCTAGTAAGTAGGTAGGCTATTAGGTTATACTATTTATTAGTTTAATGAATCTTAGTATTATAACTTACTTGACATTTGACAATTAAACTCGACTCTAGCCTGCCCTATGACTATGAGTCATGCTCATGACCACTCAAAAGTACCTGTTTTATATTTTGGAAGAACGGCTCAGTATTCTCTCAGTTCATATGTCACATCGTTGCACAAGACTTCAATCATATGTGGACAGACGCAATAACAGTATGTTGAATCAGAAAACCAGCGGGCTACTGTACATCTCGGGTAGCCTATACAAAATATGACGATTAAAAACATCCTCAGCTGATAGAAAAATACATATTTTCAAAAATGACTGAGCGAGTTGTCGTGCGGTTAATATCGCGTGGCTATGCGCTTGCATTCGGGGGATGCTGGGTTCGAATCCCACCGTCGGCAGCCGTTAAGATGGTTTTTCCGTAGTTTCCCCATTTTCACACCAGGAAATGCTGGGACTGTACCTTAATTCAGGCCAGGGCTGCTACCTTCCTAACCTTTCCCACCCTGCGTCGCCGGAAACCTTCGATGTATTAGAGTAACTAGCATTTTTTCTAAGAAAGGAGTTCATTGTATGAAGACCAGATGGCAGCTGCGAGCACTGAATGCTGTTGCTGCTGTCTTACCAGCACATACTACACAGATGCAGTAAGAGCGGTGACCAATGAGCCGTGAATCGGATCACTGTATCGATTCAGTAACGTGAACGGAATCAAATGAATCGATTCAGTAAAATGAATCGAATGTCCCATCACTAATTCCAAGACCCTCAGCCTCATCAAGGCAACACTGACTGACACTATCTCCAAAGTTAAATTCATGCGGGAGATCTCTGAATCATTCCCGATTAAAACTGGCGTCCGACAAGGTGACGGCTTATCTCCGCTTCTTTTCAACCTCGTCCTAGACAAAGTCATCCGCGAGTGGGAGAAGGCATTGAAAGATATGGGATACTGGCGCCCCATACGAATAGGACGACCCAAAGACGGTATTGAGATATCATGCCTCGCTTTTGCAGATGACCTTGCCATACTGACATACGGATGTAGTCACAGCCGTTAAACAAATTGAAACCCTTAGTGAATGTGCTGGAAAGGTTGGCCTACAAATTTCCTTTGAAAAGACCAAGTTGTTCTGCTCAAAAATTGACATCCAAAATTTAAACACGACATATGGACAAATCAACCGAGTACCACGCTTCAAGTACTTGGGAGAAATACTTAAAAACCAACAGGAGGCGAGAAGGCTGCCCAGAAAATTCGCTTACAAAAATTTCGGAAAGCCTACGGTAGAGTTAACAACATACACAATAAAAAGTGCTTTCTCTCCATGCAAAGATCAGACACTATAATACAGTAATCAAGCCCGAAGTCTTATATGCCAGTGAGACCTTACACTGACCTAGAATACATTTTAAAAGAAGAAAGAAGAATCCTGAGCAAAATTCTCGTCCCCCGAAAGTCAGAAGATGGATGTAGACTGAGGTCACGCAAAGTGACAGAAGAGCTTTCCAACATTGCAGCAGACATCCGCAAAAGACGTCTTAAATTTTATGGGCACGTTCGCAGACTGCCCGCAAGTAGACTGACACACAAGATTCTCACCTACATAGAACATCTAAAAAATATTCCATGGGTACTGGAAGTGAAGAAGGATCTGGAAAAAGCCCATATGAACTCAACTGACACTGCGGACAGAAACCTCTACAGGAAGAAAATTAATGGATGGAAAATGCAACCAGAGAACGAAGTGAAAAAAGAAGACTGGAGCAAAGTGGACAGAAGAACGAAAAAGGATCCACGGAGAAAGAATGAGAGCTGTTTGGCAAATCAGAAAACGGAATCGTTAGAGCTTTGCGTGATCCATTGGGTCCATACGCACATAATAATAATAATAATAATAATAATAATAATAATAATAATAATAATAATAATAATAATAATAATAATGCTAGCATGGCTATGCTTAGTTTGTTTTCCAAGATATTGGTGAACGGTAATAAGAAATAATCAGTAATTATAATTCACCTGATAGTGTTACTATATTAAAATAATCAGGAGATTAGAATCGTTGCCAAGGAAATAATTTAAAGAAAGGGCCCCAGTGAAAATCTGAATATCGGAGAAGGAGAGGACGACCTAGGTTGAGATGGTAAGACGATAAAAAATAAGGAATATAAGTGAGGAGATGGAGAACAGTAGCCGTTGGTCGAGAAGAATAGGCATCAACCGTAAAGGAAACAAACTATGGGGACTGTAGGCTAAAGTAGAAGAAATGCGATTTTCACCAGAGGTATTCTACACTCTACAGCAAAATGCTGGCAGAATATCTTATTTTAAGTCTCAGACCACCAACCTAAACTCTAACCCTAACCACTAAAGTCACCACAACAAAAACCGGTTAGAATACACACTTTGACAAGCTTAAGTGCGCGGGAGTGATAGCCTACAATGTCTTAATCACCTAAAAATTAATCATCAATTATTATTTATTTTATTTGGCGTATGATGTTACAGTTGACAATCAACTATGTACAAGTCCTTACTAGCCACAAAAATTGACTATTTACAATATATATGCACAAACTCTACATTTAAAAGGTTAATGTGGGATTTTTCCAGTCTCTTATAGACGAATGTCCAGCTCTTCCAGCCAAGAAAGTGCCTCAGGGGTCACTCGATGAGTGTCCTCGATGGAACCAGCGAAAGCTCCCAGAGGGCAGCCCGTCTGAATTTGCAGGATGATTTGCACTTTAGCACCACAGTCACAAGCTGGAGAGTCTTTCCAGCCCCACTGATGCAGAGCAGAAGCAATTCCTCCTACTCCGCAGCGTAAGTTATCCTGTTGAGTGTGGTCCAGATGGAGCAAGGAAGGTTGAACCCAAGCAACTTTGTAGTTGGATCCCTGATGTTCACAATCCGTGAGAGTTTGATTGAGACCATTCGTGTTTCCAGAGGTCATCAGGCTTGAAATGTGAATTAACTCATTCCTTTGCCATCTTCCAGGCAGGTTTCTGCGATTTGAGTCTCATTACGGCATTTTAATCTGTATCCTGATATATTGTTAATCATCAATGATTATTATTAATCGACCTGTAATCAGTCACATCTTCCACCACACATGTTCTTGCTGCTGAGCCACAGTTTCGAAAATCTTCCCCCTCCAGCTTGTTCCGCTTGAAGAATTTTTGTAATTGTTTGATTTATATAAGGATCCTCGAGGTATGAGGTTCTCCAGAATCAGATTTTTGAATTTCTAGGATTCCTGGAAGTGTGTGATTGGTGTTAATTTCCATTTTTATATCTAACTAGCTGTAGTACCCAGCGTTTCTCGATTGGTTTTTGAATGGTTAAAGATTAGTATTACCAGTTAGATATGTGTGAAGTTAATTTTTATAGAATCTGTTGCGTAGTTTTGGAGTTTTTAGATGTGTTTGATTTCAAGTTTTAGATTATTTTATTTTCGACTAAAACTTTGTACTTGCAGAAGCTCGAATTGACTGGGAAGTATTTGATCCTTTCAAAAAAGTAATACAGTAAGTGATAACTACATGTATTTATCTGTTGCGCTATAGATATGATCTACAAGATTTCAACTGTCTTTGCAATCAGCCTTGCGAACCCAAAAGCAATGGATTCAACACTAATCTCGGTAATTTTAGACCATTTACTATTAAACCTCATTCAGCCTCCCGTCTCAATGGAGGCTGAACGTGGACTTAAGCGGTATTTAGAGCGTCACAATTCATCTCAGCGACATATAAACATTGATTCGATATTAATACCGGTTATGTTTCATTTAAATGCCATCCCCTCCCATTCCCCACCCCTAGCAGGGGTTGGTATGTTTCATCTCCAGAGTTTTTTCTTTCCAGATGGTACGTCATATGCGTACCAAGTTTCGTTGAGAGCTAGTCTGGAACACACCCATACACACCTACATGTATAACTTAACCATCCACAATGTCACAGTTCAATTCAGCGACCTCGTAAACGATGGCATTCTATATAAATATCAGTCATTTTCGTTTATTTTTATATTTCACCACCTCCGCTAAGTGTACTAAGGGAAGTTGGCCGCTGTTAGCGGTGAGCGAAGGTTGTCTGCTCTGCATTCTCCTGCTAGTCGCTCGTGTCACAACAGTGTGCTTGTTAAGAAAACTACGAGTTTGTTTCGAGTTCTACTTGTGTGAATTCGTTTAATTGTGTTTTCAGTGAAACAGTGAAAAGATAAGTAATATCATGGCAACAAAATTTGTAAGGAGGAATACTCTGAAATGCATATTTGAACGTGAGAATAAGCCTTCGGCGTGGGATGTACATAATTGGATCCAGTCACTGCTGAAACTCTCATCAGATCAAATTGACATGATCCAGCTGGACAATCTGGAAACCGCAGCATATATTAAGGTAATTTCAACAGTGATTTACGAACGTTTGATATGTCACTATTCAGGGATTCATAAAATAATGTTAAGTGATGGTCGTATAGGAAAAGTTACTGTGATGCCAGCCGACAGGGTTCAAAAGAATGTTCGAATACTAAATGTTCCCCCGGAAGTGCCTATAGAGTCCATTTCATTAGTATTAAGTAAATACGGGAAAGTGGTAGAACACAGGGACGAGGAGTGGTCACAGCAATACCCCTTCAAAGTACGCAACGGTATACGTGCTATTAGAATGGAGTTAAAAGACCCAATACCTTCCTTCTTATATATTGAAGGCTTTCGTGCACAGGTTATTTATGACGGCCAAACTAGAACATGCCTTGCTTGTAATTCGCCCAGTCACTTGAAACCAGACTGTCCGCTTCGCCAGAATCGCTTGGCAGAGCGAAGAAATGTAAACAATGACACACTCACACCTGTTAACTCCTCCGTCAGTGAACTAGACCCCACTATACCAGTTTCCCCATCGCTAAGCGAGCCACACAACAACGCCAATAAACAAGCACCGTGGGCAGATATACACAATGAGGAAAACACAGCACACAACCCGGCTATTGATAGGAATGAATTTCCTTCGGTCACGGAGAGTCAGAATAAACGTATGAAGACTGAGCTGGAACATAGCATTTCCAAATCCCTACCTCCTGAAATCCATGAACAAATTAATGCAACTAAAGACGTGCCTTCCATATCCTTGGCCACAGTGAACTCCACGCTTGCCCAGGAGTCTGTGAATTACCTGACAGATACTCCAAGTACCCCTTTAATTCTGGATCTTAGCCAGACCACGAACAACGCATCTCTCCCCTCTAGGATGGAAACCGAAATTATGGGCAGTGCAGATACACCCGATCGGGACTTACTAGATACAGAAATGGCAGAGGAAGGTGTGGAAACTGAAGCGTGTATTGGCGAAGAGAAGCAAAGTAAGATGTCTTCACCTCGAATGAGAAACATAAATAAAACACACAGTACGTCATCCACGGCGGCCAAAAGCTTGAAGGACAGTCAACCATCACATACTTCCTTAAGCTATAGGGACCCACGTCTACATACAAGAAAGAAGAGTGCCGAGCGGAAAGGGTCTAATTCTAAAGCGTCTGTACCTAACTGACTGCACCAACCACTACCTGTCGTATCTATAAATAACCGTCTACTTAAACATGAATACAGCTTCTTGGCATTTTGCTTTCCCTCTCTGTCTTGTTATGGTGAATCTTCTTACAACTTACGCCACCCTTAATATTAATGGAGCAAGGAGTGTTACAACTCAAGCGCTGCTTAGTCGGTTCGTGAAGGAATATGATATTGACATCTTATTCCTCCAGGAAGTTAATGAGACAAACTTCCATTTCTTATATAACTATGACTATATAACGAACGTAGGTGATAACTTCCGAGGAACTGCAATAGTATACAGGAAAGGAATTCAGCTCACGGATGTCATCATGGACCCTACGGGAAGGTTTCTGTCTGCCACCTATAATAACACACGATTGATAAACGTATATAGCCCATCCGGGTCACAGTACAAACAGGACCGAAACCTATTATTTACAAATGAAATAGTGCCCCATTTAGTGACACCTGGTCCAATTATTCTAGTAGGTGATTTCAACTGCACTCTTCACCCACGAGACCAAACAGGTACTTTTAACTTTTGTCCAGGCCTTCAGACACTAATACAGTCTATGCAGCTCCAGGATGTGTGACAGCAGCTACACGGCTCACATGTCGAATTTACATTTTGCCGTGGGGAGTCGAAATCCAGGATAGATAGGATGTACGTATCGAAGGCGCAAGTACAGGTCCTCGATAGCTGTAAGGTGATTCCCGTCGCCTTTAGCGATCACCACAGCGTTCTAGTTATGATGAAGACAACAAGGAGTGACAGATGCATCGTGGGGAAAGGAATATGGAAGATGAATAGGTCTGTTTTCAACAATACTGAGGATGTCCAACGTTTCACGGATTGTTATCACCAATGCAAATTAGCGCAAAATCGCTATAGTAGCGTGATAGACTGGTGGACATATAAACTTAAACCTGCCATTAGAGCTCTCGGGCGGACAATAGCGTATGAGCACAACCAGGATACAAGTAGGAAAATTGAATTCTATGACAGAGTTATGTTTGATCTGCATCACAAGGAACAGCAAGGCCAAAATGTCTCTTCTGCATTAAATTCTATTAAGAAAATTATTTTAGGTATTAAAGAAAGCAGCCTAGAACAACTCCATCAGCACGTAAAAGGCACTTCCCTCATCGAAAGAGAGAAAATCTCTCTCTACCACATTGCCAAAATTAGACGGTCAGCCAATAAGCAATTTATTAATCGATGGGATAATGGTAAAGGGACAATATTTACTACAAAGGAACACCTCCTTGCAGAAAGTGAGAGATATTTCCGTGAAATGTTTGCAGAAGACAGCATCTCAGAGTTCGATATTGACAGATATCTTCATCAACTCCAGAGTCATCTAGAAGGAGATGATATCGCACATCTTACTAATAATATTTCCGAAGAAGAAGTGAAGCGCGCGTTAGACCATACTGCATCAAATAAGACGCCAGGCCATGATGGGATCCCTTATGAATGGTATAAGAAATTTTGGAACATTATTGGTAACGACCTGACACAAGTTATTAATTATGCCTTCAGTCACAACATAAGTGATTCATTTGCAGAGGGAATTATCATCCTAATTCCCAAACTCTCCAGTTGCACGTATATCAGTGACTATAGACCTATTACAATATTAAACACCGACTATAAACTACTGGCCAAGATTTTAGCGAACAGAATCAGAACTATCCTCCCTTCATTAATTACTAATGGACAGGTTTGCACTATACCTGGAAAAAACATCTTCCATAATCTCCTGGCAATACGTGATGTCATCATATATCATTCAGTGTGTGACACTGCTTCAGGAGCTCTGGCTAGCATTGACCTCAGCAAAGCCTTCGATAGGATAGCACATTCTTATCTTTGGAAAGTTCTACGAAAGTTTCGATTTCCAAACCGTATCATAGCAACAATACAGCGCATATACCACAAGGCATCCTCCCGAGTTATGATCAATGGATTTCTCTCAGCAAAATTTTCGATACACAAATCAATTAGACAAGGATGCCCATTATCAATGGCACTTTTTGTTTTAGCAATAGAACCCCTGATTCAAAGTTTGAAAAATTCTTTAACCGGATTAAGTATTAACAACGAATGCTTCACAGTACGCGCATACGCGGATGACATTACCCTACTGTTGACCAGTGACGAAGATGCTAATCATGCGCAAGAGACTCTCGAGGCCTTCTGTACGGTGTCTGGGGCACAAGTGAATTATAGCAAATCCTCATTATTGCTGTTAGGTTCAAATGCCAATCGACAAGTATTTGCCAGCTCCCGGATTCCAATTGTTAACCACTGCAAGATATTGGGCATTACCTTCAGTAACGATATTTCGGAGACGATAGAGTCTAATTGGACTTCTGCTCTAAACACCCTACGCTTTCAGCTAAAGGAGGAACTTTCAAGACGACTCAACATTTTCCAAAAAGTTTGGCATATAAATATCTTTGCGCTGTCGAAGCTCTGGTACCTTGCCCAAATTCTTCCCGCCTCACATGTCATTTGCCAACGTGTTGAAATGGCAATTGGATTTTATCTATGGAAAGGATACAGATACAGAATAAGAAGAGATCAACTTCATCTTACTGAAAAGGATGGTGGCTTGCGCCTAATTGCAGTCGAAAAGAAATGCGCGGCACTCTTTCTGTCTCATATCATTAGAGCATTGTACTCAAGAGGAGATGTATTTGACAGTGCAGTGCTCAATTTGTGTGTAACAACAAACCCGCAACAACAAGATCCCTTTAGAAGCTGCTTCCGGAACGCTCTCTCCATTCTACAGCAACTTCCAGAAACAGAAATTACAGCTGGAAAGTTGGATAAAGCTAAGAATATATACAACTTCCGATTGAAGCAATCTAAATGTATTCCACTCGTACAACAGAAATACCTACATCGTGACTGGAAGCAGATCTGGGAAAATATTTGGAACAAATGGATCCCGATTGAATGGAGGGTATCGCTCTACATATACACAAATGAAATAATACCGACGGGTGAGAAATTGAAACGGCATGGACAAGTATCTGATGATAAATGCCTGGTATGTCATCAGACGGACAGTCTCGTGCATCGAATTACCACATGCGGCAATGCGGCACTAGTTTGGAGATGGACACTGAACGCTATCTACAGGATATCAGGGACAACAACAACCAGTGACAGAGTGAGAGAGATGCTGAATCTGGAACTAAATCACGCACAGAACGAGAGTAGAAACGCTTGCATATGGATAATAGCCGGAGCCATTCACTACAACATCAAGGCGTACGCTCAGCATACAAGTGTGACTTTACCGGGATTTCTGGATCATCTCAGGAAAGAACGATGGAAGATGGTCAGACAGAAGTGTCTTCAAGAAGCTTTTGGAACACATCTTTTTAAATTCTGAGTGCTTCCTGTTATGTCCTTTGTGTAATATCTGCCAATTTTAGGTTAACTGCAGAGTGTTTTGTGGTGATAAAACTGTGTACTGTTCAAGGATTTGGATAATGAATGACAGGCATAATTAAGTTTGCTCCTAGTGTGCAAAAGGAAAAAAAGTTTTTTGTATGGGTTTTTTTCTGCTGTGAACGACCTGATGTTCTCCTGTCTTAAATTTTAATTTATTTGTTTAGATGCAACTTATCAACGTTCTGTTTGCCGAATTAACCTAAGTTTGTTCTAATATTTTTGTTTTAAAAAACAATAAGAAGTTTGTGTATCTCGTTTAGTATGTAAGTAGTGTTTGATATTGTCAATAAAAAGCAGATTAAAAAAAAGGGTGTTTTACCCAACAATATTCTTTTTCAGATAGTAAGTCATATGTGTACCAATTTTGTGTGAGAGCTACGTTGGAAGCTGGCCGAGGCGGTAAAGGCGTGCTCAGTTCGCCCGGAAGGACGTGGGTTCGAATCCCAGTCAGGAAGTCGTAAAATTTAAGAAATGTGATTTCCACTTCCGGAGGTGCATGTAGGTTAACTCAGCCTACACCAAAAGTGAGTACCAGGTTAAATCCTGGGGGCAAAGGCGGCCGGGCTTAGAGCTAACCACTCTACCCCATCACGTGCCGTGGTTAACAATGGTGGAAGCCTTTACCTTCCACTCCTCCAAGGGCCTTCATGGCCTGTACGGAGGTGACTTTGTCTTTGTATTTTTGCTATGTTGGAGGAAACACACATACATCCACAATTTCGGTCATTTTGGACAATTTCTCTCCTACCCCTTCTCATCTCCATGCCGATGGGGGCTGAACATATACTTCAACGACGTCCGGCGTGTCACTAACAATCTTCTCAGCGACCACGAAAGCTGTGGATTCAACAATATTTGCGATTATTTTTACATCTCAGCCCCTCCCATATCACCCCTAGGGTTGCTATGATTACAATATCTCCTATCAGTTTGTCTCCTGATAGTAAGCCATAAGTGTACCAAGCTTGGTTGAAATCTCTTCCGTAGTCCAGAGAAGTATGGATTCAACACTAATATCGGTCGTTTCTAGTTATTATTTTTCGCCCCTTCCCTAGTGCTTCTAGGGGTGTCTTTTCCCCCACAGTATTTTTTCCAGATAGCAGGTAATATCTTTACCAAGTTCAGGTGACATCTATGCAGGAACATACATACGAACATCCATAACGTCGGTCATTTTGGACATTTCCATTTCTTCATCCCTTTCCGCGCCCCTGCCGATTGGGGCTCAACTTTGACTTAAACGACATCCGGAGTGTCACTATTCACTTCAGTGACCCCGAAAAGTATGTATTTGACACTATTTTCGATTATTTTTATATTCCACTCCCTTCACCACCCGCCCTAAGGGTGCTAGGGGTGTCTTGCCACCACGCGGTTTATTTCCTGATAGAAATAAGTGTACTAAGTTTGGTTCAAATCACCCCAGTAGTCCTGAAAACTACGGATTCGACACCATTATTGGCCGTTTTTATTTATAACTGCATTTCACCACCTCCCCTAAAGTTTCTAGGGGTGTCTCGTCCCCACCGTATTATTCATACACAGGAAGTATTATTTGCATCAAAGTTGACAGTTGTGCTGGAAAATACACTCACACTGTACGTCCATAATCTTGGTCGTTTTGGTCATTTTATGTTTTTACCCTTTCTCAACCCCTATGCCAAGGGGGGCTGAAGTTGAACTTTAAAATATTCCAGAGTAGTACTATTCATCTCAGCGACACCGAAAACTGTAGATTCGACACTATTTCAGAATTTCATACCTCACGCCCTCTCCCCCAAGGGTGCTAGGGGTGTCTTATCCCCACATGACTAGTCTTCTTATAGCAGATCATATGTGTACCAAGTTTGGTATAAATCGCTCCAGTAGTCCTGAAAATTATGGTTTCAGACTAATACCGATCGTTTTTATTTATATGTACATTTCACCCCCCTCCGTGGGGGTTCTATTCTGTGTCGTGCCCCAACAGCATTTTTCACAAATACTAAGTAACATCTGTATCAAATTTAATTGTCAGCGATGCTGGGAAATGAAAACATACGCCCATAATCTCGGCGGTCATTTGGGTATTTTTTTCTCTTTTTCTCACCCCTATGTCGAAGGGGGATGAATTTGGACTTCAAAAAATCCGGAGTATAGCTATTCATCTTAGCGACCCCGAAAAATATGGATTTGATATTATTTTCGATTTTTTATGTCTCACTCCCCCCTCGCGCCCCACCGCAAAGAGTGCAGAATATGGACCTTAAAAAATGCGGAGAGTTACTATACATCTCAGTGACCCCAAAAACTACGGTTTCGACACTATTTCCGGTTATTTTTACATATCACTCCCCCCCCCCGCCCTCCCCCCAAAGGGTGATGAAACTGGACTTATTTGTGTCACTATTCATCTTAAAAAAACCAAATCCCATGACACTACAGCCCTTGAAAGGCCTTGGCCAACCAAGCGACCTATGCTCAGCCCGAAGGCCTGCAGATTACGAGGTGTCGTGTGGTCAGCACGATGAATCCTCTCGGCCGTTATTCTTGGCTTTCTAGACCGGACTATTCATCTTAGCGACCTCAATAATAATAATAATAATAATAATAATATCTCACTCCCCCGTTGCCCCCCCCCCAAAGGGAGCTGAAATTGCACAAAAAATTGGAGTCATCATTCATCCCACCGACACCGAAAACCATGGATTGAACACTATTTTCGATTATTTTTATATCTCCGCCCTCGACCCCACCCCTAAGAGATAAAAAAGTCCGGAGTGTCACTATTCATCTCAGCGAGCCCCTAACTATAGATTTGACACTGTTTTCGATTATTTTTATGTCTCACTCCCCTCTCGCCCCCACCCCAAAGGGGGCTGAATATGGACTTTAAAAAATCCGGGGGGTCACTATACAGTACACCTCAGCGACGCCGGAAAGTATGCAGTCGACACTATATTCGATTATTTTTATAATTCAACCCCCTCGCTTGTGGTGCTTGTGGTGTCTTTTCCCTACGAGGTTTGTCTCCTGATACTACGTCACATGTGTACCGAAATCGCCCCAGTGGTTTAGGAGATGCAATACGTAGATACCCACATACAACGATATATGTTTATATATTTGGACATAACTCTACATAACGCGCTAAAGGGACACTGTACAGGAGCTGGCATAAACCTATCTAGTTTCTTTCCTACGGACAGAGAAAGCAAACTTGAGCGTATATTCAGTCATCCGCTCCTGTGGTCAGACTGTTTTAGAATAACAATTGCACTTCAACACATTCATAGCCATTCAGAGGAATTATTTTTGGAAGGTTATGTCACTTACCGATGTATTCGGACTATAGGCGGTAATAAGACTTGAAACGTTCCTAGTGAACCTCGTCTGTCCTGGATAAAAGAAGCAGGTGCTTCAGTCTGTGGAGTGGAGACAATGGCAGCTCGTACCGTGACATATGCAGACATGTGCCGTACAATTACTGGAAGAAGAAGAGTCGTGAGTGTCTGGACATACATTACCTGCTGTTAGCAGTATAATGAATCATTTATGTGGTGGGAAATACCCTTGGTATGATGTGAATCGCTTATAAGATGTGTGGTTTGTTAATCACGACCGGAAATGAGAGGAAGTAAGACTTTTTTAAAAAAAAAGATATATGCTAGGTCTAATATTACATCTATTCCATAATATGCCTTAACATAACATAACACAAACAAAACACAACAAAATATTGTATTTTATGTCTACCCCTTACTTTCGTAACGATAACGTAGCATATATCATTCAGTTGAAAAACATGACAGACCATTCTAAGTAACCATAACAAATCCCATGAGTGTTCGGATGATTGTTAATAATGGTCTTCCTCAAGGTTCAGTACTAACTCCTCCCTTATTTAGTGCATACAAAGCTGATATACCAGAAACGCACTCCAAAATTTTGGGTATGCAGACGAGTGGGCGACACCAACACAGCATAGATTTATAAAGTCACTGAGAATATTTGAACGGAGGGCCTAGCCATTCTAGGAGAGTAATTTTGAAATCGGAGATATCAGCCTGACCCTGTTAAAACTGAAGTAACAATTCGCTACCTGTTACTTGGGATCTTATTTGACGGAACAATATCGTTGACAGAAAACATAACAAAGAAAACAGCTACATTGATGACAAAAATTAACATCCTTCAAAATCTACGTCGTACTAAACGGAGTTCTACAGTTTCCACCTCAAGGTCATGAGGTCCTGGCCTTCTCTACAGTACGCAGAATACTGTTTGCCTGTTTGTTTAAATAGCTTTCACATAAAACTGATCGACGTCCAATTAAATCAAATTATGCACATCATAACAGGGACAGTGATATCTACTGGCTTACTGGCTGCCAGCCCTTGGGACATATTTCTCCTTCTCAACTGCGAAGGAGAAGAAATGTTCTAGTCAGAGTATAAGAACATGACTGCCAACCGTAAATGCACATGGCTCCCCAGAAGTTCCTACTTGGAAGCGTAAGGTGGTAACCAGAAAGTCTCTAGCTGAGTCTGGCATTGTTTCCACTTATTTGTGCTAGGCTTCTGACGCAGACTTCTGGATAGATGCAGTGCCCATTTTACCTCTTTCTTTTCATCGTTGATTTCTGCAGCGTAAAGAGGAGAGAACCTACAATACCGGTCAAATATGATAATTGATATATATCTAGAATGATTTTCGGGAATTTTTTACTGCGAGGAAAGTAATGTAACGCCTTGCCAATGCAGCGGAAACTTTTTGCACAATTATACACACCCTTGTTTTTAACTCATGAGAGTATTCACCTACAATTACATGAAAAGTGTCTGAATAATAATATCTAAGAAATATAAGCTACTCTTGCACTGGAGACATTAATAATTTGCAATCTGTTGGAAACTCGAACCTATTTTTAATTCCTTCTATTATCTTGTTCATTATGGCTTTGGCCATTAGGCACCTGTCTTTGAAGAAAATTCTTCTGACAACTCTGAAAAGGCATTTTTTCTAAGTATGGGTCATCCTTTGTCTTCTTCTATTTTAATTTGCTGTACGTCGCAACAACACAGATAGGTCTTATGGCGGCGATGGGATAGGAAAGGCCTAGGAGTGGGAAGAAAGCGGTCGTAGCCTTAATTAAGGCACAGTCCCAGCATTTGCCTGGTATGAAAACGGGAAACCATGGAAAACCATCTTGAGGACTGCCGACAGTGGAGTTCGAACCCGCTATCTCCCAGATGCAAGCTCACAGCTGCGCACTCCTAACCGCACGGCTTTCTCGCCCGGTTTAGCCTTCTTCAGTGTATAGATAGTTTTCATACAACAATGTAGCTTCAAACTTACGTCTTCAAAAGGCTGATATGCTGCCATTTTGAAATGTAACAGCTGATAAGAGGTTTAACACAGGGCTGGTGAAGTTTTAATTTAACATAATTTGTTAATATTAACAATCATTTATGAGACGGTCATTTTGTTGAATTGTGTGCTAAATCTACCTAACAGCAGTGCAAACACCTAACATTCATTGAATAACCCGGGCCATACTGTACCAGGGCAATGAAATAACATTGCAGGGTTGTTCGTTTTGTCCCGTACGGTATAAGGAAATTCCAGACATTATGTAAGCATAGGCAGGACCGACTTGGGCCGAATTAGGATAACGTGAATTCGAATACAGCCAGCAGGCCTTGCCAACATATATTAGCTACGGTGCTGTAAATAATACCTGTATACAATCGTCCTTGGATAGGATTAATCGAAAAGAATGTATCACCATATGTATGGCCCGAAATACAATTTCAATGGTTCAACAGAATACGATAGTAATAAATAACTTAATCTCGTGTAACTGTAAGCTTGTATTCGGGAGATGGTGGGACTAATCCCACTGCCACCAGCCAGAGGATAGTTGAACATGTTTTCCCATTTTTATCGGCAGTAATATAACGATAGTTCCAGAATTTATATTCTGAGAATCTTGAGTTGGAGTTTTACTTATTTTCTTTCCTTTTTCTTTTCAGTTTGCTTTATATCGCACCGACAGATAAAGACCTATCTGTGTCGGTGCGGCGTAAAGAAAATCGTAGTAACACTCTAGTAAGTTCTTATTTATAAATGCTTCCTAAAGGACTGCATCACACAGACTATCAGTAACTTCAAGTTGCGTGTTTCAACATCAACTCTACAGGGAACGAAATACTAAGAAAATAGAAATCTCGATTATTAGAAATTCGTTTCGGAGACCTAAAATCATAGTTACATTATAGTTGATACGATACATGTTCTCATAGTTTTCAATGGTGTTCTTCATTGTTACATTATTACATTATTATTAAAGATTATTACAGCGAGGATCTGGAAACAAGGGACAGTGACAATTCTCCCTTTTCTCCTTTCTAATACGAAAAATCATTTCCGGAAAGCTTAAAGATACTACAGCTCCCCATTTATACCCATAACGTGGCACAAAAGGCTGCAATTTTTAAGACCTGCAACATCCTCAGAACATTCCTGAATGCTCAATGCGGACTATGAATAGAAAAGGCCGCAAACTCTTCACCAAAGAGAATAATGAAGACGTGTATGTTAAATGTGCGTAAATTATAATTAACTTCTATTTCTTATATGTTAAGTATCAAAATAGGAGCTATATCACCAACTATAAAGTTGGTAAAATAAATTATACCGAGCTCGATAGCTGCAGTCGCTTAAGTGCAGCCAGTATCCAGTATTCGGGAGATAGTGGGTTCGAACCCCACTGTCGGCAGCCCTGAAAATGGCTTTCCGTGGTTTCCCATTTTCACACCAGGCAAATGCTGGGGCTGTACCTTAATTAAGGCCACGGCCGCTTCCTTCCCACTCCTAGCCCTTCCTTGACCCATCGTTGCCATAAAACCTGTCTGTGTCGGTGCGACGTAAATCAACTAGCAAAAAAAAATTATAATATTATTTTTATTTTTTAGTTTGTTTGGGCCGCCTGAGGACCACCATGCTTGTGATTTAGCTATGTTGTTTTCGATGTTTTCCGCTTTTGGTGTTCTTGATGGTGGGTTTAGCTGCCGCTATCTTCTTGATAGTAACAACAATAGTATGATCACAATTACTGTGTACAAAAATATTGACTTGACGTCATTCAAACTGCATATGTGTCAATTTCCACGTTGCAGCCGAAGCGGAACACTGGAAACAGACATCTGATTCACCCCATTCCCTGTTCGCTCACCAGATGCAACCAGCCAGACTAAGATCAAGGAAAAGCTTTATCCAGTCAATGGTTGTTTCGCTTAAAAACCCTCGATTGGAACTGTGGAGAAGGCAAGTTCCACATCCACTGATTAAAGTTGCTCCTGGTCTCCATCTACCCTCTGCTACCCGACTGCGCACCAGGGAATTGTGGTGTAAAATGAACCTTGTAAATGGCACTTCCTAAAAGAAGGCCCACTCTGCCAACGTGGATCAGTCCAAGATGAACATATTCTGGTATGTGGGACTCTGAGTATAGAATTCTCATCTGACAATATCCTTTCAGCAAATGACAAAGCGCTATATGTTGCAGAATACTAAAAGGACACGGATGGACTCTTAAATATAATGTAGGAACTCCATCCGGTAACAAAATGCTGAGTATTTATTTTAATTTTCCGGATAAACATAAAATATAACACCAGTGATTCAAAAAGAGAGCTACCGGTCTGCCGCTAGTTAGATATACTTTGTGTTTGAGGGCTAAGGGTATTTTATTGAGACTGCTCGTTGTTAAATCTTATTAACTTCAGGTCTTGTAAAATAGTGCAGCTAGAAAACTCTATGGCTTTGACTTATTCCGTTGAAACTGATATTACTTTAAAGTATATTAAAATTTTCAAGACCGGGCCAGTTGGCCGTGCGGTTAGGAACGCGCAGCTGTGAGCTCCCATCCGGGAGATAGTGGGTTCGAACCCCACTGTCGGCAGCCCTGAAGATGGTTTTCCGTGGTTTCCCATTTTCACACCTGGCAAATGCTGGGGCTGTACCTTAATTAAGGCCACTGCCGCTTCCTTCCCATTCCTAGGCCTTTCCTGTCCCATCGTCGCCATAAGACCTATCTGTGCCTGTGCGACGTGAAGCAACTAGAAGAAGAAGAAAATACTCAAAACTGATCAGATATCATCATATATAACGCTATACTCTTCATTTGTAAGTGGTACACAGAATAACATATATAAAGTTTAAATGAACCATTAATGCTGATGTTCATAACTACTACACAAGAAACTCTAATAGAATGCACCTTCATCCCAGAAAATCTTAAGTATGGATTAAACAGTATATGCACAACTTAATTACACATTCATTTATTTGAACACATTTAAATATGAGGTTCCACCTTGTCAGTACTATTAATAGACTATTATGTTACTAATGGCCGTACATGTTTCGAGAATTTATAATGTCAATTCTTCAGCGAAATATAATAACCAATATTCTCTTGGAGTTGTTGCATCATAAAATCGCAATTTTAATTAATTAATTAATTAATTACTTATAACATAAAAATAACTATAAACATAAAACTACAAGCATTAAACTAATGCAGAAAGCCCACAGTTGATATCAATGCCATTCTATAAGAAAGTCAGCGCTCGAACGAACTTTGCATCGGTCTGTTTTCAGACGGCATTTGCTGTACGGGAGTGAAAGATGGATGTACACAGGATATATTATGAATCAAAAGTAACAGACTTGACGGTAACGAGAATGATTGCTGGTACAAATAAAAGTAAACAACAGTAGAAGTGTAAACGGAATGTGGACACACAGGCAATTTAGGAATGAACTCGATGGACGTATAAATACTATTAGGTGGTGAGGTCATGTGAGGTGAATGAAGGAGGATAGGTTACCTAAGACAATGCTGGACTCAGCTTTGTAGGGTTAGTGAAATATATGGAAACCAAAGCGACGATGGTGTGTGAAACTTAACGAGGCCACAGAGCTAGTTACGAACAGAAGATTGTGCAGGCACTTAGTTAATTCACAGAGGAGTGCAGACTGAATGCTGAAGTGCATCAAATTATATAATGAAGACGTATGCATTGCAACGTAAGGGGGCAATCTCTACGTACATCATGGGTATGGAGTGATCGTGAAACACTCCAAACAAAATCATCGGCGTAACTCAGCGGAGTTTGACATACTCAAGGTATGTCAACCTACTCCTTCACTGGTAAGTACATAATAAAGAGATGAGAAACTCATAAACAAGGTGTAGGATCATAGGTGGAATACACGACCATAGAAACGAGCATCAATCACATGTACAACGCAATGCTAGACCAATCATCCAATGTAGAACCAAAATAATGCGACGTATGATTGGAAGTACTAAATATAAATACTAAGAATAATTTAAAAATATCATGGAGAGAAATCTCCGGTTTATTAAACCAAATGCAGATCAAAAGAAAGAAAGAACACTAGGTTAAGATATGCAAGTCAAAGATATAGCTGTCATCAACTGACAGTCTATCAATGAACAGCAATACATCAGCTGACTGCCAACACATAGCAGCCTAATGAATGGAATTCTTTCCAGATTCAAATGTACATACGGTATTGTCAATAATTACCGTAATATGACTTTCATTTTATTCTTCTCAAATACAAACTCTCCTGAGGGTAACGACAATAATACCATATATGTTAATCTAAAAAAAGTTGAAATTGGCAACACAAATACCTTAGGAACATCATCACCAGCTCCTGCCGGGTCGGGACTTCTCCATCTTCCTCTTTCCTTCCACCATTCCTCTTCCACGATCTTGTCCCAGTCCAAGCTTCGTCTTCTTATGCAGCTCTTTACTGATTCAATCCACCTTGTTCTAGGTCTTCCTCTTGCCCTCGCACTTCGCCTCCAGCATCTGTCTTGAAGTTTTATTCTCCTCCATCCACCTTACACGTCCAAACCACCTTAGTTCATTCTTTTCAACTCTCTCATTTAGCTTCCTATCCCAAATTCCTAACATCTTCATTTCTCACTCTCTCTTTACTTGTCTTTCCTACCACTCTTCTTAGGAATTTCATCTCACTGGCTTGAATTCTTTTGCCTGCTAGTCAAAGTCCAAGTCTCAGCTGCATAAGTCAGTATGGGTACATAGTACATTTTGTACATTATCTCTTTACTTTCCCTTGGTACTTCTTTGCTCCAAACAAATTTTCTTACACTCTGGTAGAATGCATTACTCTGCTGTACCGTCCTGCTAATCTCCATGTCCACCCTAGCATTTTGCATTAATTCACTTCTGTCCACAATTTCCAGACTCTGACTTACAATATTCACAGTGCCCCTTCCTTGTCTTTCCCCTCTCAACATTACCATAGTCTTGCTTTTCTGTGTACTGATTTTCAGTACATGTAGTTGTTGTTGCACTTCTTTGATGTCCTTTCCCCAGATCACAACATCATCTGCAAATAGCAGTATCATTAAATGGTATGGCACTAAGAATTCAACCTTAGGACCAATCATTCCTTATAACGTTTCCTAGTAAGAGTATGCTATTTACCTAGACTATATGGTAAGTTCCCTGTAACAGTAATATTACGTAGTAGATTTACGATATTGATATTCATTATCTCTGGTGTAGTGATACACCACAATACAGCCAGATTATTTGGAATGATAAAACCAAATTTTATTACAGAATCACATTCTGAGGCGTGATAATTGTACATTTACCTGCCACAGCAATAATGGATGTGCATGATGAGTATAAATTCTTACGTTTATAAATAGTTCGCATTGGTGTGTAACAACGAAAAAAACTATCCTATTTTCTTGGATGAGTAACGTCAAATTAGACTTAGCATTGGCAAATCTTTTACATACTATCAATTATTGACGAATTCGGACATGGGAATAATTTGAGAGGAGGTGGCATCTTATTATATTCCGCAAAAAAACTATCCTATTTTCACAACTCAGTCTCTTGGATGAGTAACGTCAAATTAGACTTAGCATTGGCAAATCTTTTACATACTATCAATTATTGACGAATTCGGACATGGGAATAATTTGAGAGGAGGTGGCATCTTATTATATTCCGCAAATGGAATTCCTACAATTAAAATAAATGAATAAAAGAAAATATGATCATAAAATAATGTATATGTCAAAAGCATTACTTGCCTGGAAATCAAGTTATAACACATGTCCTATATAATTAACATACAGGTGCCTACCTCCCGTAACGTTCAATATGACCAAAATATACAAACATGCCGCTGGTCCTCTGCACTTTCCAACTGATAATGACATTATTATTATCCTAAAATTCTACCTACAAACATGCTTCTATAATTACTTAATAATTTTTTAATATTCCACAATTATCTACTGTCACATTCAAATTAACGCACAGACATATAATTGATGACCAGATTGTACGAAGGCGGACATAAACGTAGTTGAATATGCTGGTATACTGCCACTGGGAAACTCTGGATCTGCAAAATAAGGTCAATGGGAAATGCACTTGTCTCTGAATTTGTCGAAGATGATTCTGTGTTATTGCGCAAAATCTCACTTAACCACAGTAACTGGTTACATATTTATACTACTCTCGAAGACTATATTTCCACTTAGTAACTCATGTCGAAGATTCTGTCACAATATTCTCACATGATGCTCTAAGACAGTATACAACATCCAATTACATATATCGAAGCTCATATTCCTTTATCGTGATTTATCGAAGACTGTGTACCCATAAACGAGCTATTTCACCATTCACAAAGACTTGTACAGCCCGCAATGTAAATGGTATTCCACATAATTCGACGTACTTCTATTATTTGCATTGAGTAACAATTGAGTAACAATCTCAAAATTAATCCTCTTAAAACGCAAGCAATAATCATTGGTACTTTGAAAAACTTACACGTCTTAAAACAATACGAAATTCCTCCTGTAGCACTAAACAATACCATTATTCCATTTCGTGAAACAGTTATGAATCTTGGTGTGGCTATAAGGGAAACATTGAACTGGTCGCAACATGTGACGAAAGTGTGCCAAAAGGTATATCAAAGCCTGCATCCTCTAAAGCGGTTTAAAAATATATTTCCTTGGTCCTTGAAAATAAAGCTCATTCAATCACTCTTGTTTCCAATTCTCGAATACTGTGATACAGTTTTTATTGATATCATAACGAGCAAAGCATGAGACTGCAACGTGCCCAAAATGCATGCATCAGGTATGCATTCGACGTACAACCATACGCCCATGTATCCCCATTCTATACACAATTATCTTGGTTACGACTGAATGGCAGACGTAGACTCCATGCAACTACTTTGGTGTATCAAGTGCTTTCTGAAAACACTCCTCCTTACCTATCCACCAGATTTCGCTACCTTACTTCCCTACACCTGTTCAATACCCGGTCAGGCTGTACGCTAGAAATTCCTGTGCATCGAACCGCAACCTACAACAGATCGTTCACGATCACCGCCACGAGCTGGTGGAATGAACTCCCCAATGACATCAGAGAAGCTAAATCTAAGACAAAATTTAAAATCCTTTGCCAGCGTCATCTTTTAAGCACTTCCAGTCTTTCTTGAGTGTGAATGGGATGCGTGAATGAGAGTGAATATGGTTGTTATTGCAATGTGTTCCTGTATATAATTTAGTTATACTTTACTCACCTTAGTTTAGTTAGTGATACTTAAGTTGCTTTAGTTATACTTTAGGTTGTAAAAATGTCATATGTTTAAATTTTATGTAAAAATATTACATTGTATGTACATGTAGTGGTTAAGTGTAAGAAAGGGCCGGGAGCCCTAACTTCGCCACAATAAAGACGCTTTAATAATAATAATTAGCCCTCCTAATTCAATACCTTCCATGTAATAATCAACATAATGGTAGAAATTATTCACGACCGTGTATAAATGCTTAATTATCATATCAATGTGACTTGTAAGAACAAATTAACCTTATGAATATCCTATTCTCACATATAATTGTCCTGGCTGATCTCAAACATTCATATCTTCGAGTGACGTAAAAACATTCCGTCCATGGTGATAACATTAGTATAGAATTCGTTAGTGAAATACTTCAATTATTTTAAGATGAAAAACTTCACGGCTTTCAAACATTCAAAATCATCATCTTTCATTAATGATGAGGATGCAAACTACGTCCGGAATTAGAAATAAGAATCTGAGGATTATAGTTTTTTCCTTCATATTGGTCATCAAATAAGCACAAGCTTCTGCTTAAATTACCTATACAGTACTACAAGTACATGAGGAATGTTAAAAAAATAAAATAACACACAACTAAATTACGATTAAATAAAGAGGAAGTAGGGTACTTAACGTTGTCGAGTAGATCACATGATGCAATTACTATTCAGCCCATTCCTGTACGCACCACTCGAAAAAACACTGCCATCCGAAGTATCACACGTGTTACCATTTAGTGGCGCATGCCGTTTTTACTTATCATTGGCACATTCCAGTGATTATCTTAATCTCTCATAAATATTACCTGAAAATGAGATTTCATTGGTTTACAATTTTGGACATACGTCATATATGTCATATTTAACACATTGAACATAAAGAGATACTAACCTTATTTTTCCTTAATTACAATCACCGTATACAAAACAATACCATCTATGCTAATCTTACCTCTACTGTATGAACAAAACGAATAATAACCACTATTGTGCAATATCGTACAAATGTCAGGGTAAAACTTCACATAATCCTCACCAGAACAAATAACATAGTAATCATGGCTAGCGGTGGCGCGAATGGACTTTGCCATTGGTTGAAGATTAGCCCAATGAAACGTCGCTCCCATAATTCAATACAGCAAGATGCGATGACCAACTTAGGCGGTATAAAAGGACCTAAAACGATGAGGCAATGTTACCGACACACTAATCATCCTTGTAGTCGGGAGGAAGAATGGAAAGAATAGACATATGTAATTAATAACAATAATAACATCTCGCTCTCTCGAATTATGAGAGTGATCTTTAATTGGGAAAATCTTCAGCCAATGGCAGAGTCCCTTCGGGCCACCACCAGTCATGATTAATAATATCAATAACAAGGAGAAAAATAATATTTTAGAATGTTCCAGGGCTAGCCATACAGTAATTTCAAATCTCGTCACTGTAAAACATCGATCGCGCTGATGTCACTCCTATAATTCATGGGAAAAAATGTATAGAAATAAAATTTTGTCAGGAAGAGTAACAACCATTGTAAATGGTCCATTCATTCGGAGAAAACGAAGCGTGTTAATTCAAAAACTGGACACAGTGAGGTGTAGTTTGCGGTGATGTCAAGAGGCCTAAAGCCGCTTCGCGGCACTAACCTGGGGACTTACGTGCCCAGACCCCCTTTGCTTGATCACAATCCAATGGGTTTGCCACTAGCCGGATCTAATTAATCCAGACCAATGGTTTGGTCACTAGCCCGACCTAACCTATCTAGACCAATTGTTTTGTCACTAGCCGGACCTAACCTATCCATTCTAATGTTTTTGTCACTAGCCGGGCGAAAGTGCTGTACTAACTGAACTGTTGCCGGATAAACAGTAACAACATTTTTAAATGGTCCAGGGCTAGCCATAATGTTTCGTCCAGGGGAAAGGAAGAGTGATGATTGTTGTCAAATTTGACCACTGTAAATTGCGCTGATATCAGTCTTATAATTGATACGAAGGAAATTATGAAAATAACAGCATATTTTTACAGGAGGAATGAAAACATCCGTGATTGTCCCGTGGCTAGTTATATTTTTCCGAAAAGTAATACTAATGGTCCAGGGTAGACGAATGCTTAAAAATTATACATACACATAAATAAAGTATAACATACCGTTACCGTACATAGGAAGAAGGAAGATTTATACCAAAATTTAACATAACTTATTGGTGAGCATCTAAAGAATAATTCGTTCCCTCGCCCCACACTGAGTTTGGTGTTATGTCCACATTTCTCACAATTCCTTTCCCTAGTTATCGTTAACATACAACGACAACAGATCTTCAAACATACTCTTGAAATCATTAAAATCAGTACTTTTGACATAGCAACCTCCGCACGGAACAACATCCACGTTTAACAATAGCTTGTTGATTACCATAGCAACGAAGAATTTATTTATGACCGTAGCAACTAACCACAAATAAATTAAACAGCGCGACCACAGCTGGAACTAGGAACTAAGTAAGTTGGTACCAGGAACTGATTACGTCACATCAGTTGGTAACAGTCGCCAAGAACCTACTTACGTCCCCAGTGACAAACGAACATTAAACAGCGGTTCCTGCGCTGGTGAGTGTTTCGGGAAGATTTACCAATAGTCTCATATCAAATATGCACTTCGCATGTAACTGTAATTCACTTCTTCTAATCTCGTCGCAGTGTACCACTATTATGCGTGTACAATCTCAGCACTATGTGAAATTCCTTTCTTCATGGTACTAATTTTACTTCGGCTTGTTTAGAATTGAAAAAGTTAACATTCCTATTGTTGCGACCATGCCGCAATTGTAGATACCTGGTCAGCGAATTATTATTTCCACCATTCAGAATATTCGCAGGTCTGACTGAAGTTGTACTGAAAGTAATTATGACTCACAAATTAGAACACTAGCCTATTTCTTGAGGATGCACAGAAGATATATTGATATTGTTGCCTATTAGCAGCAATGGTGACGTTACGTCCTATCAGTCAAGAAGCATAGACATGAGCGATCACTGTGTATAAACGAAAGCGTGACTCTAGCTTTCTTTTTACTGTCCCAAATTAGTTGCATATACCAAAATATAGCTAAGATGATGATTGACGACTTAAACAATTCATAAAATGAGTTACGAAGGTTTATAGTGCCAACATAAATTACATACGGTTTCAATTCATAATAAATAATATGTGAATGAAGTTCGCTTGGCGACTCACGTCGTGATTTCCTCTTCTTCCTCTTCAATCAGGTGGATGTTCAAATTTAACGTAGTCGCGATCTAATTATTGCAATGTGCCTCACATGACAGTCCACAGTATATTATAAATTGCTACACTTTGACTTCCATTTGTTTGTATTGATATCGCGGGAAGCCTTCATTAGTGCCATTTGTAACAGCTCGAGCTGTCACACTGTCACGGCATAATGCGGAAAATACCATTCGTCAGTTCGCTGAAGTGATTAAATAACCTTTCTTATCTATGTTCCTATTTAAAATATTACTATCGGAGTTGTTGTTGACTCCTCATGGCTGCAGTGGCGAAAGTGAATAAATTCCAGGCGGGGACGGAAAATTCTCGAATGCCCACTAAGAGCGGTTATATCCGTTTCACGATAGGAATGGGAAGTTGAACGAACTGGGGGTTTTAGACTCCAATCCTGGCACTAAGAACGATTATCTAGAGGGTGTTTCCCCACGTTTTTCAGTTCATTCCTGACTGGTATTGAATTAGTAACAGTATCAAGACTTACACCATCTAAACAAATTCTAGACATGCATAGACACATATTTCTTATGCTTTCTTGTTTAATGTCGCAGTTCTCAAGGATTTCGGCAATATCAGGAATAAAGGGAGCCTTGAATTGTAGGTTGTGTTCCGGTGATGTGTTCCTTAACTGCGGAAGGCAACGTGACAATCTTCATTCACAGTCGCGTGTCAGGCATACTGTTCACATGTGGGGCGCCCGTTTAATTTAAGGTCAATAAAGTGTGTTGGATCGTAGGTCCTACAAGACCCACTGTTGTCAGTACGACCTGGAATTTTATGTAATTATAGGTCAGAATGGAGGCTCCGTGCCTCAGGCGGAAGCGCGCCGCCCTCTCACCGCTGGGTTCCGTGGTTCAAATTTCGGCCACTCCATGTGAGATTTATGCTGGACAAAGCGGATACGGGACAGGTTTTTCTCCGAGTACTCCGGTTTTCCCTGTCATCATTAATTCCAGCAACATTCTCCAATATCATTCATTTCATCTGTCAGTCATTAATCACTGCCGTGGAGGAGTGCGCCAGGCTTCGACACCCGGCACAATATCCTCAACGCTAGATGGGGACTTCAGTCATACCATCCCCGACTTGGTCGAATGACTGGAAACAGGCTGTGGATTTCCATTTCATTTTTCAATAAGTCGAATGCAGACGATGGTCAAGCACCCTTTTACCCGCTCTATTGTTGTGTAGAGAAAGTTGCATAAATAAGAGTGGTTATGACAGGATGTACCCCAAATATCTATGCAAAACCTATTGCAAATCCATCGTGCAAGTAACACACACTCGTTGGCATTTTAATTTGTAACTGCATGAAATTGCTGGATTTTGTTATAACCCATCATTCCCTGATTAAGTAGGTGGATGTGTTTCCTGGAACACGAATTCGGTGTCTGCCATGGTCTGTTATCAGCCTGAAGGCTGGTAGGATCCCCAAATAGCATTCATGCGCTTATGTTACTATTTTTTTTCAATTTGCTTGACATCGCACCGACATAGATAAGTCTTTTGGCGACAATAGGATAATAAATGGCTACGAGTGGGAAGGAAGTGGCCGTGGCCTTAATTAAGGTACAGCCCCAGCATTCGCCTGGTGTGAAAATTGGAAACCACGGAAAAACCATCTTCAGGGCTGCCGACAGTGGGTTTCGAACTCACTATCCCCCGGATGCAAGCTTGTGATACCCTGAGGGTAATTGTAGGCCTGCATGGGAACAATATAGCGAAGTATGTTCAAAATGAGTCCCAAGGTCGTTGTTGAGTACGAGGGGCCTTTATCTACAGCGAAGCATGTAAACGGATTGCAATTTTACGTTATATTTGATTTCGAAATCACAGCCATGAAATCTTGAGTTTTATGTGGAATTCGAACTATAGGAACAAAGCCATTAACATTGGCCAAGATTTGAACTGCTGTCGCATTGGTCACACTCTCTTCCACTACAGCATTTAGCTTAGTATCAGACTGACCAGAACGTCATAGTTAAAATTGTGATAGGATAAAAAAACGGAATGTTATTTCGTCGAACCGGAAACGAAACGAAACGAAGTAGAATTCAAAGGAAGTATCCATTATTTCAACCACGAAAAAGTGTGAAGGTGATCTTAATCGCTTTCTTTGATGAGAGGGATCTGAACCCTTCAAATTTATCCAGAGAAAGGCAACTGTGCAATGCAAACACTGCAACGACTGTGTGAACGTATAACAGGCATATCAGGACTGATGAGCTACACGATAAACTAGTGCACAAGTCTTCCATTACACAATTTCTCATCAGCGAAAATTCCTGTCCACAGCTTTGCTCTGGAAGTGGTTTTCAGTAGTTTCCCATTTTCGGATCATCATCATCATCATCATCATCATCAGAACAATCAGAGACCAGTTCTAGAACCACAAGTTGGTCGCAATGTGGTCAGATTAAGTCTTAACATAGTTCCTTTTCCTTTCTATGAATTTCTCGTTTCGTTTTACGATCGTCCTTAGTGGATAGGACCTTCTGGTGGCCTGCCTGATAGCTCACTCCTTTCAGTGGTATTTGAAATTGTTCAAATACGGTACGTCAGTCTCGCAGCACTTAAAATAACAACTCCGAAGCAAACTTTCGAGACTTAGGCGTCTCCAAAAACCTTAAAAGTGATTAGTAAGACGTAATGCATATTTTCATTCTACCACTTTCCCCACACTTCTGGTGGGGTGGAGGGTGTGAACAATGTCGCACATGTGGATTTATTACTGATTTGCGGCCAGATGCCTTTCCTGAAACGAACCCTCCCTGGAGAAATGTATTCATTCTTGTGTGTTCCTGTGGTGGTTGGCAATGTGGTGTGTTGTGTTCATTCGAAGCGTAGTATGCTGGTAAAAACACAAAAACGTAGCCTCCAAGTCATACGAATTAACCAGACGCGATTAAACTCCCCGACCAGGCCGGGAATCGAAGCCGGAACCTTCTAAACCGAAGGCTGCAACGCTGACCATTCACCTAAAGAGCTGGGCAGTAGGACGTATTATTATTATTATTATTATTATTATTATTATTATTATTATTATTATTATTATTATTATTATTATTATTATTATTATACGTCTACTTGGCTGCATGGTCAGCGTAGTCGCCTTCCGTTAAGAGTGCCTCGGGTTCGAATCCAGGCCGCGTTGGCGATTTTAACCTTAAATTGTTTTTTTCCCAGGCTCGCTCAATGGATGTTTGTACCGTCCCCAACATTCGTGCAACTCGCACGTCACACACAATACTATCCTCTACCATCCTATACACAGCAGACGCCGCCCACCCTAGTTGGAGGGTATGCATTACAAGGGATGCAGCAGGCTAGATATAGCCACACGAAATTATATTATTATTATTATCATCATCACAGCTTTGTCTTCCTGAAGATTCCACATTAATTTGCGAAATTACCGAGCTGGTTAATTTGTCACCGCCAAAGAAAACACCTTGTTCAACTATTTCTGCAATTAGAACAGCGCATTACCTTCGTAATCCTAAAACTTCTGTGGTAGAGAGCGGTCGTTAAGTGGAGTGCGGCGATAATAAAGATATATCTACTTTCCTTACCGTCAATTTGCCTGTCATAAACGAACTAGCAGTGTCCGTGCGCTTTTTCATACGAACATTCACTCAAGAAATGAGCAAACTACTGTTATGTAAGATCCTCATAAGGATACTTTCCTCAGAAACAATTAAATCTAGTTATATGTTTGTTGTGGGCATGCACAGGGTTTTTGTCTACGCGGGAGGTGAATATTATTTTTATAATAATCAAAATGACATCTGCTCTGTCCAGATTCATCTCTGGTGAGATACAGTGTGAAGACTGTACTGTTTATCATTGTATGGGACAGATCAAGCTTGTTACTTTCATTTATAGTCTCATCCTTGGCTTTGGCGATATGTAGGTTATTGAGGTATGAGCAATGTAGCAAACCCATTATTTATGCAGCCAGTCACTGTTACAAATGGTGTGAAAATATTTCTCATAGAATCAGTTGGTGCGTGCGTGGACTTGGCAGACTGATATGTAACAGCACATTCTGGCATGGAGAGCATAGGAAGGTGAAACTACTTCACTCCTCATTTTCCTCGTACGCCTCTTCAGTGACACCTACTAGGCTATTTAAGAGAGATGATGGTGGATCTGTTCAGGATCCAGTGAGCCTTCGGACTGAGGACTCAACATAGAGATATCTAGTGTGATTCAGCAGCCCCTTCCAATATCGTTTACTGCATCCCAACTAACGCGCACATGGTTATAGGGGTGCTATTCCCCTGCAGGCGTACTGTATGGTATTAATGTTCAGTGAACACATTTTGCACACGATTCTGATCCGTAGCGAAATATTGTATCATCCGTTCGCAAAACATGTAGCAATGTCCTTTTACAATGTAAAAAAAGCAAAAAAAAAAAGAAAGCAAAGTCATCTCCGTACAGGCCATGAAGGCCCTTGGAGTGGTGAAAGGTAAAGGCTTCCACTATCCGTAACCTCGGCACTTGATGGGGTTGAGTGGTTAGCTATACGCTCGGCCGCCTTTGGCCCCAGGAATTAACCTTTTTTTTCCCTGCTAAGGGCTTTACGTCGCACCGACACAGATAGGTCTTATGGCGACGCTGGGATAGGAAAGGCCTAGGAGTTGGAAGGAAGCGGCCGTGCCCTTAATTAAGGTACAGCCGCAGCATTTGCCTGGTGTGAAAATGGGAAACCATGGAAAACCATTTTCAGGGCTGCCGATAGTGGGATTCGAACCTACTATCTCCCGGATGCAAGCTCACAGCCGCGCGCCTCTACGCGCATGGCCAACTCGCCCGGTAGGAATTAACCTGGTACTCTTTTTTGGTGTAGGTTGAGTGAACCTCAGGACCATATGCACCTCCGGAAGTGGAAACCTCGTTTCTTAAATTGTTCGACTCCTCGACGGGAAATCGAACCCACGTCCTTCCGGGTGAACCGAGCACGCCTTTACCGCCTCGGCCAGGCAGCCCCTCCTTTTACAATGTAACTGTTAATGTGTCGTGCCTCGTGACCGGGTGTAACGAAGAGGGGAATCAATGCATAAAACTAGGTAACAGTGCAGTATTTAATGTCATAAATACCCAACCGGATGGAGTATGTACTCTTCTCTCGTCGTACTGCCAGCATGTTTCCAGCAGTGTAGCGTAGCGGATGTGGTCAGGCGTTTGCCTAGCAATCGAGGGAATGTGCCAGCGGCGGTTCGAATCCTGCATCGTTCAAGTATTTATGCATCGGTATGATGTGTGAATACGAAAACACAGGCCCACGTTTTCCACATTCAAACAGTAAAATGACGCTGTTATTCATCTTGGGCCCTGCGCATGCTCCGCTGAACGTAGTGTAATCTCTGCTGTCATTCGACGTGTTTTCCACAGAAGAATACGTTGACATGCTCGTCACGTATGAGGAATCAAGACAAAATGCGTGCGAGGAACTACGTCTGTACCAGGAACGGTATCCCGAAAGGCGACACCCGGTTGTTACGACATTCCGCCGTGTTGAAAGACACCTATGGACAACAGGCGTGATTTCCAACCAGCCACCAGTCCGTGATAGGCCCGCTTCATCGAGTGAAAAAGACGAGGCCGTTCTGGAGGCAGCTCGTAATAATCCACTCATCAGTACAAGGGCAATTACATGACAGGTGAACACCAGCCAGCCGCCCGTCTGGCGAATACTGCATGAACATAAATTTCGCCCATACCATCTAGAGTTACACCAGGAGCTCCATGGGCGGGATTTCGAGCCTCGAATGGAGTTCTGTCGGTGGCTATTAATCCACGGGAGGTGGCTCCAGTGTTTAATACGAGTATAATATTACGGCGTCCTATCATGGTGAGGCGGTAAATAACAAGATATCCGGTTGTGTTGTCTGAGCATACCGGCAGGGCAGATGTTTTCAGGACGGAATGAATACTGTGGGTTGCATAAAACTACATTGGAAGGGGTGGCCGAATCACGCTGTATATACATATAATACTGAACAATAATGCAGCATTCATATCGCATATCTTGTTCTCGTACGAATCGCGCTTCCACAATAACGGGAACGTCAATCGCCACAACATTCACTATTGGAGTCCGAAGAATCCTCACTGGGTGCGACAGGCGGCCCATGAAGTACGATGGGGAGTGAATGTTTGGTGTAATCTTGGGGGATCTCCTGATTAGACCTTATTTCTTTGAGGGCCATTGGACGGGCCACGCTACCTGCACTTCCTGCGTTAGGAACTTCCAATGCTGTTGGAGGATCGTTTGACGATGTGGTTGCAACAGGATGGAGCTCCATCACATTCGACTTTGCCGGTTCGTAACCATCTGAACGAGAAACTGCCAGAGAAATGGATAGGACGAGGAGGCCCTGTTTCTTGGCCCGCCATATCAACAAATTTAACGTCGTTATACTTATTCTTGTGGGAACATTTGAAGAAAGTCGTTTACACTCAAGCGCCGGAAAACAATTCCACCTGGAATACTTCAACACGCAAGACAATCTACACGACACCAGGCCCGAATGTGCATAAACCAAAACGATCATCACATCGAGCATTTGCTGGGATAGAACATTGTCAGGGCAGATGTGTTCCTATTATTTTCGGTCTGTATGTGTCCGGCCTTCTAACTAATTGGCCCTTCTTAGAGCCACGAACACGTTCATTCACACACAATGTGCATGAAAGCGGGTATTGAACTTACATTGCGTGCGGTACGTATTCAACAAATATTTCAATTTTTTTAAATCTTCGCCTAGGACTCGAACCTCCCACCTGACATGCAGGCCCGCTCCGCCACGCCTTTAGCAAGTACACTACAGTTCCGTACGGCACACTGGGCAGCTGATAGCAAGCTCTAGGTTTACTGCGGTCACAATATCAATGTAGTGTTTCTCCGGCGTGCCAGGTTCTTATTACCTAGAATGCACACGCATGTCTTCCAGTGTTTAATACGAGTATAATATTACGGCGTCCTATCATGGTGAGGCGGTAAATACCAAGATATCCGGTTGTGTTGCCTGAGCATACCGGCAGGGCAGATGTTTTCAGGACGGAATTAATACTGTGGGTTGCATAAAACTACATAGGAAGGGGTGGCTGAATCACGCTGTATATACATATACATACTGAAGCTATAACGTTGACCAACTAAAGGGGTCAATACATATATAATGAACCCTTGCTTCTTATTAATTGGTATGATAAAATATTAAATGTGAGGAACATGCAAAACCGTGCACTCATTCCTTCTTTGAGTGACTATGCAATTTACAATGAGTTTTAAGAAGAAATACAACGATAAACACGTATTACTACTGAAATGGACTGTGTTTCATACCAGAATTTGTAAAAAATAGGAGAACCAGGCCAAGTACGTTCTTCAGTACACTTTGACAGTATTGGCGTTCAGTAATGTTAAGATGGCTCTTTTCACAAAACTAAGAAAAAAACATTATTATGGTGATGAATTGTGTTCGTTTGACATCTAAAATACCATTGCCGTAACAGTATATTATTATTATTATTATTATTATTATTATTATTATTATTATTATTATTATTATTATTATTAAAAACCCACAGCCTGTTTCCGGTCATTCGACCGGGTCAGGAATACAATGAATGAAGCCCACATCTAGCGTCTCTGTCATCGGTTTTGTTGCTACGCCCTAACGGGTCAAACTCTAATTTATTAAGAAATTTGTATTGTGACAGGGGCAAACCTTGAACTTGAAAGTTCGTTTTGTTAATGTGTAAAATTTGTCAACACTTCTGCCGGTTCTTTCTTCAGTAGAAATACAAAGACAAAAGACAAAGACACTTCCGTATAGGTCATGAAGGCCCTTGGAGAAGTGGAAGGTAAAGGCTTCCACCATAGTTAACCGCGGCACGTGATGGGGTAGAGTGGTTAGCTCTACGCCCGGCCGCCTTTGCCCCCAGGAATTAACCTGGTACTCAATTTTGGTGTAGGCTTAGTGAACCTCAGTGCCATATGCACCTCCGGAAGTGGAAATCTCGTTTCTTAAATTTTACGACTTTCTGACGGTGATTCGAACCCACGTCCTTCCGGGCGAACCGAGCACGCCTTTACCTCCTCGGCCAGGCAGCCCCTTCAGTAGAAATACACCAATCAGAAATTTGTAAATATTTTCGCTAGCCAATTAAAATTGGGGTGTGCGTAGAATAATCCATCATATCTGTAAATAGTTCTGGAAACTTCTCGAATTACTATACAAACTGGGCGCTTTAGGGCCGTGTTTTCAACTTCATCGCTCTAGTTTATTGAGTGGGGCGTGTCCTAACGGCGGCTTTCGGGTGGCTCAGCAAAGCAAAGTCAAGGCAGAATTTTCATAACATGTGATAGCTCCGACAGATAGCTTGAGGGGAAAGTTTCAAATCGCTTTTATTTATGTTTCAAATTTGGTGGTTTATATGTAGAATTTCGGCCAGTCTGAGGACTCTGCCCTATTTCCTACTGGGAAATATGTAAACTAAGGAAACAAAGAGTGACTACCCTCTGTTCATTCCCATTCAAATTGGAATGGGGTGACTAAGATTTCTAAACCTCAACATTTTGGCATGTAATCTTTCTTGTTTAGTCACCCCTCTGTAAAATAGGCTTAGCCACTGTATCATTGGGCCATTTCGTGTTAGTGTTTTTAACCATTTCTATAAGGAGGGCAAGAATTTAGCCTCCTATCCTTTTGCTTATAGCCGATCAAGTATAACCTTTTCCCTTTTTTGTAAGGCCAGGTTTTATAGGCAATCTTGCCCCCGTTTGTTAGATGAGAGTTTGTAGTGTGAAGTTCCTTTTAGGAACAGTAAGTTACAAAACTGTTGAGCAGAAGATAAGCCCAAACCAGGGCTTCGTGACTGTAAATGACTTATTTGAAGATTGTCAGGTTTGGGCTGTAAGACATTTATGTCTCTGAGAGGCTGGACTATATTAACCTTTGGAGGTCAGACTCCTAGGCTATGTAAGTGGAGCAAACATGCTCTTATAAAATAGTGTACCTGCTTAAAGCTATAACGCTCATCCCTTTGTATATTACCGTGTTGATTTCTCTTTATATTTTGTACCTGATTTTCGGTCTTAAGTCCGCTGTTGTTATCGGAGCTGATGAGCTCATTGTTATTCTATTTAACTGTTATTTGTTCCAAATCTATCAAATTTTAAACTAAAAAAAAAGGGAAAGAAAATTTCTAATTTCGTTGTGTTAAGTTCTACTCGTCCGCCTCTGTGGTGTAGTGGTTAGCGTGATTAGCTGCCACCCCCGGAGGTCCTGGTTCGATTCCCGGTTCTGCCACGAAGTTAGAAAAGTGGTACGAGGGCTGGAACGGGGTCCACTCAGCCTCGGGAGGTCAACTGAGTAGAGATGGGTTCGATTCCCACCTCAGCCATCCTGGAAGTGGTTTTCCGTGGTTTCCCACTTCTCCTCCAGGCAAATGCCGGGATGGTACCTAACTTAAGGCCACGGCCGCTTCCTTCCCTCTTCCTTGTCTATCCCTTCCAATCTTCCCATCCCCCACCAAAGCCCCTGTTCAGCATAGCAGGTGAGGCCGCCTGGGCGAGGTACTGGTCATTCTCCCCAGTTGTATCCCCCGACCAAGAGTCTGAAGCTCCAGGACACTGCCCTTGAGGCGGTAGAGATGGGATCCCTCGCTGAGACCGAGGGAAAAACCGACCCTGGAGGGTAAACAGATGATGATGATGATGGTGATGATGATAAGTTCTACTCTTGTTAATTACTTGTCCACCCATTCACCCCTCACGCTTCTTATTCCTCTGTGAGCCACGGAAACCCCGGAACAATTATTATTAGTATTATACTTGGCATTTTCCAGCTTCAGGTTGCGGGGTCTGTCCTGGTTCTTTCTTCGGTAGAAATACACCAATCAGAAATTTGTAAATATATTCGCTAGCCAATTAAAATTAGGGTGTGTGTAGAATCATCCATCATATCTGTATAGAGTTCTGGAAGGTCTGTTATTCTGAAACACTATCTTCACTTTCTCCTGCTGTGAACATCAGATGGCCTTAGATTTGAAGCTTTGGAACTTGAAGCTTGTGTCCATCCATCGTCGTTTCGTCCTCCCTCGAGGTCTTTTCTCATTTATACGGTGTTGGTGCCACAGCAGAGTGCTGTGATTTCCTCATGTGGGCATACCACTTGAGTCTTCTTACTAATACCTTTTCGCCAACGGAGGCCACTCTCATAATCTCCACAATTTTCTCGTTCCGTATTATTATGTCCAGTTTGGTAACTCAGTACAACAGTGCAATATACCTCGGACTTAAATTTCACAGGGATCTCCCTATCCCTCTGATCTCCTGCGGGATCACTCAATTTTATCCAAGCAGCCTTTTGCCTATGTCGTGCCTTTTCATTTAGAAACCCATTGCCCTGCATTTTGGGTTCTAGATACGTCAATGACTGAACTCTGTTTAGATCTTCAGAATTAGTTTGGAGGGTTCCTCTGTCATCAACTTGTCCAAGGTACTCTGTTTTCTTGATGTTTAAACGTAGTCCATACTTTCCTAACTTTTCTGTTCACACTTTTATTTGCTTTTCAAGGTCTTCTTTAATTTCTGTTGCCCGGGCTGAGTAGCTCAGAAGGCTGGGGCTCTGGCCTTCTGACCCCAACTTAGCAGGTACGATCCTGGCTTAGTCAGGTGGTATATGAAGGTGCTCAAACACGTCAGCCTCGTGTCGGAAGATTTACTAGCACGTAAAAGAACTCCTGTGGGACTAAATTCCGGCACCTCGGCGTCTCCGAAAACTGTAAAAGTAGCTCGTGGGGCGTAAAGCTAATAACATTAATGATTTATTTAGTTTCGGCTGCAACCATGGCATTACCTGCATATTGCAGATTCTAGCGGACCGGCCGCGGTCATTGGATATCGTTGCACCCTAAACTAGTATGAAAAGCAACGGAGAGAGTGCAGACCCTTGGTGGACTCCGACTGTGACGGGGAATCTGTCTTTAACCCAAACTTCGCATTTTACACTGCTGTTGATGCCGAGGTAAAGGAACTTTACCCAATCGATGAGGGTTTTTTGTTGTTGTTGTTGTTGTTGTTTTGTTTTTGTTTTTGTTTTTTCTGGTGGTTTAACATTGCAGTAATACAATGAAGGTTTTCGGCGACGCAAGGATGCGTAAGGGATAGAATTGGGAAGAAAGAGGCCATAGCCTTAATTAAGTTACAGCCCCGTCCTTTGACTAGTGTAAAAATAGGAAACTCTGAAAAATCATCTTCAGGGCTGCCGACGGTGGAGTTCGAACCTACCGTCTCCCGAATGTAAGCTCACAACTGCGTGTTTCTAGCCGCATAGCCAACTAGCTTGGCGGATGAGTTCTTCTGGGACACTATGCTTTCTTAAGTAATACCATATAAGATTGTGTGGTATCCTGTTGAGTGCCTTCTCTAAGTCCAGGAAGGCCAAGTGATCTCTGTTTTTCACCCTGGGCTTCTCCAACAGCATTTTTTTTCTTTTCTTTTTTTTGCATGTATATCGTTTACTATACCTCACCCTTTCACAAATCCACACTTTGTGATCTTCCGTAATCTCCTCTCCGGTACCCTCTCAAATACCTTCATGGTGCGTGAAAGGAGTCTAATTAGTTGTAATTGATGCATTCAGCTGAATCACCTTTGTGCTTACATATATATCGGAATGTTTATGGTGCTTTTCCATGCTGCGGGAGTATTTCTCTCGCTGATGATCTTGTTAAATACGAATGCGAAACATTTTGTAGCTTGTGGGATTTTTCACAGATCAGCAGATATATAATCGGGTTACGTTAAACTCTTCCTCTCTATATAACTTACTAAAGGTCTTCCGAAAATTCGTCTTCGCTGACTGAATCGACTGCTGTACTGACCTCAGGTCCTTTAGTAATAGGAGCAGCGAGATACTATTATTATTATTATTATTATTATTATTATTATTATTATTATTATTATTGTACCGGGCGGTACACCTCCACGCCGCTAATTTAAAATGTGCGCCAGTTGAAACTCCTCTGCTGGAGGAAGTCTGAACTTTATTGACGGTATTAATTTTCTACTTTCACAGAAGATGTCACTACCTGTAAATTTCGGAGTTTTAGAACTGTGTCATTTTTGATGTGTTTTTGTTTTGCTTGAAGTAAGAAGTGTGAACTTTCTCTTCTAGAGGACACTACTGAAGAACTACAATAGTGCACCCTAGTGCGAAGAAAAATAACTGTTCCTTGGAGAAAATTTTATTTCAAAAGTTTGTTCTTTGTTAAATTTCTTTTTGTTATTGTTTAAGTTGGCTGTATACCCCTCTCTTTCCCCTTGTTTTGCATTTAACCAATCCCGAATTTCTGTTATTAATTTCTGACCAATCATAGGTATCTTCCCCCAACTTGAATATATTGCTGTATCCTACCCAATAAAAGTTTGTGGGAGGGTGTTTTCATTCCCCTAACACCTAGAACCTTCCGCGAGAGGATATAAACTGCTGATTTTAGGGTCTCCGGGCCACTTCTGTTCCATCTTTCAGTGTATTAAGTTCATAGCAGGAGGCGGGAAGCGCCTCTTTCCTCGGCAGCGGTCAACAACAAGGTAATGGCCAATTAATAACTTTTTTTTCTTGGCTAGCTCAGCAGTTTAACTCTCGGGGCGGGTTCTAAGCGTTCCACCATGTAACCTTTTCCTAAATGTAACTATTCTTTCATATATTCTCTTTTAAAGCTACATACTGGGATAGAGAGTGCTAACCCTCTCGAGCTCCCACTCATATTGTTTTGAGGTGAACTTATTTTTCTCAACCTATTCTTCGTTAACGTAAAACAAATTGTTCTCTTCTTAAGTCACCTCTTTAGTATGGGATTAGCCCTTGTATTAACGGCCTAGTGCCAAGTAGGTCTTAATCAAAGTGTATTAGGAGTGCAAGTTCGCCTCCTCTCAAATTGTTACCTTAGAGGTCATTTAATTAATCTTCTTTTCATTTAATAGACCTCAGTAGATTGGGTATTTTACCCCTGTGTTTATGTCCGTTGAGGACAACTTGAAGGTGGAGTTTGGTGTGGCCTGGGGGAGGCTTAAATTTGAGAGCGAGTGGCTCTTTTGAAAATTGAGTGTTGTACGCCTCGTGGAGGCTTTTCAGTGTAATTTGGAGCTAGGGCTCCTAGGCATGAATGGGGTTTTTCTGCCCCTCTGTTGAAACTTGTGTTTGAAGGTAAAACTGAGCTGATTGCCCAAGCATTGTGTTTTCAGGGCTCGAAGCCCAAATCCTGTAAATATTGTAACTACCCTTGGACTTGCTACTTTGTACCTGCCATGCTTGTTATTTCTTTGTTTTTGAAAAGAAAATATAACCTGGTTAAATTTTAAATTAATTTTACTTTAGTAGCTTGAGACCCGTTCACCACCCCGCACCTTCTTTCACGCATAACTACCACAAAAACTCGGTAACAAGTGGTAGCAGAGCGTGGTTGAATGGGTCTCAATTTAGCCCCTTTTGACGGCTAAACATTGTTTTGTTCCGAACTCTAACTATTTTCCCAGTTGCTGGAATTTTTTGAGTTTTTCAAAATTCTTCTGTCACCATGCCCGGCCCTCGCGATGTTCTCCATCTTAACTATTTGCGCAAGGAGGAGTTGATCTATGAATTGACTATTAGAAATGTACAATCTGGAGGCACGGTTGCAGTAGACACAAACAAGCTTAGAGAGTCCCTAGATTTGCCCATTTCCATCCCCAATTTGGGAGAGAAAGAAATTGACGACTCTCTTTCCACGATCACGGAGAATATTACTGGGCTAGCTTCTGTAGTTAGTTTTTTTGATGAAAATGATCCTTCTCCTAATCAAATGAAGCGTGTGCAAGCTAGGCTATATCACTTTTCAAATAGAGTTAATGATCTGTTGTCTCTGAAGTTGAATGACGTTCAGAAGAAGGAAGCTAGTACGCTGCTTGAAAATATGTCTGAATTATCTAGCAAGGTCACTCAATTGTTAACTGGGGAGGTTCCTCCCAAAACTGATCAACCCGTCACGGTGAATGTAGGTAGCGAGGAAGAGCCTCATAAGGGAGAAGTCAATAGGATAACCGTTGCTGCTCAAACTATCTCTGCCCCATTGGACAACGAATCTGAACGCCGTGCATCGTTGAGTAACATCCGTTCGGAATTAACTTCCTTGCCATTGAAACCTTTACCTACTATGTCACCCGGGTTTAGCAGCTTGCCTCACCCATTGGCAATGTTGCTCAGAGGTATATCGAAGTTTTCGGTTAACACCACCAGTGACTTAATTTCATTTTTAAGATTTCTGGTTGAATTTCAGGATCATGCCCTTGTGTTTTCTCTTTCTCCATGTCAAATTTTGCAAATTATCTATCCTTATGCAATTGGTATTCTTTCTGACAAAATAGTAAGAGCCATAGCCGAACAGTCATCTATTGAAGATTTTCATGCACACTTGCTTGCAAATTTTATTCCCGCCCGCGCGAGGTCATCTCTGATTCAGAAGTACTATTATCGTGTACAGCGATTGGATGAGAACTTGGCTGATTTCATACAAGACATTAAGTTTTATACTAGGGTGTTTGCCCTTCATTTTCCTGAAGATCAGATTGTACAGGCTATTGTAGAAGGCATTTCACCATCTTATAGATCATACTTGTGTTTCGCGGCGTGCCCGCAAACCTTCTCTGAACTTGAAGCGTTGGCCGTCTCAGCGGAAGGAGTTAGGTACGCCGATTCTTTGCGTGTGGCAAAAGAACCCCCTCCTTCGTTTAGTAATACTCGGCCTCCACCTCGCCGACCAGTCACACCCCGTAAATGTTATGCTTGCGGGTCGCCTGACCATCTTCGCAATAAATGTCCATTGGTCAAAACTAGTAGGGCAAATAATGGAGCTGGTTCAGCACAGGGCTGTTTTAAATGTGGGGCTTTCTCACATATTGCCAAGAATTGCCCAAACTCGAATAGCACCCCCTCCTGCTCAACTTCTGGTGCAAATTCCATCTATGCCAATAATAAAAAAGTGACTAGTGGCATCGGCTGAGTCGACTAATCCATCTTCCCGAGACTCAGCCCCTGGTAAACAGGTTGTAAATTCAGGGAACGAGCAATTTTCAAATTTATCTTTTGAAGGCCCCAAAGAGTGTCTTAGGATTGCGGCGGATTCCCCCGCACCTGTTCCTTTTCTTAAGATTGAGTTAAATAACGAGCCTATAACTGCTCTCTTAGATTCAGGCAGTGTTTGTTCGATTATTTCGGTATTCTAAATTGAAATCTGTTTGTAAACTACCTGACTATGTCTCATCTCCTGTTCAATATGTTTCGGCTAATTCATCCCCATTAGAAATTCTAGGTTCCTTATTGGTCAAAATTCGTATTTTTAAATTCACATGGAAAGTTAAATTGTTTGTGGCCAAGCTCTTGTCTTGCCCCATTATATTGGGAGCGGACTTTATTTTTCACACTGGTCTTGTGCTCGACCTTCAGAGTAGGTCTTGCACTTTCAAATTTGCCTCTAATTGTAACATCCCTTTATTAAAGTGTAATTCTGTATCATGTTCTTCTATTTCGCCTACCCAGGATGAGATGTTGTTAGATCTTAGACATCTACCTGAGGAGCAGGCTGATAGTATTCGTAAGCTGTGTCAGTCGTTTCCAGAGGTGTTTTCTGATACTCTTGGTGTTACTGACCTGATCGAATACAAAATTGAGGTCACGGATTCGATTCCTGTCCGTTTTCCACCGTATAGGCTATCTCCACCTAAAATGAAGGCTCTGAAAGAAATTATCGATCAGATGTTGAAGGATGGTATTATTAGGCCCTCTAAGTCGGCGTATTCTTCGCCTATTTTTCTAGTTCCGAAACCCCAAGGAGGCTTCAGGCCTGTCATTGATTATAGGGCCCTCAATCGGAAGGTGGTGTTGCAATCTGTGCCCCTTCCTGACCTTCATTCTTGTTTTTCATGGTTTCGTAAGGCCAAGTTCTTTACTATCCTGGACTTGAATCAGACCTATAATCAAATTCCCCTTGCCGAAGAGTCTAAACATCTTACAGCGTTTGCCACGGACTGGAACTTATACGAATACAACCGCGTGCCTTTCGGGCTCCCCACGGGAGCAGCTGTACTCACTAGGCTACTAGATAGGGTCTTCTCCGACATCAAATTTGAGTACTTATATCACTACTTGGATGATGTCGTCGTATTTTCAGAGACTTTTGAAGAGCATCTAGATCATCTGCGAGAAGTTTTCGATCGCCTTCGTAAAGCTGGGTTAACTGTTAAGTTGTCCAAGGTTGCCTTTGCTAAGCCCTCTATGTCTTTCCTAGGGCATATTGTGTCACCTGATGGTGTAGCCGTCGATCATTCTAGAACACAGGCCATCCGTGATTTTAAACCTCCCAAGGACATCAAAGGTATCGCCAGGTTTATTGGTATGGTGAATTTCTTCAGGAAGTTTATTCCTAACTTCGCTAATAGAGCGGCGCCCTTAAACCTTCTTCGTAGGAAAGGCATCAAATTTGAGTGGGGACCTTCTCAACAAGCCGCTTTCGAAGACCTTAAATTAGCTCTCTGTAATGCCCCTGTACTTGCTATGCCTGATTTCTCGAAGAAATTCATCGTCCAAACCGACGCGTCGTCGTCAGCAGTAGCGGCAGTCCTTCTTCAAGAGACTGAACTAGGGAGGCGACCCATCGCCTATGCATCTAGGACATTGTCGGCTCAAGAAGCCAAGTATTCCATATATGAGCTCGAAGGTTTGGCAGTCTTATTCGCCTTAGAGAAGTTCCGTCTCTATCTGGAACATATTAAATTCGACCTGGAGACAGATAATCAAGCCTTAAGCTGGGTCTTAGGTAGGCCGCGTCGTACTGGTCGTATAGCCCGTTGGGCCATCCGTATTTCTGCCTTCCAATTCGATGTCAGGCATATCAGAGGTACCGAAAATGTTGTTGCTGATGGACTCAGCCGTATGTTTTCAAACGACGTTGAGAACCATGAACCGGTCGACCGTTCATCACCTCCCGAGTCCACACTATTTGATGTTAATGCCATCTTAACTGATGCCCCCATGCTCTTTAGGGATATCGAGAAATACCAACATGAAGATCCGACGCTGGCTCCGATAATGGAAACCCTTTCTTCTGGGGAACATGTCGTCCCTTATGTTCTGAGGAATGGTGTTTTATGTTGCCCTTCGAGGCATGACAAGATGATGAAGGTTGTCGTTCCAGCTGTCCTTGTGCCTATGATCTTCAAATACTATCATGAGACCCCATTGGGGGGGCATCTGGGAATATTTAAAACTCGTGAAAAGATTCGTGAAATTTTCATCTGGAAAGGTATGGACGGTGAAATCCGTGAACTTGTAAAAGCTTGTAAATCTTGTTTGCTCAGTAAACCCAACATGTCCACCAAGGTAGGCCTTTTGTCTTCGCATCAAGCGTCGCGCCCCATGGAACGCCTGTATATTGATTATGTAGGACCCTTCCCCCAGTCGAAGGGAAATGCCAACAAATTCATCTTTGTATGTGTAGATGGTTTTACTAGATTTTCCTGGTTATTTCCGACTAAGCTGGCTACCGCTCAGTCTACCATTACTTGCTTAAATTCTATTTTTGCTTCTTTTGGTCCGTGCCAATATATTGTATCTGATAATGCTAAGGTGTTTACATCTAATTTATTTCGTAAATTCTGCTTTGACCTGTCCATCCCTCATGTAACTACTTCTGCTTATTACCCTCAACCATCTCTGGCTGAACGGGTTAATCGTAATCTCAGGTCCGCACTTATTGCCTATCATCATGAAGATCATTCCAGGTGGGACACGTCCCTGCATTGGTTAGCTTTTGCTTTGAATTCGGCGGTTCATGAATCACATAAATTTACTCCAGCTTCTTTGATGTTCAAATTTGTTCCCAACACGCCGCTCTCTAACCTCTGGTCTCTGAGTGACATTCTACCCGAGACAATAGATCCGGATAATATTAAAGATCTTTGGAAGAAGGCTAAAGCCAATCTTAAGGTATCTCATGAAAAGGTTAGGGAAAGGTATGATCGTGGACGGAGACCCACCACTTTGAAGGTAGGTGACCAGGTGATGGTCAAGAACTTTGTTCCCGCGGCAAGCTTGCCCCCAGATTCCATGGGCCATGCATTATTCTGGATTTCCTTACGCCGGTTACCTTATTGTTAAGTAATCCAGCCACCGAGAGGATATTTAGAGTTCACCTGTCCCAGGTGAAACCGGTGTAATTTCTGTGTTAACTTGCTTCATATTATTTTGAAAGGAATATCAAGGTTATATATATTTTTTTTTTTTTTTAGTTTCACTTTTAAGGCTTTCTGCCCCTTCTATAATAGTTTGTCTTATATGTAAACTTTTTGTAAAACCTTCCCCGATCCGTTAAACTGCCATTTTGTCCTTACCATGGCCATTACCACGCTCCCGTCTCCTGCTCCAATATACAGTGTGGCTTGATTATATTAAATGCCATGGACATCTGCACGCCGCTGACCCCTCAACCTCTTCACCAAGCCTGTGCCCTCAAAAAGATGATGGTCCAACACAATTCTGCCGCCTAGCTTTAATGTTTCAGTGCCCCCGCAGCCGCGCGGCGCCGTGCAGCAACTGGGGCAGAGGACGGGCCCCCTCTTCTCCAGCGAGGACGTCAGGTGCACGGCGAGCCGGAGCTCTCCTCCCGGCCAAGGCTGATGCGCGGCGCACGACCTGCTACTTGCCCGCAGCCTGTATATGTTCACCGCGGGCGCGGCGTGTTTCAACACCTCTGCTCCCCTCATTGTGCGGGCGAGCGGTATCTCAGGGTACTTGAGGGGTCCGAGCGGCCTCCATTTGGACGCAAGCTGCAACGGCCGGTCTGGCCATTCAACTTAATCAACATCAACTACATGGGCAGTTACGATAAGCAATGACTACACTTGGGAATTCAACAGCAATATTTGGCGGCAATTGCAAAATTTTTCTTCACCTCTAAGTATTAAAAGTTTATCTTCAGAAATTCAACTTCTACAAATATAAAGACTTTACTTCACCTGCAACAACAAAAATTTTGAAACTGAATCAAACCTCATTACGAAAATCTTATAAATTCTTCAGCAATTAATCTTCATATCCCCATCATAACTTGGACCTTGTCTCAAACAGATTTCATGTGTAACCCCTGGAGGAACTTTTGGGGGGGGAGGTCTGTACCGGGCGGTACACCTCCACGCCGCTAATTTAAAATGTGCGCCAGTTGAAACTCCTCTGCTGGAGGAAGTCTGAACTTTATTGACGGTATTAATTTTCTACTTTCACAGAAGATGTCACTACCTGTAAATTTCGGAGTTTTAGAACTGTGTCATTTTTGATGTGTTTTTGTTTTGCTTGAAGTAAGAAGTGTGAACTTTCTCTTCTAGAGGACACTACTGAAGAACTACAATAGTGCACCCTAGTGCGAAGAAAAATAACTGTTCCTTGGAGAAAATTTTATTTCAAAAGTTTGTTCTTTGTTAAATTTCTTTTTGTTATTGTTTAAGTTGGCTGTATACCCCTCTCTTTCCCCTTGTTTTGCATTTAACCAATCCCGAATTTCTGTTATTAATTTCTGACCAATCATAGGTATCTTCCCCCAACTTGAATATGTTGCTGTATCCTACCCAATAAAAGTTTGTGGGAGGGTGTTTTCATTCCCCTAACACCTAGAACCTTCCGCGAGAGGATATAAACTGCTGATTTTAGGGTCTCCGGGCCACTTCTGTTCAATCTTTCAGTGTATTAAGTTCATAGCAGGAGGCGGGAAGCGCCTCTTTCCTCGGCAGCGGTCAACAACAAGGTAATGGCCAATTAATAACTTTTTTTTCTTGGCTAGCTCAGCAGTTTAACTCTCGGGGCGGGTTCTAAGCGTTCCACCATGTAACCTTTTCCTAAATGTAACTATTCTTTCATATATTCTCTTTTAAAGCTACATACTGGGATAGAGAGTGCTAACCCTCTCGAGCTCCCACTCATATTGTTTTGAGGTGAACTTATTTTTCTCAACCTATTCTTCGTTAACGTAAAACAAATTGTTCTCTTCTTAAGTCACCTCTTTAGTATGGGATTAGCCCTTGTATTAACGGCCTAGTGCCAAGTAGGTCTTAATCAAAGTGTATTAGGAGTGCAAGTTCGCCTCCTCTCAAATTGTTACCTTAGAGGTCATTTAATTAATCTTCTTTTCATTTAATAGACCTCAGTAGATTGGGTATTTTACCCCTGTGTTTATGTCCGTTGAGGACAACTTGAAGGTGGAGTTTGGTGTGGCCTGGGGGAGGCTTAAATTTGAGAGCGAGTGGCTCTTTTGAAAATTGAGTGTTGTATGCCTCGTGGAGGCTTTTCAGTGTAGTTTGGAGCTAGGGCTCCTAGGCATGAATGGGGTTTTTCTGCCCCTCTGTTGAAACTTGTGTTTGAAGGTAAAACTGAGCTGATTGCCCAAGCATTGTGTTTTCAGGGCTCGAAGCCCAAATCCTGTAAATATTGTAACTACCCTTGGACTTGCTACTTTGTACCTGCCATGCTTGTTATTTCTTTGTTTTTGAAAAGAAAATATAACCTGGTTAAATTTTAAATTAATTTTACTTTAGTAGCTTGAGACCCGTTCACCACCCCGCACCTTCTTTCACGCATAACTACCACAAAAACTCGGTAACAATTATTATTATTATTATTATTATTATTATTATTATTATTATTATTATTATTATTATTATTATTATTATTGTCCGCCTCCCGGAGGCCCGGGTTCTTTTCCCGCCGCTGCCACGAAATTTGAAAAGTGGTATCAGAGCTGGTACGAGATTCACTCAGCCTCGGGAGGTCAACTGAGTAGAGGGGGGGGGTTCGATTCCCTCCTCAGCCATCCTCGAAGTAGTTTTTTATTGTTTCCCACTTCTCCTTCAGGCAAATGCCGGGATATTAGCTGATTTAAGTCCACGGCCGCTTCCTTCCCTCTTGTCTGTCTGTCCCTTCCCATCTTCTCATCCTCCGCCTCCCCCCTCCCCCCGCACGCACACGGTCCCTGTTCAGCGTAAGAGGTGAGGCCACCTGGGCGAGGCACTGGTCTTTCTCCCCAGTTGTTTTCCTGACCCAAAGTCTCACGTTCCAGAACACTGGCCTTGAGGCGTTAGAGGCGGGATCGCAGAGTCCGAGGATAAAACCAACCCTGGAGGGTAAGTGGATTAAGAAATATTATTTATTATTATTAATATTAATAATAATATTATAATCATCATCATCATCATCGCCATCATCACCCACCTCCTTGGCTGAATGGTCAGCGTACTCGTCATCGGTTTTGTAGACCTGGTTACGATTCATGGCCGGTCAGCCGAACTACATTTTTGAGTTTCACAGTAGGTTGTGTTTTGGTTAAACTGTCGGACTATTGTAGGCCTATTTGTTTCTTGTGGCGAGACGTTGAGAACTATCATCGTTAAAACGTCCGACTCGTTGGCTGAACGGTCAGCGTACTGGCCTTCGGTTCAGAGAGTCCCGGGTTCGATTCCCCGCTCGGGTCGGGGATTTTAACCTTAATTGGTTAATTCCAATGGCCCAGGGGCTGGGTGTATGTGTTGTCTTCATCATCATTTCGTCCTCACCACGACGCGCAGGTCGCCTACAGGATTCAAATAGAAAGACCTGCACCTGGCGAGCCGAACCCGCCCTGGAATATCCCGGCACTAAAAGCCATACGACATTTCATCGTTAAAACATTAACCTTGCTAACATTTTCTACCTTAGCCAATAGATGGCAGCAAATATCGATTTATTTCTTGATGTTTTAATAATATAACTTCTGAGGCGTCTGCCTGCTCTTAGAGAATCATGTCCTGCAAGGGACAGAAAGAAGCTATGAATCTTGTTGACATAACGCTTTTCTTGTATGATCGTAACATTTTCTCCCGATTCAACTTATTTAGAAGAAAGGTAACCCGTAACGAGCCAGTGCAATTCTTTTATTTGAAAATATCTGTCCATGTGAGTACTAATATGTGATGTTGGTTACTCTTGAGTCTAGGGCGTCTGCCATTTTTGCTTTAAGTTTTGTCCAAATGGGATATTGAAATTATTGCATATCACGCTGACTACAGATCTTTCTGTTAGTTATTTCGAGTCTTCCTCTTGGTACCTTGCTTCTGTAACCATTTATCGAATTCATTGTCAAGAGCTACGGTATGCATTTTTTGTAATTGTTTGAGTGAGTATGTTTTGGTACGAATGTTATGTGCGAACTATAATAGTTACGTATCTCTCCTCGTCGGATTTATTAGTTGGCGGCTCATACTTCTTATATCGCCAGAACATTTACTTTGCTTCTGGTTTATAGCTTTGAAGTACATTTAGCGAGATATGGTATGGTGTATCTTTCGGTGTCACTTAATTGAAGAGATAATATTTTATTGTGGAGGTGTTCTGTGGGGCACCAAGGAAATGCTTTTTCAGCTGCGCGGCATTGTCTGGAAATGCTATGAGAGATAAATAATGATATTGTGGTAGTCTACTGATGGAGTCTTATTCTTTACGTCTGACAGCTCTGATTGCCATGCGTGAATGTGCATTCGTTGCGAGAGGGGGAGTGCTTGTAGCAGTTTCCCGCCAAGTTCCTTGTGTTCTAATAATATTTTAAATTCAAATTCTTATCAAACTTTGTTGTGACATTTTAATTTTTTAATACATTTTTTTGCCTTCGTCTAACTGTTGGACATTCTGTCAGGCATCTAGAATAGGTCTGATTTTAATTTATTTTGTTCTGTTTACAAGCGTTCCCCACATTTCCGATGTAGGGATCAATGACCAGCTTCCCTTTTTCGTCCCTTTTTTACGTCATAACTTCCGCCTCTATCTGAGGTCACGTTTCGGGTTGCTTTTGTGGTGTGGGTGGTATACTTACGAACACATGACGGGCGATGAGCGTCTGTTTTGTTTTTCGGCTAGATATTGAATTTGTGTGCTATTATTTTATTTATGTTGTGGTTGTGGCACATAATTCAATTAATCTGCTGCTATCTCCGGCTAGTAATGGACTTCTTATGAAAGGTTATTATTTACATCGTAAGGATATTTGCGCTAGTTGGCTCTTGTTGAACATTTCACCTTGGTGTCACCAGTTTCACACCAAGTTTTATACCAGTTTCAATTAGCAATCGTTTCTTGTTTGCATCTCTAGTTAAATATTGTGCCCTTTTCCTGGGCTTACGAGTGCAGTATGAATCTTGTATTCTTTATTTATTTCAATGGCTCTTTTCAAGTTTAGTCTTATAATTAATTGGAATGAGCCTCCGTGGCTCAGACGGCAGCGCGTCGGCCACTCACCACTGGATACCGTGGTTCAAATTCCGATCACTCCATGTGAGATTTGTGCTGGACAAAGCGGAGGCGGGACAGGTTTTTCTCCGGATACTCAGGTTTTCCCTGTCATCTTTCATTCCAGCAACACTCTCCATTCTCATTTCATAGCATCTAACAGTCATTAATATATCACTTTGGGAGTGGCGACCCCATCGTACTAACAGCCTATATATGCTTCATTCATTACATCCCTGACCCGCTCAATGACTAGAAAACAGGTTGTAGGTTTTAATTTTTTTCAATTAATTAGAATCTCAATTTTCTCCTTTGATTTGGTTAGGATTGTCGAATTCGAATTCACGAAGTTATCAGCGTGCTCGGATTGAAATGTCCAGGCTATTTTCCAAGCATTTCCACTGTGATTTTACTCTGCATATTTCTATTCCCTCTGCGTCGTTGCTCAATATGATTAATTACTGAAGGTTGGTAAGCATGGAGCGTGTTATGCTGGTATAAAATGAGTATGGGGAACGTTCCTATGGTAGTAGTTATGCGCTGCTGTTTCAGTGGTTGCCATCCTTCAGTATCCTCCAAATTAGTGACACCAAGGTGAAATCTTACGATAATACAAAAAAGCCGCTTTGTTAGCTAGATACATAGCTTCTTCCATTCCCTCGCATAACATGATTCTCTAGGAGGAGGCAAATGCCTCAGAAATATTTTTAAAACATTAAGAAATAATGTTAACATTGATGCTTTCACTGCCCGTTCTTGTAGACATGATATGGGCTTTTGGGCTTTTTCCATGTCAAGAATACAAAGTGAAACTTTTAACGTTTCGCAGAGAAATTTTCTCCGCGTATTCAGAAGAAAATCTGCGAATATTGTGAAGTTGTTCTCGCTCTTCATAACATATCATCACTGCTGTGCGAATGTGACAATGCTCTTCCTCCATTATTTCCCGTAAGACTGGTGACGCCACCCAGCCACCAGAACAATTTTTATTGAGTTCCTTTTCCTACGCACGTGTGTAAAGGAAAAAGAACGTTACTTTACCGTACTCCAGAGACGTTTGTATGAAATATACACCCTCTACTACATTATGATCATTTTCCTTTACATATTAGCAAAGGGAGATGAACACAACGAAAATTATTCTGATGGACTGCATATAAGTATGCGGCAGGGGGCTTGACCAGTCTTAAGGGATATAATTGGTAGGAACAGCATTGAAACATACGAGTTTTTAAAAGAAAGCCATCGATATGAGCTTTCGGGTTATATGATTCGGGGAAAGTTACTTCGGGCATTTGAAATAGGGAAATAGTATTCGTTAAGTGTCCCCTCCGCGAAAATCTCATTCGGGTTTACGGATTCAGGTAAGTGGATTCGAAAAAGTGGTCGAGAAGGGACAATGATGTCCTTTGCTCTGTAAGAAGCTTGAAAATAAAGTAGAAAATGTTAGCAGCCATAACGTCCTGAACCTTCTGCAACGAATACATTTGTCTGGTTACATAAATGTGCTAGTGTTGATTTGCCTGGAAAACTAATGGCGTATTACTCTCCGTTTTTAAGGCTAATTATTTTAGCCAGTCTCGAACTGGATTGAAACATTTTATATGATTACATAAATGTCTTAAATGAAGAATTTGGAGGCTTAATTCCGATGTTTACTTTTACTTTTTGCAAAGCGTACACACGCTATGCTCTTTGGATAACACTTCTCACAGCAAGCAGCTAGTTTCATTGAAATTATTTTCTGGAAGCTGGTATCTCTGCATTTTCTCTGTATGTTACTGCGCTCAACACAGTCCCTTGCATTATATTTTGTATGACTAGATGAAGTGTGGCTCATCGTCTCGACAGAAAACATCAGTTTCAAAGACAGCTACTTTACACAAGTTGTGTAGCCTGAGAATTATTGAAAGCTATCGTTAACGTGCACTTTCGTAGAACAAACATGTCGGATGATATCCGGCACACGAGCATATAGGGTTAGGCAGTATGTACTAGTGATGTGCTGCGCTTGATTTTCAGTAGACGCTATTTCCACCTATGTTTTTCACTAAGTATCTTTCATGTCACTTGTATAATAAGGGACAGCATGGTTATAATACTCTTAGAAAATATTCTAGTGTATGACCCTTTAGAATATATATCGTTGTGCCTACAAAAACCGCTATGTGACAATATTTGAGCTTAGAAATCTGAACAGAAAGGTTCTGTCATCTAAGGTTCAATGTTGTATAAACCAGACGCTTCGTGGCAAAATTGTACCAAGATTGTACCACTCACTCAAGGCTAGAAGTTCAATGTACTCCCACAAAAATCCCTAAATGATAGGTTTAAAAAATATGAGTACCTGCCTAATTATTAAGGCATGATAAATGATTATAGTGCGGCTCATTGGCTAAATTGTTAGCCTGCTGGCCCTTGGTCCAGAGGGTCCCAGGTTCGATTCCCGGTCCGATCGGGGATTTTAATCTGCATTGGTCAATTCCAATGTCTCGAGGGTTGGGTGATTGTGTGCCGTATTCAGCATTAGAATTCATCATAGTTAAGGCCCCATCCTCACAGACGTGCAGGTCGCCTATAAGGCGACAAATCGAAAGACCTGCGCCAGGCCCCTTCGGAGATCATAAACCATTATATTATATTGATTAAAACCATTTTAAATACACATAGTAAATAAGACGATACTGTGAAATAGAATATGTTTTTATAACACATCACAAGAAATTTAATATTTTGTATATGTAGCGAGTATAATAAAAGTATGAAAGTTTTACAAAACGCTATATTTTAGTCTCAATATCAAATTAATAAATAATAATGAAATATTTTTGACCTTAATTTCGGAATTCAGACATTGGGAAAACTCAAAATTTCAATGGGATGGGTGTGCCTACATGGCGTGACAGAGTTTTCTGATGTGTCGTAGTCCAGGTGGAACTTACAAGCGAAGCGTGGCTCCATATATAAATATTTATAATAATATTAATGTTATTGGCTTTACGTCCCACTAACTACTTCTTCGGCTTTGAGAGATGCCGAGGTGCCGGAATTTTCTCCCGCAGGAGTTCTTTTACTTGTCAGTAAATCTACCGATACGAGGCTGACGTATTTGAGCACCTTCAAATACCAACAGACTAAGCCAGAATTGAACCTGCCAAGTTGGAGTCAGAAGGCGAGCGCATCAACCTTCTGAGCCATTCAGACCGGCATAAATAAATACTTAACATGTTTATTTCCATATTTCAAGTTTTCTTCATTTTCCCCTGGATATATCAGGCGTACCCCTAGGGACACGCGTAGGTCTACCACAGTTTGAGAACCACTGGTACAAACTAAATCAACGAATTTTCGTGCTGTGATAAATGTGTTGCGGGTCATTATTTCACCCCTGTCAGGCTCCATGGCTAAATGGTTAGCGTGCTGGCCTTTGGTCACAGGGGTCCCAGGTTCGATTCACGGCAGGGTCGGGAATTTTAACCATAATTGGTTAATTCCTCTGGAACGGGGACTGGGTGTATGTGCCTTCTTCATCATGATTTCATCTTCATCACGACGCGCAGGTCGCCTACCGGAGTCAAATAGAAAGACCTGAACCAGGCCCTCCGGGGGCCACATGACGTTTCATTTCACCCCTGAACATTGCCACATACCGGTATTTCGAGGCGCAACGACGACATATTTATTTACTAGTGGTTTAACGTCGCACGAACTCAGAGGATTCTGGCGATGGAAGAATGGGAAATGGCTCGAACTACGAAGGTAGAGGCCGTGGCCTTCATTAAGATAAAACCCCAGGATTAGCCTGAAGTGAAAATAGGATACAACGGAAAGCCATTATCAGGGCAGCCGACGGTGGAATTCGAACCAACCATCTCCCGAATAAAGTTCACAGCTACACGATCCTATCCGCACGGCCAACTAGCTCGGCGTAATCGTTCTTAAAATGATCAAGTGAAAAATCTCGTATTATTGGAAGACGCAAATGTAATGTAGAAACGTCACATTGTGGTGGAATACGCCTATCGGTTCGTATCAGTGCGGTAAAATCTCGTGTCTCCCAAAAAAGTGCATACTAGACTTCCTTCAATAATTTCAAAACTATAAAAGATAACAAAAACATAATAACTGAATTGAAAAGAGGAAGGTCCAAGGACAGTCTACCCAGATAGCTTTCAAGGTTAGATGGCGCACGCGTCCGACATTTTGTGGTGAAATCTGAGCTCGTGTGTGAAGTAAAATTAGCTTCACTCCAGACTGCGACGTGATACCGAGTACCTAAATACGTCGTTCGTTTCGTCTACATACGGTATACCAATATCTGCAATAATGTTGGTGCGAAAGCTTGGGTAGGTGCGAGAAAAAGTTTAAAATATTTGAGAACATTATACAAAATTCCGAAATTTATCATCTTATTTTTAAATTAGGTTTGATCCTACCGCAAAAAAATAACAAGTTTAATCAGTCAAAGAGAATCAAAATACACGCCATTATTTCAGAAATGGATTCCTCACGTATGTGTAGTGGTTAGTGTGATTAGCTGACACCCCCGGAGGCCCGGGTTTGATTCCTGGCTCTGCCACGAAATTTGAAAAGTGGTACGAGGGCTGGAACGGATCCACTCAGCCTCAGGGGGTCAACTGAGTAGAGGTGAGTTCGATTCCCACCTCAGCCATCCTGGAAGTGGTTTTCCGTGGTTTCGCACTTCTCACCCAGGAAAATGCCGGAATGGTACCTAATTTAAGGCCACGGCCGCTTCCTGCCCTCTTCCTTATCTATCCCTTTCAATCTTCACATCCCCTCGCAAGGCCCTTGTTCAGCATAGCAGGTGAGGCCGCCTGGGCGAGGTATTGGTCATACTCCCCAGTTGTATCCCCCGCCCCAGAGTCTGAAGCTCCAGGACACTGCTCTTGAGGCGGTAGAGGTGGGATCCCTCGCTGAGTCCGAGGGAAATACCGACCCTGGAGGGTAAACAGATTAAGTAATTAATTACTATCGTTACAGAGTTCAATAAAGTCATAAAACTGGACAATAAGGCATACATCAGTAACTTTACGAAGCGAGAACTTTCGCACTCCTCGTGAATACAGAGTTTTAAGAGCTAGACGTACAAGCAAGACGTAGCTGCGCGGATTTAGGTATGTTAGATAAACCTGGATAAGCTACAGGGAGTAGTGACCTTAGACCTTATTGTGTCATGCATTTTTTAAATTTTTATTTCTTACACTTCTAGGCATTTGTTACGAAGATTTGACTTTTCTGAAGTCTAAGATATTTTTCCAAGGAAGTTATTGTACCGGGCGGTACACCTCCACGCCGCTAATTCAAAAGGTGCGCCAATTGAAACTCCTCTGCTGGAGGAAGTCTGAACTTTATTGACGGTATTAATTTTCTACTTTCTCAGAAGATGTCACTACCTGTAAATTTTGGAGTTTTAGAACGGTGTCATTTTTGATGTGTTTTTGTTTTGCTTGAAGTAAGAAGTGTGAACTTTCTCTTCTAGAGGACACTACTGAAGAACTACAATAGTGCACCCTAGTGCGGAGTGAAAGAACTGTTTTTTGGAGAAAATTTAATTTCAAAAGTTTGTTCCTTGCTAAATTTCTTTCAGTCATTGGTTAAGTTGGCAATATTACCCCTTTCTTTCCCCTTGTTTTAAATCTAGCCAATCCCGAATTTCTGAAATTAATTTTCCACCAATAATGTGTTTCTTCTTCATCTTGTGTAGGGGTTTCTCTTTATTCTCCAATAAAGTGATTGTGGGCGGGTGTTCTCATTCCCCTAACGCCTAGAACCTTCCGCGAGAGTATATAAACTGCTGATTTTAGGGTCTCTGCGCCACTTCTGTTCCATCTTTCAGTGTGTAAAGTACATAGCAGGGGGCGGGAAGCGCCTCTTTCTTCGGCAGCGGTCAACAACAAGGTAATGGCCAATTAATAACTTCCTTCTTTGCTAGCTCAGCAGTTTAACTCTCGGGGCGGGTCCGAAGCTTTTTCCATTATGTAACCTTCCTTAAAATGTAAAGAAACTTGTATCTATTTCATCTTTTAAACTGCATATCGGGATAGAGAGTGCTTAACCCTCTCGAGCTCCCAATCATATTGTTTTGAGGTGAACTTATTTTTCTCAACCTATTCTTCGTTAATATAATGTAAATTGTTCTTTTCTGAAGTCACCTCTGTAGTATGGGATTAGCCCTTGCATTAACGGCCTAGTGCCAAGTAGGTTTTAAATAAAGTGTATTAGGAGTGCGGAGAGCCTCCTTTCAAGTTGGTATTTTAGAGGCCATATAATTAACCTTTTCTCACTTAATAGGCCTCAGTAGATTGGGTATTTTACCCCTGTGTTTATGTCCGTTGAGGACAGCTTGAAGGTGGAGTTTGGTGTGGCCTGGGAGAGGCTTAAATTTGAGAGCGAGTGGCTCTTTTCCGGAAACTGAGTCTTGTATGCCTCGAGGAGGCTTTACGGTGTAATTTGGAGCAAGTGCTCCAGGGTTTGATTGGGGTCTTCTGCCCCATTGTTGAAATTTGTATATCGTAAAGTTGGGCTAGCTGCTCAAGAATTGTGTTTTCAGGGCTCGAAGCCCAAATCCTGTAAATACTGTAATTGTACTTTGTTGTCTTGCTACTCCGTACCTGCCATTCTTGTTATTTCTGAATTTTGGAAAGAAAATATAACCTTGTTAAATTTTACATTTAACTTTAATTCCGTAGTTGAAGACCTATTCACACCCGCACCTTCTTTCACCTCTACCTACCACGGAAATCTCCGTAACAGTTATAATAAACAGACATAATAATTATCGCCACGTAAGCACCGACTACAGACAAATTCATTGTGAATACCACCTGAAACATAATGCTGGACTCATTTAACCAAGTAATAGGTGCACACTCTACTCGTATGGAATGGTTCCAACTACCTTTGCTTAAGAGAGATATGATTCTTTAGCACGCTGTGGTGTTTGCAGCAAGGTAAACCTGTCTGCACATTCGAGTTCAGAACTTGTAACATACAAGATCAATTTCGAAGCGATAGCGTAGATTATTCATTAATACAGAGATACGAAAGCTGTTGTTCGTTGCGTGGAGTAGCTGCATGGAACTAATCACAGCCAGCATGTTATTTCTGCGACGGAGTCACAGTTCGAATCTAGCTGCGAACTAATATTTTTTTTAATTTTGTACTCTTAAGGCATTCGTAGTGCTGGTTTAATTTCCGTGTCTCAAAAGTCACTTTTCATCTTTAGAAAAAAAAGGCATACATCAGAAAGGAACAAACACATGTGACTTTAATATCACAAACGGCTACAACGAGTGAAGCGCACTGCAATTACTGTTAGCATTATGACATGCCCATTCAACCAAACAACTGCGCACGTTCGACTCGAAGAACGAGTGGACTTCATACGTAGGGCACATGAAACAGCACATAGTAATCTTTACAGCAAAGTGCTGCAGCAAGCAAAAATGACTCGCCACTACCGTACTCAGATATGCCTTAACGAAGGTGGTGGTCATTTTGGATATTTCCTTCATTAATCCAATGGTCATCCACAAGCCCATTGTACCTCTGTCGGTAATAGCTTATTTTACTGCAAATAGCTCTTTAAGAGTTACTTAGAAATGGACATAACAGAGTAGGCCTTTCTGCAACATTAGAACTGATCATTTTAGATTTGTGTCCGACTCGTTGGCTGAACGGTCAGCGTACTGACCTTCGGTTCAGAGGGTCCCGGGTTCGATTCCCGGCCGGGTCGGGGATTTTAACCTTAATTGGTTAATTCCAATGGCACGGGGGCTGGGTGTGTGTGTTGTCTTCATCATCATTTCATCCTCATCACGACGCGCAGGTCGCCTACGGGAGTCACATAGAAAGACCTGCACCTGGCGAGCCGAACCCGTCCTGGGATATCCCGGCACTAAAAGCCATACGACATTTCATTTCATTTTAGATTTGTCTTCAACAATGCGATTTACACGAAGATTTACCGGGCGAGTTGGCTGTGTGGTTAGGGGCACGCATCTTTGAGCTTGCATCCGGGAGATAGTGGGTTCGAATCCCACTGTCGGCAGCCCTGGAGATAGTTTTCCGTGGTTTCCCATTTTCACACCAAGGCCACGGACGCTTCCTTCCCATTCCTAGCTCTTTTCTATCCTGTGGTCGCCATAAGACCTATCTGTGTCGGTATGACGTAAAACAAATTGTAGAAAAAACAAAAACGAACATTTAACAACGAAATAGAAATAATCGTCCTATATCGGACTTGAACCTCCGCTTAACGAGCACCGATTTCCTCCTCTTACTTCAAGCACGCTCGGCTATCAGGAGCTGTCGTTTGTCAGCGTTATATTAACACTGTTAGTCATTCAGCCACCATATTCTCTGTACATGAAGTTTCTGTGATACAGAACTTTCACATTCTTTACAATCATTCGGTATTTTATCGTTAATGCTGATTTCGTTGACACGAATAAACGAATTATAAAAAGCGTAGTAAGACCAGACATCGCTGTGAGTAGCCATGGTCAATGTTTTTAGGTTAGGCTATTAACTGTGGGTTGCATAAAACTGAATAAATAGGGGCAGTTGTACCACTCGGTATATTCCAGCACAGTTTAAACCAGTAGAATCCTTTACAGATCGCAAGCAATTACCTATGATGATATTAGGCTTAAAAATGGTCTTGATATTGTGCCTTCTGAGAATATTGCCAATCCTATCCGTGACAGATAGTACGTATGGCAAGTAGGCCAGGCTCAAAGGACGAGAATCGCGTGACAATCTGGTTTTTGGCTAACGTTGTAGCACTTTGTCAATCTATTTTCTTGAGTAGATATTTTTCAATAATGTTCTGGTTAGGAACTCAAGTTCACCGTTTAATTTATCCTCCTCACAAACCTCTCTTGCTCGGCTGATAAGGGTGTTAAGCACAGCACGCGTTTGGCAAGGATGGTGATGAGAGGATCCATGAAGATATCTATTAGTATGGGTGGGTTTACGGTGAAATGAATGACCTATATTTACATCTGATTTCCTAGAAACCAAAACATCCAAGAACGACAAACATCTTCCACGTTCAGCTTTCATGGATCGGCTCATGTTGGCCAAACATGTAGTAAGGTAGCAACGAGGGTTAAAGAACATCGCGGGCACTTACGTCTTTGCCAGCCAGAGAAGTCTGCTGTGGCAGCACATGCCTTACATAATGACCATCACATCATTTATATGTAACTCCTGTCATTTGCAAAGATAAACATTTTATACCTGGAATCATTCGTGAGGCGGTAGAAATTGCTAAATACCCGAATAAATTTAACAAAGGTGACGGATATATACTGAGTAGATCATGGCTCCCCTCCATAGTTAACTCGTCAACATATTTCTACTTGACACTGGAGACCCAGGAATGAACTATATTTCTAAGAGGGTGTATTTGTTATTGCTCTGAAGACAATCCTGGTCGCAAGATCGAAACGCATCAGCAGATTATAAACCTTTCGCTACCTAATATTCGCAAATTGTTATCATGTTACTGGACCTATGTCCATTTCATCATTTGAAAAATATCATCATTCCGGGTAATATAGGCTTGTTATCATCCCAGAATATCAAAGGGTCACCGTGAGTACCGTGATTTAGACACTATGGCATATTAGAATAAGCTAATATAGGCAAAATATCGAATCTGTCGTACAAGGATGAGACAAAGCTCATTTTAAGCCTCACGGCGCGAAGAACAGAACTCGGTTAATCCCTATGGAACACCAAAAACCATGTTTTAAGGCTCTAAACCTAACCGTTCTTGAGATATTGGCACCGCACTCCCCAGCTGTAGGAATCAGATGAAGAAATGACCGGCTATAACCATGGCAACGTCAGTTCAAGGGTTCTAAATTACAGGTCTGGTGTTCGAAGTAGGACGTGCGTGAATGTAGACAAGGCTAAGGAGAGATTCGGGTTAAAAAATTTTAACTCATAGCTAGCATTAATCTGCGAGATACTTATTGTCTCTGGATCCACATATCCATACTCTTATTAGATTAATAACTGTGAATAGCCCGAAAGTGTTGTTTGGCTATTTACAAGAGATTCTGTTTAAATATTTTTTAGCTCATGCGCACCAAGAGTACCTTAAATTTGGATCCTTTAAGACTTTCGGAAAATCACAGTCTTTCTTACGATGTAAAAAGACAGGTGAGTGTCTACCATTGTAATGAAATCTGTCGATTAACTAAAGAGCCATTCTACTTTTTTCGATAGAACATATAATAAGGGAGGTTACCATCAACGATTGGTTTCATGGCTCTTCAACCACAGTGCCACTCCCGATTTCAGATGAGCAACAATATGTAACCGAGAAACAGGGAGAATTGTGCACAACTTCGGACCAAGAACCGTATCGTTCAATAAACTCTGTGGTCTACCCCATTCTGTCTCCACTTTGTTCAGCTTTGTCGTACTTCACGTTACGGTGGGTTACGTGGGTTCGAATCCCCATCAGGAAGTCGTAAAATTTAAGAAACGAGATTTCCACTTCTGGAGGTGCACATGGCCCTGAGGTTCACTCAGCCTACACCAAAAATGAGTACTAGGTTAATTCTTGGGGGCAAATGCGGCCCATCAAGTGCCAAGGTTACGAATAGTGGAAGCCTTTACCTTCCACATATTACAACATATAATAATAATAATAATAATAATAATAATAATAATAATAATAATAATAATGTTATTGGCTTTACGTCTCACTCTAACTACTTTTTACGGTTTTCGGAGACGACAAGGTGCCGAAATTTAGTCCCGAAAGAGTTCTTTTAGGTCCGCTGGTTAGTGTGATTAGCTGCCACCCCCGGAGGCCCGGGTTCGATTCCCGGCTCTGCCACGAAATTTGAAAAGTAGTACGAGGGCTGGAACGGGGTCCAATCAGCCTCGGGAGGTCAACTGAGTAGAGGTGGGTTCGATTCCCACCTCAGCCATCCTGGAAGTGGTTTTCCGTGGTTTCCCACTTCTCCTCCAGGCAAATGCCAGGATGGTACCTAACTTACGGCCACGGCCGCTTCTTTCCCTCTTCCTTGTCTATCTCTTCGAATCTTTTTTTTTTTGCTAGGGGCTTTACGTCGCACCGACACAGATAGGTCTTATGGCGACGATGGGATAGGAAAGGCCTAGGAGTTGGAAGGAAGCGGCCGTGGCCTTAATTAAGGTACAGCCCCAGCAGTTGCCTGGTGTGAAAATGGGAAACCACGGAAAACCATTTTCAGGGCTGCCGATAGTGGGATTCGAACCTACTATCTCCCGGATGCAAGCTCACAGTCGCGCGCCTCTACGCGCACGGCCAACTCGCCCGGTCTCTTCGAATCTTCCCATTCCCCCGCAAAGCCCCTGTTCAGCATAGCAGGTGAGGCCACCTGGGCGGGGTACTGGTCATCCTCCCCAGTTGTATCCCCCGACCCAGAGTCTGAAGCTCCAGGACACTTCCCTTGAGGCGGTAGAGGTGGGATACCTCGCTCAGTCCGAGGGGAAAAACCTAACCTGGAGGATAAACAGATTAAGTAAGTAAGTAAGTAAGTAAGTAAGTAAGTAAGTAAGTAAGTAAGTAAGTAAGTAAGAGTTCTTTTACGTGCCACTAACACGAGGCTGACGTATTTGAGCACTGTCAAATATCATCGGACTGAGTCAGGATCGAAGCTACCAAGTTGGGGTCAGAAGGCCAGCGCCACAACCGTCTGAGCCTCTCAGCCCGGCACAGCTCTAAATACAGATCACCGGGCGAGTTGGCCGTGCGCGTAGAGGCGCGCGGCTGTGAGCTTGCATCCGGGAGATAGTAGGTTCGAATCCCACTATCGGCAGCCCTGAAAATGGTTTTCCGTGGTTTCCCATTTTCACACCAGGCAAATGCTGGGGCTGTACCTCAATTAAGGCCACGGCCGCTTCCTTCCAACTCCTAGGCCTTTCCTATCCCATCGTCGCCATAAGACCTATCTGTGTCGGCGCGACGTAAAGCCCCTAGCAAAAAAAAAATACAGATCATTGATTGATTGATTGATTGATTGATTGATTGATTGATTGATTGATTGATTGATTGATTGATATAACGTAAGAAAGCCGACGCGATCGAGTACCGTGAAACACGTCCGAGTACGTCTAACTTACTGCTCGCGTCTAGACTATGGAGTAAATTAGCCCGAAAGCATCCTGAAGATTTAATCGAGTAGAAGGAGAAGGGAAGTAACTTAGTGCGTTTACACAAAATTAGCCAAGAGAAAAAAAAATTACCACTCCGCCTGAAGTTAACTTCTGCGCGTTCACTTATTTTTAACACCCATGTGACGAATTCTACGCCCAAAAGACCTGTGGACATGGCTTCAACATTGACCTCCCACATGTTTGCTTTCATATTTTCTACATGAAGTTAGCAGTATACATGAACACGTTATTTATATCTGTACCTCGGCGTTTGAAGATGTTTGACTGGTTCTCCCGTTTTCTTGCCTATTTATAGCATTTTCGTAACACAGATATGCCAGGTAACTCTTTGTACGTCCGCCTCTGTGGTGTAGTGGTTAGTGTGATTAGCTGCCACCCCCGGAGGCCCGGGTTCGATTCCAGCTCTGGCACGAAATTTGAAAAGTGGTACGAGGGCTGAAACGGGGTCCACTCAGCCTCGGGAGGTTAACTGAGTAGAGGTGGGTTCGATTACCACACCAGCAATCCTGGAAGTGGTTTTCTGTTGTTTTCCACTTCTCCTCCAAGCAAATGCCGGGATTGTACCTAACTTAAGGACACGGCCGCTTCCCTCTCTCTTCCTTGTCTATCCCTTCCAATCTTCCCATCCCCCACCAAGGCCCCTGTTGAGCATAGCAGGTGAGGCCGCCTGGGCGAGGCACTGGTCATCCTCCCCAGTTGTATCCTCCGACCCAATGTCTCATGCTCCAGGACACTGCCCTTGAAGAGGTATAGGTGGAATCCCTTGCTGAGTCCAAGGGAAAAGCCAACCCTAGAGAATAAACATATTAATAATAAGAAGAAGAACTCTTTGTACACATGTAACACGGTGTTGCATATTTAATGTTAAGTGTTTCTTTACTTGCTGAATTTTTATGGACATGGTGTTGTATACCTCTCACGTGTGTGTTGTATTTATATGACAAAGTGTTCTTGGTATTTAAGAAATAATCAGAAACACATTACTCAACCAGAATTAATTTCATTTAAAAAAAAACTATTACATAAACGTTGTGGAATGACTTGATGTAAGAAAGTAAACATTCTGGTCCTAAACCTCAGCTTTCTTCTTCTGGGCAGTCTCTTTTATTCGTATTACCGGTACTTGTATGTTCTAAATCGTTATAAAACTACCGGGTTGAGGGGCTGGAATTCTGACCCCAACTTGGCAGGTTCGATCCGGTATAGGATCGATGATTGCCTCGTGCGAATTCTTGCAATGTATCCCATTGGACGAAATTGTCTTGACATCGAGCTATTTTAGGCTCATTTTTCTCTACGGGAATGAAAACTTAGTGTACTCGGATATCTTAATGATTAAGGTGCAAATAACGGAATTGAAGGTAGCAATAATATTATTGCTTGTACATTGCAGGAGGGCACTCCTAATGAGGAGATAAAGACTAAATTAGGAATAAGACCGACGGATGAAGCATTGCATATGCTATTTTTTTTTTTTTTTGCTATTTTGCTTAACGTCACACCGACACAGATATGTCTTATGGCGACGATGGGACAGGAAAGGTCTAGGAAATGGAAGGAAGCTGCCGTGGCCTTACAGCCCCGGCATTTGCCTGGTGTGAAAATGGGAAACCACGGAAAACCATCTTCAGGGCTGCCGACAGTGGGGCTCGAACACCCCCCCCCCTCGCATTGCATACGAACTGGCTTCGATGGTAGAGTCAATTGAAGTAAATGGAGGGTAGGTTACCTATGAAAATAATAGACTCGTGACTGGAGGGTAAAAGAAGCCGGAGAAGAACGAGGCAGCAATGATTAGACTCAGATTTTAATTATTTCTACCGGGCGAGTTGGCCGTGCGGTTGGGGGCGCGCAGCTGCGAGCTTGCATCCCGGAGGTAGTGGGTTAGAATCCCACTGTCGGCAGCCCTGAAGATGGTTTTCTTTGATTTCCTATTTTCACACCAGCATGTGCTGTGGCTGTACCTTAAGGCCGCGGCCGTTTTCTTCCCACGCCTAGGCCTTTTCTATCCCATCGTCACCATAAAACTTATCTGTGTCGGTGCGACGTAAGGCAAATTGTAAAATAAAAAATTAAAATTACTATTTCTAAGTAGAATTAGAATTAGACGAAACTACAGTGCTAGTTGTAAATAGCGCGTAGTACGTTCACAGAGGCTTGCGGGGTGCTCGCTGTAAGGCATAATAATCCATATTATTATTATCATCATTATTATTATTTTATGGGACCTAAAGTCAACGGCCCCTAAAAATCTTTAATTAATATTTCAATGTCCTTTGGCTTTGGAGCCAAGCTCTTCATTCAGGAGACGACTGGGTTGGAACTCCACCGTCGGCTGTCCTCAGAATGATTTTCTGCGGTTTGCCATTTTCACTTCGAGGCAAATGCGGACATTTCCTATCCACAGAAAACAGCCAATTCTTTCCATCCACTTACCCAATTTCATTCATCATCATTCATTTCATTAACTTATCAACAGAGATTGGTGTCAGGAAGGGCATCCGGCCGTAAAACATACTACGTAACTTCATCTCACCTCATCCCAGACCCCGTATCTAGGTAACAGGAGTAAGGGATAGGTATACAAACATATATATGACATTCATAAGAATTCAGGAATAATCACTCAAAAGAACATTTTAAGCAAGCTGGAGTCCGCCTCCTTTAGCTTTATTAGCTGCCGTCCTCGGAGGCCCAGGTTCGATTTCTAGTACTGCCAGAGATTCAAGAATTGCAGGAGCACTGGTGTGTGATTAAAATGCTACAAGCAGCTCTCCTCCATGGGAGGGGGGCAGAAAAAGCTGCTGCACGCCGGGATGAGTACACGAATTTACTTTAGCAAGTTGGAAAGCGCAATAGACAGGGTATTTTGTAAGTAGTTTATGTAAGAGGTAACCAGTAACAGAACAAAAAAGTGTGTATTACATATGTCAACGCAACGAGCGGGAGTACCTTATCAGAGCATTTTGTTCTTCGTAATGTGAGTGTAAATTTTTGTTCAGAAATTTTCCTTAGTTTGAGAAGCATGATATCTGAAGTACGGCCATTATATTTATTGCATAAGGGATTCCTTGCTCTACAGAAACCTGCAATTGAAGCAATCTTGCTCGAATTCGTCCTGCTTTAATATTTTTATCCAGGTCGCTCGTCCAAAGGTGAGCGCGCGGCCGGTAGGGTAGCGGCGCGTAGCGGGCAGGATAGTTACTACTCGGCCCGTGGCCGGGCTGAAGCGAGGGAATATCGCCAGTGTGTCTGTGCGACTGCGCGGGACAAGGTGTATACAGGTGTTGTGTAGCGTTCTCAACTTGTGCTTTATGGAGGCTCTTTGCCAGACTGAAGAACGCGTGCGCGACCAGTGTACAACAATACCACATGTGACTATTGTTGACGTGTGATTTGGAGAGCTGACAGGTGTTACTGCAGACCGACAGACCACTGGCATTGCTACTAGACGTTCGGATTTTAAAAGTTACGATATTCGTTAGTGATAACAGCAGCTGCGAATTAATGACTGAAAGGATTAATTTATGATAAGGCATCAAATATGAATTTATATATCGTCTGGGTGTAGAAATAAAGGTCAATTAAATAATTAAAAACTGAGCCATAAATATTCTTCATGGTTACTGATAGAACTTCAGAAAAACTCATTAAACTTGGGAATTTCGCGGACTCTATTTATGACTGGTGAATATCCAACAAGAAACTACCGAAGGAAACATTTTTTTGACCGATGAGGATAGTAAAACTGAGGGGCATTATAAATTACGTGCCTGAAAATGTGGCCCATAGATTGTCCTACCACTTTGCTGCGGAATCTTGTCAGTGAGTCTACAGAAGGAAGTGTTAGCAATGAAGTTTGACTGGAAAAGGGCAATTACCTTGATTCTCCAGGTTTGAAAAACCTACTAAGTGAATTACAAATACTCCTTACCCTCAGGTTTCCTTAATTTAAAAAATACTGTGTTCATTTCAACGTATGATCGGTTACTTCTCGAATTTGTGAAGAACCAAGTGAAAGGTAAGGAATAAGAACAGTCAATATTTTACGGCGAAAGTTTATCTTATTAGTACGATGACAATATTTTGTAGAGTTTTTTAAAAATTATTCCTGTGTTAAAGATACCCTCAAGTGCCTTAAATACGTCAGTAACACCCCCACCTAATAATCACAATTAGTGACGTTTTGTCGATGTGACATCACCAATAATGACGACGAATGTTCGGTGTTATCGGTTAAGTTATTGATAAGAAGAATTGAAAAAGGAAGTGTAGGTGGCTTTAGGTGGTGGCCAAGATTAGATTTGGTGTACATTAAAGCAAACTATCAGCAGACATTTGATAAAGGTGCTGGGTGACTGATGTGTTAGAAGACCCGCGGTCAGACGGACGAGTGTATGCTGTGTATAGCCCCTTTTGACGGCGAACGACCCGGCACCCTGGCGGCCAGCAGCGAAGAAGACTGCGGGGAAGCCGTGAATCCTTTCGCCGCGAGCTACACGTAAGGAATCATATACTACTACAGGGAAAATAGTCCGTAAGTCCAGATAACATATTTTTGAAGTCACATAGTCACTTAAGCTCTGAATTGCATCATGATCTTCAGCTGTCACATTGACCGCTATCAGCTGTCAATGTTTTAACGTAGACCTGTGCCATTAGGGAGCAAACAACACTGATTTATCCTAACATAAAAATAAGCCCCGTTGAATACCTATTTCTCTTAATTGTATGACCTTATTTACTGTTAAAATCTAGATATACCTTCGGGGTGAAGAGTTAGAGATGGGGACTGTCTAGCTTTAAATTCCCTTCTTCAACGCGAAGTTTGTTTGCTGTAGGTGGATTGAAAGTGATAGGTTCGTAATTAATTTTATTGGTGTCGTGACTGTCTAGATATTTCATAATTTTAGTAGAGTCTTCCGCGATTATTTCACTACCACTTTTATTCTACCGCCTGAACTTGGTTATCACTTTTCTGTTGCAGCGATCAGTGAAAACATATGCAGTTCAGAAAATTGTTCACCATCTGGTTATTACAAAATCTTGTGGAAACGTAAACTTAGGTACATTCCATTATTGCCTTCCTTCATTCCCCACACACAAGGGTTTCAGCTTCAGAGTTATAAGTATTATGAGATTTTAGTACTGAAATTCGTTACGTAAATATTATTGTTATTAACGATAAATTATGATCGTTGAGTTACCTTATAATGCCAAGGAACATCCGGAAAAAAAGGCTAAAATTCAAGTAAGCATCAGAGAAATATTTCTACACCAGGCTATAAATTTCTACTAGAGTTCAAACTGCTCACCGATTAATTAATATATTACAAATAGTGTTTTTGAGTTTATGAATCAAATGTTTAATATTGTACAGGAAATATTTTATATATTTGTTTTATTAGAAAGAGTTTCATTTAGATGCCGGCAAGTTCAAAGAAGATCGTTGCCTATACTCTTACAGCCATCTAAAAATGTAGACACACTTTAATAATACAATGACTCAAACGTAAATATTTTTAAAGTTTAGAGCTATATTTAACTCCATACAAGCATGCTTCTGTGCTAATTCTTTCACACAGTACAGAAGACAATGCCGTAACCACAGACAATGGGGCACATCTAATGCCTGTGTAGTCTTGAATCAGACAATGGGTCTATTAAACAAATTATACATCGGTTATGGTTTCATTCACCAAAACGTAAAGTGAACAGCAAATGGGAGAGATCTGATTCCGAAATAATAATAATAATAATAATAATAATATATCGCCATAAGACCTATCTGTGCTGGTCCGACGTAAAGCCACTAGCAAATAATAATAATAATAATAATAATAATAATAATAATAATAATAATAATAATAATAATTTAGTATATTAACCCGACATTCCAATTGTCCTCGTATTAAAGTTTCAAATTCGTTTTGGTGGGTGATCGAATTCGGCAATAGGAGAACACATTTTACGTGAAAATAAAACCAAAAATGCGATATTGTCAAAGTTAACTGACGAAAGACTGAAGTGAAAAATACAGAAGACAATGAAATATAAATTATCACAAAAATGATCAGCTCCTGCAAGATAAAGACATACAATATTTTAGACGATACACACATTTTATCTTCATTTCAGTCTTTTTTCGATATATTTCTACAGAACGAATATTTTTACTATTGATTTGATCAAATTTATTTGCTTTATTATTACGCTTTGACCAACCTTAAAAGCCCTAGTTTCTATTGCGAATTGAACTAGGCAGCACTAAAAATTATTACAAAATATACATACATATATGTTTATTATAGACTGTTGTGACTTTCAGCGTTCAGTCTGCAAGTCACTGTGAATTTAGTAAATAATAATAATAATAATAATAATAATAATAATAATTTCAGAGCAACCACGAGTAACTTCAAACTAGCATCGGTGGTAGCCAAGGAGGATTACCAAAGAATTATTCAGTGTAGAATAGCCTCCTTAATTATACCTTTTCTACTCTCTGGTTCACTGGTAATGAAAGGTTAATTATTTTTATTTATGCATTTATTGTGAGCTTAACAGGTCATCAGTCCAGGTTACAATGTTCACTATGATAGTTACATACATGTAAAATAAATATGAAATACCAAACCAAACCAAACTCCATGGCACTACAGCCCTTGAAGGGCCGTGGCCTACCAAGCGACCGCTGCTCAGCCCGAAGGCCTGCAGATTACGAGGTGTCGTGTGGTCAGCACGACGAATCCTCTCGGCCGTTATTCTTGGCTTTCTAGACCGGGGCCGCTATCTCACCGTCAGATAGCTCCTCAATGCTAATCACGTAGGCTGAGTGGACCTCGAACCAGCCCTCAGGTCCAGGTAAAAATCCCTGTCCTGGCCGGGAATCGAACCCGGGGCCTCCGGGTAAGAGGCAGGCACGCTACCCCTACACCACGGGGCCGGCATAAATATGAAATACAGTATTTAAATTACACATACAAGATTAAAAACATTAAGAAACTTAACTCTAATGTTATATTTTAGAACAACTAATAGGAAATACGAAGATGTAATTATTCCTATCTCGACTTAGATTCTGTGGTGTATACAAAAGAGATTGACTGCAACATATTTGAACTATCGGTTTTGTAATTCTGTTGAGTAGTGGAGCAAAATATTGTAATACAGGGGATACGTAGACGTGCTAGAAGCAACATGTAGGTGAGGAGAGAAGTTTAAATTGAAATTCGGGGGATATGTAGACGTGCTAGAAGCAACATGTAGGTGAGGAGAGAAGTTCAAATTGAAATTTGTGTAGAGAAAGGATGATTTTTCTACGAATGTAATAATAATAATAATGCCTAATATTCTTTAAGTGTTCCCAGATAATTTCAAGTAAAAACTTGTCGGCACTTATAGGCTTTTCCTTACTTAAATACAAAGACATCTTGAAATCAACTAATTGCATAGGCCTATTCTAAACATTCAGTATGTGTAGTCTACTTGTAAACTGTGAATCTACCAATTTACAAACAGAGATTGTTGATACTAGCGATTCAGTGTCTCCCTAACTAGGACATGTTTAATGTGGAGGGACTTGGAAGGAAGTGACCATGGGTGTAATTAAAGTACAGTCTAGTAAGAAAATAGGAAACCATGGAAAGCTATTTTCAGGAGTAAATAAATAAACTTGACCCGAGGTGGTGCAGTTTATTGTAGACATACCCTAACGGAGATGAGACACATGTACCATTCTAACCACATATCAGCCCCTTGCTATTCTTAAATTTCTCGTAGTACCGGGAATCGAACCTAGGGTCCCAAGGATGGCAGTTAATAACGCAAACCATTACACTACGGATAGGTACGTTTTGAGGGGTGACGATGGTGAGATTTGAACTCACCATCTCTCGAAAGCAATGTTACAGCTACACGTCCCGAACAGCGCAGTCAACTCAATGAGTATATATATTTTATTGTTTTTCTGTTCATACAATAATTCTACAGTTCGTTTTATCATTTTAACCGTTGATAACACAAATTGAATTGCGTGTCTTACTGTCGACAGTTAGTCATATATATTAATAAGCAATTGTCATTTATAGAATATAATGTGGATACTGAACTCTGATCCCAGTTACAGGTAGATAAAATAATTAGTTTGTACGGAGATACCGTTTTTGTGTTGACAAGGCAGTTACAAAATATTTCGATTGTAGATTGATAGGCTCCTTAAAATGAGACGGATAGTGGAAGACATTTAATAGAGTCGAGCCCTTTAACGACTCCAAGATTTACGAACTATTTTGAAATAAATATCATTTTATATAACTGAAGTTGATGTGCATCAACAAAACATATAATAACAGGAAATCACGGAACAACAAGATGAAACTCGGGTAAGTTAAATACGTTTCATGATTATTTTTCAATTAGTGATTATTGTGAGATATTTGCAAGATTATTTTGTGAAAAATATATCTAAAAGAAGCGATAACTGTTCAGACAAATTGAAAGGGTATTAAAACTTCGTACCTTTATCTTCAAAACCTAAGTATTTATTTACTGACATGTTATATTTTCTGTGTCGTATACAGAAGGTTTGCAGTTAAATTGTATTAATATTGATTTAAATACTGTATTATTGGGTAACAATTGATAGTGTCTAAGAAATGAAATCTAAACAGTATTATTGACGTTTCTCCTCTCGAGGCAGTGGCGAATATGATTCTTTAAATTAACATGGGGCGTAAAGATATGAAATACTTGTATCCACCTGAGTTTCCTTGTGTTGAGCTGGGCTGAGTGGTTCAGACGGTTGAGGTGCTGGACTTCTGAATCCAGCTTGGCAGGTTCGATCGTGGCTCAGTCCGGTGGTATTTAAAGGTGCTCATGAACGTCAGCCTCGTGTGGATAGATTTACCGGCACGTAAGAGAACTCCTGCGGGACTAAATTCCGGAACCTTGGCGTCTCCGAAAGCCGCTCAAATATTTAGTGGAACGTAAAAGCAATAACATTTAAACAAACCTGCATCACCGTAACTTAAACCTAATCTATGATACCTGTTTTACAAAATCTACGAAAAACACTGCTTTGACGTCAATCCGTACTATCTGACGATATTTCAGCGGGCAATAGAATAATGAATGGGATGAGCTGAAGACTAGTTTTCAGTTGTAGTGGAGTAACCATGAATAAAAGAATGAAACATCAATACTCCATCTCTTACACGCAAAAAATTAAGATTAGTAAAGTTGTTATTGATTTTTTTAACAGCATAAAGATTCAGCCAGTGTGTTAACATCCAACCTCATGTTTTAATTGTTTCCCCTTTTCTGAAGTATAACAACGTCAGTTGAAATGTTCTTTTCTGAAGCATCTGTTCGTAATTTTTGTTGAGTTTTTAGAAGACTGGCTTATAAAGAAAATGCATATACAAAGCATAGAACTGAGTGGTACTTGTAAAGTTAAGAGACTGTAATTCGCATCTGGTAAAATCAATTGTACCACAAATCACTTTTTCTCTGCAAGTAATTGACTCAATATTCTTGTCAATATCTCTAGATACATTGCAATATCTCGACAGGACGTAAATCTTCCGTTACAAATTAAATGCAAGTGACTTGTAAAGATTTAAAGTGTGTCAACACGTATCTTTTGAAATGATTCTTTACCATAGGCTATTCGAATTACTACTGTATTCTACTGTAGGGTATTTTTACTTCCATTGTTGGTACTTCTTGCTTTAATTAATGTAGGCAACGGTGAATTAATTGAATTGCATTGTTTGCACAGCTGATCCGATAATTGGTAGTTCGGCATTGCGACGCATTTCTTTCAATGCGATCCTCATCACTGCGTTAAACTGGAACTAATTTGTCAAGGGATACAAGTTTTGGAACCAGAAGTCAGTCATACGAGTAAATTTAGAAAGCATATTTTAGTATTTCTAAAATAATATAGGGAAACATTAGTGGGAAATCAATTCGATAAGTACGTGTTTTCTTTTGTTCAACAGAGAGAGAATTCTTTCGGGTATATTTCTTACAAAAGTAGAAAATTCGAAAGAAAAGGTTTACCCTATGCTTTGTTGTTGGATAGATTGTTTAGTTTTACATGGAATAAATACCATGGTGTGGTGTTGATTTTTATTATTGTTGTTATATCAGTTGTTGATTCATATAAGGATGATATGCCGGTAACCTGCCCCGTGAGTAAGTGTGAAGCATGTTTGATAAACAAAGTGGCTTTGATATCTGCACTGATTAAGAGAGGCCATCTTAATGTATCAATCCGGCTTCCCTCGTGAGTTTAAACAGAAGCCTCCGAAGTGTTTCTTCTACTGTATAATAGGTGTAAGAGTACCCCATTTCAATTGTTCGAACCTCTTTGCATTTGGGGTAGACTACACCCGGGGATTGTACCTAAACCGACTGCTACTAGATTAGCCCCCAGAACCTACAACGAAGTATTTCGTTCATTATGCTTCAAATTAACACTATGCACATCATAAGGAATGGAAAAAAAAAACTAGGCGTATTTGGTACAATTGAGTAGAAATGCTGTAATTATTTGACGCCAGGAACGGAAAGGAAGCGGTCACGGACCTGTACGTTAAGTAGTAACTCACCATTCATATGAAGATGAAATAAGGAAAGATGAAAATACTCTTCTAGGATTGCTGAGAGTGGAACGTTTACCCTACCTATTAGTTATTTTTATTATTATTCCGTAATGTTTTTGCATTATGGAGCGTCCTCGATGACCACATTTCTTCTTAATTAATGGAGGCAGCGGTGAAAATTACATTAATTGCATTGCATAGTTTGCACAGCTGATCCGATAATAAATTGGTAGTTCGGCATTGCGACACATTTCTTTCAATGCGACATTCATCATTACGTTAAACTGAAACTAATTTGCGAACTGATGCATATGAGAAGAACATTTCAACCGAAGTTTCAATACGTTTCAATTGCATAATTTCCTCGAATTATCTCTTGACAGTCACTTATATTTCCTTAAAATGCCCACTTAATTTCGTGCTTGTTAGCTCTGTACGTCTCGTCCAAGTCTTAGGAAAGCATTAAGTTAAATATAACTCATGCTTACCGAATTTATTTCTAAGTTTAAACGTTTCTCTATTCCCGTGTAGAAAAACTAAAACAATTTCTTTTTGGTACAAATTTATCTTTAATAATGACTACTGGTTCCAAAAATGGTATCTCTTGACAAATTAGTTTCAGTTTAAATTAATGATGAACGTATAATCATCACGTTGAAAGAGATTTGTCGCAATGCCATTATCAAATCAGCTGTGCAAACAATGCAATGTAATTAATGTAATATTCACCGCTGCCTCCATTAATTGAAGCAATAACTACCAACACTGGAAGAAAAAATGCCCTATAACAGAATGCTGTAGTAATTCTAACAGGTTATAGTAAAGAATCAACTCACAATATACGATGTGTTGACATACTACAAATCTTTGCAAGTCACTCACATTGCACTCTATAACAGAAGATTGCCGTCCTTTCGAGATATTTCAAAGTATCTATAGAATTCGACGACAATATTGAGTCAATTACATGCACAAGAAAAGTGATTTGTGGTACAATTGATTTCCTAGAAGAAACTTATGGTTTCCAAACACCACACAAATCAATGCTTTTCATACACATTTTCCTTGTAGGTCAGTCTTCGAACACCACAACAAAAATTGGCGAACTGATGTATGTAAGAAGAAAATTTCAACCGACGTTTCATTACTTCACAAACAAAAAATTAAGAGGAAATAATGAAAATATGAGATTGGATGTTAATACATTGGCTTGGTATGTTTACGAACACGTCAAAGAATTTCTGTGGGACAAAATTCCATCACTTCTTTGTCTATGAAAAAAGTAAAAATAGTGAGACGCAAATCGTATAAAATCGTTATTAACAGTACTTCTTGCACGCTCCTGAGCCTGTAATTCCAAAGATCAGAAAAGAATCTTGGTTGATACAAATGGAAAACAAACTAAATACCCACAGTATCAGGTAAGAAATTGTTCAAACCACAGACAATTATAGGCTACAAGTTACCTACAAAAGAACAAATCCGTGGATGCCTGCATACATTTTTCATGCCACGGCTTAAGAGTATGCCATGTTATATTGGGTCCTCATAGTACAGTACAAGTCATTGATTTAATTTTCTGTAGTTAGCGGGAGAAAACCATTATTAAAAAATAGAAATAAACCAATTTCCTCAGTTGATGCACAATTTATTTCAAACCTTCTATAATTAACACTACCTCTGTTTTAGAAAGCTTAAAAATTACTATCCTGAAATCTAGATTTTTCTTTTTACTTCCACTCTTTAGCCCTGGCACAAAAGGAAGAAATGTCTATTATTCTTACACGTTATTGGAAATTCATATCTCCATATCCCCCGTAGAATTTCATGAAAAGGCAGGAATGATTAAATAATGATGATTATTTATTTATTTATTTATTTATTTATTTATTTATTTATTTATTTATTTTTGAAATAACCCAGTTAAGAATAAGCTAGGTTCTGCGATGCGTTTACATGCCTTCCCTTGTGCCGATAATTATTTTATTCTTTTGTAGTGGATTTCTTTTTTCTCTTTGATCTAAGCTGTTCCATTTGTTCTCTTCTGTTTGTCGACGTGATCGACTAGCCATTTGTGAATTTTGGATCTTTATAAGTCTTATTGTGTGATTCTTGCTCATTTAAGGTCGGTTTTAATTACGCCGATCCATTTCATAGGGTCTGTTTTGACTTTACACTTATTGTCGTAATATTTATTTATAATTATAATTGTTATTTCTTGGTTGCTTCCTTTCGTTTTCTTCCTTCCTCCACTAAAACGTCTGAGGTTACATACAAGAAATGTGATATTTATGAATCTTCTGCGGATACAACAGCTCTCCAACTACAGTTTCTGACATGTTTTGTATGGTAGATTCAGCAGGTGTAGAGCGATTTGTAGTATGACTACAGTTGCTGAAGTAACAATAATTGCAATACCAACAACTGTTTACTGTTTCCAGAGATGTTTGATTTATACTGTTAGGTCCATATATTTGCTGGATTTTTCTTGGTTCTTATTTTTCACGTTATTCGAGTTTGGTATAGCAATGTCTATGATCCGTGTGTTCTTAATCAGTTTATCTGTGACAATAAGGACAGATTTATCAGCAGCTATTGTCTTGATAGTGATGGCAGAGGAATTTCAATATAATTTTAAAATTTGATTTCCAGTTATACTTTGTGTTGGAGTCTGTAATATACCACTCCATTTGTACCTAGTTCACAGTGTTTACACAGCTCTTGGTGGTAAATTAACCACGTTTTATATAGTTGTTCTGTACAGGTACGGGGCATGCTATCAATATATAACCATTGATTTCAGTTTTGCATCATTATTATTAATATAATAATAATAATAATAATAATAATAATAATAATAATAATAATATGTCGCTGTAATTCCTATACATTTTAAGGTAAGCCAGGTGGCCAGAATTCTGTCCTGAAATAGGTATTTGGTGTGCCGGAAGCGAAATACTCTCGAAAATTACCGGCTTTATTCAAAATTGGACCCACTATCTTGAGAATAGGAGGACAGCGTGCAAACGACTTCTCCTGTAAAATCAGATTTGACTTACTGTGGACCACGAGAAACAATTGGTTTGCTGGATATTTTTCCTTGTCCTCCCAAGCTGTATTCATTCTGTCGCTTAGGTTCCTCCTCCTTTCGTCTGACCAGATGCACTTGACTGTTATACTTCTTTTTTAACCTGGAAATCCATAAATTCCTCAACATACATTCGAAACACCTTTTTATCGCAGATTTATACTTTGGAGTGATACAGATTCTTCCATGTATTTTCTTTCGTTTCTTCAATCCATGTTGTGGTCGCCTGAATTTTGGTGGTATCATTGAAAATTCTATTAGTCAGTCTTCTCTCTCTGTGAAGAAAATCTTCTGTCTTCTCTCGCTTTTATACCCGTAATCTTCTCCAATCTTTTGTATAGGTTTTCTTTTTTCTTTTCCTCTATGTACCACCTGTGCTTTTCTACAGTCCGAGGATCTTCAAGAAAAAAAGATTATTCTCTAGTTCCTCCATTTCCTCTTTCTAGTTCAGTATCAATTGTAGAGACCTTCTAGCTTAGCAACCGTAACGTTGTTTCTGATCTCGTTGTTGGAGAGCAGTTTCTTGTTATGCCATTTTATACTAACCTTTACTTCGCTAGTTCTATACCTGGCTCATCCTTTGATTCTTTATCAAGCCCTTTCCATTGGATCCATTGTATTTCTTTTGCTATCCATTTAGGTTCGATATGTTTTATGATTGTCCAACTCCCATCACATTATTGAGTTCTTTACTATTTCCTTCTTCTTTCTCCAGCACTCTATTCTCTGGCTTTCTTTAGCTCGTTCCTCTTCTGAGAATATTCGTGTTATCCTTGTTTACGCACTGGCAGATCCTTCTCCTCCATAATTTTCCTACACCTTCCTGTTTTTGTCACCTTACATCTTGAGCCCACATTTTTTGCAAGACGTTACGGACTTCTTCTACGCATGAGACCGGAGCTTTCCTGTTCTCCTGGAATGTAGGACCTTCTTTGCAATTATTTCTGGGTCCATTCTTTTAAAGCGCCAATAAAGGCCAGTCTAATTTTCTTCTCAAATTCTTCGTAAAGCTCTTTGTTTGATTACAGGTGGAAAATGACCTCATTTGCCTTTATATTATTACAGCTACTTTGAATCGTTATGCCCAACTAGAAAGCGCGTTTTGAACTTAGAACACTGTTTCTTCCTAATATATCTTCATCCGTTCGCTGAGTTTCTTTTCTTTGGGTTCTTTGTTCATCCTGTTACCTTTCCGTTTAGGTTTTTCTGCAAATTTGTGTTTATTTATTAAGGTTCTGAATTTTGTTCTGTCTTGAATGGCTTCTTCGTTAATTCTGATTTCTTATAAGTGTTTGTTTATTTCTATTTGCCAATTGTAGTTTATCGAAGATTTATTTATTTAAGTCTTTATAAAGCGGCGAAGTTATGGGTCTTTGCCATCTTTACACTAAACAACATACTAGATTTTTATTGCATTAATTTTAAATATCGTGGTAATCAATTGCAATTAATGAAAAAACACGGAAGTCAAATACGATGGTAAAAATAATACAGATTAATTAAGATTATGATAAAATACATGTATAGGATAAATAAGGAGAAATCAATATTAGAAAAACAGCAAAGTAATCACTGAAAAATGTCTAAGATTACAGTATCTACTAACTAGCTTAAAATGGAACTTATTCTACTAAATCCGAGTCAAAAGAAATGATCTGAGTGTTAGCATGTTACAATCTCAATTCATAAGAACCATAGCTTGGTGCTAGCTTAAGAATTTTTTGTTAGCTTTTTGTTATCTATTCCATATATGTAACCGTAATATTTTAATCACCTTTTTCCTGATTATATGTGTGATTAGTTTCTATTATTTTATAAGTTTATTGTGGTTCCTTTTTAATTTTTTTGGCTTTAGGATTATTCTAGTCGTGAAGATAGTTCTCTCTTGTTTTTCGATTTGTATTTGTGACCTGATGCCAATTATTATTATTATTATTATTATTATTAGTATTATTATTACGAGCAGTGATTTGTTTACCATATAACGCAGCCACGTGGTTCTGCGTCGACGTACGTCTTTCTTAAATGCATGTTTTGTTTGAGAAGAATAGGTGAAGGCGATAGTGGACTGTAGGACCGCCTCCTCTATAGTAGGCGGGTAACAAACTCAAAGTGCGCCATGATCCACGCGAAAACCACTCACGATGGCGAGGTACCTCTCTCTTCATTACTGAGCGCTCGGGGTGGACGATTGATATCCGGCATCAAGTCAGTACGAACTACAGCTCTATGAACTTCTTTCGGCGGTTTTTCTCCTCCATTCGAGGATCGTGTGCAGATGGTGCTTCGTCTGCGTTTCCCAGGTAACAGGCTATAAGAAACACAAAGTAGTTCTTAGTTCACCGGTAGAGGTACAATGCTTTCGTTAATGACGTTAACAGAAAGGTTTCCGCATCATGTAAAGCTTAAGAACGTTGTATTCTAGATAAGGAATTTCTGCGAATATTAAGCAGTTTTACACACACACTTCTTTCGTAATATTTCCAGTCCCATACTACGGTACGTTTTTCATTAATAATAATAATAATAATAATAATAATAATAATCCGAAACACCACAACTAAACCGCTGGGCGGAATATCAGGGAAACTCGCACAATATTCCAGAGAGACCTTTCATGTGACTTTTATTTCAAAATATATTATTTGCGGAGCTCTTTGAGAAAAATCACGTAATAGCTTATTCCTAGATCAGGTACCATGGTTACGTCAGCATATCTATGACATCAGTTTCTTGATATGAACTCGTTACCCGACATATTGATAGGCTGTGGTTTGCTGGGCTTGGTGAAAGTACGTTGACCTGTGTAGAGGTTTCTTACTCCAAAAATATTTCTTAGCAAACTAACAGTTGACCTCAGAAGAACTCAAAGAGCACAAAAAGCTCCAAAGCTACTAAAAAATCAGAGAGTATTGGAATTTATTACTTCCATTATATTCTTAGTTTATTATTTTAAAACGCAATAGGAATTTGAAATTCGAACCGTAGAACATTAAAATGAGGGAAATTTGGAAAATAATCATACCAAGCACTTACCTGTAGAATTTTAAATAACCTTTATTTAAAGCGTTACAGAGAAACTTTACAGATTTTGGCTTGTTTTTTATACACTTATATATACCGAACAAGCGGTTGCCGGACTATCGGACGGAATTACCTTTACATCAGTTTGTCTTCAGACCGACTTTTCTGTACGGCAATGAAAGCCGAATGGACTCAGAATATCTCATTTATAAGTTAAAGTAACACATGAGAGTAAAGAGAATGACTACTGGTGCAAATAAGTGGAAACAATGACAGGAGGATACTCGAAACGAGGTTCGGTATTAACGCAGCCTTCTTCATCTCTAACACAGGATTTTGTTGAAATCAGAGTTTATAGTCGGGGTAAATTACAGCAAAACTCGATTAAAATCTTCTCCCCAAGAAGTAAAGATATTTTCAGCTGCATTTTATGCCATGTTGTCCGTGTGATATTATGGGTCTGATTTTATATGATTTGAAAATCCATAAGTATGATAAACAATATTTGGTAGGGAAATCTCGTCGTATATTTCAAGAGGTAATACATGTTTTCACTTAATTTCAAGCAGACTTTGCAGTGCCTACAATACATGGAAATATTTCAGGTTAATTTTCAGGGTAAATGGTATCAGAAGCGTACATGTGAATTCGATTTGCTTTACAAGTTTGGTGTTGAACTGCAGTAACAGGGAATTCATTCCAATTCTGAACACATTAACACATTAAATTTCACAGAATTATTTCGTAACTTATTACTGAAATGTGGCCCAAGATGTTAATGAATAAACGCTTCTTAGAAAGCTTACGTGAGTGGTTGACCGGAAATTTCTAATAATATGTTCTGAAATCTGTATCACTAATTTGTTTCCGTATAGCAATTAATAACGAAGTTACGAGTTCAAATAAAAATATATCAATTCAATGTACAACTAGTCTACCAGAAATCGTGTTCCTCCGTGCGAATCTTTCGTTTTTCATCTCCATTTGCTGCTGTACATTTTGAATTAGCTTTATATGAATTGTGTTACCGAAGTTCATTTGTATGGAATAACCTCTATTTAAAGCGTTACAGAAAAATGTTACAGATTTTGTCTTTTTTGTATAATTATATAGCAGATATGCGGTCTTTCTTTAAAGTAATTTTTGGCTTCAGCACGGACAAACACACACAGAGGAGCTTAACCTTTTCTAAAGGATTTTCGATTACAGGTCTGTATATATTCACTGTTCAGCGTTCTCTTATAGTTTTCCAGAAACGAGTAATACTAGCTTAGAGCCAGGAAAAAATATGCCATCTGTCTTTAACGTCTTCACGTACTGATATCATAAAATGCTTGACAGTACCAAAAATTACCGGGAGTCGGAAAGCCCTATCTTGATTATGTTAATTTGACAGAAAAGATGCCCCGTTATCTCAGGAAGTATTAAGTTTAGAGCTTTGATATTTTTACTACATGTATTTATACGCTTTCCATAATTACTGAACCAGGATGGAATCGTTGGAGCAAACGATTGTAAAGTTATGAATTAGTTTAATAAGTTCCAAATTCCTAACAAAAAGTCATTAAAATGTATGTAAATCAGAAACTATATATGCGAAGTGCTTTTATCTGGTTCAGTAGCTGTATCATGACACAAGGTGACTCTCTGCAAACAGTGAACTGCCTATCCAGTGCAGTTTCTGAGATAATGGGTCAAACATGTGAAGAAGTGTCATTTTTCAGAATATGATTTCAAAGTAAAACAAAATGTTCACTCACAAATTTACCGACAACAGTGCCTAAAATCCGACTCTATTTAATCGAAACTATTGAAATGTTTGTTTTGAGAGTGTCGGAAACCTCTGCGCATAACATTAAGGAATAGAACAGTGAAAACCACAGCCTTCTACATTAAAGGGTTCCAGACATTTATATTTTCAAAAAGAAACATGTCTACGTTGCCCAATTTGACACTTGTGCATTGATTTTTAAAATATTTCTTTAAAATACTTCCATGTGTCGTATTAAAAATAAATTATACACCATTTTAATCAACAGAGTTCAGATAATTGAATGAGGCAACATTTGGAAAAAGTTATTTTTAATTTTTTTTAAATTTTGTTTTTTGTTTCCGACTCCCCTTAACATTAGAACGCTGGTTTATGAATGTTTCAAAATCACCAGTATATTAACGGTAGTCTATAAGTAGTAGAACTTATCTTTTAAAGTGGTGCGTAATGTAGTACCTTTCTTTTATGTCATTTCTGACTTCAGCACAGACAAACACACAGAGAAGCTGAATGCTTTCTAAAAGATTTTTCATTACAGGCCTGTGTTATATTCACTGTTTAGCATTCTCTTTTAGATTTCCAGAAACGATTAATATTAGCTTAGAGCAAGGCAAAAAATATGTCAGCTGCCTTTTCCCATGTTTTCACGTATTGATATCATAACATGCTTGTAATGCATGGGCCGGGCTGAGTGGCTCAGACGGTTAAGGCGCTAGCCTTCTAACCCCAACGTGGCAGGTTCGATCCTGGCTCAGTCCGGTGGTATTTGAAGGTGCTCAAATACGTCAGCCTCGTGTCGGTAGATTTACTGGCACGTAAATGAACTCCCGCGGGACTAAATTCCGGCACCTCGGCGTCTCCGAAGACCGAAAAAGTAGTTAGTGGGACGTAAAGCAAACAACATTAAATTATTATTGTAATGCATGGAGCTGGCAATTTCAAAGCCTACTCTAATGTAACGAAGAAGGATGAACGGAAATTTCTAAACTTATTTTTCTTGCATATGGGATATATCAGTCACTTTGATGGACGAAGTCCTCTTTCCTTCTCTTTCCTTCTCTTTCAGTTATTCGCCAATTTTATATTCTTCTTACATATACCATGGATTTTAAGGGACAAAGTAGGAAAGGCTTTGTTAGGTGAAGATGTTCCTTAAAAAAATGCAATTTATCGTATATATGGAAAATCTATATGGATTCTTGTAGTTTTTTAAATCACCATTTCATTAATACGGGCGAATTGGCCTTGCGGTTACGGGCACGCAGCTGTAAGCTTGCATCCGGGAGATAGTGGGTTCGAAGCCCACTGTCGTCAGCCCTGAAGATGGTGTACCGTGGTTTCCCCATTTTCACACCTGGCAAATGCTGGGGCTGTACCTTAAGGCCACGGTCGCTTCCTTCCAACTCCTAGGCCTTTCCTGTTCCAGCGTCGCCGTAAGACCTATCTGTGTAGGTGCAACGTAAAATCTACTAGCATTAGTTTCATTAATACACACCGTTGTAGACGCATGGTCATATTATTCGCTCAAATTTAAGAGAACATGGCGTTTGAACGAATATGTTTGCGGTCTATATTCTGCAGGATTATTTTGTTTTATTGTAAAATATATACCAGTACTTTTTCGTTACTCACTAGCAGTAACAAAGTGGTGTATTTACATTATAATATTCTGAAATGTTGTTAATAAAATCAACTGTGTGTCAGTATACTAGAATTTCATTGAATGTTGAAAACTACACTTGAAACACCGATCTTAAATCCCGCGCGCCTATATATTTTAATAATTCTCCTAGTATACTATTTTGTCACTCACTTTCGACCTTCTTATCCATTTCACCCGAATAAATTACATGAAAGATGTCTGAATAGCGCTGTGTAATTAACAATGCCAAGTTAAATTAATGTTACTTGGGGAGATGTAGTTTGCTTCCAATTTTAACTTGCCTTGTACTTTCATGAACTCTTTAATTGTGAATTAACCAACGAATTAACCAGATCAACTGTGCATGAGAGAAAAAAGGGATGAGACATACAATTACTGAAATTCAGATGAAGTTGTTCGGAATTCGCTAAACTGTAAATGAACTTATTGAATTTATTTATATTAAAATCAGTTCTCTGACAGTCATAGTTATGAATTATTTTCCTTCCTCAGCTTTATCTCTACGTATTTTGGTCGGCACATGTTACGGATCAGGCCAAATTTTATGACCGGATGCCCTTCCTGTCGACAACTCTATGTGGAGGGACGTATTCACTACTCGGTGTTTCTGTGATGGTTTGTAGTGGGGTGTGCTCTATGTACCTAGACTAAGAGAAGTGTATTAAGACGGACACACACACTCAGTTCCCGAACCGAAGAAATTAACCATATGCAGTTAAAATCCTCAACTTGTCCGGGAATTGAATTCGGTGCCCTCTGAACCGAAAGCCATAATGCTGACAATTCATCTAAGGAGCCGGATGGTTTTGAGTTATTCTAATATTCTTCTAAAATAATAGTTACGTGGCCACTTCATTTTTACCCTGATATGCCACACGCGATAAATAAGGACCATTGTACTCGTACAAAATAGGACATACTTCTCCAAATATTGTGTTTATACAACGTAGGCAATTGACTTAAGATTTTCTTTGTTATTTTGATATTCACACACAATAGAAATGCTGTTTTGTCGTAAATATCTATCATCTGTGACTTTATGTTGAGATCTCTACATTTTACACAGTACTTTACTTTCTCCTGTGAATTAATTATATTGTTTATGACGCATGATTATATTTTGAATGGTGGCAGAATTATTGGCTCAGGTATTTCAAACTTCAAGCTTGCATCATATATTTTAAGTTGAATTTACGACTTCGTCTTTAATACTGTAGTCAGTTCCTGAATGTACTGCAAAGGATGGTCATTTTCCTCTTCCAGAAACTATAGCTCTGAACGAGTGTTTTGCATATGATTGAGTTATGTTTTTCTTATAACAATGACAATTTTAGAGTGAGTTTTAGGAAAAGGTTAATAACAAAGTAAATATATATATAATTTTATTCACGCAAGTCTGAGGACCCTATATGCTAACCTCAATTGTTGATACGGATTTTTAAACATTGTACTATTTTATAAATAACTGACGAAAACAACAATGCTTGAGAATTTAAATACACAAATACTACACAGTATTCATTTGATGGCCACTGTGAGTTCGAAATTATAATACAATATCATCCTGGTTCCATTAAAACCAAATCGAACCGAATTATATCACTTTCGAGAGCATACCCTTGATCTATATTTACATTTAATGAGATGTATTTTCATTTGAATTAATTTTAAGCTGTTTTCCCATGATTGGGGATTGCCAAGACTGACAAAGCTCACAAGATAAACAATGACGCAATATTTAAAAAACACAACAATGAGACTTAAATTTAGAATAAACTTAATTACATGTAAATTATATTAAATAATCAAAACAGACCTATCAATGGCATTGTATTGAAACTATACTATCTGCAATTTGACTCGCCTAATAGCTTGGCCAGTGTTTCCCGAAGTTTTGTTGAATATTTCTAGGGTTACTCGGAACAAAGGAATTGGGAAATGCTGCTCTAATACATAGAAATGTCGAGCAAGCGTCGGTCGGTATTCTGTGTTTGTGTTGAATTGAACTCGAAAAACCGAATACATCTGGAATTATCTGAACTCCTGCGATTTTATTCTGGAATGAAATTGGTTTTGAGTTACCGATATCATGTGTTAAAAATTATTGTTGCGCTGATCAGGTTGATTATTACTAAAGTCAGTCAGTAAATATTTACGGTTCCATGCTTCTGATCGAAAACGCAAATAATTCAAAATAATATGCAATGAAATTAATACCATACCAAGATAATTCCTCACCTTCGATAAATTAAGGTGATATATCTATTAGAAAATGGCAAAATGTTGATTTTGAGACAAGTAATAAAATTGCCAGTAATTTCCATAATCACTGATGAAGGAAGTGAAGGTCTTCGTTCACTTCGTAAGAATATCCATATAAAGAAAATTATAATTAAATGTTTTGCCACACACTTCGTTTTTATCTGGGATGAGGTACAAAAGTTCGAAAGTATTGTAGGTTCAGTTTATTTGATCTGTTTGTTTGTTATCTGTTTGCTTGTATGTATGTTTGTGCGCTTGTAGGTAAATGTATTTGTTTGTATGGTCTATGGCTGTTTGTTTATTTGTTTATTTATTCATTCGCTTATTTGTTTGTGTGCTTGTGCGTTGTTTGTTTGTTTGTTTGTTTGTTTGTTTGTTTGTTTGTTATACCATCACAGGAGAACGGCTTAGCAGACTTTCTTGAAACTCGACTTTTAAGTTCAGGTAGAAGGGCTGTACAATAGGCCATATATTCCATATATAAAATTAGTGGATTAGTAATATTAAAGAGTCCAAAACGGGAAATGTAGAATTTATCTGTTAATTTTAGCTATAAGGAAAATTATGTAGGTCTAATTCTAAACTTTCATGGTTTAAATATATAATTATTGTATACACATATAATTAATGGAGGTATTAATGAATTTATATTGTCATCAGCGAGTATTGCTAGAATGAAAATATTGTTCAGGTGTCTTAGCAACGAGTGAACGGGTGATGGCGGTGGTTATTGTCGTGACTATTTTATAAGGTACTAAATTACGTGATCATCAGCTCCTATTGAGTAGAAAGATAATGAAGATGGCTGTCGAAATGAGGAGGAAAGCGTGAAGTAGTGGTCACTCTAAGAATGAGGGAGGAAATAATCATGGAAGGGAATACAGTTATTTAGAACTCTCATGCCCTAATATTGTCGATCCAGAAGGAATTAAGGAATTAAACTTCCACGAGTTCCTGTGCACTAACTATTGTTATTTGAGGTGTGCTATTTGTCCTGGTGTCTCACATCTCCCCTAAATGCAAATGTACGAAGCTAACCTGTCTGTAACGGGTACAACAGCCATAAAAAAAAAGTCCATCAAACGACTATTGACGAATTTCTATTAATATATTTTACAATAAATCATTATCAAAATAGGGAAACATTTTTTTTTAGTCCGCAATTAACGTATTTATACACTATAGACATACCGACAAACCAGAACGTAACTTTGGAAAAGGATTCTTTTTTACAAGTTTCTTTACGTCTTTACGACAGACAGGTCTTATGGCGACGCTAGGACAGAGAAGGGCTAGGAGTGGGAAGAAAGCGGCCGTGGCCTTAATTTAGGTATAGCCCAGAATTTGCCTGTTATGAAAGTGGGAAACCACGGATAACCATCTTCAGGACTGCCGACAGTGGGGTTCGACCCACTATCCTCCGAATACTGGGTACTAGCCGCCCCTAAGCGACTGCATATTTATATTTTATGATAAAGATATCAAACTAATAAAAACGGTAAACCTGCAATTAAGTTCGGCAGAATAATATCGCCTCCAAGTAATGTGATCTAAACCGTGAAATGACTGCCTAATGATCTCACTAGCGAACATCAGTGGACTGAACACGCAAAATGGCTGACACCAAATATTTTAATCATGGAATGGAATGTTCCTATTCATTGCACCTACTTGCGTGCGTGACTCAATTCAGTAGACTTGATGTAGTGTTTGTGGATAGCATCTTATATGCATCAGCATTATAATAATATACAGTTTATCTATTGCTTCTCTTCATTATCGTTATGTCTTTTTACCCATAATTGTGACAATAGTGTACTGAAACAGTCCAATGCGCCATTTGACCGAAGATGTATGTGTTGAGGAAATGTATAATTTCCTGCATATTGTGCTTAGTTTTACATTGGCCCTTACATCGTGGAGTGTTTCCTCAATCGAATCATACTATCTTATAAATAAAGTTGTTCGTGTTTGTTTGTTTGTTTGTTTGTTAGTTCCACCATCACGTCGAAACGGCTGGATAGATCTCAACCAAACTTCATATTTAGAGTATACTCATCCCGGGAAAGGTTTCGATATGCATATCATTTTAAAATCTTTGAAAATACGGGGATTTTAAAGGAAAACCGTTTTCTCATATACTATTATAGGCAAAATATCGAATTTTTCGTATAAGGACGAGACAAAGCTCAATTTAATCCTCTTGACGCAAGGAACAAAACTCGGTAAGCCCTGTTTTAAGGCCCTAAAACCAACCGTTACGGAGATATTGGCACCACACTACCCCTGCTCTAGGAATCGGATAAAGAAATGAACTGCCGTAACCATGGCAACGTCAGCTCCAGGATTCTAGAGCAGTGAGATTATGTATGTACGTTTGGGCATAGCTGCCAACCAAAATTGGTACAAATAAGAATATCTGGAAAAAATATACTGTTGTGTAAGGTACTCATAGGACTCCTTTGGGCGGGGATGGAAAGGGGGTGAAGTACGAGTATAAAAATCTTACTATATATAGAAATGGAAGTGTGTGTGTAAATGACGCATCTCCTCCTAAACCACTGGAGCAATTTCAACCAAACTTGGTACACGTATTACTTACTATCGGGCGACGATCACTGTGGGGGGTAAGCCATCCTTAGCGCCCTTAAGGGAGAGGGTCAGGGGGGGGTAGTTACAATAATAATCGAGAATAGCGTCGAATTCATAGTTTTCGGGGTCATTGAGTTGAAAAGTAATACTCTAGAATTTTTTAAAGTCCAGTCCCCTTTTAGGTGGGGAGCAAAAGGGGGGGGGGTGAGATATAGAAATAATTAAAAACAGTTTCGAATCCATAGATTCCAGGGTCTCTGAGATGAATATTATTACTCCGGATTTTTTGCAAGTCCAAGTGGGGAGCGAAGGGGGTGAGATATAAAATTAATCGATAAACTACATATAAAAATATTTTCTTCTTCTTACTATATATAAAAATTGATGTATGTGTGTGCGTGGGTGTGGGTGTGTAAATGATATATCTCCTCCTAAACCACTGGAGCAATTTCACCAAACTTGGTACACTTATCAATTAGTATCAGGAGACAAACCGCGTGAGGGTAAGACACCCCTAGCACCCTTATGGGCAGGGGGCGAGGGGGGTGGTGTAAAAATAATCTAGAATATTATCGAATTCATAGTTTTCGTGGTAGCTGAAATAATTAGTGACAATCCGAATTTTTTAAAATTCATGTTCAGCTCCCTTTGGGGTGTGGGTGAGGGGGAGTGAGATATAAAAATAATCGAAAAAAGTGTCGAATCTACAGTTTTATGGGTCACTGAGATGAATGGTGACAATCCAGATTGTATATCTCTTAGTGGTGGAGGGCGGGAGAGGGACAGTCTCATTGACAGTTGAAGTCGTGCACATCGTATCTATAGTGCGACGGCTAAATACATATAGTTATCACTTATTAATTTTTGACAGGATCAGATACTTCCCAGTCGATTCGAGCTTCCATAAGGACGAAGTTTTACTCGAAAACTAAATAATCTAAAACTTGAAATCACACACATCTAAATAATTTTAAAACTACATAATAGATCATAACATATCAATCTGCAAGTCAAAAAGGAATCTATAAAAATTCACATCATACATAACTAACTGGTAATGCAAATCTTAAAGGTAAATATTCAGAAACTATCCGGGCAATGCCGGGTACTACAGCTAGTCCTATACACATGGAGATTTCTTATGAAAGAAAGAAAATTCTGTGCAAAGGTTTTTTATTCTGTAGTAAACGTCGTAAAATGAGTGGAAGTATGCATTTTAAACTTATGGCATGTACATATTGAGAAATACTGTACATTTTGGGCAAACGATTCATCTTACTAAGTTTCTGAAGAATGTGACAAACATTGGATTCAAAATCCCACCACCACCATCCTGAAACTCGCAGGGAGCGTATCTGAGAGTCGACGTTGGAAAACACAAAAATTGTATATAGAAGTTTCTGTTGAGATTTTGTAATTCATGTAGGAATGTCATTCCAGACACAATTTTTAACTCTGTAGTAGAGAATTTAATGATATTAAGACAGAATCTGCAACATTCTTGTTATTTAGAGAGACCGTAGGCAAGTTCTTCAAGACTGTTAGTACTATATCGTTCGATTAGGTTTTTCTTTTTGTATCTCCCCTCTCCAAAAAGCTAAGAGTGTATGAAACCTGCATGAAATAAGTTCGTTACAGTTTTCGACTTACAATACTTTTGAAAATAATAATATGAGCAATGAAAATGAAATGAAATGGCATATGGCTTTTAATGCCGGGAGTGTCCGAGGACATGTTCGGCTCGCCAGGTGCAGGTATTTCTATTTGACTCCCTTAGGCGACCTGCGGGTCTTGGTGACGATGAAATGATGATGAAGATGACACATGTACCCAGTCCCCGTGCTAGAGAAAGTAACCAATAATGGTTAAAATTCCCGACCCTGCCGGGAATTGAACCCGGGACCCCTGTGACCAAAAGCCAGCATGCTAACCATTTAGCCATGGAGCCGGACATATGAGCAATGATGGGTTTAAAATGTAGTTTTTTACCATGAATTATTCCATTTCAGGTTCTCGAGTTTCAGCTTTATTGAAAGTCACGCCTATAAATACAACAAAAATTACATAAATGCAGACTCTATAGATTAGTCTTAAAAATTAAGGTGCATATAAATATCGAACTAAAGGACAGAAGCTAGGTAATTGCTATCGTTTTGCAGCCTGCTTTTGATAAAATTCAAAATAATACAGCTGGGCTCCTATTCACAATAGACTAATGAAATTTCCACCAAATACATGTAGAATGTTCTTAAGTTATTATACATTTTAAAAGTCCTAATACAATTAGTTTGTCTTCAACGGGGTTTTTGAAAATACAAAATAATAATTTCATTTCAACCACGATTCTCTTCAGGTACAATTCTCTCGTAGAAATTCGCATCTACATGTACTAAGCTTTTTAGATTATATATAGTATAATGTATGTTATCTAATAAACAAAAAACATTTTAAATTACCTATTGTTCAGCTAATTCATTTTTTCTATTTACCTAATTTATTTCGCATAAACTTTTGCTAATATTTATTTAAGTAATCGAAATAATTTCAATTTAAATACCGTAATATAAAATTTTGTTCGCCACCTTGAGGGTGGTTTTAAGAGATCAAATAGAATAAAAATCATAATTCAATCTGCACCTGAATATCTGAAAACTCAAATTTTATGTATTTTCAAAAAATCCATTGTAGGTGAACTAATTGCATTACGATTTTCAAAATGTAAAATAACCGTTAAAATAATTCTACTAGTATGTGATGAAAATTTCATTAGTATATTATGAATAGGAACCAGCTGTATTAGTTTGAATTGTGCCCAAAGCAGGCTGCAAACTGATAGCAATTACCTATCTTCTGTCCTTAAATAAGAAACATATTTAAATTCCGCTGAACAAACCTTCTGTTATGTAAACGTTAGACATCAACACAAGTTACAGATAAATGTGGATCGGGTTCTCTAGAGGAGAATTTAACTATGTTTATGTTTGATATTCATATGCACTTGGTTTTTAAGACTAATCTGCATTGATGTAACAACACTAAAATTGATATTGAAACTCAAGTACCTGAAATGGAATAATTGGTGATAGAAACTACATCTAAAACCCATAATTATGAGTAAATACCAGAACATCTAGACTACAACCATTTAAATATGAACAATATTCATTTGTACATGCGACACGATTGTGGCAAAATTTGGTTCAAGAGATTACTTCATCCCCTCCACTAGTTTGAGATAATCAAATGCTATTTTTAAATTTATTTTAATCATACAGAAGGCCGCCATATTAACACACTTAATGTCATCATCATCATCATCATCATCTTCCTCTTCTCTTCCATAATACTTGGAGTCGGCTCTACATGTGACGTAAAGCCAAGATTTACGGTGGACACCTATCCTGACGCCAACCCGACGTGGAAAAGTGTATTCACTCTTGTGTGTATCTCTGGTGGTTGGGATGTTCTGTAGGCCTACATGGTTGAAGATGTGGGTGTTTAGAATCGAATACAGGACCTTATGAACCGAAGACTACTATGCTGAACATTCAGCCAAAGAACCAGACACTCAGTGTCTACAGACAGTAATGGATATATAGTGCAATTGTACATCACTTTCTTGATTCGTTATGTCCAATTAAGGACCACGTTTGAAATTATCACTTTTCTTGGTTTTTCTTCTTCTCTTCCCAGTATCTCCTCATACTCTCACTGTGTTCCTTTTCACGTTGTTTAGTCCATCCGGTATTTAGTCGGGTGGGCTTTACAGAAAAGTTAAGTTTGTGGGCAAAATTCAAACTAATACACCTGATTCCTATTCACAATAGACTAATGGCATTTTGATCACATACATGTAGAATGCTTTTAACGGTTATTTTACATTTTAAAAATCCTAATGCAGTTAGTTCACCTGCAATGGATTTTTTTTGAAAATACATAAAATTTGAGTTTTCAGATCAGATGCAGATAGAATTATGATATTTTCTATTTGATCTCTTAAAACTACCCTCAAGGTGGCGAACAAAATTGTATATTATTTAAATTGAAACTATTTCGATTACTTAAATAAATATTAGCAAAAGTTTATGCGAAATAAATGAGGTAAATAGAAAAATTAATTTGCTGAATTTTATTCTATCTTGAATGGTTTCTTCATTAATTACAATTTCATTTAGTTCTTCACTTGGTTCTTTTAGACGATTATTTTGATTTTTAATTTATAAGGCTAAGTTTAAAATTGTGTTTGTGAGACTGTTATTATCCACCATAAAATTGCAATCGCCATTTCCTGGTTGTATCTGTGATTCTTTCTGTAACTTGATATATTTCATCGTACATCACTGATTTATGTGGAATTGATTTTAATTCCTCTTAATACATTCTCCTTTGCATTTATTAACTCTCACTGAACAAACATAACAATCTATGAAACACAGTTCTATTAATATGTATAGAATCATCGCCATTTGTTATTTCCATCTTTACCAACAATCAAATTCTTTAACAGTTGAAACTGTGAATACTTATAGAAAACTACATTAAAATGTGAATGCTTCATTGACGACAAGAGATCGTACGCATTTTCAATGCAAAACATAAAATAATTAACTTATATAACATAGTAGTCGTTTTATACCCTTTACAGAGATTTGGATAGCAATGAGTTATTGTTCGGCTCTTCTCTGTTATAAACGAAGATTATAATATTCTCAACTCTGATAATGCATAACATACAAAATATGTGTGTGGTTCTAAATCAAAGGTAAGTCTAATTTACTCATTAAGAGCAATTAATGTATTCTGTTGAGTGCATTTCTTAAATATATTCTATAGAATACATAATATTATTTTTTTAGGAACTCTACAGCAGATACATGTTAGGATTGGGCAGGTTCATATGTTTACATGTTTATTAATGTTCACAACTTAACTTTAATTTTATATGCTCTTCAGTTATTTAAAAATATTAAACTGGGAAATCCAGAAAAGCCAGGGGTCTGTAATTGATGATACTTGTATACTATGACAATACTGTACTCATTGGTAACCGTATGAATGCCTATCAGTACACATTGATGCTAATCACACACACATACACACACACTTAGTACTAGTTAAAACGCTAACATTCTCTATAATTATGTTTAATTAGATTCCATAGTTAAAATGTTATTTACTCTTTGTTCTCTTATTTTTGTTCCCATTGTTCTTATAATACAAACTAATGTTTCTAATTTTCTCCACTCTGATTTATTAAAATTTCATTTTAGGAATTCATTTTTTATCAAATTATAAGTTTTACAAATATCTAACTGATTTTCTCTCTCCACATACATGCGTTCTTCCTCTTCTGACACTTTTCCCGTACAATGTGTCATACATGGGGATTTGTCCCACTTTCACGACTGGATGCCCTTTTTGAAACCAACCCTACATTATGTATTCTGTGGTGATGTGATGTGTTACATATATGACGAGGAGTGCACCGAGGCAAATACAGATACCCAGTCCCTGAGTCACAGGAATGAATCAAACACATTTAAAATCCCTGACTTCGCAGGGAAGAGAACCCGGGACCCTCTGAGCCGAAGACTTTGACGCTGACCATTCAGCCAAAAGTTGGAAAAATTCTCCTTATAGGATACTGACTTACATTTCTAGCTTCAGAGTTCCCTAAATCACTGAATGAATTATAACATTAATAAATAAATGCTTCTCAGTCAATCAAGACTGAGGAAGAAAGCAATATTACATGTATCCGTGCTGACTGTATTCATTTCAAAGTAATCTAAAATAGATTAGTCAGTCAATATCTTATGTAATAATTTGTCAGAAACTAGTCATACCGTTTCGTCCTCGTCAATGGTTTTTCAAACAACGTTAAGAAATTTTCTCCACGTTTGTAATTTTCTTCATTTTGTTAAGCATCCATTTTTTAAACTTTAGAGCATCTTATGTACCGGTAAACATTCTGAAGCGTGATATTTTATGTAGTATATCTAGAATAGTGAATCAGGGAGAAGTCTCCAATTTGTTGTGGATACCTCTTTTAGTTTATTCGTATTGGGTTTCTAACATTTACGTCGTTCTGTCGAGTTGAATTTTAATATTTAAAACAATTGTTTGAATTTTGACCATTTTATTGTTGAACTTGATTTAACGCGTGTTTGAAACTACTCTTTGACAAAAAACTGGCTATAAGAAGAGTGGAAAACTCTTGTAAAAGTAGCCATATTACTTTGTATATATGGAGGATGGTAGAAATTAAAGTGAGGGAACGTAAAGAAAGCAACCAACGTCTTTACTTAAGAAGTGTTCAGTTTGATGTAGCTTGATATCTTCCTGAAACACATAATTTTAAGTATGCAAACACTTTTGTGAAGAGTATCTAGGATAAAAGTAGCGGTAAATGTGTGTGATCATCATTCATTTGTATTAATATATATAAATAAAATCGTAACGGCCGTGTGTTTGTACATTGACTTTTTCTGCGAAATTTCCGTTTCAGTTGTAATAATGACCATCTGCATATTTTTTTTGCTTGTCTGTCTGTCTGTTGGTTTGTTTGTTGGTTTGTTTGTTGGTTTGTCTGTCTGTCACTTGAAAACTACTGGATATATTTCTACCAAACTTCATATTTAGAATCCGCCCGTCCTTGGGTAGGTTTTAGGGCCAATATTGTTTTTAAATCCCTAAACTGACTAGGGGTTTATAAGAAAATGAAACCGTGATTTTGCACTCCCACAAAATATACACAACCAAACATAATGGAAATCTACCTGCCTTAATGGAAATCAATTTCTAAACAGTTTTTGTCTCGTGTGCATCACTTCGATACGAGGATTAATATACCGAGCTCGATAGCTGCAGTCGCCTAAGTGCGGCCAGTATCCAGTAATCGGGAGATAGTGGGTTCGAGCCCCACTGTCGCCAGCCCTGAAGATGGTTTTCCGTGGTTTCCCATTTTCACACCGGGCAAATGCCGGGGCTGTACCTTAATTAAGGCCACGGGCACTTCCTTCAAATTCCTAGGCCTTTCCTATCCCATCGTCGCCGTAAGACATATCTGTGTCGGTGCGACGTAAAGTAAATAGCAAAAATAAAGAGGATTAATAAGGGAGGTATCATTCGCGGACCGTTCTTGGGTACAAGTTACACTGGACTTAACTCAAGATCGAATGCGTGTAATGCGTATTTCTTATGACGTGAAAACTACTAAAGATATTTCAACCAAACCTCACGTTTAGCATCCACCTGTCCAAAGGTAGGTTTTAAGGTCCATACCATTTCCAATTCCTGGAATGGCCTGAGGGTTTATAGGGAACCAAAACAGTGATTTTACTCTCCCACAATATTAACAAGACCAACCTGATTGGAAATCGACCAACCTTGATGGAAATCAATTTCTAAACCTTTTTTTCCTCATGTGCATTTTTTCGACAGGAGAATTAACAAGGGAGATATCATGAACGGTCGCTTTTACAGACTAAATCCAGCGGACATAGCCCAAAAGGTGTTGTACGTGGAGCAGATTCTTTATTTATACTTGCAATTAAAAAAAACTTATTCACTGTATGTATAGTAATTTACTTCGATATCAGTATACAATGTACAGTAGAATACCATAGCGAAGCAGGGGTACATTTGCTAGTAGGCGATAATACTGATCATCAAATTAATACATTCACCAGGCTCTTCATTGGTTATTCTAGAATCACTTCTTTATTATTTATTTAAAAGTGTACAACTTATTTGTTTGTATACCGTTATTAAATTTGAGAATGTAATGATATGCAGTGTAAAGCCGAAAAAAAAGTAGTCTTTATTATTAGCGTAGTTACTGTTAAGGTAAAAAGGTGCGATAATGTCATATACGTTCAGTGCTATATTTGTTACGTGAGGAATTTATACGCTCTGTCAAATTCAATGAAGAACGAACATTTAATACAACTTTCCAAAATGTATTTACGGTTTCGTCTGTTGAATGAATTTGATATTCAGTAAAAGTGGAAAAACCAAATAGCGATTGTTCAGTTCGTTTGTGTGGCGACGATGAGTATGTTGTAGACTGGTTAAAGGAACCTTTCACAGAGAAGGTTCTTTATAAAGGATTGTATGAATTGAGTATTAATATTGATATCAGTATTGAATAAATTCTCGTAAAAATTATTGAATGGTTGACATACTTTGGGTTCCTTCAAAGTAAGCGTGCTATAATATTCCAAGTTCAGTGGGCAGGTGATTAATTTAAAGTATGTAAGTTAACCCGCTACAAAAACACAAAAACTTATAAATGCTTAGTAATACAAATAGCAATAGCATGAGCTCATTAACTACCAATAATCGAAAGAGCTTCTAATAGATGTTTCTCATACCTGTATTTATAAATAGTTTTAGTTTTAATTATTTTCTTCCTTCCATTCTATAATTAAATTTGATTATCAAGCCAAATTAATTTGGGGATTCTAAACCAGTTGACCGACTAAGTAATAGGATAATGTATGTATTTTAAAGAAAGTTAGGCATCACTGATAGATAGGAATTTTAAGTCAACCTCTCTCAAGAAGCTGCCAGAATGGGTGTTGGTTTTTGTTGCTGTGAATGTAAGGATATTTGACTTTAAAATATAATTAATTACACCATTGAGGTTTTAAATCCACTATAAAATTCTGAACTGAGTACAAAATGCGCAGTGTATGTGTTTGCGCAAAATACGACTGAACTTAAATTTTTATTAGAATTTGTGCATAAAAAGAAAATAGTCACGACGAGTGTGTGCACTGTGTGTATTATACATTCAATTGACCATACAAGAAAAGGCCGGTGCATGTTCCAACATTTTATTAAGTAGTTCGGCCGCCATTCCATACATTTGCCTTTTTACCTCCTATTAAATTTGATGTTTATAAAACTTTCATTGAGTCCTTAAACGTATGTTCACATACTGTATTACCTTGGATAGTGATGTTTTAACTGGATGTCAAGCTAAATAGGTAAATATTAGTAAAACTGAAATTGTGTTCAAATGACTACGGTAAAAGGTTTTCTAAATGCATTTACAGTCGCTAAAAGAGCAATGAGTGCAAAGTAAGTTCCCCGCAGACACACTTATCTCAGAAACCACTGAAAGGAGAGATATAGTGTTTGTTGTGGATATCCACATGGTTTGTATCTGGATGGGAGGAATATTTTGATGGTAATTAAAATTGACACTGCGGTGCCAAAACCACGAATGTGACAATGCTCTTCCTATCCATTATTGAACTTTTCCTATACGCGTCTGTAAAGGAAAATAAACCTTAAATACATCATCCTCTAGGAATGGGTAAATATGTAATTTCTACAGTACGGTACAGTAATGTTCGTTATCTTTTACACACGCACAAAGGAAAATGAAATCAACGAAAACTGTTCTGATGGACTGCATATTATCAATATGTTAAGGGGAATAATGGAAGCATTGTCACATTCGTGACTTTGGCACAGCAGCAACAATATGTGAGGAATATGCATTCATTTCTGAGCGACTATACTTCAGATATATTTTATTAGCTGGCAAGTCCATAATAGATTGGTGATGAAAACCTAAAATCTGTTTTCCAGTCAATGACTGGGTCAGGGATGGGATAAATGAAGCTCCCAACTTGCGGCGAGGATAGGAATTGTGCCGGCTGCCGTGGCCTGTCGCACTTCTCTGGGGCAATGTTTAATGACTGACAGATGAAATGAAATGATAGTGCAGAGTGTTGCGGAACGGAAGTCCATATTAGATTACAAGTTTATTAATGTCCACAACTTTAATTTTATATGCTCTTTAGATATTCTTAAATATTGAAACTAGAAAATCTAGAAAGCCCAGTAGTTGTTATCCAATTGGCCGTTCGAAATTTTCAGTTCCGTGAGATAATTGTAAATTTAATTTTCTAAAAGTTAAATTCAAAATGCTAAAATCTTAGACTTTATATATGATTTCTCATTGCTAAAATCCTTGAGAAATAGCTGTGCATGTTCCTACTTTTTTATAAGAAGGAGGTCGCCTCTAAATACGCATCAAATTTAATGAAAAGTGTTCGCTTCAACGCATTGAATTATCCATAATCGCGCACAACATTATAAATAACATACATCATTTACAGGTCATACTGTATATTGGAGTTTTAAACCATTATTCTGATCACAGAAATGGATCCACTACGCAATGCATCCGCATGTTCTAAAGCATGTTGAACTATAGAACGCTTTTTTTAATCTTTAATTTATAACCGAAGTATTAAGGATCCATGTTTGATGTAATATTGCCAGAAACTAGTCGAGAAAAGTTTGGAACTAGAAAGGAATGGAGACTTAAGTTGTAGCAATGATTTTTATATGGTGTAGTGTATCCCACAGCGGTAAGAAATTCACCTAGTAGTACTTAGAGAAAAGTAATGTGCACTTTAATATATATGTAAATCTGTTGTGGACGTGTTAGGATTATTTTTAGTATATTTCTCTAAGATGGCATTGTATTGGCATAAATTTGAAATTAATAACCAGTTGTTTGACATATCAGTACGATTCCGAAAGGTATTTCAAAAAGTCTGAGTTGGGTACACAAAATGATGTTCTTCATTCATAAGACGGAGTTAAATTAATTGAACTTGTGAAAATCATTGAACTCTGCTCCCGTTTGCCTTACAGGCTACACAGTGTTAACTCTCATCAATAATAACTTAATACAAAAATGAAATGAAAAATATATAGCTTGGCACGTCCTTTTCTGTCCATGACGACGAAGAAATATTAAGCCCCTTGTGACATTTAGTAATATAGTTGGACATGTGTCCCTGATACAAGTTCAAGAAATTAGAATACTATTTACATTTTGGAAATAAATCATCTACCTTCGTTCTGTCATTCTCAACGATTGTTGTTTATTTGCCAGCATCACCTGCAACTCTACACGAATAATTACAAGGGCGTGAACAAGTTTCGTAGTATATTTCTGGGCTGCAAGACAGCGATGTCATAAAATTACATTCGACTAGCCAAGAGTGTGGCACACCATTCTATAACATATCCCCACTGTAACTGCAGTTCTATAATTTCCTCATTATCTGACAATTATTTAAAATACTTCACATATTATACCTCCCTCATTTTCTTTCGTTCATAACATAAAAAGTGAAAATACTCACCATATTAGCATGGCTTGTTTTATTTTGCTGTTTTTCTCCTTCTTTATTCATATTTATATAAATATAAAATTAGCGGAAAAGGAAATCAAAGAAAAACATAGTACTTCAAAATTCTAAGATTGGACGGTGATATTTTTAGGCCGTGAAGGAGTTGTTGAATGGCGTCTTGGAAAGGAGAACAAGATGAAAATAAAATAATTACTTAATAAAATAAACCCAAATTAAATTACTGGAATATAGTCAAATTAAATCAGGTGATATGGTGAATATCAGATTAGGAGAGGAAATTTTAAAGTTCGTAGATAGTATTTCTATACGGACATTAAGATAACCAATGATGGTAGAAGTAAGGGAGATGATTAACCGTGGAGGTGATGATGTGCTTGGTTCACGCAGAAGAACATGCATTCGATTCCCCACCACGAACTTGAGAAAAACGAGAGTTTACTTCTGGAGCGGGACTTAGCCCTGATATCCACTGATCCCGCAACAGAAATGAGTACCAGGTCACTAACTGGGGACTAGGCAGTATTTACTTCCTAGTACTCAAGTGACGAACAGTAAAAGCATTTCCTTTTCTCTTCGCCGTACGCCTTCGTGGTCTGTGCAAATAAGACTTGTTACTGTATTTATACGAAAGGTCTTCCTAAGGCTGACAGTAATCGAAAATCTTGACTTAGTAATCTAGACATTTTTGTTCAAGTTTTGAACGATGTGGGTTTTTCGTGTGGATAATTCTAAAACACGGGGGAATTTTGAGAATCTAATGACACTAACCTCCATTTATTGACAAATATGAAAATAAGACTTCATGTACAGATAGCCATTTTCTCGTAATCCCTCACCGATGATGGACCGTAATGTGCGGTGTGAAGGAGGACGAAAAGGAAATATTTCGTCTCAATGACATGGATGTAATACAGAGAATCTCTATTTTTTAAAAATGGAAATGATCATTGCGTTTCGAAGTGAAGTAGGTATCTAACAGAAATGTTCAGTTAGTTTAACCTGCGTACCCTCCATTACTTTACTTAAACATTCATACACGCATTTGATGTTCGTAAAGCTCTGTTTGATATGCTGTATCTAAGTACTGGAGAATACAATGGTTCGTCTGTATCGATGTAGGGCAGATAAAGAGGTGAACTCAAATATGTTCCTAAGAGCTTTTGTATATTTTGCACAACGTATGTAAATGTAATTGACGGTAATTCGGTCATGTTTATATCCGAAATCAATTAGTCGGAGAACTTCCAACCATTTGTTACAAAGCTGAATTATTTTCGCAACAATGTGCCTTATCATAGCTTTGGGACATTTAAGCCAATCTACCCTTTAAATACTGTTATGTCATTACTTGAAGTTACTTTTGGCACATATATACCAACTTTTCATGACCTTTGTATAATTATTTCTCTATCTTTTAATAATTTTTTGAACGTAAAGCATTGTGAAACCAATTTCTTTGCAGAATCCTGTGCTTAAGGTGGTACTAACTTAAGTTTGGGTGAAAAATCTTACAATTCATTGCATGTCACTGGTTGGAGAATCTCACTTGCATTGACAGGATTAGATTCATCATCACGTTGGTGGGAAGCTAGCGACGTTCATGTATTGAAAAGGGAAAGCTTCTGGTGGATGATGACCTGAAGTTCTATCGGCCCTTGAGAGAAGTCTACAACAAACGTTGTACTCTGTGTAAATATATATATACATCGAAACCATTCCTTGTCTGTATAGAAGCTCCAGTGATGATAGGTAATAACAAGTGACAGATCAAAGTGAACTTGTACACGTCCCTGTCTTTGTTTGCTGCAAAAGACTACTAATCACACACGACGTTAATTAAACGTGAAATTAACTGTTCTGGATACATTTCTGCCTTTTTAAAGAAGTAAGCTCAATGTTTACACTTAATTAAATATGAAGGAAATGAGTTGTCTTTATGGAGATACCTTAGCGATTAATGGGAAATCCATCTATTGACTGACTGGAACCAGTCCTTCACGAAATATTGAAAACTATACAACTAAAAAACCACACACGCACGAAGAGAGAGAGAGAGAGAGATGAGTAACTTTAGACCAGAGTTTTGTTGGCAGAACGTAAATTGTTTTTCTCAAAAGCAAATCATGGTGATAACCTCTGCAAAACTCAACGTGTCTGTCTGTATACATGAATACCTGTTCAGTTATAAATCATGGACCGTTGGATAGATTTTTATGCGGTATTCACAGTTCCCTAGAAGATCTTCTGAGAAAGTTTTCTGTGTATTTAATATTGAATTGTGATGAAAAGAAGCCGAACAGTAACATTTTCTGGAAAACTACTCGAAGAAAAGGGAGTCACGCGAACACTTTCTTGAATACGCTGCCTAAACGGCCACAAACTATGTGCGTAAGAATGTGGATAGGTGGGTTTTGAAAACGGCTGTGACAGTGGAACTATTTACCAAAAAAAGTTCTTTTAGTGACTTAGTATCTTCCTCCAACGTTGCATAGCTTGGAATAAATTAACAATCACAGTTGAAGATAAAGCTCACTAATTACGCATACGGTATCGTAAAAATGAAAATCCACAGCCTGCCTCAAGTCATTTGACCGGGTCAGGGATGACATGAATGAAGCCCTCGCCCTGCGGCGAGGGTAGGAACTGTGCCGGCTGCCGAAGCCTGTCGCACTCCTCTGGGGCAATGGTTAATGATTGGCAGATGAAATGAAATGATATTGGAGAGTGTTGGTGGAATAAATGATGACAGGGAAAATTGGAGTGCCCGAAAAAAAAAAAAAAAAAAAAAAAAAACTTGTCCCGCTCCACTTTGTCAAGCACAAATCTCATATGGAGTAACCGGGATTTGAAGCACGCAGCAGTGAGAGACCGGCGCGCTGCCGCCTCAGCCACGGAGGCTCTAACACATCGTAAAATTAGAGTACCTAAATGAATAATAATAATAATAATAATAATAATAATAATAATAATAATAATAATAAATCTACCGGGCGAGTTGGCCGTGCGCGTAGAGGCGCGCGGCGCGCGGCTGTGAACTTGCATCGGGGAGATAGTAGGTTCGAATCCCACTATCGGCAGCCCTGAAGATGGTTTTCCGTGGTTTCCCATTTTCACACCAGGCAAATGCTGGGGCTGTACCTTAATTAAGGCCACGGCCTACCCCATCGTCGCCATAAGACCTATCTGTGTCGGTGCGACGTAAAGCCCCTGGCAAAAATAATAATAATAATAATAATAAATCTGGCTTATTTCTCATTTTTCTTTACAATTTGCTTTACGTAGCACTGACACAGTTAGTTCTTATGGCGACGACAGGATAGGAGTGTGAAGGAGGCGACCGTGGCCTTAGTTAAGGTACAACCCCAGCATTTTCCTGGTGTGAAAATAGGAAACCATGGAAAACCATCTGACAGCGGGGTTCGAACCACTATCTCCCAAATGCAAGCCAAACTGCGCAGTCACTTGCTTGGTTCTCTTGCCTTCCATGGCCGAGTCCGTTATCCTCCTTGATAACCCATCTTCCTCCATTCGTCTCACGTGGCCGACCACCGAAGTCAGTTCATGATTACAGTTCCATCCGTCGAGGTCATTGCTAACTTAGCCTTTATAACCTCAGTCCGAATAACCTCCTGCGATCGTCCCCACATGTGTATGACAGCAGTCATTCACGCTACTTCCATATCCGTTCCAACTTAAGAATAAAATATCCCGGCACTCCACACAGCTATAACTAACGTACAACAGAGTTGGTCTGAAAACCGACCTGTGTAGAGAAAGTTTCGACCGGGAGCTGATTTCTTTGTTACAGAATATCGTTGATCACAACCACCTTAGCTGCACCTTGATTTTATTTCACTTACAAGGGGGCATTCCCCACTCGTCAGCAGCCATTTCGCTCAAATTTATAGAACATGCAGGGCTTGGCTAGAAAGGAAAGTACCCGAAGTGGGAACTCCAGATGGCCAAGCGCATAGAAAATAAAAATTAAAAATGTTGGCGCGGCTCTCGCACCGTATAAGCCACTTACGTAAGTGCGCACGCCGAATAGCAGTTGGCGTAGCGGTAAGAGCTCGGACTAGTAATTCGGTGCTCGTGGGTACGACTCCCCGTGTGGAGACTTCTTTTTTTTCTCTCAACTTTTATTATTCATTTTCCAATTAAGCAAAGAGGTGAATAATTCATTTCATTTATTTATTTATACTCAAAAGGCATAGGAAAGGTAAAAAACTGGGATTTCATTGTCAGACTTTTCAACAAGGAATTGTAATTAAAGCGCGTACGAAAAGACTTTGTACATGAAAATTCAAAATTTTATTCATTCACATTCTATGCTTTACATGTGTCGGGATGATATTTATCGTAGAAACAGGGGAAACAATAATTATTTTTGCATCTATCACAAGTTATAAACGCCGCATTTTTACAACCACATCGTTGTTTCAACGTCTCCATAGGAAAAATGTCTCCACACGGGGTGTCGAACCCACGACCATCGAATTACTAGTCCAAGCTCTTACGCTACGCCAACAACTGCTCGGCGTGAGCACTTACGTAAGTGGCTTATACGGTGTGAGAGCCAAGTCAACATTTTTATTTTTATTTTCTATACGCTTGGCCATCTGGAGTTCCCACTTCGGGCACTTTCCTTTCTAGCCAAGCCCTGCATGTTCTATAAATTTGAGCGAAATCGGTGGTGACGAGTAGGGAATGCCCTCTTGTAAGTGTATTACCATCCTGGGAGTGTACAGGTCCTAAATACTTGAAAAAATCCTCCTGTTCCTCTTTTGTTTTACCGACCTGACATTCAATTCTCTTATATTTCTTATCTGCTGATAGCACTTTAGTCCTGGAAATGCTAATTTTCATTTCATACTCACTGCACCTTTTCCGAATTCCAAGATATTCTGTTTTGCAGGCCCTCAGCACAGTCTGTCATTAAAACCAAGTCGTCGGCGTAAGTTGAACTTAACTCCCTCCCTATTTTCAGTACTGAAATGAAATGGCGTATGGCTTTTAGTGCCTGGAGTGTCCGAGGACAAGTTCGGCTCGCCAGATGCAGGCCTTTTGATTTGACTCCCGTAGGCGACCTGGGCGTCGTGATGGGGATGAAATGATGATGAGGACGACACATACACCCAGTCCCCATGTCAGCGAAATTAATCAAGTATGGTTAAATTTCCCGACCCTGCAGGAAATCGAACCCGGGGCCCCTGTGACGCAGCACGCTAAACATTTGACCATGGACCCGGATATCTTTCAGTACTATGATCGTCTGACGAGACGTCGCGCACAAGCGGAGTAAGAGGTGCGAGGGTTAAGCATGGCTACCGCGCCCGTCCGCAATGACGCTTGCGAAATGAGGTGGTGTCATGAAGTTCCAAAGTTTAGTGACACATTTACAATATTCACTGCCTAATGAAAAGTTTGATAATAAATACGCGTTTATTAAGAGAGCTCGCAATGTCTGTCACGACTAATGTTTGTAGCTATGAGTGTAGTATCTGTTACTCCTGCCGTACCTGCAAGCTGCCGCGATTTCTCGACAGACGCAGATAAAATACGATCCATGTAAACCAGGGCCTCTCAAACGCCCAAACTCTCACGCGTGCAGAGCGAGGTGCATAGGCTCTGTGCACTGTGCATCGGTACGCTTCGCCTCAACTCGGCTTGACTCGGATGGTGTAGTGTGCTGAGAGCGACGAAGCGTTTGGTGGTAGACGACGTGTTTATCAGTGAAATAGACAAGCGCACGACAACAACATAATAATGGAGCAACCTGTTTCGAAGAAAGCAAAGGCTTCCGAAAGTCCATTTCAATCGAACTGGGAACTTTCGTATTTTTTTTGTTTGTTTGTCGTGACGATAACGCCAAATGCTTAATCTGTGGGACGATAATTACGTGCGTAAGAAAATCATCTATTGAAAGACACTACAACAGACTACATTCGGAAAATTATTGTGAAATCATAGGAGACGTCAGAGAGAAAGAATTAAGGAAGTTGAAACAGCTTGAAGAAGAGCATTCTATATCCACAAATGAGTTTTGTTCCAGTACTGTAGCATTTTCATTTTGGTTACGGGTTCTGCATTTTTTTTAAAATTATGTTTACATTCCTCTCAAACATGTATGTGTATTTCTAATTCACTTTTTTAATTTTTTTAATAACACTGGTAACCTTGTCCCATACAACTGTGCGTCTCCGCTCACCACACGTAAACATTTCGCAGTGGGGGAGAAACAGCAGTGAAGGTGAGGAACGCGGAGACAGGCCGAACGGGGAGACAGGTGTAGGGAGAGAGGAGTGGGGGGTCTGCACTCTGGTCAACCAAGCGAAGTCGTCTTTTGCACCGTGCACAGTGCATGCACCACGCGCATGCACCCTGAGAGGCCCTGATGTAAACTATGAACAACGGGCTAAGCCTTGCCTTACTCCTGTAACAACCTTTAACCAAGAACCCCATTCTATCATCTATTATCATTGCGGCGCAATTGTCAACATAATGTCTTTGATTGCTTGTAATAACCTCACACCTATCCCATAATGCCTCATCTTTTCCCTCGGTACTCCATCATATTGCCTTCTCTAGTTTAATTTATGTAGTTTGTACATTTCCGATGTATTATACATGGCAATAATTTTTAGACCGGGAATGAAATTTTCGTTTACCAGATGAAACTCGACGCCTCGCCATCTTATTTTTGAAATTTATAATAAACTAGGAGATCTGTGCGAGTAATCTCGCATGTTCATGAAGTATGTGGTGGAGTAGCTCGTTGGTGAACGAGCGTGCAGCTGTGAGCTCGTATCCGGGAGATGGTGGGTTCGAACCCCACTGTCGGCAGCCCTGAAGATGGTTTTCCGTGGTTTCCTCATTTTCACCCCAGGCAAATGCTGGGACTGTACCTTAATTAAGGCCACGGCCGCTTCTTAGGCCTTTCCTCTCCCATCGTCGCCATAAGACCTATCTATGTCGGTGCGACGTAAAGCAACAAGCAAAAACTTACCACTTATATTGTAATCTTTCACTTTTTTATCATTTATGGCATTCACATGAACGGAAACAAATGCAAGTGCATTATTATACTGACGAATGTTCCGGAAGCATTTTTTATTATTTTACTATCACTCCTTTCTTAACTCATAATTACAGCATATTACGAGTATAATGGCATAAAACAGGCGTCCCAGCAGCCAAAATGTGAAGTTGACAACAATGATGGCACGTATTTCCCTACAGCAACAATATTTGCAAATCGCACACTTCGTACAATTTTTTAAACTTTTTTTTTTTTTAAATGATCTTATTTATGAAATGAGAGTACAATTCGTCACTGCTAATGTCTATTCTCCTACTTTTGAATGTTCATTTGTCACGATCGATTACTTGTGAGCGCCGTAAAAGGGATCTATACTACTGAAATAATATATATATATGATATAGTTTATAATTTTAAATTACACAGAAACATGTTCTAATTTAATATTTAATATCGCTTGCTACGATATAAATCCAAAAATTGTGTTTTTGTTCTTATTTCTCAAAGTAGGGTACGTTCACTTTGACGGTAATTAACTCAGGCTATTGCGTCTCAAGATTAAATTCTTGACCGAACAAAGTGTACAAGATTCCTCCATCTGCTTTGATACTTCAATACACACCCATTTTCAGTCTTGCTTTAGCTGAATTATTAGTTATTACTTTGATAACACTATTATCAGTAAACAAAACTAGAGCGTGAAAAACAACAACAACAAACGTTTCCTTGGGACAAATTTAGATTAATGAGCCTATAATGATGTTTGTTGACATAATTCTAAGGCAGGGGCCTCTAAAATATTGTCCGTAAATCGGTATCTCTCTTCTAGAGGCTGTAAAAGGTTTAAAGCATTCGATTAATTGCTTTATCACGAACTAGAAAGAAACAAATATGTTGTAAATTTGATGCGCATACCTGTCGACTTAATTATATTAATGAGAGGCCACTAGAAGTGCTACTGTTTGTTCTTCCCTGATCTTACTCACGATATTGACGACCATGTTTCTTGGTCGTAAAGTATAAGCCGTATTGAACAGATTGCAGAAAGAGGTGTGAGGCACCTTGAAAGTAATCTTAACTACCACTAACGTCATGATACTGAAGTCCTAATATACTTGTGAAAATGAGATGTACAGAATTGCATTAAAATCACATAAACACGCAGTATATTCAATCCTATGTAAAAACAATATGTCATCTTTGGAAGTATTATAGTAACCATAAAGAGGACTGGTTAACAAACCTTTACTTGAAACATTTGAATTTATAGTTAAACAATTCACTTTTCAGTACTCTTCTAAATGGGGCTAACTAACCGAAGTAGTGAAGACATGCCAGGTTTACACAAAAGGGCGTGGGTTTGACTCCTCGCCAGGAACTTGAAAAATTTAAACGAGTTTTATGCTTTAAGAGAGGTAATTTTCTACCAAATTGACTTTATTCGTCTTCCATCAAATATCATAACTTCATACTCCTTCTAGTCCATGAGACCCTGTTTCTTATTGCATTTGAGCGTTGTCTTCGTTTCATCCTACGCCAGTAATTGTTATTGAACGAGAACTTTTCTGATATTGCGACAGAGATCTAGACATTACATTTTACGAGTCTTTATGACCTAATTAGATATCGCCTGTAACTGCCTCTAATCTTCAACGTGGTAGACACGTGCCATTGAGGAACAAGAAGTCAAAGTTCAGTGCCTCAAATCCTTCCCACGGTGACTTCTCGGTGGATAACCTGAGAGTCATTTCCTGTCGGGTCTTTAACCACACTTACTCCAGAATAGGCTTACATAATATTTTGTTACGCTATCATAGGTATCATTCTCAGCACTAACTCAAAATTAATAATATATATTCACAGATGCAATGTTATTAAACAACAGATACACACGTAAGTACACTTGCAGGCACTAAAAAATTGATAGGCTGAAAATTTAAAAGTCTCCAATTATCAATACGACCAAAACGAAGGAGCACATTACAGTGGCTAGCTAATTCACGGAGGTTTAATTACAATTTCTCAATAAAAGGATACATGGATCTATGTTTTTTTTTCTTTTTTTTTTTTTGCTAGTTGCTTTACGTCGCACCGACACGGATAGGTCTTATGGCGACGAAGGGAGGAGAAAGGCCTAGGAATGGGAAGGAAGTGGCCGTGGCCTTAATTAAGGTACAGACCCAGCATTTGCCTGGTGTGAAAATGGGAAACCACGGAAAACCATCTTCAGGGCTGCCGACAGTGGGGTTCGGTTCGAACCTACTATCTCCCGAATACTGGATACTGACCGCACTTAAGCGACTGCAGCTATCGAGCTCGGTAATCTATGGTTGTTGAACGAGCTTCATTCGCTACAAATTGCCCTAAACAATGACTGTCACCTTTCGTGTCTGATCCCGGCCCCAGATTCAGAGAACATCTCCACATCACTCACACTCAGTACCCAATAATCCAATGGTACTTCGAAATTTTTCTCTCAACCCTCGTCAACAATATTAATAAGAGACATGAGCTTGACATATCTTCCAGTAAAGGTAGTCTATATTCCAAAACAGGGAAATGAATACCGTACCTTCAAAGTAAGTCAGTGTGATGTGGTTTGTCCCTGTCTTCACCTACGACGACTTGGCTATCGGCATAGGCATTCTCACGTCTGGGTTGGTGGGTAAAAGTTCTCGTTCCGTAGCCGGGCAGGGAACGGACGGCCTCCTAGTCGGTAACGCCGAAGGAAGGGAAGTATGTTCAGACAAACACGAACACCCAGACCCTGAGTCAGATGAATTAACCAGACGCTGTTAAAATCTACGACCCGGCCGAGAACCGAACTAAGACCCCGTAAACCGAAGGATGCTGCGCTGACCGTTAAGCCAGGAAGTTTAAGGAAACATGTCTTTATTTACAATAATAAAAGTGTGTTCAATATCCTTTGAATTTCTAATAGACATCTCAGTGCAGACATTTTCCCCCGAAATAGATTTTTTTTTAATATTCAGTAAATCTACTGACTTATATCCTTGTATTCATGCCGAGATTCGATCCGTAATGTTGAGTGCAGAAGGCGGCTCCACCTAACACAATATGCAACTAGCCCCAGTGAAGATAATTGGAAATTACTTTTGCACTTTTGGGTCTTATTTCGCAAAGATGAAATGTTACGCTAGAAGCTCACAACAGTGCAGAATGATTGGGCAGATTGTAGATTGTGTTTATTGGGAAATGATAACCCTTTACCACAGCAGAGGGAACATGTTAGTTGCTGTGTCATAAAGAAGACAAATGGAACTCAGTACTAACGCAGGTTAAATTGAAAACCAGCTTTGAAACTAAATTCACCACGTTTAAACACAGAGTTTGTTGTTGCACAGCGTCACCCATCGGTGAAGGATTTCACCTTATCAAATCTTAGTAGAACGGGGTTGTGATGTATGCCTTCTACATCGAGACGAAAACTTCTGTTTGCTTGGCTATGCCAGTAAGCCCTATCGCATCTTACCGGAATATTAACACTAGAAGAAACATGATTTATACAACTCAAGTGGCGAGTTGTATCGTCATTAGTCTTGGCAAATTACTCGCACAGTTGTACTTTAACGTAAGAACTGTTGGTACTCCTCGCTCTTGCTCTTAACCGCACGCTTGTCTTTCTTGTGGTTACAAATACAGTACATAAAACTATTATCGGGTGTAACGTTAGTGTAGAGTCACATAAGTGAAACCGCATACAGTAGTATTTTAATACAAACAATACCTTCGGACCACTTGTGAAGTGTCAGTAGCATCTGGCAAAAAAAAAAATATTTATATTGAATAGTGCTAAAACTTTGTGCAGATCAGTACTTGATTTATAATTCACTTTTGCTTCTACAGTACAGTACTACATACTTTTCTTTTGCTTACAAGTTGCATTACGTCACACCGACACAGATAGGTCTTATGGCGACGATGGGACAGGAAAGAGCTAGGAGTGGGAAGGTAGCGGCCGTGGCCTTAATTAAGGTACAGCCCCAGCATTTGCTTGATGTGAAAATGGGAAACCACGGAAAACCATCTTCAGGGTTGCCGACAGCGGGGTTTGAACCCACTATCTCCCGGATGCAAGCTCACAGCTGCGCGCTCTTAACCGCACGACCAACTCTCCCGGTAGGCTGGAAAAGTGCACCTCTCAATGTCACCGTTGCTAGATAAAATCAGTATTTTCAACGCTCAATTTATATGAATCTCCTTCTTATCTTACTGTTTATTATGTACTAGTGCCTTCTATTTCAAAACACTCCATTTGTACAAATCTACAGCCCGTGCACCTCTCAAGGTCACTGTTGCTAAGTAAAACATTAACGGCTGTTAATTTGAGATGACCAGCAGACATAACACATACCCTAAACAAGAGGCTGTGGATTTACGTATTACTTCTACAGTGTGTACCGTAAGAGGGAGGCCATTGATCTGAATGTTAGTACTACCACGGCCGATTCGATGCAGCGTAGATCTTTTTTTTTTTTGCTAGGGGCTTTACGTCGCACCGACACAGATAGGTCTTATAGCGACGATGGGATAGGAAAGGCCTAGGAGTTGGAGGGAAGCGGCCGTGGCCTTAATTAAGGTACAGCCCCAGCATTTGCCTGGTGTGAAAATGGGAAACCACGGAAAACCACTTTCAGGGCTGCCGATAGTGGGATTCGAACCTACTATCTCCCGGATGCAAGCTCACAGCCGCGCGCCTCTACGCGCACGGCCAACTCGCCCGGTCAGCGTAGATCTAGTTGGCCGCGGTACTACCGCGTATCTTAAACTAGCGCCTTCTATTTGAACACAATCCATTTATGCAGATCTACAGCCCGTGCACCTTCAAGGTCGCTGTTGCTAGGTAAAACATTTAGTGACGCCACTTCCGTCACACATTTTGTCACGTCAAGAAAATTTTCGGATGACACCCAACCGTAAGATATATTCACACATGGGTGACGGGCCCCGACATTGTTTTCTGTCTTCCTGTGACATCTCTTGACCACATATTGAACTATTTATGACTTTCACATTGAGTAGAATAAATCGTAGATGTATATCTGCCACTTCTCTTTTATTCACGGCCTCTTTTATTCTTTGATTTAGTTTCGAAACGTCGACTTTCTTTCTGCCGGTTCAGTCAATGACAAGATGACACCGCGGAATACGGTGTTAGCCGACGACGATATTTTAGAAGAATTATATGCCGATGATCGTTCAGATGGATATAGTGATAATGAATTAGTGGAAACTGATAGTGGAAGTGATATTCAAGCCTCTACACGCCGTAATTTACCTAGTGTGCTTATTTATTAAAGTGACTCTGACGACGACAATGATGTAAACATTAATGATAGATTAGTAATTGTCGCTGAGGATGGTTTTGTAAAGGCAGATCCACCAACTTCAAAGATAAAATCTTGACTGGTTTAATATTTATGTACATTTTTATAATCAAGTGCACCCTAGTATGCTTAATAGAAAAATATCCGGTCCACAGGGTATGTGACAAGCTCAAGCATCCGGTCAGCAATGTGTTCAGATCAAAAAGAAAATGTATCTGGTTAATGTGATTTACTTGGCAGTAAAGTTGTCAGATACCACACAACTACGAGGTAACAAGCCCTGTGACATTTTTATTGTTCCCTGTTTCATTCTAATTTCCCGCCAAACCAGAGAGGGTATAGCATTATATCAGTAATACTGTTCCAGTATCAGTTGTCATGTAACGTGAAGTTTAATCAAACATTGAGGTGTGTAGTTTTATCCTACTTCTGTGTCTAAAGGGTAATCCGGAAGAGAAGAGCTTCCGAAAATAAGTATACATGCTGTTATATAAACACATCAATATCGATATCAGAAACAAATTTCTAAAGAATTCTTATGAAGTGTATTAATATATAGGTGTGAAATCTGAGAAAGTATGGGAAAAGGCAAGACTTGAAGCAGCAGAGATGTAGTTGTGGAGAACGCTCACCGGAACCACCTGGACAGAAAGAAAAAATGTTGCAAGAAATAAGAAAAAAGAGGGAGGGGGGAAAAAGGAGCTCATTCGACACTTCTTCAGACGGGATATCCCCCTGCTTAATATCCGTGAAGGCCAGATCTTGGGGAAGAAATCCAGAAGGCGACTGAAGACGTCTAAACTGAGGAACATGATCAGCGAGACAAGGATGCAGGAATCATTTAGGCTCATTTGTTAGATTTTGTCCAGAAATCTAGTAGTAATACCATCTTTTACGTTAGCCAGATGAACTATTTCAGAACTTTTCATGCGATATTAATTAGTGTAAAGAAATTTACGAAACAATAATTGACTAAAATAAATATGTGATTTAACTTCATCTTCAGATACAACGGCTCAGCTATGAAATACCCACATATATTGATAACGTAAGTGCTTAAAATTCATCCGAATTTAAAGATAAGTAATACATTGTATTATCCTCGAATAGAGGCAAGTTTCACTGTGATATGACCACTTTGCTTCACACGATCGCAATAGATCATTATATTCTTTTGTGTATCTTCCATCAAGTAGAGTGTTCTATTGAAAAACTGTCGTGTTACAATAAGTTGGTTGAAGAATAACTGCAAGTCTTCTGCATTACATCGGCCTTGATGCTGACCAGAGCGCTCGGAACACTAATAACACTTCAATAACAATGTTCCCATTAAAACAAGGAACTCTTAAATTTTGGATGGGGTTGAAGGTATGCGTATATATGATGTACCGGCATTTATTACACTATGCTACCTGCTGTAACCGCCGCTGACAAGTTACATTTTTGTTCGATTGTAGCAGTAGTGCCATCTAGCGGCGGTAAGTGGCACCAGAAGGTACAGAGCACTCATAAGTCTTAACAACAGACAGTGTAATGTTATTGTTGATTATTTCCACGGGCTTCCCTGAGAATTAAAGGCAGAGTGTCGGATTCTGGCTCCCAACATCGCAAGTTCAAAACTGACAGTGGTACTTCTTAGGTTATTCACAATAATGTTAGTCAGGATTGGCTCTATCAAAAAGTCTATTAAAACAGAAATGATTACAACTAAGTTGAAAGAATTTTTTGTTTCAAATATTTTTAAATAAGCTGGTCGTTTTCAAAATATCAGAAAGAAAGTAGGCCCTACTCTATTTCAACAACCCGTCTTGGCTCTCCTTCCACCTCTGAATATCATAGACCTAATGACAGTAAGTCCAGTATCTAACGTGATTATAAATCATATGGCGAGTATCATAGAACGTGTTAACGGCCATAAAGTAACATTTAAACATTAAATACGTCGTTTTTGTGTTTCCTGCAATCAGACATTTTAATTATTCTATTTGTTAAACGAATTATATCAGTTATTTTTGAAGACTACAATACCTGAATGAGAACCGTCCTTACCTACCAACAGAGTTAATAAATATATTGTAGTGTCTTTTTGATTGACAGTAAATGATAACAAGAAAATCGTAAAAAAGTTGCTATTTTTTGTCTCGCCTAGATAAGTTTAGTAGTATTCTTGTGTAGTTTAATGGATTTCATTGAACATTAGGTAGGCCTACATTCTTAAGTGGAGTGAAACTTATTCGGAATCATTTCTTTCGTGTTCGCTCACTAATCGTAGATTGCATACAATCACCGATTCGACCAGGAAGCAATACAATTTAGTTGAGCACAGTTATTACCGAGATTGTAGCTCAAGGTGTTAGAACATCTTCCATCACTTGAAACCTACTGAAGATTTTTCTTTCTATTAGGTATCAGTGTATAGAATTTCAGGTAATATTCGGAAGCGAACGGCCACGTTTCCACTTGAGAGTGTATTTGGTAATGTTTATAAAATAAAAATGTATAACATGGGTCGGTGGATGCAGAGTGGGATCCCGACCGACAAGTAGCCACGGCTGGTCCGTGGTCTGACAGCTCTGCACTCCGACCAGCCTACCGAGACTTTACGCCTCTGTATTCGGGAGACAGAGAGGGGCTAGTCCTCAGGGCTGGCCATCACCGTCGGCTGTCCTGAGAATGGTTTTCCGTTGTTTTCCATTCTCCTTACTAAGGCGAATGCTGGGACAATTCCTAGTATAGGTCACGGCGGCCAACCCTCTCGCCTTCACCGCACATCTCCTTCACCGTAACATAACTCCCGGCCTGAGAGACGGCGTCACTGCCTAAGAGGCTCGCCTCCCCCTTCAGGGAGGAATTAAAACATTTAAGTAGTAAGCCTAGCAGTCATTCTTACGAAGACTACAATAAAGAAAAAGAAAGTGTCATCGACACGTTACACCACAAGCCAAATTAATTAGAATTTGAGAACACAAAACAGGAGATATTTATGCAGAAAGGTATCAAGCGACGAAATTTTTTCTTGTACGTCTCATTCAATGAGTAAGTCGAGCATAGCAATAATGTGAGTGGGGGAGGGGATTGCAGGGTGGGAGGATAATAACTCAGGAATTTCCTAATGATATTTTCACTTTTCCTTGCACAAAAGGTCGTTTAAATGTAGGCCTACGTAGAGAATAATACTACGCCAGAAAAAATCTCAAACTGATGAAAATGCCAAATGACAACTTAGACCACAAATTCTGATTCTCAGGAAACAAAACTACCGGTCATGACTAACGCACTTCAGTTGTTAAGAGGAAGACAAATTCAAAGTAGGCTTTTCTACAATTAGACACGTTTCTATAAGTTTATATATTAAGAAAATAATTATGTTTGTCTCGGGTGCTGAATTCCATGGAAATGTTGATCAAGTAGGTGAAAATGATTATAAATTCACTGCAGATTAAATACAAAGAGGGATAAGAGATAAAGTAGTAAGCCGAATGAATGAAATTAAATTTAAGGAAATATTTGGTTGGTTTGGTTGGTAGAATATGCCGAAAAGCATGTTTTACGATATAATTTAGCGATGGGAGAAGAACTGTAAAAGAAACTGTGAGCTAACTGAGCAAGTTGTGTACACGGCAAGAGTCATGTAGCTATAAACTTGTATTTAGTAGATGGTGGGTTCGAAACACATCGTCGGAAACTGTCATGGTATTTCATGGTAGTCCATTTTCATACGAGTTAAATGCCGGGACTGTGTCTTAAATAAGGGCATCGTCACTTCCAACCCATCTCAGCCCTTTCTCATCTGGGCGACACCGAAAATTTATCTGTGTTAGTATGGCATTAAACCTCTACCGGCCGAGCCGAATGACTCAGACAGTGGAGCACTGGCTTTCTGAACCCTAGATGGTTGGTTCGATCCTAGCTGAGCCCGATGGTATTTGAAGGTACTCAAATACGTTAGTCTCGGGTCGGTAGATTTACCGGCACGTAACAGGTTCTTGTAACTCAAAAATCCATCCCCTCAGCGTTTTCGAAAGTCGTAAATATAATTAGTTGGATGTATTATTGTTGTTGATATTATTATTATTAATAATAATATAAACCACTAGCAAAGAATTTACTCGGATGCAGAATCCAGTAACATCTAATGAAGCATTAAACATTAATTATGCGGCCATGAAGGCCTGCATAAGACCAGCCTGCAGGCACGCATCACTTCTTTGCCCGTATGAGTAATTCAGTCAACCGTAAAGTACAAGAAACTAACAAATGAAGGATGTTAATCTTTAGTTATTCATCCAATCTAGTGAATAGGTGTTCGGTATCTTAACCATCGATATTCTGAAATGCATTAATGCACCTAGCTTTGTGTGTAGATATAAACATGCTTTTATTTTAGCACACAATGGCAAGGGTGGCCTCAATTACAAGCTATTAGTACAAGTTAGTTTAACAGACACTATTGGGCAAACAAACTTCCCAACAAGTGACGAAAGATTCATAGACTACACTGCACTTTCGATTAAATTCTTGCCGTCTTACTAATAAACGGTGTATAACTTTTATACAAAGTTTATCCGCTGTTTATGTGAAATTCGTTACTAATAAACCGTGTATAAGCCTCCTGTGTATGCAGTACATGTGTTATAGTTATTCAATGAATTGCTTATACAGACCACGACCCTTGTATAAGCGTTGTATAGCAGCAAGTAGCGGAAAAAGAAACGAGTGAGCAGTTTATTTTCGTGATATTTACTATCTGCAGTAATATAATCGTGGTGAAATATTCGACTTATCCATTTATCATTGAACACACATTGAAGGAATGGACGATAACGTTGATGATCTTCACGATATTTTAAACATAGCAGACATACACCATTTAGAGGTAAAGTAAAACACTTTAAAGATACGAAATGACAATGAAAAACTATAAAAGAAATTTTGGTTGGGCGTATTTTTGTGTAATAATGTGTTATTGCTTAATAGACTTTTGAAATTGCGAGTTTGTAGAGGCAGATAATGTATAATAAAGATCTTTCTCAAATTTGAGTATTAAAAGGGAGATATTCCTTGATATAAAAATGGTATAACTTGAAAACCGTACATAATATGATTTCCATACTTTGTAGTTGAATACGCAGATATATGATGTATAAATTACTGATAGAAACATTTTTGATGAAACCTTTCTTTTAGCTACAAAAGAGTTTTTCCTTTCTCCTGAAAAGTAAGTATTTTGGAATGTGTACCCTTTTCAACTCACCGATTCAATTACAATTGCTTACGTTTTCCGTACTATCCCAGTTAGGAGCTCTTGATCTTTTCTTGAGCTTTTCCATTTCTTTCGTGGCGTTCATTACACAAGCAAGCTGGAATTCAAGAGGACAAATTGGGGCAAATGTTCGTTTATAGGTAGGGGAGTTAGGGACTGGAATAACTTACCAAGGGAGATGTTCAATAAATTTCCAATTTCTTTGCAATCATTTAAGAAAAAAAAATGGCGTATGGCTGTTAGTGCCGGGAGTGTCCGAGGACAAGTTCGGCTCGCCAGTTGCAGGTCTTTCGATTTGACTCCCGTAGGCGACCTGCGCGTCGTGATGAGGATGAAATGATGATGAAGACGACACATACACCCAGCCCCCGTGCCAGCGAAATTAACCAATGAAGGTTAAGATTCCGGACCCTGCCGGGAATCGAACCCGGGACCCCTGTGACCAAAGGCCAGCACGCTAACCATTTAGCCATGGAGCCGGACAATCATTTAAGAAAAGACTAGGAAAACAACCGATAGGGAATCTGCCACCTGGGCGACTGCCCTAAATGCAGATCAGTATTGATTAATTGATTGATTGATTGAAATAATATCAATATAAGCCAATTTCCAGCTGCCTCACTTAGCGTTGCCACTGCCTTTTCGATATGCCGTGCTACTGCGCGACTTCCGGAATGTTTTGCTCGTAGACAACCAGCAGAAGAGATCATTAAGGCGGTGAACGTGCGAAATACGTCAGTGAACTGCAGGAAGAGATTCCTACGACTTGGAACGAGTGTATACGTGCTGTATAGTAATACAATGCATATACCACGTTTATTAAGAAAAATAGACAACGCTTATTCAGGGGTTGTTAACTGTGTAACTATACAAGTGTTAAACAACTGTATAAGGACTTTTTATTATTAAGGCGGTTAGACTATAGATATTTCCGTCATTTAGATAGAATTTTAAAGGCGAATGAAAACACTTGTAATAAATAGCCGTTGAAGTGTAGTGATCTATGTAGGATAAAAATAAAAATAGACGTGAATTAAAGAGACGATTCCAGTCACATTAATCGATAACTTGGTTATAGAAGATTAAATATTACCAAGATCTCTAGAAAAATATTATTACAAACTCGCATACCTTCCGATGGGGACCGATCAGGGGGAAGGTGTTCTAAGTCAAAGTGCAGAAGAAAGGTGATGTTACAGAACGTCGGTTCTAATTCTTACTGAGTTGCGCCGCATATGAATACTGTAAAAACGTTATATGATAGATAAAGTCCTTCTTTAAAGGAAACCAGTCGGGATGAGTAGCTCAGACGATAGAGTGCTGCCCTTCCGCTCCCAAGTTTGCGGGTTCGATTCCATCCGTGGTATTTGACGGTGCTCAAAAAAGTCTGCTACGTGTCCGAAGAATTACCGACACTTCAGTACAAAATTCCGGCACTTCGACGTCTCCATATTTAATGGGATGTAGAACTAATTATTTTTTACTAGTGGCTTTAGGTCGTACCGACACAGATAGGTCTTATCGCGACGATGGGATAGGAAAGGCCTAGGAATTTGAAGGAAGCGGCCGTGGCCTTAATTAAGGTACAGCCCCAGCATTCGCCTGGTGTGAAAATGGGGAAACCATGGAAAACCATCTTCAGGGCTGCCGACAGTGGGATTCGAACCCACTATCTCCCGGATGCAAGCTCACAGCCGCGTGCCTCTAACCGCACGGCCAACTCGTCCGGTAAAACTTATTATTATTATTATTATTATTATTATTATTATTATTATTATTATTATTATGTCCGACTCGTTGGCTGAAGGGTCAGCGTACTGCCCTTCGGATCAGAGGGTCCCGGGTTCGATTTCCGGCCGGGTCGGGGATTTTAGCCTTAATTGGTTAATTCCAATGGCACGGGGGCTGGGTATATGTATTGTCTTCATCATCATTTCATCCTCATCATGACGCGCAGGTCGTCTACGGGAGTCAAATAGAATGACCTGCACTTGGCGAACCGAACCCGTCCTGGGATATCCCGGCACTAAAAGCCATACGATATTTTATTATTATTATTATTATTATTATTATTATTATTATGTAATGTCATTTGTCCCACAATTAGTTATATTTCCTTAAGATGCTGATGATTGTGAAAACTACGCTGTTATAGGTTTGAATCCCATAAAACGGAAGCTGTTCTGCAGGTCAATGATCACCAATTGGAAGCCAGCACAATTGACGGTGGAATTAGACACAGATGTTATTCTTATGCACATGACTTTGGCAGCTGATCTCCCCAAAGTTGGAAGTGGCCAACCGATCAGCTATGATGGGAAGTATCGATCATTTTATTAGCAATCCTATTATCATCATGAGAAAGGCAATGGGACCGTTTGAGGCCACGCGCGAGGGCTCAGCACGTGTTCGGACTGCGGATGGGGCACACGGCGGGCCCTCGGGACTGCTTGCCAAATTCTCTCGGCTCGTGGGCCATTATCCACAGCGCTGGAGTGCTGGTACGCCCGGCTTGAGGTGACTATTTCGACAGCAGCGGAGTGGCTGGAAAGAGGGATATAGGTGCTGCCAAACTAAACACTCAAAATGTCGCTACAAAATTGACAAAATTGTGTTACTTCAAGTGCACGAATAAATCTTTGCAAGAGGATCCTAGAACAAAGAAGCAAATAAAGTATGAGAAACAAACAAACCGGAAACAAAAAACAAAAGACAACAAACAAGCATCCAGTCAAAAAGAAACAAATAACTTAAGCATAACCTCTTACCCTGATATTAGGTTTATTTAGTGAAATGTCGTATGACTTTTAGTGCCGAGATATCCCAGGACGGGTTCGGCTCGCCAGGTGCAGGTCTTTCTATTTGACTCCCGTAGGCGACCTGTGCGTCGTGATGAGAATGAAATGATGATGAAGACAACACATACACCCAGCCCCCGTGCCATTGGAATTAACCAATTAAGGTTAAAATTCCCGACCCGGGACCCTCTGAACCGAAGGAAAGTACGCTGACCGTTCAGCGAGTCGGGCGGTTTATTTAGTAAAATACGAAGACAAATTTGAATACCTTCTCTTGCTTTTCCCACAGCCCGCGGGTACGATCTCTAGCCAGTTTTATTCCCGGCCGCCCTTCCCGACAACAATTTATTTCTTTAGATGTCGATAATGGTGAAAACTAATAATAATAATAATAATAATAATAATAATAATAATAATAATAATAATAATAATAATAATAATAATAATAAATTGTATTGATCATCATCATTAATAAAGATACAGCACACAAATTGTGTATGGCATAAACAAAGTTTGTCATATGTACTGTCACCCCTCACTGTTACAGAAGTTCATAATGGATAATCCCCGATTTTTGCATGTGATTACATGATATCGACTGCAATGCTCACTACACAGCTTGCAAGTACAGATTTCATCAGGGTCATGGAAGTACTCAGTGTTGCACAGTTTATGGTGATACCCATGGACTGCCATCGAGTTAACGAAATGTCGCATGTTCTGATTAGTCTTCGTCCATGTTCTAATCATCGCCTCTGTTGAGTAAAAATTGAGCCAGATTTCTTCCCCCTTTTTTCACTCTGTCCTGTAATAATTTTTTCCAAGCGTCTTTGGATGGAAACCCTCGCTTCATTCGGAGGTCCTCGATGAAGGAGGTCTCCTTTGCAAGCTCATATGCAACGCTAGATTTTGTGTATTTTGATATTCCCAGTGTAGCTTTCAGGAAGCGCGACTTGACTGCCTCAATCGTCTTCAGCTCAGCCAGACCCAGTTTATCCCATATAATGTCCAGTCCATGTGTGGCAATTGGCGCAATTTTCGCATCTAATAGTTTCATAGCAGTTTCTAGTGAAAGCTTGGTAATTGTTTTAATATCATATATGGCTTTGGTGGCCGCCGTTGGACATTATGTGAATTCTATAGGTTGTTGCTGTTGTTTGCATGGTCAGTCCTAGATACTTGACAGTCTTGAAGATTGTAGATCCTAGTATATCCTGTCACTTGCGGCCTCTCGGCCACCTTTCCAAAATGCCATTTTCACTGTTTTCTCTGTGTTGATTTTCATCTTGTTATCTTTTGCTCACCTGTCTAGATTGTCTACAGCTTTTTGCACATCATGTAGGGAACTTGATCCAATGACCATGTCGTCTGCGGATATTTTCAAATCCTCTATTCCTTGGCGAGTAATCTTTACCACATCACACGTCGCAATGTTAAACAGCAAGGGGCTTAGTGGGTCCCCTTGGAGTACTCCGTTAGTCTGCATGATCAGTTTCGAAGTCGCGACCTGGTCATCAATTTGTATGTAATTTGTCGTCTGTATGTTGCTTATCAGAGTCGTGAGCTTGTCTTTCCCCGTAATAATAAATGTTATCATCGATTCTCAGTGCAAATTGTCGTAACAGACGATGAATTTCAGCAATTCTGACGATCGAGACTTCTTTCTCGTGCTGGCTGCCAACGACATGGAGATCTCTCAAATTTAATCACTCTCAAATTTCATCGACCTAAGCCGAAATTTAACCCTCGAAGATAGAATTATTATTATTATTATTATTATTATTATTATTATTATTATTATTATTATTATTATTATTATTGGTTTTCCGATCACGAATTACTTTTACGATTTTCAGAGATACCGAGGTGCCTAAAAGTTTTATTTACTACTATAAGTTTTCATTTCGTCCCTGAAGGGGAGGGCGGGCCTCCCTACACGGTAACGCCGTTTCTCAGACCAGGGAGATTTGATTCGGTGAAGACATGTTCGGAGAAAGTGAGGGGGTTGGCGGCCGTGGGTTGTACTAGGAGCTGTCCCGGCACTCACCTCAGTGCAGGAAAATAGGAAATCAGGGAAGATGATTGACTTCATAGCCGTAGAGCTAATTTAAAGTTTACATTTCGTAGCGGGCGAATATAATAGTGAAAGCTGAGCATTATACGTCTCTAGTTATTCTAAGTCACGGGCTGCGAATAGTTTCACGCCAAGAAGTTTCTCAACATTCTCGTGGAACTGAGCCTTTACCGCTTATGAAGGACGAGAAACTTATCGCTAGGATCACAAACCTCCCGAGTGTAAACAGTAGCTCTTGAACGAGGCAACGTGATTTTAAGAGCGAACACAACCTTATTGACAGAAATCATATTTTTTACTTCCCTATACATTTCTAATGAGAATATATCTGCCGATTATAGCTAATTTAATTTGATATGCTTGCAACGCTGTCGGCGTTGACGCCTTGTGCTGTTTGGTTAAATGCCAATCGTTTCTGGGAATTGTAAGTGACAGATTTCCTGAGTATTATAATCATGTTACGTACTCTAAACACAACAACGTGATTAGCATTTTGACACAGTATCTCCTGCTGTTCCTAGACATGTACTGACTAACACCTGGTAGTAGTAAAAACTTGCGTGAAAGTAGCCCAAGATTATTTGTACTGGGAACTGTATCAGGCACTGTACAGGAAGACAGGTCTTACTCTACAAGTGGGTCGAATAATTGCCATATTGTAGATTATATTAAATAACCCCGTTGTACCTACCGACCACTAGCCTGTCAGAGATTAGAGTACAATGAGGTCAGCGTGACATCCTTAGGAGTATTACTTATCTTCCCTGGCGAGGTCCAATTCCTCTTGTATCAGACAGCTCCATAGTTTGCGAGACGAGCCGTAGTGATACCAATTTTAGTCCATATTTCAGGATTAAAATGTAGATTTATAGGCACATAAAATAACTCACGCGGGCCAAAATTTCGACATCTCGGCATCACCGGAAACCGTAAAGGTAGTTAGAGGGACATAAATTTAATAACCAGGGTTCGGAAGTTTATGACCTAAAAAAATTGCGTGGAAATATGCCCTAAAGCCAGCTGAATATGACTCAGAAACGATAAAATATCACTTAAATGTTTTAGGGATAGATGGCAAGTACTAGAGAATTACTAACATTTAACGTGCCAAAGCTGTGATCACCTATAATACAGCAGACACCTTTAATCATACAAACTGACAGAGATACAGTAGGTACGTTAAAACTTTATACTGTACGTTCATTATCAGTCCTGAAGCGTAGTTGTCACACTGTTTTCCTAAAAAAAAAAAAAAACCCTTATCAAGAAAGCGAAATATTAGCATGCTTTTTGGTACCTGCGGCGTACGTTCCCATAGGATCTCTTCCTAGTAATAATGTCTTCTAAATCTGCTACTTATATATTTCAGGGAAAGAAAGAATACATCTACTACAGTATTTTGAAATCTTGCATTTGAAACTCGATGCAGATAATAATAATAATAATAATAATAATAATAATAATAATAATAATAATAATAATAATAATAATAAGTGTATGGCCTCAGCTACCGTGTGCAGACTTTTTAGTTTGACGCAATCTGGCTGTCTGCTAGTCAATTTCGACTTTCCGTTTTACTCTAGGCTTACTAGATGGCATACAGAGTAAACCGAATCTGTCTTGGGCGTCTGTGGCTGAGATTTAATGAATTTTGTCGGGTAAATAACCAGTGTGTCACTAGAGATCTTTTACACGCCGACATCGTACGACATGGAGTGTCGAATGGAATTTTCTCCGCCCTTCAAAAATCCGACTACGTCTGCTGGTTTGAACCCGCCATCTTGGGATCCGGAGGCCGACACTCTATCACTACTCACAGAGGCAGTAGATAACATATAGCCTACCTGGCTGCAAACGACGCCTCAATTTAAAATTGTTCAAAATATAACCAAAAACAATAAAAATGGCCTTAATATGCATCTATATGCAACATGCTTAAACGGGGTAGGGGATCCATCATTCACAGTATTTTTTTCCGATTTCGGGTAAGGTGAACTCAGAAATGGAATATATCTTTTCCTTAACATCCGAACCTTACTAATAACATTATTATTATTATTATTATTATTATTATTATTATTATTATTATCTTTTATGATGATTCTGTTTATCAACACGGTGTTCATATCTTTACAAATTTGCCTACTGTAGATCCTGTGCCAACTCGGTTTAAGCTACAACATAGAGTACATAACTTTTTTCTTGATAATTACATATTTCAACTTATCACGTCTGATTCTCATAGAAAGATGAATGCCGAAGAGTACACGATGCAGTCATTAACGCCAAGATCCGTTATTCTGGGGAATCTAAATGGCAGAGGGAATTCCATATCCTATTAGACTGTTTGATATAGTGTGTTCATTGCACTTTTCCTTTACCTATTAAATACGTTGCTTTTATCCGCTTGAGTGGAATTGTCCTTCTGTTCCCAAACTTGCCGTTTCAAATTCAGACACAGTCGCTAAGTAACAATAGGTATTTAGTTGCGAGAGACACGTGTTAGGAAATTCAATGACAAGTTAAAGAACTATTTTCAGACCAAAATGTCGGCATTTCACTTTAAGATTTATGATATTTAAATACACTTTAGTGTTATAGAGACTGAGATTCCTACAACGATAATCAACATTAACAGTCTTTTCCTCCTCCATTTCTACATTAATTAATCATGTATACTAATTTATTAACTGCCATACCTCATTGTCCCATTCCGCTTTACATCCATGCTCACAGCATTGTTCATATATTTTTACTGCATACGGGCAGTTATGCTGGTGCTAATCGTTCCTTAAGAATATGTTACAAACGTCAGTATAATAAAAAGCGAAACTGTTAAATTTCCCGACGGAAAAATACAATTTCCGTCGTATGAATCATAAATCTTAGGAACAGTGTGAGTTGTCGTTTCTTCTCCTCGTCGATGATCAGATCAGTAACTTTAAATTTATAGTGCTGGAGAAAACTTCTGCTAGTACGACACTTCGATTATATTCAAACTCGGTAAATATACTGAAGTACCTTCGCTAATTATGTTGGGCACCGCTCCCCGTTTTATGCCTTGTGTTCCGCAAAGTAAGCGAAATATGCAAGAGTGCCGATGTGGCGTAGTTGGTTAACTTGCTAGGAATGTAATTAATGAGTCAGACGTGGTTCGAGTCGCACAGGACTTTTTTTTTTAAATATGCCCCACTCTCAGCTAATTTATTGCATTTATTTTACGAATACTACTCCGGTTCCCTGTCTGAATGGTCAATGTAGTGATCTCCGGTTCAAAGGGTCCGGGTTCGGAAAAATTCCCGATGGGACTGGGGAATTTAGCCGCATCTAGTTAATTTCTGTAGCCAGTAACGATGGTCTTTGCGTTAAAAAGTTCTCCATATATACAGATGACACGACACCACACACAACCACAAAAATTAGTTCATTAATTCATTCCTATGGTTCGGGGGCTGGGTGTTTGTAACGTGTTAAGCATTAGATTTCTTCTTAAACAGGGCCCCATCCCCACAGATCCGCAGGTCGCCTATAAGGCGACAACTCTACCGGAAGCCACACTCAGTTATTACATCACAGACATATTTAAAAGAGAAAAATACCCCTCAGCAAAATGTTGGCGTCAGGAAGGGTATCAGACTGTAAAATAGGGCCAAGTCCACACGTGGCACAGATCGCAATCATGACCCCATCAGAGTGTGGGAATGGCGGGAGTAGGAGAAGAATTTTGTTTTGGTAAATTAGTATTAGACCGCCTCTGTGGTGTAGTGGTTAGTGTGATTAGCTGCCACCCATAGAGACCCATGTTCGATTCCCAGCTCTTCCACGAAATTTGAAAAGTGGTACGAGAGGTCAGCTGAGTAAAGGCGGGTGTAATTCCCACCTCAGGCATCCTCGAAGTGGTTTTCCGTGGTTCTCCAATTCTGCACCAGGCAAATGCCGGAATGGTACCTAACTTAAGGCTACGGCCATTTCCTTCCCTCTTCCTTGTCTACCCCTTCTTATTTTCTCATCCCCTCACAAGGCCCCTGTTCAGTAAAGCAGGTGAGGCCACCTGGGCGAGGTACTGGTCCTCCTCCCCAGTAGTTTCCCCCAACCCAAAGTCTCACGCTCCAGGACAGTACCACTGAGGCGGTAGAGGGGGGGGGGGGTCCCTCACTGAGTCCGAGGGAAAAAGCAACCCTGGACGGTAAACGAATTAGGAAAAAAAAAGAGAAATTTCGTGTTAGTTCCTTTCTCTGAATTTGGTGAGCAATTATATTTGTATGGATTTATTCGTTCATAGGATTATCGAATGACTCAAAGGGAAGAACAGTGGTTTTCTTAGTCGAAGGTGGTGGTTTCGATCCCGGCTCAGTCTGGTGGTATTCATGTCGCCTCGTGCCGGTACATTTGTCAGCACATAAGAGAAATTCTGAGGAACAAAATTGCCGGCAGTTGAGTACCTTCAAAAACCGTAGAACTAGTTAAGTGAGCAGTAATACTAATAGACTAATAAATATGGTGATAGATGTTTTTGAAGACTTTTGTCTAGAGCGTGACTTTGTGCGGGAGTGAACTGTGAACAAAAGCTAGCTCAACAAAGACAATAGAAGTTTTTGAAATGTGGTGATACAGAAGAATGCTGAAAATGAGATAGCCATATTGAATCACGAATAAGGAGATAATCGAATTTGTGAGAGAAGAACGATTTGGTGAAATTTTACCAGAAGGAGATAATAATAATAATAATAATAATAATAATAATAATAATAATAATAATAATAATAATAATACCGTATTTACGCGAATAATCCCCGCACCTTAACTTTAGGAAGGCTGATTTTGAAGAAAATGCCAATATTGACGCAAAGAAAGCCCGCACCCCAATTTCGTGCCTCAATTTTTTTTAAAAAAATGTGCGGGTATTATTCGCGTAAATACGGTAATAATGGCTTGCGACCTCCGGAGAGGCCTGGTGCATGCCTCTTCGAGTTGATGCCTGATAGGCGACTTGCGCGTATGCCAGAATGGGGTACCTACTTATGACGGATTATAGTGCTGTAGACGATATATACACACCCAGCCCCCGAACCATCGGAATGAATCAATGACGGTTAAAATCACCAACTCGGCCAGTACTCGAACCCGGAATTCCTTGGACCAAAGACCAGCGCGTTAACCATTCAGCCAAGGAACCGGACGGAAGAAGTGGTAGAATAATAGAACTCCTCTTAGGGCTCCCAGGACTTGTTTAATTAGTTTTCAAGGGAAGTTCAGGCGGTAAGAACGGTAGTAGACTAAGGCATGGATATGAAAAAAAAAAAAAAAAAACAGACTAGATGTAGGATGTAATAGTTAATTAAAAAGCAATGGATACGTTGGCATGAAAAGCTGCATCAAACCAATCTATGGACTGATGACACAAACAACAACTTAAATATTTACATGTTGTAGCAGTTTGATTCCTTGGCTGAATGGCCAATGTCTCGAGCCTTCGGTTCAGAGAGGCCTGGCTTCTATTCCCGGCCGGATCGGAGATTTTGCTCCCTGGACTCCCTCTGTAGATCAGTGACAGAGTGTCGGCTTCTGAATCCCAAGATTGTTGGCTCAAACCCGGCAGAGGTAGTCGGATATTTGAAGGACAAGAAAGAAATGCATTCGGTACTATGTTGACAAGTAAAATATATCTGGGAACGTACGTGATGTTTACCCGACAAGATTAATTAAACGAAACCTAGACAACTTCTGACCCCAACTTGGCAGTTTCGATCCTGGCTCAGTCCGGTGGTATTTGAAGGTGTTCATACACCTCAACCTCGAGTCGGTAGATTTACTGGCACGTAAAAGAACTCCTGCGGAACTAAATTCAGGTACCTCGGCATCTCCAAAAACCGTAAAAGTAGTTTGTAGGATTAAAACAATAACATTATTGTTGAAACCCAAACATGGATCGCCCAACAGAGATCCATTTCTTTGCCATCTAGTACAGTAAAACGGAACTTCGAAACTGACCCTCAGGCACCGTAGATGGCGGCTCATCAAGATGCACCTGTTAGCTGTCATAGATTATTATTATTATTATTATTATTATTATTATTATTATTATTATTAATCTGGCTCGAGATGGGTTCATAGAAGTGTCAAGTCCACATGTGTGACAGTGGAAAAATCGGCGAAAGAGAAAGATTTACATTTTATAGCTCATATATGCGAATTTCCGGTCGCTATGTTTTTACAGTAGTAGAAAGGGACTTGTGCGCGGTAAAGCGTTGTGCGGGCGATTACTTCACATGTCGGCTTGGCCTCCAGTGTGTCACGGCTCACTATCACGATATGAGAGTCCCATTCAAGGTTTCCTATCAGCTGTTCTGTTCCAGTACTTACTTTGCGATCTGCCGAGCCAAGAGAAATACATTGCTCAATATGCCGAGTGGCAGCACGAGGAAACCCCTAGGGATGATCACGTTGGCATTTCTGTGCGTGAAAAAATAATTATAGACTCTTCGGAAAAATTAGCATAATATCGCATCCTTCCTCCCTTTAAATTATATAACACAGTCCTGTTGAAACGTCCTCACACTTTCTGATACACGAAGGTGCTCTCTGGGACGAAGAGGTATTTTGTTATGTTATTCATAAAATACTTGTCAGAAATCTCTTTGTAGGAGTTGCCACCGTCTTTTTCTAGGATAGATCTGTTCAAACTTTAGGGGCGCACATCCTCTGAGAGGCGCCGAAGTTTTTCAAGGGCCGCAAGAAATTCATACTAATTTAAAGGAAAACTAAGAGTCAATAAGTGCGATTTGCGAAAGTTGATACACAAAATTACATTAATAGCAAATATGTCAATAACTCTATCTAAAAAAAAAAAACGATCCGCGATCACTTAGCAATAAGTCTTTATGTGGAAAAATCGGGACACAGAGGATGAGGGGAGTTATGGTATTATCTTCGATTATAGTAAGTAGCCATGTTACGATGAACATCTAAAGGATAGATGTTGCTGTGTAGTGCATTATACAGGATGTATTATAATTAATAGCACAAATTGAAACAGTACACGATACTAGAAGCAAGGAAGTCTTAGTAAACATGGGTCCGCATGCATCTACCAAGGTATAGTCTGGAATCCATCATGCAATAAACATATAAAAGAAATAGAAAATGTTGAAGCTAATTTTCTGAGATAATTTTCCGTATCTCTAAAACTAGGACAAAATATGTGGCATATAATCACTTAATAACAAATTCTGAGATAGGTAAATAACATACTAAGAGAACATTAACAATTGTCTTCTTAAAGCCAGTCAGAATGGAACTCTCACAGAGAGAAGACATAAAATACTGGAGTACCATAAATAGTTTAATCCTTAGATTAATTTAGATCAGGGCCTCTCAAACGCCCAAAATCTCACGCGTGCAAATCGAGGCGCAAGAGCTCCGTGCACTGTGCATCGGTCGTGCTCGGCTTGTCTCGGACCAACGCTTCGTCTCTGGGCTACTCGGCTAAGCTCGGCTCTACTCGGCGCAACTCAGCTCGGATTTGGAGCGCTACGGGGCAAGTGCGGAAGAGGGAGACAGGGGGAGCGAGCAAGACAGGCGTGAGGAAAGAGAGAGTAAGCGCTATTGCTCCAAATCGAGGAGTGGGGGTCTGCACTCTGGTCAACCAACCGAAGTCGTCTTTTGCACCGTGCACAGTGCATGCACCAAGCGCATGCACCCTGAGAGGCCCTGATTTAGATTAACATTGTACATTTTTTTACAAATTGCTTTACGTCGCACCGACACAGATAGTCCTTATGGTGACAATGGGACAGGAAAAGGCTAGGAGTGGGAAGGAAGTGACCGTGGCCTTAATTAAGGTACACCCCGGGCATTTAAGTGGTGTGAAAATGGGAAATCACGGAAAACTATCTTCAGGGCTGCCGTCAGTGGCGTTCTAACCCACTATTTCCCGAATACTGGATACTGGCCGCACTTAAGGGCCCGCAGCTATCAAATTAGGTAATGTATTTTTTTAGAAGAAATTAAAATGTTAAGTTGAAACACTGTCCATAGTTCATAAGTATACTATTAGGTTTCATACTTTAATTTTTATTGTATATAACTATTATTTATAACATTAGGAGTGAAAAATGAAAATCCACAATCTGTTTCCAGCCATTCGGCTGAGTCAGGAATGGAATGAATGAAGCCCCTTTCTTGCGGCGAGGATAGGAAATGTACTGGCTGCCGAAGGCTGTCGCACTCCTCTGGGGCAATGATAAATGGCGTACATGAAATGAAACGTTAATAGAGAGTGTTTCTGGAATGAAGGATGACAGGAAAAACCGGCGTATCCGGAGAAAAACCTGTCTTGCCTCCGCTTTGTGCAGCACAAATCTCACGTGGAGTGACCGGGATTTGAATCGCGGTATCCAGCCGCGAGAGGGCGGCGCGTTGCTGCCTAGACACAGAGGCTTATAACATTAGGAATAAGAAATGTAAGTGGGCAGAAATGCCCGTTAAACAATAAATCAAATAAATGAAAATTTTAAATAATTTTAATTTGTGGTTACACATTTCTTCAGAAATTCAGCAATACTACTCCTGATCCTGTGATGTCTGTTATTGCTAAGCAGTTCCCCCTTTTCGCAGAAGCCAAGAACGGGAGAGAAGGTTCCATTCTTGTTGCAATCATGTTTGGTTTTCCTTTGCTCTACGTCGTACGGACACAGATACGTCTTATGGCGACGATGGGACAGGAAAGGGCTAGGAGTGGGAAGGAAGCGGCCGTGGCCTTAATTAAGGTACAGCCCCAGCATTTGCCTGGTGTGAAAATGGGAAACCACGAAAAACCATTTTCAGGGCTGCCGACAGTGGGGTTCGAACCTACTATCTCCCGAATACTGGATACTGGCCGCACTTAAGCGACTGCAGTTATCGAGCTCGGTGCAGTCATGTTTTAGACGCTAGCATAACAAAACTCTACCTTCAGTTAATTCACGAATGCTGATCATTTATGACAACAATCAAATGTTTAGTCTTTGCTATGTCCTAAATCAGTCTTCCTGTTTAACCGTTCCAGTGATTATGACTGAGGCATCAGTTTATTGACACACTCTCAAACAGCTGTGCTGCGTACAGGTTGTTGACAGTTTTTGCAATAATCATCGCAACACGTGTTGACAACTTACCAAGAAGAAAAGGGCACTGTTAATTGCTATTCCATTGTTAACTTCTTAGAAGTCTCTCTCTGTCTCTTATGTAATAACATGAACAGTTCTTGTTGAACGCTACTCCTAGTCATGAGACTGTCGTAAACTATTATAAATGCACCTTAATGCCTTCCCACAAAAATACAACTAATTTAAAAGTTATTTGAGTGTCAATAAATTTTCTTTGAATTGATAATATTTCTCAGGTCAGTTCACATTTTTCTGTTGGTACTTGAGGTACCGAGCTCGATAGCTGCAGTCGCTTACGGCCAGTATCCAGTAATCGGGAGATAGTGGGTTCGAGCCCCACTGTCGGCAGCCCTGAAGATGGTTTTCCGTGGTTTCCCATTTTTACACCAGGCAAATGCCGGGGCTGTACCTTAATTAAAGCCACGGCCGCTTCCTTCCACTTCCTAGGCCTTTCCTATCCCATCGTCGCCAAAGACCTATCTGTGTCGATGCGACGTAAAACAAGTAGCAAAAAAAAAAAAAGTACTTGAGGAACGTGTATTCCTATGAGTCTTCTTCTACATTTTTTTCGCCTATCCTTACCTCTATCATCTGGGGTCAGCGTAAGCCCAGTTTTACGACAGGATACCCTTCGTGACGCCAGTAATATGTGGAGGGATATATTCACACCGTGTGTTTCTGTGATGGTTTGTAGAGTAGTGTATTGTGTGTAGATGAAGCGATAAGAACTCATATTGAGACAAACACCAGTCATCGAGGAACTTCAGTAACTACTTCATAACCGGGCGAGTGGGCCGTGCGGTTAGGGGCGCACAGATGTGAGCTTGCATCCAAGAGGTAATGGGTTGGAACCCCACTGTCGGCAGCCCTGAAGATGGTTTTCCGTGGTTTCCCATTTTCACACCAGGCAAATGCTGAGGCTGTACCTTAATTAAGGCCACGGTCGCTTCAATTCCCCATTCCTAGGCCTTTCCTATTCCATCGTGTCGGCGCGACGTAAAGCAAATAGCAACATACTATTTAATTCACCTCCTCTTCTTTTGATGCCCTCTCCTCACAAAAGTTTTCACCTCAATTATGATTTTCGTAACAGATTATTATTATTATTATTATTATTATTATTATTATTATTATTATTATTATTATTATTGTTGTTCTTTAAAGGGCTTAACATCTACGTCATCGGCCTTCTCGCACCAGAGTCACCGTATCGTGGATGTCGAAGGTTCCACGTCCAGGTTAATTTTCTCCACCAGCGCACTTTCCTTCTGTACTCACTTGTAACAGGCGTTATCGGTCATTTCAGAAGATTAACCAGATACGGCCCAGGCGAGAATCGAATGCGGTCTCTCTGAACCGAAAACCGCGACGCTGACTAGTCAGCCAAAGAGCCGGACGCAGATAGCATTTTAACGACTAAGGATAGGTGCGGGACCTTGTCAGCTGTATTCAGTACTCTTAGAAGACTGCAGATTGTGGGATTTTAACGCATTTAATAGATCTGAAGAATGACTGGCCGGGTGTGTTAACGCGCTACGGCTCTGGAGCAAGCTCTGCATTCTACAGACGAGTGGGTTCGAACCCCACCGTCGACTATCCTGAGAATGTTCTTCCTTTGGTTTCCCATTTTCACTTCCAGCTAAATATCGGGACAGTACCTATTCATAGTCCACAGCTGATTCCTTCCACCTTCTTACCCTTTATTTCTTTTTCATTAGCTCCTTAACTGAGGTTGGGTCGGAAAGGTCATCCGGTCGTAAAATATGCCACATAATTTCATATCATGTTACACCTGACCACGTATGAGGAAATGGGACCAAGCTGTAGTAGTACATACATACATACATACATACATACATACATACATACATACATTACATACATTATGTGTGAAGAATGCTGAACATTTTGGCGACCACAGTGGAACAGTTGAGGATAGCTCAATTCTTAATATTTAAATAAGAATTGTATTGGTTTTACGTGTCACTAACTACTTTCACAACAGCAGATACGGCGGAATTTTATCCCGCTAGAGATATTTTACGACCATTTACGCGGTTCTCGTTATTTGGCTGTGATCTTACAATCGGCAGGTAGTGGGTTCGAACCCAATGTAAGCAGCCGCGAAGATGTTTCTGCGTGGTTTTCCATTTTCACACTGCCAACGGCCGTAGCCGTGTTGAAACACGGGCTCCCGTGAGATCTCCGAAGTTAAGCAACATTGGGCGTGCTCAAGATTTGGATGGGTTGCCACGCGCTGTGGGTAGCGGGTAAGGGAATGGAGGAGCGGAAAGGAACTGGCCACCCTACCGTACGTAAACTCCGGCTCAGGCACACCTCTGCGGAGGTTCGGACCTGACTTCGGGCAGAATATAGCCTTACCTTACTTTACCATTTTCACACTTTCCTTAGTTAAGGCCATGGTCGGTTCCTTCGCAGTCGTAGTAGCCCTGTCCTATTCCATCGTCGATGGAGGTCGGCGCTACGTTAAACAAGTAAAAAACCGAGATATTTTACGTATCAGTAAATATGCCTACACGAGCTGGCGTATTTGCGCAATTTACCGGAATGAGCCTGGATGGACCCCGCCAGCGCAGTGCTGTCTGAGCCACTCTGCCCAGCCCTCATTTCGCAGCACCAAGGAAAATTTTATACTGTTTCTGTAAATAATCAGAGGAGTAGTTGTTTTTACTGAATGGCACATGTTGCACATTACGCCTACACTGGACTAATGGGCATGTTGGACCATCCCTGGTCGAAAGGCGTGGACTGGAGCCATTATCTGTGGTTAACCTCAACGACGTGGGCGCTTCATATGTTAGTCATCTTGTGATTACTGTGTGGAGTTTACACAATGGTCGAAACTTCAATATTCTCGGCCTCAACTCGTAAACGTACAGGCTTTAACATAAAATAATTACATTTCTTACAACACATAAACATTTGGAGTAACTTTAACGTAGAATATAAATACCAAATACTTGAAAATATTCGCCCGTTGGAGTTTTTTAACCCAGACTTAACATTCAGCCCTCTTAGGTTCCTTCCGTATTGACACAACTTTATTCTTTGAAATGTTCCATTACACCTCCTCTCGAACTCCAAGATTTCAGCATAGCCTGTCTTTGACACCAAGTCATCGGCATACATCAAACTGCTTACCACATTTCCTCACCCCGGCCTACGACGAACTTGTACGTAACCTTCATGCCTTATGCTTTCTTCACCAACATTTCTCAATATCCACTCCACCTTAAATTCATTCTCAGTTGTCATTCGACCACAATTTTCGAATACACTCTTTTCCATACCATCCCATCGTACAACACAATACGCATACTCTTTTGTCGTTCCTACAGAACGACTGTGGAATAAACTACTGACCTCTGTCAGACAAACCACAACTGCTAGATTCAGGAAACATTGCCAGCAATATCTCCTCAATGATAACTGAAATTTCTATGTGATATCAACCAAAATTAAAATGTGAATTGTATTATTAGTCTCATTTCAACATTCTCTAAATTTTGAATTGTTACCAGTGATGATTCCAGGCAGTTATATTATTTTGGTAGCTAATAAGTAACAACGATCCATATGTTATAAATTAATATTGTTTCTAGATCATTCACTGCTTTGTGATCATCTTCCATCCTCATAATCATCATCTCTCATTTCAATATTACCATTATATGTAGTGTTTTTTTAATTAATTAACAGATGTAAGTAATTTTTGTTTCTGATAATTGTTGTATACGTATTGTATCACATAATCTTGTTAGACTGAAGACGGGTCCAATTGGCTTTGATCTTGCCAAACAAAATAAATATAATCTCTGCCTGCCTTTTCTATACATCTCGATAAATCATCCATGAGTACTATGGCCAACACAAGTGAAAGAATGGAGTCTTAAAACGTAGAATTTCACGACCTCTGAATGGCATTGTATTGTTTTGGGGGATATTAGGTCGTGTTAGAATTAATCAAATGCTGATGCGTCTCAGTCCTGCAAACATGATCGTCCTCAGAGCAATGCCAGTGTACAGTAGAATGAAAACCGTTAAAGGTAACTGTCACACCATAGTAAGTGGACTCAAAAGACATAAAGACCCTGTTAGAAATGTAGTTGCCTGCCTGCGTGGTGTAGTGGTTAGTCTGATTACCTGCCAGCCCCGGAGGCCTGGGTTCGATTCCCCACTCAGCCTCTGGAGGTCAGTGGAGTAGAGGGGGGTTCGATTCCCACGACAGCCATCCTGGAAGTGTTTTTTCGTGGTTTCCCACTTCTCCTCCCGTAAAATGCTGGGACGGTACTTAAGTCTACAGCCGCTTCCTTCCCGCTTCCTTGTCGATCTCTTCCAATCTCTCCCCCGCCCCCTCCCCGCAGGCCCCTGTTTAATATAGCAGGTGAGGCCTCCTGGGCGAGTTGTATCACCAGTTATATCCCCGCGACCAAAAGTCTCACGCTCCAGGACACTTCCCTTGAGGCGGTAGAGGTGCGAACCCTCGCTGAGTCCGAGGGAAAACCAAATCTAGAAGGTAAATGGATTAACGAAACATAAGGAATTTAGTTCATTCCAGGGCCTCCATAGTCAAGGAGAAAAATCTTAAGACTTAAATACGGAGGGCAGCTATGTTCTAATTTTATACAAACATCCTAGAAGGAATGCATAAACGAATCACTCTATTTACCTCACTTAAGTGTGTTTTTATTGTTTAAAAATGAAGATTGTATTATTCTTATTATTTTATTAATATTATTCCTATTCACATAATTACTATTATTATTACTATTTATGATATTTGTATTTGTCATTTGGTTAAGTGTAAGAGAGGGCCTTGAGCCCAAACTTCGCCACAAATAAAAGGTATTATCTATCTATCTATCCTCTTTGTTAAAATTATTCGGTACCGGATGAGTTGGCCGTGCGGTTAGGGGCGCGCAGCTGTGAGCCTGCATCCGGGAGATAATGGGTTCAAACCTCACTGTGGGCAGCTCTGAAGATGGTTTTCCGTGGTTTCCTATTTTCACACCAGGCTGCACCTTAATTAAGGCCAAGGCTGCTTCCTTCTCATGCCTAGGCCTTTCCTATGCCATCGTCGCCGTAAGACTTATCTGTGTCGGTGCGACGCAAACCAAATAGCAAAAGAAAAATAATATTCGGGTGTTTAGCAGTTTCTATCGCCTGGCGAGTGATTCAAGGTATAAAACTTTCCTCCTTACAAATGGCAGACGTTGCGTCAAAAATGATATGATGGACATTATGTATGGCATGCTCCGTCACAGAGACTTCTCTGGCTGGCAAAGACGTAAGTGCCTGCAGCAATTAGGGTTGAGGAACATTGCAGGCATCTTGGATACCCATAGTTCTTAACATCTTTCCCCATAACTCATGAGAGGCTGGAATGAACTGCATTCCTAACAATGTATTTCTATATCGAGTCCACTTACTGTGGAGTGACAAATCTATCTGTTGCTTTCCACCTGTTTGATCAGGACAGGTGTTTAAGCCTGATTCACCGAGCTCGATAGCTGCAGTCGCTCAAGTGCGGCCAGTATCCAGTAATCGGGAGATAGTGGGTTCGAGTCCCACTGTCGGCAGCCTTGAAGATGGTTTTCCGTGGTTTCCCATTTTCACACCAGGCAAATGCCGGGGCTGTACCATAATTAAGGCCACGGCCGCTTCCTTCCAACTCCTAGGCCTTTCCTATCCCATTGTCGCCATAAGACCTATCTGTGTCAGTGCGACGTAAAGCAAAAAAAGTCTGATTCGTGAATAGCGGTGCACGTAGCAACATCATTGAGAAGAAAATCTTCTGGTTGGCAGTTCGAGCACTTGTTTCGTTACAAATCCCGTGTTCTAGGAAGAGGTGACCAATGGAACGATGAGGTGAAATTTTTATCTGTGTCGGAGCGATGTAAAATGTCAAGTTTCTGGCGTACAGTAGAACGAAAGATCAATGTTCCAGGATGATTAGTTCAAAACGAAATCATTCCTAGGAAAGTTGTTTACCGTTCTAGGAAGTTGAAATCTCGTATCGATAACAAATCGAATGGAAATTTAAAAGCCTTTCTTATTGTCTCACATTCAGATCGTGTTATAGTGCCACTCAAGTTTTTAAGCAGGACAACAACACGGAGGGAGGGAACTATTAAACCATTTTCTCCGTGATCGTACTGTATATAATATTGAAGTGCTTTTATTTTATGTCGACGCAATGCCTTTTTAATTATACGTTGCATATATAAGTACTGTTCCCTTATCTTAGGCTATTAACCCGTTTATTTAAAGGCGACATGTACGATAAGAAAGGTAGTAGATACCGTACGTGGTACAGTCGTAACACTCATGTCTTACGAGCGAGCTTAAAACGTGTCTCGCACCTAACACCGCCTCTGAAAGGAAAAGCGCCGTTGTTACTTTCCACCCGGTTGATCAGGGCACATGTTAAAGACTGATTCGTGAATTTGGGTGCACGTAACAACATAATTGAGAAGAAAATATTCTGGTCGTCAGTTCGAGCACTTGTTTCGTTACAAAACCCATTTTCTGGCCAGAGGTGACCAATGGAACGATGAAGTAAAATTGAACATCGTAATTCTGCATATTCATTATGGTAATTATACGAATGACGAGATCAGCAAGCACAATTACGACCGTTTTAATTTAAGCTTTAAATTATATTTCAGTCTGTTTGAATCGTGCGCCGCCAATGTCTCCCACCGGCAAAACATTCCCAACTGAGAATCTCTTCAGATCACAATAACATTCATGCAATGCAAATCAGTAAAATGCCATAATTATTATTATTTATTTTTTTTTGCTAGTTGCTTTACGTCGCATCGACACAGATAGGTCTTATGGCGACGATGGGACAGGAAATGTCTAGGAGTGGGAAGGAAGCGGCCGTGGCCTTAATTAAGGTACAGCCCCAGCATTTGCCTGGTGTGAAAATGGGAAACCACGGAAAACCATTTTCAGGGCTACCGATAGTGGGGTTCGAACCTACTATCTCCTGAATACTGGCCGCAATTAAGCGACTGCAGCTATCGAGCTCGGTATAATTAAAATAAAGACAATGCAAATCAGTAAAATGGCATAATTAAAATAAAGACAAAATAAAACATTAAAACTAAAGCCAAATATTTACATTTAAAACATATTGACATTAAAAATATTGACAGTGTTTAATGTAATATTTTAAACATTCTCAATGTATTACAATATGTAACCCCGCCCCTTGAAGTACGAACGGTATTTTCATCATGCAGCGTTCTGCTATGCACGCGCTCGTTTCAATTCAGCTACGTAACGTGGTAGCAAGCAGCCTGTCGATATACCTATACTTATATACTAGTTGCTTTACCTCGCACCGACACAGATAGGTCTTATGGCGACGATGGGACGGGAAAGGGCTAGGAGTTGGACGGAAGCGGCCGTGGCCTTAATTAAGGTACAGCCCCAGCATTTGCCTGGTGTGAAAATGGGAAACCACGGAAAACTATTTTCAGGGCTGCTGACAGTGGGGTTCGAACATACTATCTCCCGAATACTGGATACTGGCCGCGCTTAAGCGACTGCAGCTATCGAGCTCGGTACCTATATATAAAATCTCTGTATAGTCCCATTGTGTACGTTCAGTTGTGAAAATGCTTTGTTCGCGCCAGACAGCGTTTTGCAAGTGCATTCATGGACGATGTGTATAATGTCTGGCGTATTCATAGTGATATTCGCTAAGAGTACAGACACAAATATACATATTGCAGTATTTGCGTATCATACGGACTGATGTTTTCAGGTGGGCCTAAAAATTGTTGGTTGCATAAAGTTACAAAATAAGAGAAGGCCGGTTAGGCCTGTACGTTGGGCCACAATCAAGTAAAAGGGGTGTTTAAGAAATTAGATTACGAAGCGTGCACGGTGTAATAAACATTCATGTTTTTTACGTTGTACCAGAATGAAATCCGACAGAAAAGCCTTAGAAACACAATCAAAGGAGCAATATTTGCTGCTTAAATCATATGTGATCCTTGCTCTGTATCCCGCAAATCAATTGCCATGCATTATCGAATTCATCGCTTAATGTTTATTCTTATGACGTCGGCGGATGCAGAGTGGCTCTCGGCCCACAAGTGGCCACGGCTGGTCCGTGGTACGACAGCTCTGCACACCGACCTGCCGACCGAGCAGAGGAAGGGTGGCCACGGCTCTACCATGGCTCTATGCCTCTGTATTCAGGAGATGGAGGGGGGGAGGAGCTTGTCTCCACCGTCGGCTATCCTGAGAATTGTTTTCCGTGGTTTTCCATTCTCCTGCACTAAGGCAAATGCCGGGACAGTTCCTAGTATAGACCAACCCCTCTCACCTTCTCCGCACATCTCTTCCCCGATACAAGTCTCCTGTCACCGTCTAGGAGGCCCGTCTCCCTCTGCAGGGAAGTGATGAAAACATTTAGTAGTAGTAGTAGTAGTAGTAGAGGCGCGCGGCTGTGAGCTTGCATCCGGGAGATAGTAGGTTCGAATCCCACTATCGGCAGCCCTGAAGATGGTTTTCCGTGGTTTCCCATTTTCACACCAGGCAAATGCTGGGGCTGTACCTTAATTAAGGCCACGGCCGCTTCCTTCCAACTCCTAGGCCTTTCCTATCCCATCGTCGCCATAAGACCTATCTGTGTCGGTGCGACGTAAAGCCCCTACCAAAGAAAGTAGTAGTAGTAGTAGTAGTAGTAGTAGTAGTAGTAGTAGTAGTAGTAGTAGTAGTAGTAGTAGTAGTAGTAGTAGTATGTTCATATCAGTAATATGGCGATTGCCTACCGAGGCTGTAAATGTATGCTGAGTTCATCTTCAAGATTGTGTGTTCGAATCCTGATCTAGGAATCCGAGTCTTTGTACACGTGTTTAGGAAAAATGCAGGAATTCTTACTGTTGGAATGGTACAAGAAAGTACAATAAAATTGCATGATGGAATAGCTTTTGATATTTGAAGCCATCCTTTTTCAACTTAACTTATAACTGTTAGGTTCTCCAGTCTGCGGAAACTAATTGTGAATAAATAAATTTATAAACTCTCTGAAAAAAAAAACATATGGTAACATATGATTCAAAATTAGTTTCGGCAGAGAGGAGAAACTAACAGTTATTTTAAAAAGGAATGGAATGGAGCTATTTAGGAGACCTTGTAAGAACAAGAGTTGACCAAGGAGATGGGATAGAAAAAACAAATGAGAAACGCCTTAGTCCATGTAGACTACGACGAAGGAACGCTAGATTCAGTTGGTAGAATAACGGGTGTAGTGGTTAGTGTGATTAGACGCCACCCCCGGAGGCCCGGGTTCGATTTCTGGCTCTGTTACGAAATTTGAAATGTGGTGCGAGGGCTGGAACGGAGTTCACTCAGCCTAGGGAGGTCAAATGAGCAGAGGTGGGTTCGATTCCCACCTCATCCATCCTCGAAGTGGTTTTCCGTGGTTTCCCACTTCTCCTCCAGGCAAATGCTAGGATGGTACCTAACTTAAGGTCACCGCCGCTTCCTTCCCTCTTCCTTGTCTCTCCCTTCCAATCTTCCCATCCCCCCCCCCGCAAGGCCCCTGTTCAGCATAGCAGGTGAGGCAGCCCGGGTGAGGTACTAGTCATTCTCCCAAGTTGTAGCCCCCACCCAATGTCTCACGCTCCAGGACACTGCCCTTGAGGCGGTAGAGGTGGGATCCCTCGCTGAGTCCGCGGAAAAAACCAACCCTGGAGGGTAAACAGATTAAGAAAGAAGAAAGAAAGAATACCGGGAGTCCGACTCGTTGGCTGAATGGTCAGCGTTCAGAAGGCCCCGGGTTTGATTCCTGGACGGGCCGGTGATTTTAATCGCTTCTGATTAATTATTCTGGCTCAGGAACTAGGTGTTTATGTCCATACAATCTACTATTCATATTCAGACAACACACTACACTACCAACTATCACAGAAACACGCAATAGTGATTACATCCCTCCATGTAGGGTTGACGTCAGGAAGGGCATCCGGCCATGAAAACAGGTCCAAATCCACATGTGCGACACAGTTCGCAGCCGTGACCCCACAGGTGTGGGAAAAGCGGTAGTAGAAGAAGAAGAAAGAAAGAAAGAAAGAAAGAAAGAAAACGGGAGCGGGAGGTGCTTTTTATCACGGGCAGTAATTGTATACGGCCTACTATACCCTATATGATACTGGAAGTTGTTTATTCTGTATAGTCTGTTCGAACCACGGACTGTAATATTTCGACACCAGTAGCCAAGTAAAGGAATATTGTTCGTTTGTCGGAAAACTGGATTACGCAAAGCGTAAAAATGTTATTACATTTCTGAGCAATGGTCTGCACGTGCATGTAACTTATCAGATTACGTCACACTTGATAAGATCTTCACTTCCTGATTAGTGGTACACTAGTTCGGCTTTTTATTATACAAACGTAATTCTACCCTGTTATATTTAGCAAAACTGCTAGCCTGCAAGTGGAAAATAGAATACACGTGTATATTCTGATTTTCACTATTGTTGACAATATTGACGTTATTAGACCAAAAAGGAGAGGCCAGACCCTTCGTCCAACCGATTTCAACGAGCTTCAATGTACCTGTTGGGGGACACTCAACAGTGACACGTGTTTAAGGGTTTAGGTTTGGTCAAAACGCTTTCGTTTTCGAAAAAAATGAGGACAAATGTCACGACGCAGGATCCGCTTCGGATCAAGTGGAGGTGATAGAACACTAAAAGGCGAACACATTTTACATAAACATGTCAGGACCGCAACGTAATTATTTCCGATAAATTGATGAATCCCCCGATACTAGTTCGATTTTTTTATTATACAAACGTAATTCTACCTTGTATTATTTAGCAAAACTGCTAGCCTGCAAGTGGAAAATAGAATATATAATCTATATATTCGTATGCGTACCAGAGAGATGTTAGCTCCTGAACAATAAAACATTCTTGTGGATGGTACGTTGAAGTGGGTTATCTTACTAGAAGCTTGTAAACAAGGAGTGTGTGGTAACTGTTATGTAAGGCGCATGTCACTAGGGATGCTGCATTACATGTGATAAATCACAAATTATAAAGCATCCTTCATGAGTACAGCATGTAAATGGCAACTAGCCAGTTCAGAATGAAATACTGTGCATAGAAGATCTGCACGCTTAGGAAGACCATAATTAAATATTCAGATTCACGACATGATTATAGGATTGATATATGTTATGATAATTTGAAAATGTGCGGGAGAGCTCAGAAAATAGTGAGTGAAATTATGAAGTTTCCCTTCGATCTAACTAGTGGCTCACAACTGATGAAATGCTGAATCTAGGGCACTGACACAGATACAGTAGGTCTTATGGCGACGATGGAATAGGAAAGAGCTAGGATTGGCAAGGGAGTGACCGTAGCCTTAGCTGTGAGCTCGCATCCGGGAGATAGTGGGTTAGAACCCCACTGTCGGCAGCCCTGGAGATTGTTTTCCGTTGTTTCCCATTTCCACACCAGGCAAATGCTGGGGCTGTACCTTAATTAAGGCCACGGTCGCTTCCTTCCCATTCCTAGGTTTTTCCTGTCCCATCGTCGCCATAAGACCTATCTGTGTCGGTGCGACGTAAAGCAACTAGCAAAAAATTAAGTAAAGCTCCAGCATTATCCTGGTGTAAAAATGGGAAACCACGAATAAATATCTTCAGGGCTGCCGACAGTGGGGTTCGAAACCACTATCTCCCGAATGCAAACTGAATCTAGTTGGTGAGAGCAGAACAATATGGCGAAATTTGACTAGAAGAGGGGGTTGCTTGATAGGACACATCTTTACACACCCAGGACTTGTTCAGTTAGATTTGGAAAGGCGTGTTTGAGGTAAACACTGTAGCGGGGAGAGGAGGTGTGCTACACCCAGACATGAATTTGATAAACAGATTAAGCTGTGCCTAGATGTAAGATGCAATAGATACGTGGAAATGAAAAAATATATATACCGCAGAATAGGACGATATGGAGAGCTGCAACAAACCAGTCTATGGAATGATAACCCAAACAATAACAACAACAACCTGGAATATCCCTCCTTCAATTACGTGCCGAAGTTGGAGAAATACGACTACGCTGTGGCGTACATTACAAATAAAGCTGCGGAATTTGAAACGCACAGAGCATATTACAATTTAAGTTATCACAGAAGATACATTCAACTATACTGGCAGAACAAATTAAACTTTGAAACTTCATACGCTCAATTCGTGGTACCATTTGGGTTATCACGGAATATACGCTGAACCTCGCTGAGACATATGAATTATGCACGTAGAAACCTGTTGTCTTATTTTCATTTGTGCTATAAATCGGAAGTAGCATGTTACATTTTTATACCGAAATTTTACAATGACCGTATCCTTTGTGATGATAAATGATGTATTGCGTGTAGAACGTACAAGTTCTTATATCAGCACAGGTAGAAAAGTACGAGAACAGTTTCGCCCATTGTCGTATTTCCCACTGGAGACGGTGGAGTTAGGAAAGTAGTGTAACTGTGTTGAATATAACAGCTGTGTCTGGAATAGGGCTCACGTTCGTGTTTAAAAATGAACACTGTAATAGGCTGCGAGTTAGACACACACTTTCAACTAATCGGGAACGATTCAGATAATTGTCCATACTTGGAAAGGAAAAGAAACAACCAACCACCCACACATACCTTCACATGGTCTGCTATTTCAACAGCATTGTGTGTGTTTATTTTGTAACTCGTGGAGTTAGTCGCTTAATTAGGGTAGCTTGCCTACCACTGAACCAGATGCCTCCAGGTTCGATTCCTAGACAGTGTAGGGATTTTAATTCAGAACTTAGGGATGCGACGGGGCTCACTCAGCATCGTGAGAGCAATTGAGGAGACGAGTGATAAGAGGGGCAGCGGATGCCGTCAAGGAAGCCAAGTAATATGGTTGAAGATATCGTCACCCTGACCATGTTGTACATCAGTATCTTAAGCCTATCTGACTTTCAAATCGAAAAACTTTCCGACATTTTCTGAAAATTAATAGCATCTCCAATCAACTCCTAACTAAAAGGAGAACCGTAGGGGGCGCATTGATAATAATAATAATAATAATAATAATAATAATAATAATTATTATTATTATTATTATTATTATTATTATTATTTTCGCCTGTTGGGGTTCAGATGGGAGAGCGCTACCTTTTTGAACCCAAGGTGACAAGTTTGATCCCGGCAATACAGTATTTGAGGAGGCTCAAATACGCCTGCTTCGTGCCGGTAGATTTAACAGCACATAAAAGAGCTGCTGTGGGACAAAATTCCGACGTCTCTGAAACCAGCAAGAAAAGTAGTTTGTCGGATCTGAAATTATCATGTTGTTGTTGTTGTTGTTGTTGTTGTTGTTGTTGTTGTTGTTGTTGTTGTTGTTGTTGTTGTTGTTGTTGTTGTTGTTGTTGTTGTTGTTGTTGTTGTTGTTGTTGTTGTTGTTGTTGTTGTTGTTGTTGTTGTTGTTGTTGTTGTTGTTGTTGTTGTTGTTGTTGTTGTTGTTGTTGTTGTTGTTGTTGTTGTTGTTGTTGTTGTTGTTGTTGTTGTTGTTGTTGTTGTTGTTGTTGTTGTTGTTGTTGTTGTTGTTGTTGTTGTTTTGATTATCCGTCCATTGGCGATACACTGCTCAACTGAGTGGCTAAGATGGTAGAGCAGTGTTTTTCTGAGCCGAAGGTGGCGGATTCGACTGCGGCTCACTCGGGTCGTATTGGAAATTCCGAAACTGTTCTCGTGGTAGCAGTTTTACCGGTACATTTAGAAATTTATACGGGACAAAATTTCTGGCACCGTAGTGTCAGTGAACATCATAAAATCAACTAATGGAACATAAAATTAAGTACACCAAATATTAACCCTGTCTACTGCGTTACTTGCTAGTAGACTTCACCTGTGAACAAGATAACAAGATAACGTTACATTTATTATGAATTTCAGGACAATAGAATTAAAGACAAGACAAGAATGAATTTTTCAGTGTTGGTGAGTGCTAGAATAAACACACTGTCCACCATCGTGTGACCGGTCGTTAGAACACGACTACTGCTATCGCTACACGTGTTTACATGAGCGTTCTGTACACAGACTAGGGTTTTAGCCAATTACGTCAAGGTCGACACATACAAGAAACTTGATGTGTGCTGAATTGCAACGCTGTCTTTTAACAGCTTCGAGACGTACAACAGCAACTATCGCAAGATTGACATAAATTTAATATTTCCACGTGGTGTTTGTACTCTTAACTGGTTGGAGATAAGTTACCTCTTAAGGCGAAAACAAGCGTATTAATGCATTTTCTTAAACACGCACATTTTATTGCATTTGGCCTGTGTTGTTCGTATTCTCAGTCCGACTAGATCGCTAGTTACAATGGACAATTAAACGGTATTCAATACCATCATTAAAGAAATCCTGTCGACAGCACCTTTAATTATGTGAATTTTCACAGGATTGGATTTTAGTACGTCATAATTATCAGTGTTGCTATCATGTTTATTGTGTCTTAAACATAACCAAATGATTTTTTTAAATAAATACATTTATTGGTAATTGTCGTGCACTTGTACCATACAGTCAGATACATGTATTTTGATCTTTCTATTGACATGAATTATTGTCTTTTTTAACAATCTAAAAGTAAACACTAACACAATAAATTAGCTTGTGCCTGCAAGAGAAATATAATCAAAGTGCGAGTTGGCTGTGCGGTTAGGGGCGCGCAGCTGTGAGCTTGCATACGGGAGATAGTGGGTTCGAACCCCACTGTCGGCAGCCCTGAAGATGGTTTTTCGTGGTTTCCCATTTTCACGTCAGGCAAATGCTGGGGCTGCACCTTAATAAAGGCCACGGCCGCTTCCTTCACACAACCAAAGTTTAACATTGTAAAACAACTTTACAGATAAAGAACATTAAATATCTTCTAAACAGTACTCGCATTAATGTGAACGTTGTTGATGTTCTTTCCCTACTGCTATGTATACAGAGATATTTATTGTGCCAAGCCTAAATATATGCCTCAAAGAGTCATTAAAAATTAAGAAAACGTGATTTTATATATTTCATACTTGAAAAAACACTTTCACAGAGGTAAGTATTTGCAAACACGGAAGATATTTTAAGTCGAAAATCACGGAGTTGAGGAAATTGAGTCTCAGACAAAAGCATGAAGAAATTAATATCTTTCTCTTTTCTGTTCTTGAGAAAATGATCTGCTTGTATATCACACAGTTCAAGTAATTAGTACGACCTATTTCTTTCTTCACTTTTTTTGCTAGTTGTTTTACGTCGCACCGACACAGATAGGTCTTACGGCGACGATGGGACAGGAAAGGGCTAGGAGTGGGAAGGAAGCGGCCGTGGCCTTAAGGTACAGCCCCAGCATTTTCCTGGTGTTAAAATGGGAAACCACGGAAAACCATTTTCAGGGCTGCGACAGTGGGGTTCGAACCTACTATCTCCCGAATACTGGATACTGGCTTTCTTCATTTCTCCGTCTTTTTACTGCAAAGAGCTTGTTAAACGTCACCAATAAAATATTAAAACTAAGGTTGTTAGCACAACACAATAAAAAAACAACTCAAGACTGAGCCCCCTCAGATAACAGCAAGTAATTGCAGTGCACTTGCAACTGACGAAGAAACATTCGTGCACATCCCTACGCGAATAGTCTATTTTAATGTTGCCATTGATGCTTTCCCGGCCCGTACTTATAGACAGGATATAGGCTTATTTGCAAGCCAGCGAATCTATTTCATTTTAACTCATTGTTGCTTCAAAATATTATATCGGAGATTTTGAACAATATCCTTGACATATACAACACCGATCATGCTTCAAGAACTCACGCATGAATTTCAAACTTTTCTAATGCATCGCGGGCCACAAAATATCAGTCAGAGGGCCGACAGGATGGACAGCACTGAGTTACAACATAGCCGAAATGGCGTATCTTGTATTTTCTTTAGTTAATTAACGTATCTGTTACAAGATTTTTACTTTTTATTTTTTTATCCGATGGTTTAACGTCGCGCTGACACATTGAAGGTTTCTTGCGACGCAAGGATGGGAAAGGGCTGGAACTGCGAAGAAAGTGGTCGAGGTCTTAAGGTACAGCCGCAGCATTTTCTTGGTGTAAAAAATGAAATGGCGTACGGTTTTTAGTGCCGGGTGTAACCGAAGACAAGTTTGGCTCACCAGATGCAGGTCCTTTTGATTTGACGCCCGTAGGAAACCCGCGCGTCGTGATGAGGATGAAATAATGGTGAAGACGACACACACACACACCCAGTCTCCGTGCCAGATAAATTAACCACTTATGGTTCAATCCTCGCTCATTTCGGTGCTATTTGAAAGTGCTCAAATATTTCAGCCTCGTACCGGTAGATTTACTGGCACGTAAAATAACTTTTCTGGGACAAAATTCCGGCACCTCGGCGTCTCTTAAAACCGTAAAATTAGTTAGTGGTACGTGAAGCTATTATTATTATTATTATTATTATTACCGGGCGAGTTGGCCGTGCGCGTAGAGGCGCGCGGCTGTGAGCTTGCATCCGGGAGATAGTAGGTTCGAATCCCACTATCGGCAGCCCTGAAGATGGTTTTCCGTGGTTTCCCATTTTCACACCAGGCAAATGCTGGGGCTGTACCTTAATTAAGGCCACGGCCGCTTCCTTCCAACTCCTAGGCCTTTCCTATCCCATCGTCGCCATAAGACCTATCTATGTGGGTGCGACGTAAAGCCCCTAGCAAAAAAAATTATTATTATTATTATTATTATTATTATTATTTGGAAGTGTTTTTCTTCCGCACCATGCCACTTTATAAGAACGATAAATTGCTTGAAAACAGATTGAAAATGCATTACGAACAAAGCGGAGCGGCTTATTATAATTCCAAAACGTCAACAATGCTAAATGTAATGCGATCGTCTCAAAGATCAGGTGGCCGAGCGTCGGCAGACGAGTTCCCACTGCGAGCACACCTACTGGCCCAGTGGGAGAAAAGATATGGAGCTCATGGCGCTGAAGATATGTCACTTTTTTAAGGAATTAAGAAGTGTCTACGCTAGGTCCCGTTTCGTGAGGTCGGAAGTGAAGTAAAATGTAAGCATGCGGCATGCTTTACTGCCGGATGCCCTTTCTCAATTGAGGAGCTAATGAGGATGAAATAGATTATGGTAAATTAAATTTGGTAAGGAGGTGGAAGGAATTAGCTGAGGCATATGCATAGGAACTCTCCAGGCATTTGTCTGAAAGTGAAACCACAGAAAACCATTTTCAGGACATCCGATGGTGGGGTTCGAGCACACTAGTCTCCCGAATGCACAGCATGGCTCCATAGACGTACCGCGTTAACACGCGGCCACTCCGGTCGGTAATTAATAAAATGAAAAATCCACTGTCTGTTTCCAGTCATTTGACCAGGTCAGGAATGAAATGAATGAAGCCCCTCTAGCGGCGATGACAGGAATTGATCCGGCTGCGGAAGCCTGTCGCACTCCTCTGGAGCAATGATTAATGACTGACAGATGAAATTAAATGATAGTGGAGAGTGTTGCTGGAATTAAAGATTAAAGGCAAAACCGAAGTACCCGCAGGAAAACCTGTCGCGCCTTTGCTTTGTCCAACACAAACCTCAAATGGAGTGACCGGGATTTGAACCACGGAATCCAGTGGAGAGAGGCCGGCGAGCTGCCTCCTGAGCCACGGAGGCTCTAAAAAATGTCAATAATAAATTTTCAGATCCCTACTGATTGCGTAATTTCGACAATACCTATCACTTAGTACTTCGTCAAAACCAGCGGCAGTGCCTCGGACACAACCCTATCCGATTTTTGATTTCATTTTCAAAATTATAGTTTGCTTTTAGGACATGGTGGCTAGAGGAAAACCAAAATGTCAATTTTTTACGTCCAGGTACCTTTCACGGCATTTCTTGTACGGTTCCGTAATTCGAGATGCATTTGTAATGAAACTCTACAGTCAGTACTGTAACCTGGTTTATCAAAACTTCCTTCCACTGAAAGTTATTGCAGGGTAGTTTAAAAGGTCAATAAAATACAGTAGTGAATTTATTTCAATTTTCATTCTGATAAAACTGTCATGGAAGTCGCTGATTTTTTTACTGCAAGGAAATGTTAATATCAAACTGCGGAAATGAATTACTTTGTCAATCATATTCTTCCTCTACTGACGTATACTCAGACTTAAATTTACCACTTCCTGTTGCCCCACTTCCTGCCTCATTCCGCTCTCTGACCTTTCAACTGTATATCGTATTGGTGACCGTCCTATTAACACCACTACACCTGCGTCTGCTACACCCACCGCTTGCAGTAGTAGACCCTACCCACAGCGAAATACAAGTTAGTTTGACGTTCAGTCTTTGGTCACTATAATACTAATAATAAGAAGAAGAATGTGCACTATATATAATACAGACCGGCCTAGCGGTGTAGGGTTAGCGTGCCTGCTTCTACCCGGAGGCCCCGGGTTCGATTCCCGACAAAGCCAGAGATTTTTTACCTGGATCTGAGGGCTGATTCGTGGTCCACTCAGCCTACGGGATTAAAATGGATGAGCTATCAGAAGGTGAAATAGTGACCTCAGTCCGAAAGGTCAAGAAGACCGAGAGAATTCGTCGCGCCGACCACACGACACCTCGCTTGGTGGGCCATAGCCTTTCGGGGATGTTACCTCACGGGGTTTTGTTTATATAGAGAGAGAAAATAATCATCTTATACAAGTTCACACCTAATGAAACGACGGCAAGAAATTTGAAACTCAAAAGCGCGTGGACACAAGGAAGACAATAGACCCTTACCGAGAAGATGAGGAACTTTCAGGAAGATAAACAAGAAGACCAATGTTAAGTAATGGCTGTACGTGCTCCTTAGAGAGTCAAACACAAAATAGTAGTAATAACAATAATGCTTGCCTGCTGCCATTTCTTGATGGATACAGTACTTTTGTATCCATCTCTTGGCACAGGCCAGAGTAAAGTGTAGCTTTCACCCAAGTCCCAGTCTCATCCATGGCTGTGACAATATGGAAGCTGCTGGGGTATGGGTAGTGCTGAGTAATAGCATTCAGAGCACGACTAGTGCATCTGAGTGTTATGAAAGGTGTTGTTCATAGGGTCAGTCGTGCTGCAATAGCACTTTCTGACCCAGTCAGGAAAGCAATGGCAAACTACCTCACTCCTCGTCTTGCCTAGTACGCCTCATTTTGGTGCTACCATTGGTTTTTGCGGTTTCCTTATAATCGCATAACCTTTAGTGGTGCTATTTGAGGATCCAACCATCCTCTGGGCTGATGACCTAACAGACAGACAACAATAATGCTTTTCGTTTTACATCCCATAACTACTTTTACTACCACGCACCACAGAAATACACTATAGTGATTTCATCCATCCACATAGGGTTGTCTTTGGAAAGTGCATTCGACCGTAAAACTGTGCCAAATGACAGTAAGTAACTACCCTAAAGAATTGGAAAAATGTCCAGGAAGAAGATATTTGTAATACTATCCAGTTTTTCGTTAATTGGCTACAGTAGTAGTACTTTTTCTCCCTCCTCTTTATTCTTCTCACAATCTATCCCACCGTTCCTCTCTCTACTTTTCCACTTTCTTTCTTCGGCGTTATTCCTACACCATGGTTGGGTCACGGGTGCGAGCTGTATCGCACATGTGGACTTGGCGCTGTTTAACGACAGGATGCCCTTCCTAACGTCAACCCTCTTTAAAGTGATATATTCGGTGTTAATGTGGTAGCTGATAATGTGTTGCGTGTATATGAGTAGGTGTTTGTTGAGACAAACATTCTGACCTCAAGCCAGAGAATTAACCAGATTCAAATATAATCCTTGACCAAGGCAGTAATCGAATACATCCCTCTGAACCAAAGACCGCAACACCGACCTTTCAGGCTAAGGAGCCCTGGACAAGTAACACTTTTCCAATTACCAAGAGATCATTGAGATTAAAATCCCACTCCGCTGATCGACTATCAAACCGTAGCCACGTACGGTAGAGTCTATTTATGAAAAGATTTCGCATTTCGTCATGTCAAGGACAGTTTGACACTGTAGCCTGAAATGTCCAGGCCTACCTCTTTACGGTTCACGAAGTCGAGGACTGGAACTCTATTACGTAACAATGGCTTGCTTAGTGTTATTTTTATAGTCCCGGTTTCGGCTTCCGCTACACTTGCCTAGATGCTTGATGCCAAATTTTAGATAACACTTAAGCTATACCGAAACATGTTTCATTAATGGCATTGCTACATACTTTAGTACTATCAGGATATCTAATGAAATTTCGAAAGAGAAGCCTTAGCGCTGAACTGGTACGTTCTGAAGTAGGTCATTCCTAATTCAGGCAACACTCAAAATTGCGATGTAGTTTATGGTAATAATAATAATAATAATAATAATAATAATAATAATAATAATAATAATAATAATAATAGTAATAATAATGTCCGACTCATTGGCTGAATGGTCAGCGTTGAGGCCTTTGGTTCAGAAGGTCCCGGGTTCGATTCCCTGCTGGGTCGGGGATTTTAATTGTGTTTGATTAATTCTCCTGGCTCGGGCACTGGTTGGTTGTTTGTGTTTGTTTGAACACTTCCCTTCTCATATTCAAACAACACACTACACTACCAACCACCACAGAAACACGCAATAGTGATTACATCCTTCCATATAAGGGTGGCGCCAGGAAGGGCATCCGGCCGTAAAACAAGGCCAAATCCACATGTGCTACACAGTTCGCACCAGCGACCCCACAGGAGTGGGAATAGTGGTCGAATAATAATAATAATAATAATAATAATAATAATAATAATAATAATAATGGACAGCCTTGGTTGCCGAAAGGTGAGTCCTATCTTGTAAAAAATAAATATACATGATTTTATTGAGTTTTATTTGAAAATTTAGTTCAGGAATCGATGACTAATCCGGTATAATAAGAAAATTCAACAAATCACAGTTGCCCATCGTCAAAACATTATTGTTATGTTTTATCCCTTTCAATTTATCACACCTACATACACACACTTTTCTAAAATATAAATACATCAGAACACCGCATTACAGATTCCTTGACCTGAACACCAATATTGTCTTGAATACCGTAATATATTTGACCACAGAGCGCACAATCTGCAGGACAAAACCCTGTCATTATGATGAAGGCGACAGCCGACATATTAGTAGGATGCAACCCGAGTAGATTTTTATAAAATTGTTTTTACGTCGCAACGACACAGATAGGCTTTATGGCGGCGATGGGATAGGAAAGGTGGAAGAGTGGGAAGGAAGTTACCATGGCCTTAATTAAGGAAATAATGGAAAACCATTTCCAGGGCTGCCGACAATGGGGTTCGAACCCACTATTTACCGAATGTAAGCTGATAGCTACTGTACGTGACCCAAATCGCACGGCCACTTCCTCGGTCAGAGTAGTTTAAATGGAAAAATAAAATAGTTAATTTCCGTGCTGAAAGGTTTGTTCTCTGAATAGGTTACATACAGACGTATATTTGTTGTCCCACTAACAATTTTTATGGCTTTCTGAGACGCCGAGATGCCGGAATATGTTCACAGATGTTATTTTACGTGTGGTAAATCTACCGACACGAGGCTGACGTTTTTGAACACCTTCAAATATCACCGGACTGAGCTGGGTTCGAAACTCGCCAACTTGATCTCAGAAGGCCAGCGCTCTACCGCCTGAGGTAGGCTACTCAGCTCGACAATGCAACTCGAGCTCCAGATACCCTAAAAATATTATCCTTATATTACTACAATCATTTTTTTTTTTCTGCAAGTTGCTTTACGTCGCACTGACACAGTTAGGTCTTATGGTGACGATGGGACAGGAAAGGGCTAGAAGTGGGAGGGAAGCGGCCGTGGCCTTAGTTAAGGTACAGCTCCAGCATTTGCCTGGTGTGAAAATGGGAAACCACGGTAAACCATCTTCAGGGCTGCCGACAGTGGGGCTCGAACCCACTATCTCCCGAATACTGGATACTGGCCGCACTTAAGCGACTGCAGCTATCGAGCACGGTTACAGTCAATTAAATAAGGGCTATAATAGCAAACAACTCAGGACTGGCGAGCAGTTAGAAGGGCAAACAGGCAAACATTTAGATATCTATCTCAGTCGTCATAAAGTGACCTTAAATCCGTAGATAACCTAATTTACGATCAAAATAACCATCCGTCAGACAGACAGAAAGACAGACAGATAGGCACTTCATTCATATTGAACTTTAGATACAGATATTTCTTTCACAAATCTTTATTTCTTCTTACTGCATTCAACTGGGTCTAAATTCACATTCCGAACATTTCAATACTTTATGCGGTATTTTGTGCTACATAGTCTCTGTTTTATAGTACTTAGCAACTCGGTTCCAAACAAGCTCACTGTTACTCTTCGGCGAATGTTTCGAACCCGCTGCTACATTAGATTCTCTGTCCATTCTCATTTCTACCAAACTCACGAGCATCTACCATCAGCTTATGACTAACCATCAATGTAAAAATCAAGCTTGTAGTTTGATGCGACTCCTGTTATGGTTGTTGTTGTTGTTGTGGTGGTGGTGGTGGTGGTGGTGGTAATCATAGCCAAAGAATCTTTAGTTTTACTTCGACTCTTAACCACCGGGACTTATATTTTCACTTTAAAATTCCACATGCATTAGCCAGGTTTATAACCACGACTACCTTAGCAGTCACAATATTACTGGAAGGTAAAGCCATTTATAATTTTTTTTTCTAGTTGCTTTACGTCGCACCGACACAGATAGGTCTTATGGCGACGGTGGGACAGGGAAGGGCTGGAAGTGGGAAGGAAGCGGCCGTGGCCTTAATTAAAGTACAGCCCCAGCATTTGCCTGGTGTGAAAATGGGAAACCACGGAAAACCATCTTCAGGGCTGCCGACAGTGGGGTTCGAACCTACTATCTCCCGGATACTGGATACTGGCCGCACTTAAGCGACTGCAGCTATCGAGCTCGGTATTATTATTATTATTATTATTATTATTATTATTATTATTATTATTACTGATGTAGGCTTACAACGACCAATGTCCGAAAGCTATTCGGGACTTCTCAGGGGTCGGCTGACGATCTCTGAACAAGTTGGCTACATCGAATACAAGACACTGGAGACGAATAGCTACGATTACATAGCTGTGGAATACTGTAAGTACCTTTGTGTTAATAATAAGGAATGATCCTCATTGGGATAATCATATTAACATAGTTGTAAAGGATGGTTACACATCTCTTCACATATTTATGAGGGCATTAAAGGGTTGTAGTAAGGTTGTAAAGGAGAAAGTTTTTTAAGTCTCTGGTAAGAACTCAATTAGAGTATGGTTCCAGTGTATGGTAGCCACACCATGATTTCTTGATACGAAAACTGGAAAAGATTTTAAAGGAAATTACCACGATTTGTTCTGCATGATTCTCGACGAAGGAGTAATGTTACGAAAATGTTGCAAACTTTGGGTTGGGGAGACTTGGGAGTAAGGAGAAGAGATGCTCGACCAAGTGGTATGTTCCTTAGCTGTCAGTGGAGAGATGATGTGGAATGTAATCAATAGATGAATAGGCTTGAGCGGAGCTTTTAAAAGTAGGAAAGATAATTATAATTATAATTTCGTGTGGCTATTTCTAGCCGAGTGCAGCCCTTGTAAGGCAGACTCTCCGATGAGGGTAGGAGGCATCTGCCATGTGTAGGTAACTGCGTGTTATTGTGGTGGAGGATTGTGTTTTGTGTGGTTGCAGGGATGTTGGGGACAGCACAAACACCCAGCCCCCGAGCCATTGGAATTAACCAATGTAGGTTAAAATCCCCGAACCGGCCGGGAATCGACCCCGGGGCCCTCTAAATCGAAGGCCAGTACGCTGACCATTCAGCCAACGAATAGGGCAGTAGGAAAGGTTATAATATGAAAATAAAATTAGAATTTAAGAGCATAAACTGGGGCAAATATTCATTTATAGGACAAAGAGTAAGGGATTGGAATAATTTATCAAGAGAAATAATCTATAAATTTCCAAGTTCTCTGAAAAAAGGATAGGTAAACAATTGACAGAGAATCTGCCATCTGGGTGACAACCTTAAATTCAGACCATTGATGAATTTTGAAGATTTGTGTGGAATCACACACTCCTTTCGGGTCTCTGCCTGATTCATCATTCACTAATTCTTTAGTTTCTAAAGTTTAAAATTACAAGACGAAGAAGTTTCCTGCCAATTACACCATATAACTTCTATCTCCCGCTCACTTTGGCCTCCAATGCCGGCTGATATCGTTCAGCTACAGACTTAGAACCGCTCACTGGAAGATGAACACATTAACCTAATATGGTCATTTATTATTTACATAACATGTTAAATGCCCCGTGATAAATGTAGTTATGTGTTTATATAGACGTCTTCTGTAACGACCCATAAATAAGGTTATTGCAGCAATAACGTAACTGTATAGTTTATCACATAATGATGTGTTGCAAAAATGCACCATGTCTTAAAGTTTCGGCATTTTATTCACCCTTTAGAGCATCCTCGAAGCACTGACGTTCACACCGTTCATAAATCATTATTGCAATTTATTTCTGTAACGATGAGTATGTTATGTTATTGCTTCACTTTGGGAATGGTAACTTCTTGGTCCATGGTTAATTTAAGCAGTTGAGACTAAGGGTGGAATGATGGTGACACTGGAAATTATCTTTCAGGCTATACATGGAAAATAAGCCCCTAAGGTTGAATAATTTATTTCAATCCCTTATATTCGAACCATATTACATGATCCAAGAAGAATTTTTAATAATTATAGGTATTATTGTGTGCTCGGCATCACAAAAATCCTTTTTGATCTTAAGAAACACACAGATCTAACAAATCTTTCATCAAGAAATACCTTAATCAAGAGTGTTAATCACAACAGTGATCATTTAAGATTTTATCAAGCACAACTGTTATTCCCAAGAACATGATCAATATTTTTATGCACAATTCAACTGTTTTTACCGATCATTTGACTTATAATTTTAACAAAATTTGCTAAGATTTTATTTTAAATGTCGTACCATACATCAATGTCTCCATGACACTACAGCGCTGACGAGCCTTGGCTTCTCGAGCGACCACTGCTCAGCTCGAAGGCCTGCAGATTATGACGTGACGCATGGTCAGTGTGATAAATCCTCTCGGCCGTTATTCTTGGTTTACTAGACCAGGGTTGCCATCACCGTCAGATAGGGCGAACACAAACACCCAACTCCCGAGCTAGAGAAATTAATCTGACAATGTTAGAGTCCCATACCTGGCCGGGAATCGAACTGGACCCTCTGAAGTGAAGGCCAGTATGCTGATCATTCAGCCACGGAGACGGTAATTTTAAATGCAGAGCACTGGACAGAATAATTTGATATACACGAAACTCTCCCTCTATCTGATAAGATAGCCCCAATATCAAAACTGCAGTTTTTCTACATAAGATTGCCAACAGATCGATTCAGTTTTTCACTGAGCAATACCGCCCTAGTGTCAGTTAATTCGAATGTACCAATAATATAGATTTTTAGAAATAATGCACTCTTTGTAAGTAAGCCTGTACATTTCCCTGTTGTGTAATGCAGTTAGTTTGATGCTCACCAACAAATTTCATGGTTATTTGTCAAATTTAGTCACATTCGATTGGCATTTAAGGGTGCTTAAACATTAGAGATCCGTCTAAGTTGATTAAGCTCCAAGTTTCTAAAACTTGGAAAGTTCAGGAGCTCTTAAAACGGTAAACAATTGAAGGGAAGTTTAACTCCTAGCGTTAAGTGCTCAGGATTGTCCGGTTCTTTGGCTGAATGATCAGCATCGTAGTAGACTCCTGACCGGATTGGGGGTTTTAGCCACATTGGCTGTCTCAGTACAAATGTACCTCCTTACAGACATACAACTCATCACACTACCGATCTCCCTACAATACATCCCTCCACATAGAGTTAGCGTCCGGAAGGGCATTTGGCCGTAAAACAGGACGAGTGTATATATACAACACACTTCGCATCCACGACCCCACTAGGATGTGGGGTATTGGAAGAATAATAAGAAAGGTAGATAGGGTTCCTGACCTTGGTGACCTGATCAGTATATAATAGAACAACAGTGGCGTAGATATGAAGTGTGCAAGTGAAATTCAAAACAATCCAGTGGCCGGCTCCATAGCTAAATGGTTAGTGTGCTGGCCTTTGGTCACAGGGGTCCCGAGTTCGATTCCCGGCAGTGTCGGAAATTTTAACCATCATTGGTTAGTTTCTCTGGCATGGGGGCTGGGTGTATGTGTTGTCTCCATCATCATTTCATCCTCATCACGACGTGCAGGTCGCCTACGGGAGTCAGATCAAAAGACCTGCATCTGGCGAGCCGAACTTGTCTTCGGACACTCCCGGCACTAAAAGCCATACGCGATTTCATTTCAAAACAATCGAATAAAATATATCAACAAAGAGTTGTATCTGAAACGTATGTCCTTGTTTTATCTCTTCTAGGAAATGAGTAACCTTCACACAACATTTCAGACAATATGAGAATTCCAGGTGCAGAACAACTATTTCCACCAATTAATTATTCTCAGATTAACATGGGAAATCGTTTAGCGAAGGAATCTTGCTCTGCATGCGAACGCCGCTTCTCGTGTCTGTGTGCATATGACCATGAAAAAGTGTCCGTCGCTCCAAGGTGTGGATACAACCTCTGCAAATAAAGTTATAAATGTTATGTCGCCTAATTTGGTAGCTCTGTTCCATTCATCCTTTAACATAGTTCTTATCATCATGTATTTTTCTTAGCCCAGTGTTCCGGGAGGTATTCCGCAAGCATGTAAGAACCATCATTATTGCTAGTATATATAGTTAATTTTCTTGACATTTATTACACAGTAGATACCTACAATGCTCTCTTTGATGTCGCCGGCATGTCATGAATATACAAATTGCATGCATTTTAGTACTTTATGAACAGTCAAGGGATGTATTAAATGCTAAAACCTTGGTGCCTGTATTCGTTTTCTTTCCTTACTTACAAAATTGTAATTCTTCTTATGTGATACAAAGAATGAAATATTTCTATATTCAAATAGGGTCCAATTTATCAACCAGATATTCTCTTGGCATAAAGGCCAGGGAAAGCATATCAGGTGGCTGTGTTTTGCATTAGAATCATCCTACGGTTTGTTCCACAGGCTCTTACACGGTTTTAATCTTCCTACTACCTACCATAATGTCAGTTGTATCAAATAATTCTCGGATTATGTACGGTCTTATATTCTGTTTCTGTTCCTTTTTATTAGTTTTCCTTCAGTTTATTCTGAACATCTCTTTATGGATGCGAAATGACCACATTTAACTATTTCAGTCCTTTTGGTGCTAATCATATCAGGCATTCGCAAGTATGTCAGCTCGTTCAGTACCTTATAATACTGTATTATTATTATTATTATTATTATTATTATTATTATTATTATTATTATTATTATTATTTAGATATAATATAGCATCTTGGGCTTATGCGGTGTCAGGAAAGCAACGTGAAACTCTGTACGTTTCGCAGAGAATTTTTCCCGCCTCTGTGGTGTAGTGATTTGTGTGATTACCTGCCACCCCCGGGTTGTTTTTTTTTCTTTTTTTTTTCTACTGGCTTTACGTCGCGCCGACACAGATTGGTCTTACAGCGACGATGGGATAGGAAAGGCCTAGGATTTGGAAGGAAGAGGCCGTGGCCTTAATTAAGGTACAGCCCCACCATTTGCCTGGTGTGAAAATGGTAAACCACAGAAAACCATCTTCAGAGCTGCCGACAGTGGGATTCGAACCCACTATCTCTCGGATGCAAGCTCACAACCGTGCGCCCCTAACCGCACGGCCAACTCGCCCGGTGCACCTCCGGGTTCGATTCGCACCTCAGCCATCTTCGAAATGGTCCTCCGTGGTTTCCAACTTCTCCTCCACGCATATGCTGGGGTGGTACCTAATTTAACGCCACGGCCGCTTCCTTCCCTCTTCCTTGTCTATCCCGTCCAATCTTCCCATCCACCCACAAGGCCGATGTTCGGCATAGCAGGTGAGGCTGCCTGGGCGAGGTACTGTAACCCCCCGACCCAAAGTCGCACGCTCCAGGACACTGCCCTTGAGGCGGTCGAGATGGGATCCCTCGCCGAGTCCGAGGGAAAAACCTCATGAACAGTCAAGATTTTCTTCTGAAGACGTGAAGAAAAGTTCTCTGCGAAACGTAAAGACTTTCACCTTGTTTTATTGACACGGCAAAAGCCCAAAAGCGCAAGAGCCCCCATATCATGCCTACAAGTACGGGCAGTGAAAGCATCTTTTCTTGCTAGTTGCTTTACGTCGCACCGATAGGTCTTACGGCGACGATGGGATAAGAAAGGTCTAGGAATGGGAAGGAAGCGGCCGTGGCCTTAATTAAGGTACAGCCCCAGCATTTTTCCTGGTGTGAAAATGGGAAACCACGGGAAACCATCTTCAGGGCTGCCGACAGGGAGGTTCGAAACCACTATCTCCCGGATGCGAGCTCACAGCTGCGCGCTCCTAACCGCACGGCCAACTCGCCCGGTAGTGAAAGCATCAGTGTTAACAGTATTAATAATAATAATAATAATAATAATAATAATAATAATAATAATAATAATATTTTCTTTCTTAATCCGTTTACCTTCCAGGGTTAGTTTCTCCCTCAAACTCAGTGAGGGATCCCACCTCTACCGCCTCAAGGGCAGTGTCCTGGAGCGTGAGAACTTGGGTCGGGGAATAAAACTGGGGAGAAGGACCAGTACCTCGCCCGGGTGGCCTGACCTGCTATGCTGAACAGGGGCCTTGTAGGGTGATTGGAAGATTGGAAGGGATAGACAATGAAGAGGGAAGGAAGTGTCCGTGGCCTTAAGTTAGGTACCATCCCGGCATTTGCATGGAGGAGAAGTGGGGAAACAACGGAAAACCTATTCGAGGAAGGCTGAGGAGGAAATTGACCCCCACCCCTCCTCCACTCAGCTGACCTCCCGAGGCTGAATGGAACCCGTTCCAGCCCTCGTATCACTTTTCAAATTTCGTAGCAGAGCCGAGAATTGAACCCAGGCCTCTAGGGTTTGGGGGGGGGGTGGCAGTTAATCACACTAACCACTATACTACAGAGGCGGGCATTATTATTATTATTATTATTATTATTATTATTATTATTATTATTATTATTATTATTATTATTATTATTATTATTAATGGTAGAATACTGACCTCTGGATCCCGTTTCAGACCCGGCAGAAGAAATCAGATCTTGAAAAGTCCATTGGGCACTCCACGTGGTACAACATACATGTATTTCTGCCTTCAGAGGTGAAACAGAAAATTCTAAGTACAGCAAAAGCGAGAGACCAGCGTGAGATGAGTTCCGCTTTAGAGTTTGGGAAGATCGGCCATGCCAAAGAAGAAGTAGAAGAACAAGAAATCAAAATAATGGACCAAAACTGTTGCAGCTTCTCTTTCCAGAAATCTTAATAAATCATGGATGTTGTTAAGTTATCTACCCCTCTGGCGCTTTGGTTGAACGGTTAGCGCTTCCTGGGCCATGTACGATGTAGGCATCTACGGTTGCAAAATTGGTGTTTACCGGATATATTCAATTGAAACTTAACCATAAACCAGTCAATGGAGATCCGTTTCTCTGCCGTGTGGTAGAAATTGGCACGCAAGCAGTTTAAAAGGCGTCAAATCAATATCCGAAAGGAAAAAACAAAGTGGACCCAGAAAACTAACAGCGTACCGTCCAATTGGTGGTAAAGCAAACACTTGATTAAGGCTGGTTAGGACGCGGGCGATGAGGAAGGAGAGACTAGACTGGAAGTTCAAACAATGCACTCGTTAAGTACTGAGACAATCATTGTTCCAACCTTCTCAATTCAATGGATTTATTGCCTATCCAAACAATACCATTATGGAGCACCGTACGTCGCATAAGGGACCGTTCATTCCAAATGAATGGATTTGGGTAGGTGTTTCGGGGAGAACGTAGGAACCTCTTGTCTTAGTGAACTTCATTCAGAACATATTTCCCATCACTCTTCTGTTACTCTTAAGAGTCCCGTTAATTAATTACGCTATCAGCATAAATTAAACTTTTGAAAGTTTGATGACGTAGAGACTCTGTGGTGGCCACTCACCGCTGGGTTCCGTGGTTCAAATTCCGGTCACTCCATGTGAGATTTGTGCTGGGCAAAGCGGACTCGGGACAGTTTTTTTTTTTTTTTTTTTTTTTTTACGGGTACTCTGGTTTTCCTTGCCATCTTTCATTCCAGCGACACTCTCCAATATAATTTCATATGTCATAATTATTGCCCCAGAGGAGTGCGACAGGGTACAGGTAGGGCCCCATTCTCATAGACGAGCAGGTCGCCTTGCGGCGTCAAATCGAAAGACTTGCACTCGGCCTCTTCGGAGGCCACACGCTATTATTATTATTATTATTATTATTATTATTATTATTATTATTATTATTATTATTATCTAGGTCAACGGCCCATACTTTGGAGAATAGTAGAGTGAGCGAAATACAATAACGGTGTACCGAAGCTAACACAGTGAGCTCGCAGTTGTGATCATCGGTAAACTCTAAGGAAGAAGTGAGTTCTCGGACGAAATTACTTTTATCTGGTTTCAGACAGACTCAACTGACCGGGAATGAAAGCTGGGTGGACTCGGGATATATTATTCACGAGTTGAAAGTAGCAGACATGAAGATGGAGAAAATTATTGCCGGCTTGGACAGGTGAGAAGAATGGCAAAATGGTAGGCTACTTGGATTAGGGAGATAAAAGTTAAATTTGGAATGAATCACTGAATGAAACTGTACATATAAATTAGCTTCGGTGGTGGTGGTGCCATGCAAGGTGAACAGAGGAGGATAGGTTAACTGGGAGAATAATGTACTCGGTTGTGGAGGGTAAGAGTGGCAGAGGGAGGTTAAGAGGACGATGTTTAGGCTCATCTTATATTGATGTAATGATAAAACGTACGGAACTGAATCAGGCCACAGCTTTACTTACAAACAGAATAATTGTCGAGGCACGCAGTTAATTCACAATAGGTTTAACGCACACTGAACGCTGATAGCGTACAACCCGTAATTCGCGAACTTGGAGGACTGATTCCTATCATTAGCAGACCTTCCAGCCAAGAGTATTTTTTTAACAACACTTTCAGTTCACCAGGAGTTCATGTGAGGTTATTTCTTCTGAATTTCTGTTTTCCTTTTTTCTAGTACAAAGGAGAGTTCTTACACGCTCAAACTACAAACTTGAGAAGCGATCTTTGTACCTTGCAAGCTTTACGAGGGCGCTTGAAGCCGTCATAAGTGCACTTTGTGCCAGTATGGAAGAGCTTTACGACCTGCAGTTACTGCTACACCGCTGTGGGGTCCTGGTTTATATCTCATCTCCCGTAGCTCCATTCTACCTTTCAGAACTAGTGTTTAGGATATTTACTACCGTTTAGTTTTTCTTACGTGTACTCCACATAAATGTAAATCATCTTATGTTCTCGCATATGTTAGGTTGAAGTACTGTACTACACAATATTTTGTAAAAAGCAAAATTTTTGCCTTCAATGAATAATACATTTTATCTAGGAATGTTGCTTCTAAGGAATAATTCGACAATTTGGTGGTAGGCTTATACCGTTCATATGCTAATTTATTTGAATGTGACGGCATACAGATGTGAAACATGGACTCTAGGGAAACTGGGACTAAAGGTTGCGAAAATGTGATTCTGGAGAACAATGAGTACATTAATGATTGCAATTGCTTAGGATTCAGATCAAAGCTTTACCACTAATATTAGGCGAATGTGAAGATCTGACCAGCCTCGGGAACGACGCTAAGAATATCCCTCTCAGCGTCTTCCATATGAGATAAAACTCAGCATGAAACTCGAACAAGTAATAATAACAACAGCATGACATGACATGATATGATGTTAACGTTCCTTCAATTCCGTTAAATATTAAAACATTCTAGTGTGTTAGGCATTGCAGTATCGAATTCCAGCAGTCGATTAGCATCAAAGAGTTCTTGAATGCTAAATATCCACAGCATTGGATGTATCAGTACGTTCGAGAATCTCTTTTGGGGCAAAATTCTGGCATTCCAGAAAATCTTATGACCGACAATACTTGAAGTAATGTTCATAATAATTCTGTGTGGTTATTTTCTAGCCTAGTGGAGTCTTTTATGAGATAGACCCTCCGAGGAGGGTGGGTAGCTTCTGCCATGTGCTCGAAACCGCAAATAATGTGGTAGAGAATGGTGTTGTGTGAGTTTTAGGAATGTTGGAAACAGCAAAAATTACCAGCTCCCATGCTAAAGGAATTAACTGTTTAAGATCGATCCCTGGCCTGCGTTGAACGTGGGTCAAGACGCTGACTTCTCAACATAATTATTTTCTTTCCTGGCCTTCTCTCAACTATCTTGGGTGGATTATATAGGTTATATGGAGGAATGTAGCCTATTTATTATTGTGTGTTCCTGTGGTGTTTGGTAGTGTGATGTGTATTAAAATGATTACAAACACCGAACCTCCAAGCTAGGGGAATTAACCACGAACGTGGGTAAAATCCCTGATCCCTCCGGGTATCGAACCCGAGGCCTTTTGAACCGCAAGCCAATACGCTGATCATTCAGCCAAGGAGCCAGACGTGTATAATAATAATAATAATAATAATAATAATAATAATAATAATAATAATAATAATAACTTCTGGCTCAGTGAGGGAAGTGATGGGCAACTACCTCGCTCCTCATTTCTCTAGTAAATCTCTTCGGTGACACCTAGGCTGACAGCTGATTATATGAAACTGTTGGGGGACCAACATTCCTTTGGGCTCAGCACTCAGTATACGTACTGTATATACCAATATTCTCTTTCTCTGCGTCTCACCTATTAACTCGTATATGTAACAATGTTGCCATACGAAATAAAATAAAATAAAAAATAAAAAAGTAAAAATAAAAAATAAAATAAAATAATCGCCTGTGGAGGGTATTTGGTTAGGTGCAGTACTGAATTCCTGCATAGTGATTTGCGTTGAAGAATTTTCGAATTCGGGAGAATGCGTGGCAGTAGGTTTTCTGATATGGCATGGATCTATTTTTGGGACAATTTTCTGTCATACCAGTGTATATCGTACTCCATAATACTACAAGTGTCCGGCCCAATGGCTAAATGGTTACGTGCTGGGTTTTGGTCACAGGGGTTCAGGATTCGATTCCCGGCAGGGTCGGGAATTTTAACCGTAATTTGTTAATTCCGCTGTCACGGGGCTGGGTATATGAGTCTTCTTCATCATCATTTCATCCTCATCAGCCATGCAGGTCGCTTACTGGCGTCAAATCCTAAGACCTGCATCTGGCGAGCCGAACTTGTCCTCAGACACTCCCGTCACTAAAAGCCATACGCCATTTCATTTTTTTTTTTTTTTCAATACCTGGAGTAGCGTTAAACACGTGATATAAATCTCCATCGTACTCAAGTCATGCTGTACACTCTCCCCTCTCCTATGAGGGTTCTAGTGCTCTTTTCTGCGACAGGTTGTCAGCTAGTTTCAAGAAATCAGTGTTCTTGGTATCGTAAAGCCTTCGCCATCCCTCATGAGGCAACAACCATGGCAATCGAAATACCTGCAAACTGTATGTCTTCATTTATCACTGTGTCCGCTGTGTTCGTCACACTTCAGACAATGGCCTTTAAATGTGGGAAGCTGTGTTTGGAAACTCTGCGGCATTACTAATTGTGGTTTCTAACGTACAAGAGCAAATTCCCACACATTTCGGACCCTGGGATCTTATTCCCCGCTGTGATATTACAGTGTTCGTTAGAAAACAGTCTCAACAGCGGAACTGTTTGCTAAAAGATCATATCTCTGGTCCTAATGTAAACATCCTATTTAAAATACATAGAAAGGTGATGTTGCAGTCTCTACTTCAGTCGTTGTATAAATTAAGAGTTGTCCATGGGTAGGAGTGGTGATATTATGCAAAATGTTTAGAAAAGCTTGTACTTTTGTATTTTCAGTATTCATAATTTACAAACCTGGAATACGTGGCGAAATGTTAATTTTACTCAAAATATTTGCTACGAAACCAATATGTTTTCTCAAATAAAATTTCATATTTTATTCTTTTCTTCTGAAAACTTAATACGAGGAGTTTGTGAACCTGTGGAATCTTATGAAGTAGACCGTCGTTCTGAAGTAAGGAAGTAGACTCGTTCTACACCCAGCTGAAATAATCACCAACCACCACTGTATAAAAAAAGGGCCCTGAAGGCCCTTGAAGGGGTGGAAAATAAGGCTTCTGCAATCTGTAACCAAGGCGCTTGGTGGGCTACGGTTAGCTCAAGCCTCGCCCCCGCCCCCCCCCCCTCCCTCTTCCACCAGGAATTATCCACGTACTCATTTTTGGTACAGACTCATTGAACCTCAGGGCCATATGCAACTCCGGAAGTGGAAGCATCGTTTCTCAAATATTTCGACTTCCTGGCGGGGAATTGAACCCATGTCCTTCCGGGTGAACCGAGCACGCCTTCACCCCCCTCGGCCAGGTAGTCTCTAATTGGAAATTATAAGAAAACACGAATGACAGAACAAAATATTTAGTTATGTTCCGTGATTCATGAATCAGTATTAGCTTACTGTTGAAATAAAAGTCACAAGTTAAAAATGTGCAGGTTCTGTTATTCTGATTTTGTATCAGTTATAAACCTGATCACTTTTCTTTATTATTATACTCTAGCTGGTATTAATATTTAAACTGAATGTATAGTTTTATAATATTTTATGTATTTTTATTTCGTTTTCGACTTTATGCTAATGCGATTTTAATTTGACATTAATATCATCAAAAACGTTACCGCAATTAACCCAGGTTCTGATTTTTTCTTTAAAGCGATATTGAACACGACAAATGTACAAACGCTACAAAATGTCCAAGTAAGAATTGTAAATTTCTTACTTCATAAGACTGAAAATCTTGTCAACAGCCCTTGCACAAGAGTGTGTGAAGTTTCTGTGGTATTTGTGCTGTGTCTATTTGTAAATAATTTGGAGTAAGAACAAGGAAGAATGTTGTTTTACGTCCCGCTAATTACTTCGATGGTTGCCGAGACGCCGAGGTGTCGTATATTTTCTCGCACGTATTTCTTAAGCGTTGGTAAACCTACCGACACGAGTCTGACGAATTTGAGCACCTTAAAGTACCACCGAATTTAGATGGGATCGAACCCACCAACTTAGACTCTGAAGGTCAGCGCTCTACCATTTTAGCCACTCAGCTCTGTGACTGGAAAGAAAACAGAACTGGCCTTTACTCTTGAGTTTCGAGTAGTAAACGAGGGAGGGGGGAGGGGGACATTCGAGAAAGGCAGAATGAAGAATTTTATCTCTCTTCTCTAGGACTCAGGCTGCATGTCCTGATACAGAAAGTATCGACTAAAAATATTGACGTCCCGCAGTTCTAGCACGATCGAAGCGACGTTGCAGATTATCACAGGGATTTCTTGGAGAATTTACCTACATTTTGCTTAAAAACGGTATGCATCTGTGCAGTCAAAACGAACTGAAATGGCATTCGCTGAAAATTGCTCTGCAGTGCTGTAGTGTATATAACATTTAGCCAAGATATATTTTAGATCTGATGCAGTGGAGGCTCATGATTTCAACTGGGTGTGCATCCTTGAAATATGGTACAGTAAAATTATTATTCCCGTTTCTGGAGAAGATAGACTTCAAAAATAAATACATTCCATTCAACTCTGCCAGAGCGGTTAGTGTTTACCTCACAGACACCCCTAATTTCAGGTTTAAATAATAATTTAAAAAGGTATTAATCTCGTACAACGCAAAAGTAACAACTCTGATAGCGGAAGTACTTCAAATACTTTCACTCACTACAGTATAAAGCACACCACCATAATTGTACATTTATTTATCGATAAGGTTCGGCAACATGGCCTACCTCACCAAAATAACTGCAGTTAGATAGCCTTAAAACAATCTTGAAAACCATCATTCACAATTTATTGACATTCTTAGTAATATTTATCAATATTCACTAGGAACCTCCGTGGCTCAGGCGACAGCGCACCGGCCTCTCACCTCTGGGTTCCGTGGTTCTAATCCCCGTCACTCCATGTGAGATTTGTGCTGGATAAAGCGGACGCGGGACAGGTTTTTCTCCGGGTACTCCTGTTTTCTCTGTCGCCTTTCATTCCAGCAACACTCTCCTATATCACTTCATTTCATCTATCAGTCTAATCGTTTCACTAGGTGAATGCAGCAGGCTTCGACAGGCGGCATAATTCCTATCCTCGCCGCTAGATGGGGCTTCATTCATTCATTCATTCCATTCCTGACCAGGTCAAATGACTGGAAACAGGCTGTGGACTTCCATGGTTACTTCACTAACGTTAACATTTTTCCGTCAGCTTTCTTAAATTCGTAACCCCACAAATGTGTAGTGGCGTGTGGCCTTCGAAGAGGCTTGGTGCAGGTCTTTCGGGTTGACTCCGTATGGGCGACCTGCGCCTCTATACGGATGGAGTCCTGCCTGTGATCAATTCCAATGCTGCAGACGGCACATACACCCAGTCCCTGAGTCACTGGAATTAATCAACGAAGGTTAAAATCCACGACCCGGCCGGGAATCGAACCTCGAAACCCTAGGCCAGAAGCCAGCACGCTAGCCATTTAGCCATGAGCCGGACTTCTACAAATGGAACTAAATAATTTACAGCGAACTTCACAGATGGCACAGAGCGGCAGGGAAATATGTCACGAGCTCAGTACAAGAAGAATTTTGGTGCAGCGCAGCCGAAGACCGTCGATGCTAGGCCCCTTTAAACAACAACCATCTTCATCCATGATACAGATTTTTATGTGCGTTTTTACTGGCACAAATTGGAGCATGCAGCAACTCTCTCTTAACGGCAAGGACCTTCCCTTCGGATAAATCACTCCCTCTAACCCTCATGCAGTTCGCATTTGCGAGCGCAAGGTAATACGAATCTAGGAGCACTGTTTGGAGAAATGTTTGTTTACAGAGTATCCTCTGATCACGATAGGAGCCGTTCAAGTGATAGGGGAACACGTGCTCATGTGCGATATCCACCAACTCTTAGTGACTCGATAGTTTTTTAAATTTTGCTGTTGAAAGAGACAAAACTCCGCGGCGTCAGAAGAGAAACTCGACCGACCACGAAGTCATCATCGCGAAGGCTGGTTGGGTCCTCAAATTGTACCATCAAAGTATTATGCTGTTATAGGAAATCTTCTGAAATCAATGGCACTCCAATAATGAGGCGTACAAAGCATAAAGGGAGGAGTGAGGTAGTTAGCCATTGTTTTGCTCACTGGGCTAGAAGGTGCTTTTGCAGCACAACCGGTAAATGAGTAACACCTGTCGTAACATCTAGATACACTAGCGTGTTCTGAATGTCATTACTCAGCACAACCCGTCCCTGAGTAGCTTCCATAATAATAATAATAATAATAATAATAATAATAATAATAAAAATCATTTAATTTACGTCCTATTAACTAGCTTTACGGTTTTCGGAGACACAGGGGTGGCGGAATTTCATCCCGTAGGAGTTCTTCTACGTGCCAGTAAAATCTACCAACAGAAGGCTGACGTATTTGAACACCTTCAAATACCACCGGACTGAGCCATGATCGAACCTGCCATCGGAGTCGGAAGGCCAATACCACACACTACCGTCTAAGCTGCTCAGTCCGTCAGCTTCCATACTGTCACAGCAATAAATATAACTGAGTCTTCAGTGGAAGGTACATTTTTCTCTGGCCTATGGCATGAAATAGATTCAAAAATACTTTATCCATACGACTAGTGATATATGCATTCGCTTAAAGATGATCATAAAAAAGTAAAAGAGAAAAATAAATAAGCTGATCTCGGTGCGAGTTGCCATTATAGGCGCTATCAGAAGCGCCACATAATATCAATGTATTTATCATTTGCGATACTACGCCTACGTACACGTAATTATGATGACAGATTTAACATGCGAAGCCATTAGAGTGCGTTTGAAATGTCCATTTAGCTGTGTTACATGTATCATAAGTCGCCATTGAGGTATGGAAGAAGAGTAATTACGATCAGTAATCTACAATCACAGCAACAGAGAACACGTTACGGTGTACATTTATAAGACTTGCTGCATTACACGTTTCTATCCTTCCGGGAACCCATGACGTAACCCACGATAATTCATGTCATGAGCGGTGACCGCCAACTTGTACAGTACATGGTCTCTACGGCTTATGTGTACGAGACGGCAGAGAGTCCCTCTCTTCATGAATAACCATCAAGGTTGTGTAGTGCATCTCTGATAATACACTACCCCACATAATACGTGTTTTATTCACACGTAATATTTGTGCTAAAATCAAGAGCATTATTTTTCCGAGATGAAATGTTGTGCTTAGTTTATAAAGTGGTGAATTTTGAAGGGCGGATGTCCTACTCTTAAATTAAATTTTGAGTATGGGCGTGGCGTATGAACATTCAGGAGAGAAAGGAAATAAAGACTTCAATCCGTAAATTTACTATTTTGTAAATAATTGGAATAAAAATCAAGAGGAAACAGTGTGTGTTTTAATAAATAACTCTTTCTTTTATTGTGTGTATAATTTTAAGCATTCATAACGTTCGGTACAGACCAATACAGTTCTGAGCTGCTTAATGAGAGAACAGCACTCATTGCAGAGCACATGGAAGGATGGAATTACGCTCAGAAGTGGTGAGAGCCATCTCCAAGACATTAAAGAGTGATGTGAAATTTATAGTTTTGTTTACAGTTGGTTATATCGCTAATTTCAGCCGGTACTTAGATAAACCGTCTATACCCTGATTAGACACGAACAATGTAAACAAAATATTTTTCCTGGACCTCATTCTGCAGTAATGGGGACAGAGGGACTGCAGTGTTGCCATGTCAACTAAAACAACGTATTGCGACAGGTTTGCGAATTATTATGACCTACTGTAGATGGATTTCCCAGCCGCTAGAGGTTCAAGATTCTCTTGACACTGAGCTTAGGATGCAACTAGTAGAATAAAAGTTACGCAGCTTTAACAATATACGTCTATTTCCTATATTCGCTTGATATTTCACTTCAATGTTTTATTGTCTTGTGTTTGACAAGGCTTATTAGGGTTATTAATACCTTATCAGGGCTGCAAACATGCAACATAGTTCTACAAATTAAACCTATAATATAAAAATATAAACAAGAATGTAGGTTTACGAGATTATAAACCTTTTAATAATAATAATAATATTATTATTATTATTATTATTATTATTATTATTGTTTTTTATGTCCGACTAACTACTTCTTGACGGTTTTTCGAGACGCCAAGATGCCGGAATTTAGTCCCGCGCGAGTTATTTTCCTTGCCAGTAAATCTACCGACACATGGCTGAGGTATTTGAGCACCTTCAAATACCATTGGACTGAGCCACGATCGAACTTGCCAAGTTGGGGTCAGTAGGTCAGCGCCTGAACCGTCTGAGCCACTCAGCCCGGCAGTATAATAATAAGAAGAAGAATAAGAATAATACTGGTTTTACTACGTTTATGGTTTTCAGAGACGTCGAGATATCCCGGAGGATTTCTTTTACGTGCCAGCACTCAGCTGTTTGATCCGCTATTCTTCAGCTCAGAACGTTAAACCGTAAACTGGTTGTGAATGGAACCCAGGACCTCCGGATAAGAGGCAGCAAGCCACTCGTACACCACGGGACTGGCAACTCAATGAATACATTCCTACTTAATTCTCCAAGGGTATTGAGCACAGTGGTTACTCTGGCATCTTGATTCGACGTCGGTGGATGCAGAGTCGCCATTCCGAGCGACCAACCGAGCAGAGCTTACCGGTGGCTACTGCTCTACAGTTCTGGATTCGGGAGACGGAGAGGGGTCGGTCACCACCGGTGGCTGTCCTGAAAATGGTTTATTGTGATTTTCCATTCGCCTGCACTAAGGCGAATGCCGGGACAGTTCCTAGTATAAGCCAGGGCCGCCAACCCTTTCACCTTCTCAGAACATCTCTCCACCAAATCAAATCTCTCTGACCTGAGAGACGGCGTTACCGTCTAGGAGGCCCACCATTCCCTTCAGGGACCGAATTAGAACTTGTGTACTAGTAGTAGTAGTTGTATTAAAACCACACATTGATTTTGCGTAGTTTTTATATGTTTTAATTTGTTCTTTTAACATGTATATTTGTAATGACACTTACCTTTTTAAAGTGTATAGCTTAATTTTGATAGCAGCTGAAGATGTTCAAATATGATAGGTCGAAACATGTCCTGACGTTTTAAAGTAAATTTTACTATAACAAGACAGGTATTGAATAGATGGACCCAGTAATAAAATTCATTTGTAAGAATTGAATGTATGTATAGGCTATTACAGTATATTGTCAATACGGAACCAACATGAAATTCATAAGACGTAATAAAATTATATAGCACATTTTTACGGCCAAGTACCCTTCCTGACGCCAATCTCTATTGAGGAGCTAATGAAGATGAAATGAATGATGTTAAATGGGTAAGGAAGTTGAAGGAACCGCCTGTGGCCTATGAATGGAATCTGTTCCTACATTTGCCAGGAAGTTAAAATTGAAAACCACAGGAAACCATTCTCAGAACAACCGAACGTGGAGCTTGGCTCCATAGCCGTAGCGCGTGAACAAGCGTGTCTACTTCGCTTGGTATGTTCGACCAGTAGCAATAGTACGTACACGGTGACCCAAAAGTTCATTAACATCTGACGAGGCAATACTTCACGGAATATGGGAGGTACAGAAGTAATTATTAACACACATGATTCGCATGGCATGGGTTTTATTGGCACTAAAATAAAGTACACAAAGTGACCAATAGATGGCGCTGGACAGCAACACGTCAGTGGTGCCACATGAGACCCGTATAGGGTATAAAAGGAGCTGTCGTGACAGAGGTCGTCAGACGCACTTGCAGTCGCGTCATGTTGACGTTGCCAGAAAAGGCACTGTTAGTGAAGTTTTATTTACTTTATTTTGGTGTCAATAAAACCCCATGTCATGTCAATCATGTGTGTCAATTATTACCTCTCTACCTCAAATATTCCGTGGAGTATTGTCTCGTCAAATGTTAAAGGACTTTGGGGTCACTCTGTCTATACTACCAAGAAGGTCTTTTTACATCATAGACAGACAGTACTCTCTCCTACAGTGACGGCTCGAGGAGCAATTGAACGTTTCGCACGCAGTGTAAGTCAAAGAGGAGTTCAGACAGCGGACTTGTATGATCCACCTTCATCACACATAATGTATGCAGCGGAGTCTCGTGTGGCTGTCTTTCTCTTAGACTACTTTCTAACTGCGTCTGTATCCTTACAGTCACTTGGAATATCTTGCGCAAATTAATGTCTTGTCATTTCTGAAGCGCATTTTAAGTATGCGTATCAAGTTAGGTTCATTATTCTGTCTGCCAGAATTATATATATGTGCATAATGATTATGGTGTATCAGAAACATTATTCTGAATTAGAAGATAGTAAATTAACATGCATTGTCAACTTCTAGCCGTTTATTTTGATTGTATGTTTGTGTCAAACCACGCCTAACATTTGCGCAATGACGTCTAAAGAGTACCAGTAACCACTTCGTAAAATTGGGACATTTATTTTCTTCACCACGGTTGATTTACATTGAAAATATAATTGCAGACCGTCTCCATTACAAGCAATAGCGTCTGCTGGTAACTTTTTTCTCTTCGGTCTTTCCTCAGTCTTATTAGCTTTATGCCCAACAGCCTTGCTCATCTAGGCAATACCTTGATGCTAATTTATACGAAACCTTAGTGAAGCTTAAGACCATATCCTATTCAGAAGTGGAAGAGGTGACCTCAATGGCACCATCGGTTAGCCGTTGTCATTCCGTTCCTGCGATGACAGGTTTGACTCTGGCCAAACACGGTGGTGTTTGAGCGTGTTAAAAACTGCCACAACTCCGTATCGTCGATTTACAGCACATTTACTCTGTAGGTCAAACATCCGACATCCCTTCGTCCCATAAATATTACAGCATTCGAATGGATATAGAAATAATTTATTAATAGAACTGGAATACTCAGTTTTAAAGTTTGTTTCCAGTCGGAAAGTCGAGCATATGACTTTCAGAGCAAACCCACGCAGTTCGACTACCTCAGCCAGATAGAATTCATACAGCAGGATTGCACACATCTGTAAGTTCTACGACCAACAATGTATCACATCATCGACCATAATAGTCGTAACTAAATAATTCGATATGGTAAGATACTGACTAGGATTCCGTTCTCAAGATAACAGCTGAGTCAGTGGCAATAAGAATGTTCAGTGCGACAACTCCACATCGTAGGCACGTTGAAGGATTTCTACAGGGGAAATTTGAGCATTCCGGATTTTCTTAAATTTTTCAGTAACTGGAAGAACGTTAGGCAAATATATAATTCCAAAAATCTTCTTAGAAGGGAATCATAACTTAATTCCTTCGATTGCGAATATTACAGTATTCAGTATTCAGGGCATTTCAGTCGTGAAACTACCAGCGTTTCGCCGCAGTATGGAAGAGCATCCTGGAAAAGTCTGGCAATAGAACTAACGAGCCCGCTTCCACACAGGGATGAATGAAACGCTGATAATTTCAGGACTGAAAAGGTCTGAAGACCTTGAATACTTAAATATGTAATTAATTATTAGGACTGGAAAACTCGCTTCTGAACGTTTTTTATTTAGCCACCATCAAAAATATTTTAAAATTCCAGCGCACTGAGTCGGGATTTAACACACGAACTTGAGCTCAGAAGACCAGCTCTCCACTATCTTGGCCACTCAGCCAGGCACATCAGTTTCAAGACTATTGAATGGTGCTCATTATTTCTGCATTTGTTTTGTACCAAGTCCAAATATACTATAGCTTATTGTAATCTTGTCGAACGTATGTAATACCACTGACGTCTTTTGATATTTAACGAGAATGTGTTCCTGTTGGGAAGGCTATTAAGAATGATCCTGGAAGGTTTTAAGTTACACACGCAGAAGTTAATTATGTCTGTAAGAAGTCTGTTGGTTGTCTGCCAATAGAATGCCGTATTCACAGCGGTATGTTTGCCATCATGGGGAGTAGCACTTACTACCTAGTAGACTACGAACTGCTACGTGTAGGAACACTGCCACACTTAAGTATTATAAAATTCACCCGGTACCTCAGTGATATCCATTGAAAAATACCAGTATCACGAAGTAAAATACATTATTTATAACTTACCTCGAGCACATTCAGGCTCACAGTAACTTGCGTCTGTACTATAGTGGATTAAGCGGTTTTTTTACGGTCGAATTCTCTTCCTAACGACAACCCTATGTGGAGGGATGTATTCACTATTGTGTTTTCCTTTGGTGTGTAGTGGTGTGATGTGTTGTATGTACATTAAGAGAAGTGTATTAAGACGGAAGCATACACCCAGCCTCCGAGCCAGAGGAACTAATCGTACGCAGCCAACATCCTCCACTCGGCCGGGAATCGAACCGGGGGCCCTCTGAACTGGAGACCGGTATGTTGACCAGTCAACTAAGGAGCCGGACTTCCTATATTACATTAAGAGTAAATATATGTGCCTTGTTCTATCGTAAGTATTTTCAACGGTTCGTGTATACATGAAAGCATAGTTTCCCATTGAGTCTAAAATTTGCGAACGCATGCTGTTTCGAACCCCTCTATCACCACACGATTCCTTCGGAAATGGTAGGAATTTTAGATTTTACTAGGAATCTTGGCGGTGTTTGGTTCTTTGGTACCATGTATTACATTTCTAGGTCATGTGGAAGGGCCTAACTAATAAATTCATGTATATTTTCATTTGTATTCCTTCCTTTAAACATCATTGTACTTCGACTATGTTCCTGAAATATTAGTTTTGACCTTCTGAACATGAAGTCCACTAAAATTAAAGAAAAAGAAAGTTCTCACTGGATGTAGTAGTATATCATGTAACGGTGCTGTAAGGGCATTTATTAAGACGCGAGTGGTTCACAATTTTTATACGAGCGTCTTAATTCTCATTATATGCAAGATGCATACGACTATTTTTGTTCGAACACAATTAAATATATTTTAAATATACAATATATCTTACCTTCTTGCTATTGAGAGTGATACGGTGACGATTCAGCTTGTTCTCGACTATTGCGACGACGGCAGTCATAATGAACAGTTCAACAAAAATTACGGGAACATGTTTTGTAACGTCTGGTATGTGGACGTTAATTTCGTAGATGGGGTTCGAATGGTCGTACAGCATACCTTGATACCGTAGCTACTCAGGGTATGTCAAATCGAAGTTATACTCTATCTGTAGGCGTAGTCATGCATTAAACTGTCAGGTGACCCCTCAAAACAAAGTGAATAGCGGTGCGTCCGTGTGTCATTGTGAGGTACACAGACTACTGCGGTCATTTAAGCACGTTGTACGTAAACCAGCACATCCAATGAGACATCGTAACGAGGTTCAAGTCGCAAGGGCCGTCACGTTAATCCAGGAAGGATGGACATTTCGTCGTGTTGCTGTGGATCTCAATGTCTCTCCGTCAGCTATTCACCGCTTGTGGAATCACTACAGTGAGACAGGCCAGTTCACAAGGACTGTTGTACAAGGTCGTGGACGCATCACAACCCCACAGGATCACCAATATCTGATCATCTGTGCGTTGCGGCGTAGTTCAGCAACTGCGAGAGAACTGCAACAAGATCTCAGGAGAGTCACTGGAGTCACGGTATCTGATCAGACAGTAAGGAACAGGTTAAGAGAAGTGTCCTTACGACCCAGACGTCCTGTTCGCGTGCCCCGTTTAACGCAGCACCATCGCGCAGCTCGCCTTCTGTTTGCCCGTACCCGCGTCAACTGGCAACTTCGCCAATGGAGACCTGTGTTGTTCACTAACTAGTCCAGATTTCCCCTGACACGGAGTGATGGACGTCAACGTGCATGGAGACGTCGTGGTGTGCAGTACATGCCAAATGTTATCCAGGAAGGCGACCTATTCGGACAAGGTTCTGTGATGGTGTGGGGTGGCATCAGTATTGACGGCCGTGCGGATCGTGTCATCGTCCGTGGTAACCTTACCGCAGTGGGGTACATCGAGCAGATACTGCTACAGCATGTGTTGGTTGCTGCGTACGGGATTGGCCCTGAATTCGTACTTATGCACGACAATGCCAGGGGTCATGTAGCGCGCATCACCAGAGCTGTCTTGCGAGAACTGGATATTCTATTGATGGAATGGCGAGCAGTGAGTACCGACCTTAATCCTATCGAGCATGTGTGGGATAGGGTTGACAGAAGTGTTCGTGGACGTCCTGTTCCAGTACAGACTCTCCAAAACGTCGAACAGGCTTTCATTGAAGAATGGAACCTGATACTGCAACGTGACCTCCGTCGACTTATACAGAGCATGCCATGTAGGTGCCAAGCTGTAATAAATGCTCGTGGAGGACATACACCACACTGGAGCTCTCCAACTGTGATAAAAATCCACCCTGTTATCACTTTGTTTTCGCCTCTATTTGGACATTTCCGTTTGTGTTCTGAAAACGAACGCGAATCAATAGATGTTCTTATCTATACTTCAACGGTAAAGAATAATTGGTTAGTTGGCAATATACCTGGGTGTGAGGTATTGTTTTGTGTACCGTGGCATACGTTCAAAAACATGTTCCCCTATTTTTTTTTAACGTTGCATATATTAACAAGCGTTCCCGACTAGTTGAACAGATTGTGTCAATGATTCGGGATAGCACCCACCATTTTGTTGGCCGTGCCTGAAACGCGTGTTGTAGTATGCGTCTACTAGGAGTCTGTGACAGCTGCAACCTCTTTGTTATGTTCTCTGTGACTCGGAAGTAAAAGTAGGGTTAAATAGTTAAAGATGAAGTCATGTATGGTGTGAATTGTTTCACCCTGCATTAAGATCATTCTGATTACACTACCGGACAACTTTCTCACAAATGGTAAGCACGTAACAGGACTGTGGATTAGAGATTTTGCGCTCAAAACATGCCACATTAAAGCCTATGAGTGTTCCCGACTAGTTCAACAGAAGGCATGCACTGAGAAGGGCTGTGATTTCGAGATTTTAACCTCAAAGCAAGACACATTAAAAATATAGACAATGAACTCAATTTATTACAGTAATAAAGTAATAAAATTAACATGAATAGAACTGATTTCATTGTAAATATGTGTTGTTGATTGTGTAGTTTGTGAAATTCATCTGGGGAATGGAGTGTTTGAAGTTTGGTTAATACTTATTCAAGTTCTTTTGTTATTAGTTCAGAACTGTTCCGTGTACGACATTAATCGATATCGGAAATGGTTTGTTGGAAATCGATATACTGAATAACAACAGTGCTCTAAAGAATGGCACGACATTATTATTAATATTATTATTAAGTTGTTTACGTCACACCGACACAGATAGGTCTTACGGCGACGATGGTAAAGCAAAGGGTTAGGAGTGGGAAGGAAGCGACCATGGCCTTAATTAAGTTACAGCCCCAGCATTTGCCTGGTGTGAAAATGGGTAACCATGGAAAACCATCTTCATGGCTGCCGACATTGGGGTTCGAACCCACTACCTCCCGAATGCAAGCTCACAGTTGCACGCCCCTAACCGCACGGCCTACCCACTTGGTCATTCATTCATTCATTCATTCATTCATTCATTCATTCATTCATTCATGTCTACTTCGATTGTTGTATCTACACTTCTATGATAAATATACAGTAGCTTAAGCTACATTTGATTGTAAACAGGAGGGTTGTGTTTTAAGGTAGGAACTGTGTAAAACATCTTGCATATCAAAGAGATTCTTTCCTGGCAGGTGTTTGAGGCTTGCACGCGTACCACAACGTTGCGAGAAGGCAATATGCACGCGTTGAATACATAGAGCCTACGTATTTTAGTGACATGTTTTGCGTGCTACATTCCAGGAATAACACGCAAGTTAAATTAATATTCCTGAAAATCTAACTGGGCATTTCAAATTAAACAGATTGTCAAGCTATATGCTGACGTTTGAAACTACTTGCCATATTTTAAGGTCACTATGGACTGCGCGTGTTTCTTTTCCCTGCAACGGCCGAACAGTTTTTTTTTCTATTTCAGTGAGAATAACATGGCAGTCCACAATCGCCTCGTGCTCGGTAGGTTTGAGTTCGATTCTTGTCTCTGCCACGAATATAAGAGCGTATTGAAGAATTGAAGATATGTGGAGAAAATGCTGAAGAGTATGGACAGAGTCCTGGGGAAGGAGCGCAAGATGAAAATAAATAAGTCCAAAACGAAATTAATGGAGTGCAGTCCAACAAAGTCAGGTGATGCAGGAAATATTAGATTAGGAAGTAAAGACTTAACAGAAGTAGGTGAATATTGTTGCTTGGGTAGTAAAATAACTAATGATGGCAGAAGTAAGGAGGACAAAACGCAGGATAACACTAGAAGGAAGGCTTTTAAGAAAAGAAATTTGCTCACTTCGAACATAGATACTGGAATTACGAAGATTTTTTGAAGACTTATCCGGAATGTGGCATTGTAAAGAAGTAAAACATGGACGGTAACTAGTTCAGAAAGAAAGAGAATAGATGCCTTTGAAATGTGGTGTTACAAAATAATGCTGAAGGTGAGATGGGTAGATCGAATCACGAATGGAGAGATACTGATCGAATTTGTGAGAGGAAATAGATTTTGCTAAATTTGACGAGAAGAGATAGAATGATAGGTACATCCTAAGACAACCAGGACTTGTTCAGTTGGTTTTATGAGGGAAATGTAGGCGGTAAGAACCGTAGGGGTGGACCTAGGTATGGATATGACAAGCAGATATAGGATGTAGTGGTTAAGTAGAAATGAAAAAGGTCATCATAGGATAGGGTGGCGTGGATGGCTGCATTAAGTCAGTAGATCGACTGATGCCTCGAACAACAACAAATTCAACCTTAGATAGTTTATTTCCGAAAGGGGTTAACACATCATTCTGATAATCTAGAAGTGGTTTCCGTGGATATCCCTCTTATGTGTTCACAGTTTATCAGGTAAAATTCACACACAATTCCGTTTCTGCGTGGGGGCGTAGAAATTTTCGGTATCCCCTGTCAGTAGTAAGAGATGGCTCGAAGCGGACGCGAGGAGTTCTCAACTGCGAGTACGGAGGGGCACTACGATCCATAAAGCTGAGGGTGACGTTGTGTCAGTCACTTCATTTTCATGTTTCCTGTCTCTTGTCCCTTATTCTCTTCTGACCCTTCTGGTATTAGATTTGCGAGGTGTAGGGAGTCTTTCATTTTAGTGACCCTTCTCTTTTCTTTGCCAGTACACTTATTCTTAGAAGGATTGAAAATTTCTCATTTTTACCATCTAATTGGTGGGTCTAGTTGCATTTTCTCTTAAAACAATCACCGCCAACACCTTGACAAACACATACACAGAATAAAAAAGAAAGGGAAAGAGTCTATACTGTGACTGTTGTTATCTCAATCATAGCAATGAGATCTCCAAAGTACTTCATTTATGGTTCGTCTTCTGCACTTTATACCGTAGCACTACGCTTTCGTCTGTTGGAATTATAGTATAACATTTGTTTTATGTACTCGAAATTACTGTAGACAATTTCTTCCTTTCTTAACCTGTTTAGCGTCGACGGTTGGTTTTTCCCCCTCCGACTCAGCGAGGGATCCCACCTCTACCGCCTCAAGGGCAGTGTCGTGGTAGCGTGAGAACTTGGGTCTGGGATACAACTGGGAAGGAGGACCAGTAACTCACTCAGGCGGCCTCGCCTGCTATCCTGAACAAGGGCCTTCTGGAGGAATGGGAAATTTGGAAGGGGTAGACAAGGAAGAGGGAAGGATGATATTTGCTTTACGTCGCACCGACACAGATAAGTCTTATGGCGACGATGGGAGAGGAAAGGCCTACGAATGGGAAGGGAGCGGCTGTGGCCTTAATTAAGGTACAGCCCCAGTATTTCCCTGGTGTGAAAATTGGAAACCACGGAATGCCATCTTTAGGGCTGCCAACAGTGGGATTCGAACCCACTATCTTCCGGATGCCAGCTCACAGCTGTGCGCCCCTAAGCGCACGGCCAACTCGCCCGGTAGGGAAGGATGTGGCCGTAGCCTTAAGTTAGGTACCATCCCAGCATTTGCCTGGAGGAGAAGTGGGGGGAAACCATGGAAAATCACTTCGACTGAGCAAGTGGCCGCGTGGCTTGATTCATGTAGCTATCAGCTTGCATTCAGGAGATAGTGGGTGTGAACCTCACTGTCAGCAGCCCTAAAAATGGTTTTCCTTGGTTTTCCATTTTCACACCAGACAATTACTGGGGCTGTACCTTAATTAAGGGTATGGTCGCTCCCTTCCCACTCCTAGGCCTTTCCTATCCCATCGTTGCCATAAAACCTATCTGTGTCGGTGCGACATAAAGAAAATTTTAAAAAAAGACACTTCCAGGATGGTGAGCTGGGAATCGAAGCCCCTCTACTCAGTTGACCTGTCGAGGATGAGTGGGCCCCGTTCCAGTCCCCGTACCACTTGAAACTTCGTGGCAGAGCTGGGAATAGAACCTGGGCGTCCTAGGGTGGCAGCTGATCACACTAACCACTAAACTACAGAGGCGGACACTGTAGATAATTAAGACACCAACCATCGGAATTTTTTTCCACTGTAGGTGTTTAACGTGCTGAAAGTCAACGACATGGAATTTTATACCGATGAGCAATTATAACTACCGTTTTGGCTAAGTGGCGCTGTGCTCGGCTCTAGTATGATGATCCTGCCCTATTGTACACTGTTCTGGACATTGATGCAGTTCGGTTGTAGTTTGAAGATGTGAGGACGAAGCTGTGTCTACACAGCCCGTGTTAACATCAGAGATGAAGTCTTTGTTTGCTCCAGCTGATAAGGACATCTCTTATCAAAGTCTGTAAATCACTTGCTAGCTGACTTCGAATGACGTGATGGATTCAGAATCTCTTTGTATAGCTTAAACTCCAAGAGTACCTACATCACCTTGTTCCTCGGTAGCAGTGTTTGAATCCATTACTGTGCGTGTTTTCAGACATATTCTCTCAGATGATACCTGCTATCAGCTGTTCGGATAAGGAAGATATTTCTATATAAGAGACACTTTTTATTCCTTTCTGAGCTCCTCCGATACAATCATCTATTTAATGTTTTTTTGGTTAAGAATGTAGAATAAAACATACATGTCGATAGTATCGAAGCTGCAGAATTTGGGTCATTATATTCTATTCCGTATACAAGAAAGGCTTTCGTGTAAATGAAACTCATAATCAAACTTCTGTAAGGAGAGTCAGGTTATCTAATACATTAGTCGAAAGCTAATAGAGCGAGCAGCTGCGTGGTTTGGGTCTCGTAGATGTCAGCTTGTATTCGGGAGATAATAGGTTCGAACCCCAGTGTCGACAGCCCTGAAGATTTCTTCCCATGGTTCCTTATTTTCAAATCAGGCAAATGGGGCTGTACCTTAATCAAGGCCACGATTGATTACTTCTCATTCCTAGTCCACAGTCACTATGAAACCTCTGTGTGTCGGTGCGACGTATAGCAAAATCTGTAAAAAGTAAACTAAAAATAAACGTCGGAAGCTACACTCACATTTCAAAACTCTACGAAATATTTTGTACACACGAATGCGCACAGGTTCGCCTCTGTGGTGTAGTGGTTAGTGTGATTAGCTGCCACCCCCGGAGGCCCGGGTTTGATTCCCGGCTCTCCCACGAAATTTGAAAAGTGGTATGAGTGCTTGAAGGGGGTCCACTTAGACTCAGGAGGTCAACTGAGTAGAGGTGGGTACGATTCCCATCTCAGCCATCCTCGAAGTGGTTTTCCGTGGTTTCCCACTTCTCCTCCAGGCAAATGCCGGGATGGTACCTAACTTACGGCCACGGCCGCTTCCTTCCCTCTTCCTTGTCTGTCCCTTCAACTCTTCCCATTCCCCCACAAGGCCCCTGTTTAGCATAGCAGGTGAGGCCCCCTGGGCGAGGTACTGGTCATCCTCCTCAATTTCATCCCCGACCCAGAGTCTGAAGCTCCAGGACACTGCCCTTGAGGCGGTAGAGGTGGGATGCCTCGCTGAGTCCGAGAGAAAAACCGAACCTAGAGGGTAAAGAGATAAAGAAAGAAAGAAAGAAAGAAGGATGCGCACAGGTGTCACAAGAAAGTCTAGATTTAAAATTGATAAAAATAAAATTGCTGCGTTGGATGAAAGGTAAAACACCTTGCGCAGAGTGCATGGCTATTCTTAACATTACTATTCTGCTGTCTTCCCTTCGCCCACATTTTCGATATCGAATCACTGCTGGAGGATAGTATAATTCATGTCCATGTTTCCCTTCCATCTTGTCATCTATGATCTCTGTATCTGGTTGTATTCGTCATTTTTAAAAATTGTGACTGGCATAGATTGCTGTTCTGCGCTTTGTGAGGGCTAGATCCGAATGATTTTCCCTCAGGAAGGAGTAGGCCTATCTCCTGGTTCGTGATGCGATCTACATTTTTCAGTCGGCTCATTGACGAAATCTCAGTTTTCGATAACGTGAAGCAGTGTCGATATAACTTCACGACATGCGACTTTCGAATCTGAGTCACAGATGCATACAACCTGTTTAGCTGCACAAACTCGGATCTTGTCCAACTCCTTGGCTAAATGTTTAGCATGCGGGCCTTTGGTTCAAGGGAACCCGGATTCGAATCCTGGTCTGCTAGCGATTTTTAACCGTAATTGATTATTCCATTGTCTCGGAGACTGGGAGTGTATGACGTATTTAGCATTAGCAATGTTCATTAACAAGTATATAAAGGAAAAATATACAATGAATTATAAATATAATTAAAAACGCAGCTCTTACAATGGCAATTTGGTTTTGAATTTTATATCCAAACAATCAATCCCCTTTCTTCTACTGGTTTAACGTCGCACTAACACATCTAAGGTTTTCGGCTACGGAGGATAGGAAAGGGCTAGGCTTGGGAAGGTAGTGGTCGTGGCCATATTTAAGGTACAGCTCCAGCTTTTGCCTGGTGTGTAAATGGGAAAACACGGAAAAGCATCTTCAGGCCTGCCGGCGGTGTTATGTGAAAACACTGCCAACTCACTCGGTATAATCCTATTATTGGATTATCCGGGATCCTAGGTACCTCAAATGCGGCACTCTTTCAATGGTGTTTCTGTCCAAGGTAAAGACAGCCCTGATTATTTTCTGCGCGCTGATAACCATATTTTATTTTTGTTTTATGGATTTTTATTTTAAGGCTTACTTCGTTCATCCTCTTCGAAAGGAATGTTTTCTGAATGTTCAACTAGAACCATGGTGCCATATACTTATCGGAAGGCGTTTCTTCGGTTACCGTTCATCTTCATCAAAGTCGAATCAAGAAATTGCTTCTGAACAGTTGTAAACGCAGATTTTCGTCAGATCCCATTAGAAAATGGCGTTAACAAGATTATTATTATTATTATTATTATTATTATTATTATTATTATTATTATTATTAATGAGTAGAAGTTGAAGAAAGATCCATGCAGATAGACAATGTCATGGGAATATTTTAACTGATTAGTAACCTTATCTGTAATGCTACTGATCTCCTTTCTGATTAAGATAAAGGTACACGGACTCTTTTTATCGTGCCTTGCCCGATCTGGGAGTTACGTTACCCTCTCTGGCTTTCGCTTGCCTGAGGGAGGATTCCAGTCTAGTCGCGGCGCTGTGGAACAATTTACGTCGGTCACAGAGGTTGTTGGCAGATATTCAAGATATTTTATCAGAATCTGGTCCATTGCCACCAAATTATTCACTTTAGGGCCATAGTAACAGTGACCTAGCGACCTCGGCTCATTCCTTACCCAATAACATCCCTCGAACTCATACAAACGTCTTAACCAATTCTTCATACACTCTTTTTTCTAACAAGTCCCTGCCTTACAAAACCGCCCGATTAAGAAACAGACGGAAAGTTGGCACTGACTTCCGTCTTAGTCCAGGGTGATCAACAGTTTATATTTGATGTTGACGGCAGAGACCTGTCTGGTTTTGTTAAAGCAGGGGAGACAGGGATCTTATAGCCTACATAGTCTACTAGTTAATCCCAATCATTATAAAAGATTGAAAATTCTCGGTGATAATGATAGTACAATGATAGACCCTTTTATAACTAAGCATGGCCCTTAATTCTTTTTCTTTTAATTCGTCAGAGATTCATTTCCTCCTTTTATTTAAACTTGAACATTCGTTCACTCGTAGGATCATTCCTGTTATTTTTATCTGAGATAGAACTAGAAAAACAACTTTGAAACATTATCTATCCTTTAAGAATAAATGATCTCACCTCACGACACGGGCCGCCGTACGTTTGAGACGCTCCCGATAACGGGTTTGACGTGGTTGGGGTCGCGTAGATGTGGGCTTGCATTCGGAAGACGGTGGATTCGGATCTCTCCCTTGCCAGCCTTGAAGTTGGTTTGCTGATGTCTCCCATTTTCACATAAAGAAAATGCTGTGGCTTTAACCAATTAAGGCTACGGTCCCTACCTTTCAAATCCTTTTTCCCATTTTCTATCCCTGCGACGCCGAAAGCTTTTGATCTGTTAATGCGACGTTAAATCACATTGATGATTTTGGATATTTTGGAACTCTGACAAGTCGGTCTATTCTCTCGAATGCAGTTTCGATCTTGAAAAAATTATTGCCCCTATGTGGTGAACATTTTACGGAAGAAGAAAAACGTTTGCACTTTTTTGTGCCGTAACGTTTTTAAATATTCACAATTGATTTGCTCTTGCTGCATATTTTTAGAACTCACTGAAAATAATCAAATGCCACTTCATACGACTTGCTACCATACCGAAGTCCAGAGCTGCATTAATTGTTAGTCACGTTCATAGCAATTTTTTTTTTTTTTTTTTTTTTGCTAGGGACTTTACGTCGCACCGACACAGATAGGTCTTATGGCGACGATGGGATAGGAAAGGCCTAGGAGTTGGAAGGAAGCGGCCGTGGCCTTAATTAAGGTACAGCCCCAGCATTTGCCTGGTGTGAAAATGGGAAACCACGGAAAACCATTTTCAGGGCTGCCGATAGTGGGATTCGAACCTACTATCTCCCGGATGCAAGCTCACAGCCGCGCGCCTCTACGCGCACGGCCAACTCGCCCGGTCATAGCAATTTTTGAACCTCAAGATGGTGACGTTATTACATCATCTGATGACGTCATACTGAGGTCAGACTCTTGTTACTAGGTACATGAGATATTGAACACTATCGTCACACGCGTTGTAGAGAAATTATTTCAATTTTAAAACTTTCATACTCTCATACATTATTGCTTTCTACGTCTCACTAACAACTTTTTGACGGTTTTTGCAGACGCCGAGGTGCCGAAATGTTGTCCTACAGTTCTTTTACGTGCCATTACATCTACTGATGATGGTGTAAGTCCCAAAAATTGTTGGGAATCGAACCCAGGACCCTTTGGACCAGAGGGTATTACGCTAATCATTCAGCCATGGAGCAGGACAAAAACATTACACGAACTATATGCACAATGGTAACCAAATACATTTTTTCTTACAGCTATAGGTTAAGATCACTTTATACCATTCTCTTCTAACTAATCTTCAGGCACACACACACACATACACATTCTTACTGCAGCCATTCAGTCAACTGTCTTTAGTCTCGGCAGGTGACCAAAAATTTTGACCGAGCTCGATAGCTGCAGTCGCTTAAGTGCGGCCAGTATCCAGTATTCGGGAGATAGTAGGTTTGAACCCCACTGTCGGCAGCCCTGAAAATGGTTTTCCGTGGTTTCCCATTTTCACACCAGGCAAATACTGGAGCTGTACCTTAATCAAGGCCACGGCCGACGCCTTCCCACTCCTAGCCATTTCTTGTCCCATCGTCGCCATAAGACCTATCTGTGTCGGTGCGACGTAAAGCAACTAGCAAAGAAAAAAAAATTGACAACGATCCGTTGTCTGTCTCTAACTTTTACATTTTCTAACTACTCTAAAACTAAAGTTCAACCTGCACTGAACTGCACTGCACTGCACTAAACTACATGGTACAAGAAAAACTGAAAAATAATCTAACAGAAATATATGATTTAATACGAGCTCCAAGGAGACACTTATAACGCATGTGTACCAATAGATGGGCCACAGCTGAGCCACTCGCGAGGAAATGTTACGCGGCCAGGGTTGTATTTGCCCGGAGGAGTTCAAACTGCTCAACAGTACCCCCATCTTTTGCAATTCTTTAGTTTCTTTTTTTAAATGACATCTGTTCGTGGCGTCGACCTCTTCAAATCTTTTGACACCAAATCTGACATGGAGTGACCGGAATTTGAACCGCGGAACCCAGCGATGAGAGACCGGCGCGCTACTGTCTGAGCCACAGATGCACCTCAATTTTTTAGTTGTCTGTCTGTTAGGTCATCAGCCCAGAGGCTGGTTGGATCCTCAAATAGCACCACCAAAGGCTATGCAGTTATAGGGAAACTGCAAAAACCAATGGCAGAGCCCAAATGAGGCGTACTAGGCAGGATGAGGAGTGAGGTAGTTTGCCATTGCTTTCCTCACTGGATCAGAAGGTGCTACTGCAGCACGACTGATCCTATGAGCAACACCTTTCATAAGATTCAGACACTAGTTGTGCCCCAAATGTCATTACTCAGCACCACTCATACCCCAGCAGCTTCCATACTGTCACAGCCATGAATGAGACTGGGTCTTCGGTGGAAGCTACACTTTGCTCTGGCCTGTGTCAAGAGACGGATACAAAAATATTGCATTCATCAAGAAATGGCAACAGGCGGATTTTTAGTTACTGTAACAAATCACACTACATTAATATTGTATAAATAAAAGCAAGTTTATCTTACATATTATTTGCACTCTGTATCAACTATATTCAAATGAAACTAATCTCACATATTGTCTGATTTGAGGAGTGTGTGTTTCTACCTCTTCCGCAGACTCCAATCTCATTTCCATTCCTATGCCACAATCTCTCTGTTTGAACGACGTGAACGCGGGTTAAAAGAAGGAAGCCATTTCCGTATAGGACATGGAAACCCCTGCAAGCTAAAGGCTCCCACTTAACATAATATCCTCAGCGTTAAACGGGTTAGTCGCGTGCCGAGACCGCCTTTGCCCCAAGAAATTAACCTGTATTCATTTCTGTTGTTCTACCCCGGGGCAGTAGCACACTTCTCCACTTTACAGAAAACGGATTTAACTCTTCATTTATTGCTGTTCTAGGCATTGTTCGATAAGATAAAAATCAAAAGTGAAAAGAACAAATGAAATGTGAATCGTATAAAGTCGAAATGATCGCACTTGTTAGTGACATGTGCATACATCTGTTTCGATAATGATACACAGAGTTGAACACGGCTAGGCGTTGTTCTTTGTTCCTATTTTTTTTTCTATGGGCTTTACGTCGCACCGACACAGATAGGTCTTATGGCGACGATGGGATAGGAAAGGCCTAGGAGTTGGAAGGAAGCGGCCGTGGCCTTAATTAAGGTACAGCCCCAGCATTTGCCTGGTGTGAAAATGGGAAACCACGGAAAACCATCTTCAGGGCTGCCGATAGTGGGATTCGAACCTACTATCTCCCGGATGCAAGCTCACAGCCGCGCGCCTTTTTTCCTATGAGAAGAGGCTCCATACCGGGTGACATCAGTGGCATTTGACTGTGTTCAAATGCGATAACCCAGAGTCGTGGCTACTAGGCATTAAAGAATGAAGGGAACAGAAATTCGACTCATTGGGGTCTCATCAAGTCGATTGCAATTCAAATGGCTTTAATGAATTATTATTATCGGGCGAGTTGGCCGTGCGGTCAGGCGTGTGCAGCTGTGAGCTTGCATCCGGGAGATAATGGATTCGACCCCCACTGTCGGATTCCCATTTTCATACCAGGCAAATGCTGGTGATGTACCATAATTAAGTCCACGGCCGCTTTCTTCCATTTCCTAAGCCTTTCCTATCCCATCGTCGCCATAAAACCTATCTGTGTCGGTGCTACGTAAAGCAAACCGTAAAAATAAAAATTATTATTATCATCATCATCATCATTAATTCCTTCTGTGGATCAGTGGTAGAGTGTCAGCTTCCAGATCCCAACATCATGTGTTAAAACCTGGCAGTATAGAAAAATTTATTTTATGTTTGGACGAATACGGGAAAGTTCACTCGGATTTTTTCAACCAGCATTTTAAAAGTGTTTGACTGTTTTGATATTGGCCATCAAAGAACATCCTACTTTACAGAAATATTTGTACGTAAACTGCAATAAAACCGCAAGGGCTCCTTTAACCAGATAAGGACAATTTTCTTGAACTGAAATCCATAATAATTTGTTCACATTATCCCTTTGGTGTTTTAAATTAAAGTTCCTATTAATTTTTAAGCTCTTCCAGTTGTTATTCAAATTCCAGTAACTTTTGATGAAACAAATGGATTTATTATCCAATCATAAGCATTTGCATTCAGTTCTGGAAAGTAACTAGTGTCTTTATCGCTGATAGTTGTAAATTAAATATTTTAGTTTGTTCTTCAAAATACAGTGTGAGGTACTGTATAGCTTCTCTATTTCACTTTCAGAGTCCAGATCGCGACACCTCATAAACCTTCAGGGGGTACACCAGGGCGTCGCGACATCCAGTTTGGAAAGCACTTTGTTAGGAGCTACTTGAATGCAAGCTTACAGCTTTCTAGACTCTCTAGTCTTAAAAATACTTTCTGGACTGAGCACGGATGAAGTGATTGTTATTTAGTGTCCTAGGTGCGTCATTGCTGTTGCGGCCAATCATTTCGTAGTTAAGATGTTCTTTGAGTTCTGATACCACTGATCAAGGAAGGTAAGGGTCTTCTCAATCTGCTGGGTTGCCCTTGACCGATGAGTTAGCTTTGTCTAACCCGCAGCAGCTAGTCGCAGCGTGACCCCACACCAGGCATGCGTAATTGAGTGACACGGGGAGTGAGGATTAATGCAAAGAGCACGAGCCATGGGACGTGTCCAGAGGAACTACCGCTAACTTACTGCCGTGTTGTGGTTACTAGAGCTGGAATCTTGACTCTTTATAGCTAAGGCGATACATTGGTCACTCAGTTGTAAATATGTCGAGAAGAAAAGCAGCCAACGTTCGGATCTTTTTTCCTACAAGTTACTGTTTTTATACCTATTTCGTAACATATATACTGTAGCTTTCATTTTGTGTGTTTTAATCATTAGTTAAGTTGATTTATCTTCCTGTTTGCTTATTTTCTAAAGCGGTGATTTGCTTTAATTGTACTGAGTGAGATGGCTACGCATTGATACATCCTGAGACCAAAACCGAAAGTGCAGGTGGTGTACAGACCAGAGTACGAAATCGTACAGATGCATCTGTTTCATCTGAATTATGGCATTATCTCTTATCTAATGTTGTCAAAACCTCTTAACATTTGTTAGCCACCCCATTCCCATTCATGAACCATTATTTTATTGGTTTGTAGAAGATTCCGGCACACGAACACTGACAAACGAATAAAGAACTGCTCTAGGTAAAAAGTGAAAGGGGAGGAGTAGGGGAAAATGAACCGGGCGGATTTAAACAGACTGCTTTGTAACTAAATCGTTGAGTTGCTTGCCGATCAGCAGAAGAGAATTATTAGAACCAGTTAAGGGGATGGCCGTGGATGTGGCATAGGCGATGTATCATTTCATAAATCACGATTTCTACATCGACAAGATTCCGTGCACATACTCCACAGCCGACATCATTGAAGATGATTTTCCGTGGGCATTTGTTTGCTGTTCAGAGCCAGGAGTTATTTTGTTATAAAACGTGAGGATCTACAGTGTGTCTATCTTTTAGACCCGTTTCTTGTTACGGTTTCGGGGATGAAGTATTTCTACGGCCGGATGCCATTCTTGATGTCAATCTCAGTTGAGGAGCTAATGAGGATGAAATGAATGATGATGATGATGATGATGATGATGAGTAAAGAGTTAAAAGAAATCGGCTGTGGTCTATTAATTAGAACTGTCCCGGCATTTACACGGAGCTGAAAGTGGTGGGAAACCACATAAAACCATTCTCAGTATGGCCGACGGGCCCATTGTCTCTCGTAACAGATAGTTCCTCATTTGGTCTTTTGAGCCTCAGTAAACCAAGTTTTAGCCCAGTTCCAGTATTAAAATCCCCAAACTGACCGAGAATCGAACCCTAGGCCTCGAGATACAGTAAGAGACAGTCATGCTACCCCTGTATCGCCGGGGCTTTTATTATTATTATTATTATTATTATCATTATTATTATTATTAATTGTCCGACTTCTTAGCTGAATAGTCAGCATGGTAGCCTATGGTTCAGAGGGTGCCGGGTTCGATTCTCTGCTGGACCGGGATTTTAATCTCGTCTGGGTTAAAATGTCTAGCTCAGATACTGTGAGTTTATGTTCGTCTTAATACACACCCTCATTATATACAACTCATCGCACTGCAAAAACCACAGAAAAGCGCAACAGTGTATACATAGCCCACCTCCCTCCACAGAGTTGACGTCAGGAAAGGCATCTGGCCGTAAACCTGAGCTTAATATACAAATAGTGCCGACTCTAATTAATCAGTTGGGAAAACGCCAGGAATAATAATAATAATATTATTATTATAGCCGGGCTGAGTGGCTCAGACGGTTGAGGCGGCCTTCTGACCCCAACTTGGCAGGTTCGATCCTGGCTCAGTCTGGTGGCATTTGAAGGTGCTCAAATACGTCAGTCTCTTGCCGGTAGATTTACTGGTACGTAAAAGAAGTAAAAGTAGTTATTGAGACGTAAATCCTATATTATTATTATTATTATTATTATTATTATTATTATTATTATTATTATTATTATTGCATTGCCTCCGGAGAGGCCTGGTGCAGTTCTTTCCAGCAGACGACCTATTGGCAACCTGCACGTTTGTGAGGATGGGTGTTCTACCTAAGATGATTTCTAATGTTGAAGGCGGACCCAACCCCCGAGCCAGAAGAATTAACCTATTAAAGTTGAAATCCCTGATGACCCCTCCGGGAATCAAATCCAAGGACCTCTTGAAACAAAGGTTACCATGCTTACCTGCGAAATTTCGAACTACCGTTTTACTGTACCCTTCCTAGATGGCAGAGAAAATGGAACTGTGTTGTGCGACCTGTAAATGAGTTTTAACTTCGTTGAGTAAACACTGGTTGTTGTGCCAGTTTTCTTTTATATACCGACATCTTACGTCATGAGTGAGGAATAGACTTTTCTCCGCCTTTCAAAAATCACTTTGAACCCGAGATCTTTGTATATGGAGGCCAAAAATCTACCAGCAATCTACAGAGGGAAATCCTCACGAGAGGATAACAGTTTTAAGAATCCAGAGTGAATCTTAGCAACCAGCAAGTTGATACTCTTTCAGTTTTTCGAAGCTGACTGAAACTCCCTTGGAGACTCTTACACGTACTGCACATATCTCGAACATGTACGACGGTCTTGACCTGGCAGGACGCAAGTCATTATTATGAACTTCACAGTCATAGGCAACAACGCAAGAGATTGTCATGGTGGGTAAAAGCACTTGACTAGACTCTCAACATACATTTTGCAACACAAGAAAACGTGTTAGCAAGTGGCATGCAGAAACTGAAGTTGTGCTGTACACTTTCACTCCCATGGATAAAAATTTCCTAGCTTGATGGGATAAATATGCAAATTGCACAAGTGCATGTCAAAGATTGCAGACATTAAGGGTAACACGGTGGATAAATGTGATCGTGCGTGGGTTAGTTTAAGTGTAAGGGTGAAGAACTTTGATATTTTTTTTGCTGGTCATTGGAGGACGTACTGTGTGCCCTACCACAGTCCTGTTTCCTGCGGGTTCAGGTACGAAATGAGATGAATATTCGTAGCGTGTTTTTACTACCGGTTGCCCTTTCTGACGTCATCCTCATCAGGGGAGTTTATGAGATGAAATAAATGACGTGATGTATATATAATAGTAGGAAATGGTGCCGGCACATTACCTGCTCCTGTCAAATATAAGGATGTGGTCTGCCCAAGGCTTAATGTCTTCATCCGACGGACGACCATCAACAGAGCGTTATCCTCTCACTCCTTATGAACGTTAAAAGGTTTAAATTGAATCCAGAATTTTGGCAAGCAATGTAGTGATTAGAAATTTTAACTCACCGCACATCCTTCTCTCCAGCCAACATTCTGAAAGTGAACATTTTTCCACTAACGGGACTCGAGCCGGCTAACCACTTTGTCAGACCAGAGAAACTTGTGGCCTTAACAATCATGGTCATCAGGCGAGTTTAGTGATTTACTAAATGTATATCCCAAAACAGCTTTAACGAAATCTATTTACGGGGCATAGATATTTGTTGGATATTTTATATGGTTTAACAGACAATCTAGAATCTCTTAAAGACAATAATAATAATAATAATAATAATAATAATAATAATAATAATAATAATAATAATAATAATAATAATAATAATAATAATAATACAGCCACCTTCGCTGTCCTCTGCACGGATAGAAATATCTCAAAGACTAGAATGTCTTGAAAGCTGCAATTTTGCATGCATATTTCTCTTCTTTCTTTCTTAATCTGTTTATCCTCCAGGGTTGGTTTTTCCCTCAGACTCAGCGACGGATCGCACCTCTACCACCTCAAGGACGATGTCTTGGAGCGCGAGACATTGGGTTGGGAGATACAACTGGGGAGAATAACCAGTACCTCGCCCAGGCGGCCTCACCTGCTATATGAACAGTGGCCTGGGTGGAGGATGGAAAGATTGGAAGGGATAGACAAGGAAGAGGGAAGAAAGCGACCGTGGCCTTATGTTAGATACCATCTCGGCACTTGCCTGGAGGAGAAGTGGGAAACCACGGAAAACCACTTCGAGGATGGCTGAGGTGGGAATCAAACCCACCTCTACTCAATTGACCTCCCGAGGCTGAGTGGGCCCTGTTCCAGCCCTCGTACCACTTTTCAAATTTCGTGGCAGAGACCGGGTCTCCGGGGATGGCAGCTAATCATACTAACCACTACACCACAACGCCGGACCACATTTCTCTTAACCTGAAAAAATATAGGAATATTTGGTGACCGAAAATTCCAACGGGGTCCTAAAAGGTAGAGGGTTTTTCCAAAAATAAATATGAAATTTCAAGAAAATTCCTTTCCGCTATCGTGAAGAGCAATCAAACCAGATCATATGGCACTACAGACATGATGGGACTTGGCTTACAAAGCGACCGTTGCTCAGCTCAAAGGATCACTATCTCAGCGTCTGTCCGGCCCCGCGATGTAGCGGGCAACGCGTACGTCTGTCACCCGGCGGCCCCGGGTTCGATTCCCGGCAGGGGCAGGGATTTATAATTGTGAACGATTAATATCCCAGCCCTGGGGACTGGGTGTTTGTGTCTTCCTTAACGTTCCTTTCCTCACATTCAACACTCTACAGTTCCGCAATTCCAATTACACGCAGGTTCATATCATATGGGGTAAGTAGGGACAAAAATCTCTATAGGTCGACGCCTCGAACAAATAGCATTTTTTAAAATTTCATCTTCTGATAGATCCTCAGTTGTTCTCGCGTAAGCTGAGTCAGCCTTGAATCAGCCCTGTGATGCAGTTAAAAATCCCTAACCAGGACTGGTACCGTACACAGGGCCTCCGGGTAAAAGACATGCTTTCTATCCCTGTACCCTGGATTTATTAATTCCCTGTTAAGAAAGCGTACCGAACAGTTTAGAGTGACAAATTTACTAAGGAGTGAGTGAGTGAGTGAGTGAGAGAGAGAGACTAGACGGGCAAAATTCAGAATACCTAGTAAGCAGAAAGTATGCTTATGTTGGTAGCCATTAAAAGAAAATTTCTTCGGGGATCCCAACAGAAGAAGTTATCCAAAAGTATTGCAAAATCAGTTATTTCCATTGCCAAACTGACTTGCTGACTTTTCACCCGATTAACTATATATAAGCTTGCATGAAGGGGATGGTAGGTGGAACCGTTGGTACAAGTGAAAATAATTTTTCACAACATTCAAATGGTGGTTGCCACCCACGTCCTCAAGTTGAGAGCCCCTGGCCCCCTTTTAGTCGCCTCTCAAGACAAGCAGGGGATAACGTGGGTACCACGTGTTGGGACTGTGCTTTAATTTATACCATGGCCGCTTCGTTCCCATTCGTCATTCTAACGTCGGGGAAACCTATACATAGTAATATAACGTTAAAACGCTTCAGAATCTTATGTTAATTGACCAAGGTTGGAATCACGTAGGAGCCTCTCTAACCAATATGATAAAGGTATCCTTTGTTTATCAGACATGTCATAGATTCGATTCTCCGTAATAACGTTGATAAATTTAGGAACGGGGTTATTACGTCTGGAGACAGATGACTTTGTAGTTGACTCATTATAGTACCGAAATGCATACCGGATGAATTTCGGTTGGCAATTGACTGCCGGAATAAGGAGGTGAATCACTCCATCCTGCTTATTTATATGATTGTGAATAGTGTAATATTGTAAGTCTGCGTTATTCACTTCTTCAGGAATAACCAACGTCTTATTAAAGATAGCCTAGTTTCAAGCGAATTATCGCTCACATTCAGAGAATTCCAAACAAAATGATGAATGGAAACTTTGGTCTGAGAACTAATTTCCCTCTTCTTAGCCATCGCCATGAACTCAGTGAGTAGTGCTTTCATCTCTCTTTCCATAATACAGTCCATGGAAATAATATATCCATAGTGACTATTCCAGTTTCACATTTTCTATCTGACATTCATTACTAAATCCTTTTTTCCCGACCGAACATCACTTTAATCATAATGATACGTTGATCTTGATGTTTAAAGTTAAAAAGTATTAAATTACAATTTTTACACACCACTTGGCATTACAAAAAAAAAAGCATTATCTTGCGAATTCCCAAGAGTTTTCACCGTGGTTTTCGCCATACTCACTTCGATCCTCCGAATATATGCTCTTCCGTAAGTGGCCCATGCACGCTATGAACAATTATGACGGAAAATCGCAGCCGTTTATGACCCTCCTCTGATGACATAATCCATTCTATCATCAATACTCTGTGTAGGCTGATTGCCAATATAACGGTCTTTTGATTTTCTGATGAGAATTTTAGCCGATATCCGTGAGTACTTACCTTTGTTAGGTATCAGTCCGTGCACGCACTCAGGTCCATTGTCATCACTTGTTAAATCGAGTTTGTCTTTCTAGATGGCAAATACCGGAGTTATTTATGGAGGTATGCCAACTGCATAAGCCAGAAACGCATTGCTGCTGACTGTAGTGTGACGTGGCGAGTAATTCTCGATGTCACGGACTTGATCGGTAAAGAAGAAGCAAATAGAGGTCTTAGTGAAGTCTTTTATTTTCGTTACTGTTGGACTGCATCAAACTTGCTAGTCAGAAACTTGGTTTGTTCTTGCCAGTTCTTGCAAATAGCAGAGAGATCATGTGTGAGCAGTGGTGTATGCTGGAATCAAGACGTGGACTACCACTAGACTTAGGTTACGCCTTTTCGATGGTTGGTATAGTGAACGTCAAGCCTTAAGCGTTTTGAGCTGCAGCCAATAGCTAACGCAGAAGCCTGCTGGCAAGTCTACTTCAGAAGTTACTGCCCTGTCTCTGCTACCGTCAATACTCAACACCTGATCAGTGGAGATGGTTGCCTAAAGTTTAGCAAATTAAAGTCCTGCTTTGTGGCTAAATAGAAAGAACGCTTGCCTGTAGTACGATGGCCCCGGTACAATTCTCAGAATCAACCCCCTCATACTGGCTTGGGGACTGAGTGTTTATGACGTCTTCGCCTTTCGTTTCATCCTCATTAGGTCACCACCAAGCCTATACAGATGCTATGCGCTATTATTATTATTATTATTATTATTATTATTATTATTATTATTATTATTATTATTAAATACAGAGGTCGTACCCATCGTTCACTGGTTTCTTAGCTTCCTAGGGAGATAAGGGGTGGTATCCGACCCGCTGATTAAGGGTTCGATTCCAACCAACAAAAGAGAACATTAAACCTGAAAGGTTTAATGTTAGTGGACTGTAATACTTGCTACCAATCCCCAAAATGTTTGTCATATTTGACCTTTTCTTGGTCATATTTAGCAAGTTTTTAGAGCACATTTCCTTATCTATTTTGTACTTCTTTAGGTCACAAACTCCCGAACCCTAGTAATGACGTACGGATCGCGACTAGTGGTGTGAAATGTGCTACTTATAGGGAGAGTCGTGCTGCAGTAGCAATTTCTGGTCAGTGAGGGAAGCAATGGCAAACTGCCTGATTCCCCATCCAGTCGAGTACAACGCATTGTGGTACTGCCATCAAGTTTTGCGGTTCCCTTATAAATGCATAATTTTCGATGTTTCCAGTTTCCGGGCTGATGACTCAACAGACATTTTATTATCAAACTTTATGTTCGTTGTTTCATTTGTTGGTAGTACAAAGGAGAACTGCTCGAAGGAGTGGAAAAAGTGACACAATAAGAAAATGTGAGTTGTTATTGTCATCGTCACTATTTTGGTCATCAGATATTGATGAAAATCATTGTGTTGCTAATATATCATCATCATCATCATCATTCATATGCCTATCAAAGCTTGTTAGACCCGTTCCACTGTGCTTGCATGTGTTTGCCCACATTGTATCCGACTGACGTTAAATGGCGAGGTTAGAAATGACGTTGTGTAACTTAGTGCCTGAACTAATCATTAGCAATGTGAAATGATCACACTGAGCCATCATTTGACATTCAGTTAATCAACATACCGCTGTATCAATCAATAAATCTGCCTGTAATGCGCCATCTCACGTCTTCAATATTGTGAGTATGACATTTGTATTTTGATTGCTGCGTCGGAGTAATTATACGAAATGCATCCATCCAACATCCGCTAGTTTTAATTACAAGGAAATGCGTAGCCTCCACCCGACCTCAATACACCGACAGCAAGCATGATTTTATACTCATTAGAATAGTGTGTTCATGATATGACGTAATCACCTTCGAGTAATGCTACTGATTCTGATAATAATAATAATAATAATAATAATAATAATAATAATAGCGTACAGTACACTGGTGGCAGGTCTTTCTACTTGACGCCAACGGGCGATCTGTGTGTCTGTGAGTATGGAAGAGAGTGTGTGTGTGTGTGTCCCTGATCCAGAGGATTTAAGCAATTAAGGTCAAAATCCCCGACCCGGCCGGGAACCGAACAGGGGACTCCTTGGACTAAAGGCCAGCTCGCTGACTATATAGCCATGGATCCGGACGCTGATTCTGATTAAATAGTGTGACGTACGTTTATGAGGGAATAAACCATTTTATTTTCAGGCGACATGAGGTCATAAATAGTTGCTATGCTGCTGTGGTATTTTGTGTTCATATAACATGCCATGAAAAAGAAGAAGTTAATTACACTTTCTTTCTTCATAATCTATAACTTTTGTTATGTAATAGTTGGGACTAATAACATAGGTATTTAAAAATAGTAGTCACCTTCCCCTAAACTACCATTTCATCCAGCATGAATAAAATTAGCCTAAACTGTAGTGCCTTATTTCCATTCCTTACATACTGTTTTTAATTTAATTCTGTTCCCCCAGTTTCTCGTGGTTCGGCGTTTATATGGACTTAGCGACAAAAATAGAAATTCGTTAATATCTCTGTTACCATGGCCGGTACAGTAAAACTGTACAAGACATAAATAATCGAAAATTTAATTCTATGTAACTTCAGTTATGCAGTATTTATCGAAAGGGCCATTAGTAACGGAGATATTTGAAAATTAAATTGCAGGGCTTCACCTAATCTAATATTTCACTCAGCGTGAATAAAATTATTTATAATCCAGATCACAGTGATTCATCTGCGACTTCACATACCGATTTTCATTGAGTTATATTCAGTCATTTTCTCGTGATGTGCGTGCGTGCATACATACATACATACATACATACATACATACATACATACATACATACATACATACATACATACATACATACATACATACTGTGCCCTTTTAAAGGACATACATACATTACATACATACAAGAAACGACGGAAAATTAAGAAGTGCATTTCCTTGTTACTGTGGATATGACCGATGCAGAAATACCATTCTTTTTAAATTCTGAGCAATGTACAGACAAAACTCTTATTTTATATATTTAGATTAAATGTACGGCCATTTTATAATCATCATCATCATCATCATCATCAAACACGATTTAGGCTTTCAAGGTCTGTTTTGCCTCCCATAATTTCTTGGACCTCCTACAATTATTTCTTCTTTTGGCAAAGCAATTCCGGATAGTCTTGAAGAAGGCTTCATCCGAAGATATACTCCCTATTTTCGTCTATAACTGTTCAGCTAATGGGTTTATTCCTAGATCTTATATGTTATCATTAGCAAGTCAAGCAATTCTTTTAAATCTCTTTACTGATTTAAATGTTTGAATAGAAATTTATTCTGAGGAAGAGCAGATGAATGTCTGGTGCAATTCGACTCAAAATCCTATTTCGCTATTTTACGACTAGCCTATTAAATCTCTTATTTTGGTTTGAGGCTATCAGGCCGAGACGGTCAAGTTGTGTTCCGTTCACCCAAGAGACGTGGGTACAAGTCCTCATCAGGAAATAAACAAATTTAGAAACGTGACTTCGACTTGTAGAGAAGCACATGATTCTTAGGATCCCTCAGCCTTCATCAGAAATGAGTATCTGGTTAATTCCTGGGGACAAAGTCTTACGCTGATCACTCTGTCCCATTCAGTGCCGAGATTATGAATAGTAGAAACCGTTACCTACACATTTCAGCAGGAGCATTCGCTTTATATCTGCATACAGTGTTGAAGAGGATAGGAGAATGTGGGGTGGGAACAACTACTAAACAAGCATTCTTTTTTTTGAATTCAGGCCGGGCTGAGTGGCTCAGACGGTTGAGGCGCTGGCCTTCAGACCCCAACGTGGCAGGTTCGATCCTGGCTCAGTCCGGTGGTATTTGAAGATACTCAAATACGTCAGTCACGTGTCGGTAGATGTACTGGCACGCAAAATAACTCCTGTGGGACAAAATTCCGGCATCTCAGAGTCTCTAAAAACCGTCAAAAGTTGTTACTGAGATGTGTAAAAGTTATTATTATTATTATTATTATTATTATTATTATTATTATTATTATTCAATTTTCATCAAATATGTATGCAAAAACTGAGTGCTATAAGTAACATAGAGAATGTCCGTACCTCAGCTCGCGACCTGAGACGCTAAGTGGGATAGAGTGATCAGTTCTATGCCCGACCACCTTCGCCTCCAGGAATCCACCGGCTACTCATTTTTGGCGAAGGCTGAGTGAGCCTCAGGAGTATATACTTCTCTAGATGTGTATATATCGTTTCTAAATTTTCAGACTTTAGATGTCCATCTGAATGAACCGAGCACACAGTAACTGCCTCAGCTAGGCAGCCTCTGTGATAAATGTAGCCTAAGGAGTATTTAAAGTAATACGAACACTCCAGAAATAGATAATGAGTAACAATAAGACCAACAAACAGTAACATTAACTAGGATGAGATGATTATAAATCATCTGCTGACTCAACAAGTGGCATGGACTACTTGACAATAGATTAATCAACCAAGACCTCCATGAGGAAAGTGAGGTTGCTCAATATTATAATAGTTTCTTTAACATTGAACTCTGCTACAGCTGAGCGCGTTCCCTTATTTGCCATGAAACTACGTCGAAGCGAAAGTTGTACTAAGTGTGGCTCGATTGCTGAGCTCGTTGACACTGGACAGTCCCTCGCATTCCGGTCGTACCTTATTTCGAGGCATCTTTCTCAGTATTGCACTTGATGACCTTGTTATTCCAATAAACTCAATGAAACAGAAGTTACATTTCAAATAAGCTGACATCTATTGAGCCATGTCTATGGCATAATATATGGCAGACATACAGTATGTTATGTACAGAGTAGAAGTATTCATTTGGAGACGGGTAGGAGATATGCATGCATTCTCCCACTCCCACCCGCAATGGAATCTCAGTTTGAGGATGGATATTTTCACATTTCTAACACTCCAGATTTCCTACTATGTTAATGAAACAATCTCAACCTGCGTCGTCATATATCTATATTTCTAATAAATCGAGCAGTACTTGTGAAGAAACCTCTCTGTGAAGAGGAACGTCTACTTTGCGATTCTTAGTTTAGAGGCAACCTCCAGTCCACTCGCCCTCGTGGTAGTTCTATTTAACAGCGATAAAGAATAAGTGAACATTAAAGAATCGATAAAGGTAAACCCACAGTTTTTATGAAGCATGCGTTAATCAAGGTTATGGGCACCTAGGAGGTTAATCCATTCACTGTCAGTGGGTATCATACGATTCACAGGATATTGATACATGCTGCGACCATCGAAGATTTCTTACTCTATTTGTATTCGACGTGTAATTCATTGCATTAAAAGTATTAGCCGTGAGATATCTCACAGCAAGCTGCTGATAAATAATAGGATAAAACAGTTTGAACACTTTTAAGGAATCACGCCAAATCGACGAATTAAACGGAACAACGTTATAAACAGGAAATCATGATATTGTTTACAAATATTACTCTTTCGAGCAGTTTTATTTAAGGATATGAGGTCACGGGGGTCAGTATCCTCATTTCCTTACCGTGTGTATTCTCCTTCATAGGCTGTCTCTTTAAATAAATAAATAAATAAATAAATAATAATGGCGTGTGGCCACCGCGGAGACCTGTTTCAGGTCTTACAGGCGATATAAGCGACCTGCGTACCTTTGACGATGTGGCCCATCCTATGATAAATTCTATTTAAGAAAACGACACACACACAGCCCCTAGCCATCGGAATTAACCAACAAAGGTTAAAATCCCCGACCTGGCCGGGAATCGAACGCGGTAAAAACTTAACCATGGAGCCGGATGGTAAATAAAAATAATAATAATGTAAAAAGTAATTCTTTGATTTTTCTTTCTTTCTTTCTTTCTTTCTTTCTTTCTTTCTTTCTTTCTTTGACTATAACTTTTATTACGACCTAGTGGAGTTGCGGCTGCGATATGTGTCACACATGCTGGCTTTGCCCAGTTTTATGACCGGATACCCTTCCATAAGGCAACCCTATGTGGTGGGATGTAGGCCTATTGAATGATTGGATGTTTTGATGGTGGTTCGAATAGTGTTATGTTGTTATGTTGTGCGTAAATTCAAGCATGTGTTTTAGGACAAACACAAATAATCAGTTCCCGAGCCAGGGGAATTAACCATATGCGGCTAATATCCCCAACCCAGTCAGAAAACGAACGCACAACATTCCAAACCGACGGCCGATATATGCCGACAATTCATCCAATAATAATAATAATAATAATAATAATAATAATAATAATGCCCCTCGTACGAAACAAGAACCTGTTTAGATGGATTGGAATGCTGGCCTGTTTCAGCGAAGCATGGACAAGCAAGCTCCATCTAAGAAGAAAATACTACGTTGATCGCTGGAGTTTAGGAAATTTTACCATAACAGAAATGATAATGCCAGAAAAAAAGTAGAAATTTAAAAGAAAATCATTTTCATGAAAACGACAAGCGTAGAATAATTATAATGAGACAAAAAATATTAATGAAGAACTTTATTTATAGTTTTTTTTTTTTTTTTTTTTTTTTTTTTTTGCAAGCTGCTTTACGTCGCACCGACACAGATAGGTTCCAGTCTTATGGCGACGATGGGATAGGAAAGGGCTAGGAGTGGGAAGGAAGCATCCGTGTCCTTAATTAAGGTACAGCCCCAGCATTTGCCAGGTGTGAAAATGGGAAACCACGGAAAACCATCTTCAGGGCTGCCGACAGTGGGGTTCGAACCCTCTATCATCTCCCGAATACTGGATACTGACCGCACTTAAGCGACTGCAGCTATCGAGCTCGATTATAGTATTTTACCAACTGACTCTACTTACCTCTCTGTTGTTTTTCTTTTTTTTTTTTTGTTTTTGTTATTTGCTTTACGTCGCACCGACACGGATAGGTCTTTTGGTGACGATGAGGGAGGAAGGGGCTAGGAGTGGGAAGGAAGCGGCCGTGGCCTTAATTAAGGTACAGCCCCAGCATTTGCCTGGTGTGAAAATGGGAAACCACGGAAAACCATCTTCAGGACTGCCGACAGTGGGGTTCGAACCCACGATCTCCCGAATACTGGATATTGGCCTCACTTAAGCGACTGCAGCTATCGAGCTCGGATACCTCTCTGTAGAGGAACTTCCACTTACCCCAAGCATCACTGTCAAGGGATTAAACTCGGACGTTATAATTATAGGTACTACCATCTTAATCTAATGGTAACTAGGTACTATATAATTATATTTATTTCCATGCTCTGAACAATGATTTGTGGTAACAATGACCACGGTAGGTCACACGGATGCGCTGGACGGTTATTGGTAACGCTGTCCCGTGTGTCACTTTTCACAAAGTAGGTCTTCCGGAAACAGGTATTCTACCATATAAATTCTGATATCCTGGCACTTCTTAAAATCTGTAACAATCAACGGCATGTTAAACAAGTAACATAATTTATATTACCACATTTACTGAGAAGTAATCTTTCTTTTTATCAATTCGTTTTGATAGAATGGACGGTTTCCACAAAGGGTTAAGCCTGTTGTATCTTTTGTGCTGCTGCATTCAGTGTTCTCTTCCTTCGGCTGTATGAACATTTGGCTTTGAAAGCTCATAACTCGAGATTGTAAATATTTATAGCCAAGGTGATCATAAAATTAAACATCTTGTACTTCTTACTCATTCACCGTGATGTGGACTTAAACGAAGACTTCCTGTGGATAATGGTTTAAGAACTGATCTTTTCCAAGTGTCCATCTATCGAAGAGATAAGTGTTGCTTATGTGAGATTACCTTTGCCGATATTTATCTGCGACATTTAATGGGGTCTCTGCAGAGCTTATGTCACCACCATGCATGTCCTCAACACGATACACACTTGACAGGTAGAGAAAATTCTGGAAGATTCAATCTACGCTCTATCCCTTTCTATATTCAACTCTGATTAGCACGACTGTAAGCCCTCGGGGATGGAAGTGAAAATAACGAGGTGATGGACGCTACGTTCCCACACTTTGTCAACTTCTTGGCACCATAATTTACGTAACGCGAGGAAACAAAAACATTTCGACAGATCGCCAAAATGTAGCCTTCAAACTCTAAATTAGAGTCGACTGTGTGACGTTCCCTTTCGGTTCTACTTGAGAACATTCTCTTCATAATGAATTCGTTTCAACTTCCGGTTTTCCTCTTTTTCTTTGGCTAGAGTCTCTTCACGTTTGTCGGGGATTACAACTTTCATTTACCCGTTTTAACAGCTGGGAACATTGCGGTTATCAGCTCCGTGTTTTTCTTTTTTTCGGTTCTTATTTTTTTGGATTAGGTAAATTCTCAGCCAACTAAGAAGCCATTTTCAACCGAGAGAAATAGCTACTTAAGAGGGATCATATGGTTGTTTCGATACTCATCATCTATACACATGAAAATGGTTTTCCTGGTTTCTAATTTTTCACTCCAGACGAGTTAAGGTGTTCAGAGGTACTTCTGAGTCTCTTTCCTTATATCCGTGTCACCAAAAACAGGAAACTACACACACTTAAAACAGTGTGATTAATTACCGAGCGAGTTGGTTGCGTGGTACGGGCTAAGTAAGTGTAAGCTTGCAGTCGGGAGATAGTAGGTTCGAACACCACTGTCGGCAGCCCTGACGAGGGTGATACGTTATTTTCCGTTTTCACACCAGGCAAATGCTGGAACTGTAAGTTAATTTAGACCACAGTCGCTTCCATCACAGTCTTGGCGCTGTATTTTCCCATTGTTCCGTCTGTATCCGTGCGACGTAAACCCTACAGTAAATAGAAATGTAACCTTCCTCTTTTACACATACAGTGGATCTGACAGCCGAGGGACTTCATCGTAAGTTCCCCAGCCAGGTGGTTGTATTTTGAATTCTAATCAACGTAGGTAGGGTTTTCGAAATATAAACAATCACGCACCGCTAATTCGGATTGCATGTATATCTAACGGTCTTATGGTTTGTAATTAATTATTGTCACGTAGAATTCCAGAATTTCTAGTTCGCTATTGACGAGCAGTATCAAGTGAGATACAACAAATAGACGTGTAGACCACAATTTGGCGACATTTAACTCGAAGGAGAGGTAGGTAGGTAGGTTGGTTGGTTGGTTGGTTGAATACATTCGGAGAAATGCAGGAATTGTTCATGTAGCTTCGGGTGCAGCTGCATGGGATCAAAATATACGAAGAAGGGTTCAGGTTGGGACGGGTGTAGGATGTGCCAATCATGTAGCAATGAAGAGTTTGGTCCAGAATAGGTAAGGTTGTATTCTGCCCGGAGGCAGGTCCGAACCTCCGCAGAGGTGTGCCTGAGCAGGAGTTTACGTACGGTAGGGTGGCCAGTTCCTTTCAGCTTCTCCACTCCCTTACTCCCAACAACAGCGCGTGGCAACCCATCCAAATCTTGACCACGCTCAGTGTTGCTTAACTTCGGAGATCTCACGGGATCCGGTGTTTCAACACGGCTACGGCCATTGGCGCCCAGAATAGTTTAGAATGGAACACTACATCACAGATCAAGCGGCTGCGCGATTTGAGTCACGTAGATATCAGCTTGCATTGGGAGACAGTGGGTTCGAACCCCATTGTCGACAGCCCTGAAGATGGTTTTCCGTCGTTTTCCATTTTCACCCCAGGCAAATGCTGGGGCTATACCTTAATTAATAATGAATACTGTTATTTGCTTTACGTCCCACTAACTACTTTTTAAGGTCTTCGGAGACGCCGAGGTGCCGGAATTTAGTCCCGCAAGAGTTCTTTTACGTGCCAGTAAAACTACCGACACGGAGCTGTCGTATTTGAGCACCTTCAAATACAACCGGACTGAGCCAGGATCGAACCTGTCAAGTTGGGGTTAGAAGGCCAGCGCCTTAACCGTCTGAGCCACTCAGCCCGGCATATACCTTAATTAAGGCTACGGTAGCTTCCTTCCCATTCCTAGTCCCTTTCTATACAATTGTCGCCATAAGACGTATCTTGTCTGTGTGACGTAAAGCAAATTGTAAAAAGAGGAATAACTGCATCAAACCAGACCAACCGGACAAGACTAAGTTCACAGTGTCCTCAGAAGACCAGGAAACCACATACATGGGTGTTTACCTAAGTCGTGGTAAGATATTATGCGTGATGACCTAGGTGAGCACGAAGAGTTGACCTGGTTCACTACCACAGACTGGTAGGTTGAATCTGGAGGGCGAGGTGGTCTGTATAGTGTGTAGATTAATTGGAAGAATGGAGTGGAGAAGAGTAAATTAAGGTGAGCTGGATTAGAGAACTGCATCAGGCCATTCCAAAGACTGATGACAAGAAAGATAGACTATTCACTCATAGCAAGGGAAGTATCATCTAGGTCACCATGTGAAGTTAGGAAGGGTAATTCGGCCCCATCGTCACTGAATTTCCAAACGTGCCAGGATGCACGTAATAAGCTTAAATCATTTACTTTCTTTACATTAAAAATTCAATGCAGTCATCTCTCGTCAACTTTCGCTGAGCATCTACCAAGAGAGATCCATAAATCAGTAACGAAAAACCAAGAAGTGGAAAACTTTCTGCTAGTAAAACGTGCCATAGAGATATGAGAAGCAGAGCACTCGAGGCTCGAACATATTCCGGCATACTTTCAAAAGATAAAAATCTTTCACGGTTATCTGCACGGACGCTTTATAGTAAATATAAATCTTTATCAAATTAAGAGGCGAAAGTAACACAGAAAAACAACACATCTTACAAAGAAAAAGGGAGGGATCAAATTATAAGAATATCAGATAATATAAACCAGTTTCTAAGACACGTAACAGCAATCGTAGCCGCTGCCATTGTCTGAATCAGGCTGTTTTAATTACGACAGAGTTTATTTTCGTATCAAACAGAATTTTTGCTTGCGGGTTGCGAGTGTTAGTTTACATTCGCACTACGATAGACAATTATATGCGCCGCTGCTTACAGTAATGAGTACTTCCTTTCTCACCACGTTGTGGTCCTCCTCAGTTTTCCCACCATGCTCTGCTGACAGCTTGTTTGCTGATATCTCAACTGAGATGGTCTGCAGATACACAGGTTTCTCCTTAATTTGAAAGATGGATGGAGAAATTCCGAAGACGAAAGGAGAACTCTATCTCTCTTTAATTCTTACACCTAGGAGTACGTAGATGATATGAGATGTTTTCCAGTTTAAAGTAGGTATAGGAAATGTTAAAAAAGAAGTGAGAGGATAGATACAAATATGTAATAAAAATAAAATAGTGGTTACAATAAAAGTATAAAAATCTAAAAAAATAAATAAAATAAGGTACTTCAATATAGTGATGAAGTTAGAATGTCTTTACGCAAGTGAATGTCTAGTTTTGAACTATAGTTTACATAAAATGGTAGTAGTATAAAAAACGATCATGAGAAAATCTTAAGACCAATGACAACAATAGAATAGTGGAAAACGAAAATGAAAATCCACAGCCTGTTCCCAATCATTCAGCTGAGTCAGGAATGGAATGAATGAAGCCCCATCTGGCGGCGAGGATAGGAATTGTGCCTGCTGCCGAAGCCTGTCGCACTCCTCTGGGGGCAATGAATAATGAATCACAGATTAAATGAAGTGTTGTTGGAGAGTGTTGCTGGAATGAAAGATGACAGGGAAAATCGGAGCACCCGGAGAAAAACCTGTCCTGGCTCCGCTTTGTCCTGCACAAATCTCATATGGAGTGACCGGGATTTGAAAGAATAGTGGAAAATAAAAAGTAATAAAGGAAATATACCAGAACATAGAACATATAACCGAAACATAAGAAACAGGAGATTGTGATTTTTTTTGGACATATCTATAGAATGGATGATAACAGATTGACAAAACAAATATTCAAGTACGTTCGGGAGAAAAAGTCAACAACGAGCTAGATACATGAGGTCAAGAAAGATTGAGAAAGAAATAAAGTAAGAGAAGAGGAAACTGGAGAAAGAGAGATCTTTAAGAAGAAAGTTTTCACTTCCACGCAAATGCCAGGACAGTTTCGTTTTATACGCCACAGCCGAATCTTTCCACCACCTTACCCAGTTCCATTCACTATCGTTCATTTGATCTCTAAGCTCCACGACTGCGTTTGGCGTCAGGAAGAGCATCCGGCCGTAAAAGATGCCATTTAACATCACCTGACCTCATCCCTAACCCAGCTTCAAGAAACAGGGCTAAGGAATTTACACATTATTGAAATGAAAATGAAAACCTACAACCTTTTTTCCAGTCTTTGACCGGGTCAGGGATGTAATGAATGAAACATACATAGGCTGTTATTACAATGGGATCGCCACTCCCAAGGTGATTTATTAATGAGTGATAAATACTATGAAATGATAATGGAGAGTGTTGCTGGAATGAAAGATGACAGGGAAAACCGGAGTGCCCGGAGAAAAACCTGTCCTGCCTCCGCTTTGTCCAGCACAAATCTCACATGGAGTGACCGGGATTTGAACCACGGTATCGAACGGTGAGAGGCCGACGCGCTGCCGTCTGAGCCACGGAGGCTCCTTACACATTATTATTATTATTATTATTATTATTATTATTATTATTATTATTATTAATGTTAGTTATTACAGTATAGGAGGAGTTAAATTGAGTTTATAATACTATTGAATTTATTTGTCTACTGTAACATACATGACCCCAACCTTACCTGGTAAAATAAATGATCTCTCTGTTTATTTACACATCTGGAGAAAAATTACCAATGGAATATTGGTTACCAGAAGTGACGTTTGTATATAATTCCTTAATTTAACTCACGATGATCAGTTACGCTTCCAGATCCTGTGCACACAGCACTCGGGGCAATTCCATGAATGGAACCCAGGGCCTGCCCAGGATCACTCAGGCAGCAGAGTGGTGGCGGTCATGACATCTGAGAGCAAACATTATAAAATACTTTGTGCAACCACCTAACTACACATTCTACTCATATGAATGTACTCGTAATGATTTCTCATTTAAATATTTCTGTATCGTTTGAAGAAAGGCGTAATTCATGTGACTCGCTTCAACGATATTCTCGCTATTGCTTCCTCATTTATGGAAAGGTTCCACTCTCGCACACCAGATGCGAGATAACGCCCGACCTTGCGAATCCGACCGTCAGCTTTACCATCTTATCAGTTATCAGCCCCTGGATTACAGATCGTGATACCTGCGGCCCTTATCTTGTCTACTTCACGAGTCTTCACGATGCCAGCGGTGAGAACCAAAGATTTCACTCCCTCAAGGTTGTCGTGAAGTTAGCAGAAATTAAGTCCTAAGATGATGGTGAACAGATATTATTTACTTCAACAATGAACCATAGCTGTATTTATGCAAGAGAGTAGGAGGGTAATGTTCTCTGAATCCTCCCTTAGCAAGAAAATTCCTCCTCCTATTGGCTAACCATCTTAATGTTCACATACTATTATGGTGAAACATAAAATGAAATAGCGTATGGTTTTTAGGGCCGGGAGAGTCCAAGGAGAAGTTCGGCTCTCCATATGCAGGTCAGAACTGATTCCCGTAGGCGCCTGCGCGTCGTGATGGGGATGAAATGATGAAGACGACACATACATCCAGCCCCCATGCCAGCGAAATTAACCACTTAAGGTTAAAATTCCCGACCCCGCATGGAATTAAACCCGGGACCCCTGTTACCAAAGGCCAGCACGCTAACCATTTAGCCATGGAGCCGGACATTTATGGTGAAATATAATGATACAAAATATATTTTTTTTAATTGAGTTACCTGAATTTATTTAACGCTCTCAATCAGAAGCAATACATTGAAGTTTCCTTATGCGAACTGAAGTTTTTGTCAAACAAGATGGTGTGTACGCTTTCAGTGTCGCGTACGTCAGTGTGCTCAATGGATTAGTTTTAATTGAACTCGTGGAATAATCATCAATGATCTGCATTTAGGGCTGTCGCTCAGGAGGCAGAGTCCCTGTCAATTGTTTACCTACGTTTTCAAAGAACTTAGAAATTTATCGAACATTTTCCTTGATAATTTATTCCAGTCCTTTACTCCTCGTTTTATAAATGAATATTTGCCCGAATTTGTTCTCTTGAACTCCAACTTTATCTTCATATTAAGATATTTTCTAATTTTAGAAGCTCCGCTCAAGCTTATTCGTCTATTAATGCCATTCCACCCCACCTCTCCTCTGACAGCTTGGTACATACCACGTAGTCGAGCATCTCGTCTCCTTACTCGCAAAGTCTTCCCAGCCCAAAGTTTGCAATATTTTCTTAACACTACTTCTATGCGTGGTCAGTGTGACAAATTTTCTCGGCCGTTATTCATGGTTTTCTAGACCAAGGCCACTATATCACCGTCGAGTATCTCCTTAGCAGTTCTTACGTAGGCTGGGTGAACCTCAAATATCCACCCGTTCACAGTGCAATATGTCTTCTTGTATGGAGCGTCTTGGATAAAATAGAGATTACTAATAATTGGTCCCTAAATAGCAAATATGACCGAAAAAATTAAAACCTACCAACTTGAATTGATGCTTATAAAAATCACCAAGGATTACAAAGATAAAGAGTATCTTAATGTACGTAGCATTCATTGAGATTCCCTCACCTGAGAGGATGTAATCGTTCTCCAAGTAATTATCTGCTCGCGCCACTATTCTACTTACCTGATATTATCCTAATCTAAATTAAACCAAACGTCTAGCACTACTGTCCTGGTGGGTGTTGGTCCATCATGCGGCTGCAGTCCAGAATGAAAACCTGCAGAATACGAGGTGACTCATGGTCAGTGCGACGCATCTTCTGGAGCTTTATTCTTGGCTTTCTAGACCGAGGCCACTATCTCACTATCAGACAGCTTCTCAGTTATTCTCATGTAGGCTGAGTGAACCTCGAAGTAACCCTCAAAAATCCGTGGCCTGGCCGGGAATCAATCCAGGGCACTCCGTTAAGAAGCAAGCTTGCTACCTCTAGGCCACGTGGCCAGATTTATACTATCCTAATAGGCTTGTCATTGTAAAGGAAAATAAGGTATTAATCCATTACACTCCGAAATGTACCAATTTTGACTTCCACCGTACGACATGTGAAAGTTGGTAATATTCTTCGGAAATCACGAAAAAACAGCTATTATGCACGTTGAAAGAGAGACAACCGTAAGATCCTGTATCTGCAAGTAGGATCTTTTCACTGTATGGGTGGCTACGCAGAATGTAACCTGAGATATATTTGACTTTATTGCAAATTACTTGTTCAAGAAGCACTGTTAGAGTCCGAATTTCTAGGCATGAATAGGTAAAAATGCAAACATAACACGTTCACTCTATACTGCACAACAGTTCTGCTGTGAGGTTTGCATAAACGGGAGGGATACAGACTATCAGAACCCCACGAAATTATGTTACTCTCGCTGTATTACTGAAGACCAGGCTAGACGACACGGTAAATTGGAACTTTCGAAACTGTACTTTCCATTGATGACTTGTGGCGTTTCAAATACTCCGCGATGCACTTTGGTTCTTAAAGTTCTCCTCGCTAAGTTTAGACCTGTTATGGGGGATACAACTTTGCATTTACTGAAAAGACGCCCTACAAGAGCACTTGAAGGAGTATGTGTGTTTAATTTTTAGAACATCGTTGGGATAAGTTTGATGCGTTTGGAAATACTGGAAAATGTAACAAAGGACCTGTAGTAGAACTGAAAAAGCGAGGACCGTCTGTTCAAAGGGCGCTATTTCCACCCCGAGAAAGTTGTGGAAAAACCCAAGGAAACGTATAATAAAAGGCACATGGAACATACCCATGATCGGGTATGTTACTCCCTTTAAAGAATTGCATCTGTCTGGTCTGGATTTCTCATGACATTCGGTTGTATTCAACTGCCGCAATGCATGTGGACTAAGTACTAAAAGAAATTTGTAAGTGGAAATAGCTACCTTTTGAACAGACACTCCTGAAATTATCTTCATAATTTAATTCTTCCCGTTTCTGCTTCCGTGCGATGTTTATCAGTTACTAGAATATAACGATTACAATCTTATTTCAAGAAGTAAGTTACACGTAAGGTAAAAAATAACGATTACCGAGCTCGATAGCTGCAGTCGCGTAAGTGCGGCCAATATCCAGGATTCGGGAGATAGTGGGTTAGAACCCCACTGTCGACAGCCCTGAAGATGGTTTTCCATGGTTTCCCATTTTCACACCATGCAAATGCTGGGGCTGTATCTTAAGGCAACTGCTGTTACCTTCCCACTCCTAACCCTTTCCTATCCCATCGTCGCTATAAGACCTATCCGTATCTGTGCGACGTAAAGCAAATTGTAAAAAGAATAAAAAATTACGATTACACATAAAAATTTCTAAGAATGCAATTGTTACAAGTAATACCATTATTTTTACTCAACTATTTCCCAACTCTGGATTTACGGACTACTGTGGACTTACCCGCACTATGCAGTGGAATTCCTTGGACTGCTGGGGATTTAGCTGAAGTATTACAATTAAGTGAATTAGTTGAAACGGTAAATTATTATTTAGAAGTACTAAATAAATATAGCACAAGTAATAGTTGCTCCAGTGTATATATTATTTCGATAATTATTCTCAAAATACGCCTATTTCTAAATTTTTCCTTAATATTGTAGTTCTACGAGCCTCCGTGGCTCAGGCAGCAGCGCACAGCCTCTCACCGCTGAGTTCCATGGCTGAAATCCCGGTCACTCTATGTGAGATTTGTACAGGACAAAGCGTGGACGGGATAGGTTTTACTCCGGGTACTCCGGTTTTCCTTGCCGTTTTTCATTCCAGTAACTCTCCGATATCATGTCATATGTCGGTCATTAATCATTGTCCCAGAGAGACTTCGGCAGCCTGCAAAATTCCTATCCTCACAACTAGATGGTGGCTTCATTCATTCCACTACTGAGCCGTTCGAATGACTGGAAACAGGCTGTGGATTTTCATTTTTATTGTAGTTTTATCCCAGAAAAAGAATATCTTTACAAACATAGTTATTACAACATTACAGAAGTATATTACTCTGATCGTGCGACCGGTTTAGCATTATGGGAGATGAATAGCATGCCATTTCCAATCAAGAAATCAGCATCCGATGTTTTGTAATGAAGTGTCTGCAAATGACGTGTACCTAGCACATTTCATACATTAAGAAATAAAAAGCGCGGTTCTTCAGTAAACTAAGAACTTGAATTATGTGGCTTTCCTTGAGCCGAATATGAATGAGCAAAGCAAGTCCTTTTCCTTTCAGAGATCAGATATACTTGGTTAATATTCATTAAATGCAGTTTACTTTCAAATGTACTGCGCGTCTAGCGTCACAGTGGATGATGTAGAGATTGCCATTAATCACATCGCATGACGCTTTCTGGAATTCGCTTCGGTTAAAAGCAAGGATAGGAGAAAAATAGAAAATGCTTTCCCCAATAATGCAATATCGTCTCTCCGCATTAAGTAGTGCGAGAAACGAGATTTGGCCCCTGCCAAGGATACCACTTTGTGGTATTTTAGTTGATGATTGATTATCATATATGAAATCCAGACGAATATAGCCTATATTTATTTATTTATTTAATAGATATTCGCTATTAGCCAAATACAATGTTCAGAATACATAAATAAGAGTTTTTAAATTATAAAATCATTACAGAAATTTCTAAATGTTGGAAGTATACATAACAAATAGGCCTAGTCTTAACTCAAATATACATATAATTAAATTTTAAGAATACGAACTGAATACATAACTTCAAGTAGGGGCCTACATGTATAATCGCCACTGAGCCAAAACCGCGAATGACAATGCTCTTACTATCCATCATTTTCCTTAAGACTGGTCACGCCTCCCAGCCACATATTGATATGCAGTTCATTAGAACCATTTTCGTTGAGTTCATTTTACTACAGACGCGTGTAAAGGAAAATGAACCTAAATGCATCAAACTCTATGAGTGGGTAAATGTGTCAGGCAAACAAACATGTCGACAGTACGGTACAGTAAGATTCATTTTCCTATCTCATCATTGCTGAAAACCTATCTGAGTTTGTGTGACGGTAGGACACTAGCATAATTAAATAGGAAAAGTGCTGAAGATGGTTTTCCGTGGTTTCCCATTTTCACACCAGGCAAATGCTGGGGATGTACCTTAATTAAGGCCACGGCCGCTTCCTTCCAACTCCTAGCCCCTTCCTGCCCCATCGTCGCCATAAGACCTATCTGTGTCGGTGCGACGTAAAGCAAATAACAAAAAAATAGATAAAGTAAATAAATGTTGTAGTAAATGCCAATCGATTAACCTGAGACTCGATCATGCAAAACTAGGCAAACTAACCAGTTATTCACAAACAGCGCCATAACTTTATTTTGATTTTTTTCTCCGTGTTGTGAAATACTTTCACTTTTTAAAAAAAAGCTAGTTAAATTATACGTATGTATAACAAATGAAAGATACGCTATTTGCTATTGTTTATCGTGGTGGTATTCTAAACATGAAGTATGAATCAACAGTCATGCCAAGTCCTCATGTTTAGTCTGTGTCCCGAACAGTGGAGACAACTTTCTGCTAAGTAAATACGAGAATGAAATTAGCTTGGTGGTGCACGATAACGTGGCCAGGTGGACCTCTCGTTGATAACATGAGGCGAACGTGAGTCTGGCCCTGCACTGCTTATCGCTACCAACCACTTTCTGGCCAATGACGGCGCTTTAACTCGCCAGTAATTGCTGTCGTTCGTTCATACGTTAGTCTGCAAGTGCCTCAGCTCCACTTATCTAACAGATGTCCCACGTGGGAAAGGAGCATATTACGTTAATCATGATGTGGTAAAATAATTTTCTAAGTATCTTCAGTGAATGTCAGTGACAAAAATTGTATCTAAATCCCTATTTACCTATAAAATAATGATAATAATTTCTTATTTTAATAAGTTTATAAATGGACCATTAGTTACAAAATTCTTTCTCTCTCTCTCTCTCTCTCTCTCTCTCTCCCTCTCTCTCTCTTTTCGCTTTGCATCCCCTCGATATTGCCTTCCTTCCTGAATAAGAAGAAGCAGCAGCTTCCTTTCCTTCTACAAATATAAGGCATAAATAGCACGTTCAGTAGATTAAATAAAGAGATTACGTTTATTCTGTGTTAGATGTGTCTTTTTAGGACATCATATAGAGAAAAAATTACAACTTAATTTTAAACAATCAAGAGAAGCATGTTGTGATCCAATAATTATGAGAAATGCTACGATTTATTATTTTTACTGACATTATTATTATTATCATTATTATTATTATTATTATTATTATTATTATTATTATTATTATTATTGCCAGCCCCGTGGTGTAGGGGTAGCGTACCTGCCTCTCACCCTGAGGCCCCGGGTTCGATTCCCGGCCAGGTCAGGGATTTTTACCTGGCCCTGAGGGCTGGTTCGAGGTCCACTCAGCCTACGTGATTAGAATTGAGGAGCTATCTGACGGTGAGATAGCGGCCCCGGTCTAGAAAGCCAAGTATAACGGCCGAGAGGATTCGTCGTGCTGACCACACGACACCTCGTAATCTGCAGGCCTTCAGGCTGAGCAGCGGTCGCTTGATAGGCCAAGGACCTTGAAGGACTGTAGTGCCATGGGGTTTGGTTTGGTTTGGTTTGGTTCTATTATTATTATTATTATTATTATTATTATTATTATTATTATTATTATTATTATTATTATTATGAGCTGGCTAGTTTTGCACGTGATAATGATAATGGGTTCTTAAATAGCTGAAGAAACCGATTCTATAACCATTGCCATATATTGCATTTTCTATAGTAAACATATTTTATCGAGGGAAGAAACACAATACCTCCCGCGGGTGTGGATTATGAGTAAATTGAAAGGAGTAAACTGAAACAATAAACATAATCTCCCCTTTAATATTTGTTACCATTGTTTCTAGCTATTGTACGTAGATTATCCTCATTTTTAAAAATTATATAATTTTGTTTAGTTTGTTTGTTCCCCCATACATTTGAGCCGTAGCTGGGCTGTTCATGTGTTGGAGCAGGGAAGAGGAGGTTATGCTCCTCTGCTGAGTTCAGTCCTTCCTTAGCCTTGTACTGTACTTGAATAAACGAACGTACGCTCATATTATCATGGTCTGTCATTCTAAGAATGATACTCTCTTTCAACATCGTTGCGCAAATTGGACTCTATAGTCATTGACAATGACCGATCGATAAACTGCGTCTTATCGTCGAACCATGCTACTTATAGAAGTACGGTATGATGATATCAGCAGATAGGCCTTTACCTTTTGAAGTCACGGTGATTTACCTCTCCTGTTAGCAGTTGCTTGGCGGTATTGCATTCAGCTTCAAAATTGAACGTCGCCAAACATTTCAGTAAATGATAGCGCCTATTCATATATATATCAAAATAAATTTCCTCATTACTTTATTATTAGTTTCCTGTGAGTATCAAGGCAGAATGTTGGCCTCTGCATCCCAAGATCATGGATTCAAACTCAACAGTGGAAGTGGGATCTTTGAAGGACAGAAAATCTTTATTCCTTTTTCTTTGTCGTATGATGGCATGTTAAAAATCTTATGTGATGCATTCGGTTTTCATCCCATAATATTAACTAAGTCGCCCAGTAAGAGATCCTGCTTGTCTATCATCTTGAGAGTAGCCTACCCTGGACCGTAGAAAGTGACGCAGCCAGCTTAAATGATGTCATATCAAAATGCTCGCACGTGATAACTGAAGGTTTGTGATGATATACTATGTTGACATTATTATTATTATTATTATTATTATTATTATTATTATTATTATTATTATTATTATTATATTTCCTACTCCATGGCTAAATGTTTAGGATGCTGGCCATTGGTCCAAGAAGTACCGGGTTAGATTCCTGGTCGAGTCTGAGATTTCAAACCTTATTAGTTGATTCCTCTTGCTCGGTAGCTGGGTGTTTGTGTCCTTTTCAACGTTAGAAAACATCTTAGGTAGAGCCCCATTCCCACAGATGCCCGAGTCGCCTATGGGGCGTTAACTCGAAAGACCTGCTCCTGGCCACTCGGAGGCCACACGCTATCATCATCATCATCAGCAGCAGCAGCAGCAGCAGCAGCAGCAGCAGCATCAACATTATGATCGTCGTCGTCTTTGTACTGTGGATTCCTGCAGTCGCGTCCTCTTTCGTGCACCATCGGTGTCGAGGTGTTTATATCCTATACAAATTATACAAGTTAACCGAAGTCCTTTCGGTTAAGAAAGCTCAGTTCTCGACAATCGGCAACGGCTGAGTGTCCTGTTAGGGCGTAAGTACTGTAGCTCTGAGACTCGGGAAACTAGTGGGTATCTCTGAATCGTGGTCCTCCTTATACCCAGGCGGGTAGAAATACCAAATGTACCGCTGGTCTATAAATTATCAGAGTGAAAAATCCTCAATGGGACTAAGTAAGGTGAGCACTCTACCGGACAGAAATTTACCGAGCGTGTTCAGAATGTTTTTAGAAAGCCTGGAACCTATGAGAGTGACGGAGACCTGCTTCAGTTTGACAGCGACACCTTGGAAATAACCAGACGAACTAAACGGAATTTGACGAAAGATTGTAGAGGCGCTTAGTTAATTCACAGAGGCTTTATGACTCAACATTGAAAGGTATAATAGCTTACAATGAAAAATCTCGATTATGGTTTATTATTCTTGAATTCTCTCTCTCTCTCTCTCTCTCTCTTCACTATTGAAATAAGATACTGTTATTCTACTAACCAAACCAAAACAAACCCCGTGGAAATACAGCCCTGCTGGCAGTGCCGGATTAAGGTGTTTGGGGGCCTTAGGCTATTTAAAAATGTGGGGCCCCTTCTTCGTAACCAGTCCCGCCCCCCTTCCCTCCAAGCAGCGCCGCGGAAGGTACCTGGGTCTTCGGGGGTAGCAGTCATTATTGCTACCACTACACCACCGAGATCGGCAATTTATTATTTACAACTCAGAGTATTCCATACAATGTGACTGAAGTTTAAAATACACGTTAGGATTCCCTTTCATTGCTCCTAATGCTCATGCTTTCCAATTCTGTAAAGACCTAATCTCTCTTAAAACAGCAGACTTAGATATTTCACTATTCGCTTACCTATAGAAGATTCCAATTCACCAGTAACAGCCTCTTCAGTTGTCGATGCACTTGTAGACTTCCTGTCAAAAAGTTGATATTTTCGGCAACTTTTCAATTTCTTTCAAATGTTGTTCTTTTAATTTACGTTTTCTGGCACCACTAGGATATTTTGTATCCATTTTACAAGAACATTACAGTTGTGACTTACGAATGGTTCAGCAATCAGAGGTGAACTGGAAGTTCTCTTCCTGATGCAAAGATGTAGTATAGCATGTGCATTCCACCGTGCTTCTCCTGTTCCCCCCTTCCTCTCTGCCCGTACTCGCAAGCTGCCAGATTTAAATTTTCGTCAACAATAACCTTTACAATAATTACAGTGCGTAAGTAGCGAGGATTCGTGTCTCCGGACGGTAATTGATTCTAGCAGTGATGAAATACTAACGCGGACAGCTGATAAGGAAAGACGAGTGCGTATTCGACATTTTGCGAGCGCAAATATTCATATACATGCACGGAGGTGGAGCAGCAGGCCTTTTTATACAATTTTAGGTTCGGCCAAGGGCCGGGGCCCCTTGGCACGCGGGGCCCTTTAGCCCTCCCCCCTCCTTAATCCGGCCCTGCCTGCTGGGCCTTGGCGTACCAAGTGACTACTGCTCATCCCGAAGGTCTGCAGGTGGCGAGGTGACGCGTGGTCAGCCCGACGAATCCTCTCGGTCGTTATACTTGTAATTCCAAATCGCGGATCACATCTCACAGTTAGGTAAGCCTTTAATAATTGTTTTCATGTAGGATGAGTGGACCTCAGATCCAGGTAAAAAATCCCTGAGTTGGTTGGGAATCGAACCCGTTAAGAGATAGGCGCGCTACCCCTAGACCATAGGACCGTCTTTATTCTATTACCTTATTTACAGTAGAATCTCTTTAGTAATTACTCCTCTTCGTTGCTTTTTAGCGTAGTCGTTGAACGCTATTCGTATCGTTTAGTGCTATCTCTCTTATCTTAGTAGAACAAGTGAGAGCTTTACTTTTAATTTCACATTTCTGATTTAGATGTGGATATGACTCCTTAGCGAAGAAACCGCTTGTAATTTAATTAGTGGCCATGAGGTGTGAAGATGTACTAGATCGTAACCGTAAATCACAGAAAAAATATGGTCTGAGTGGTTAAGAAAGTTAAAGCATGGCACTGGAGCTCGTATTCCTGGGTTCAAGTTATCGCTCTCATTTGGGTTGTTTACTATAATAGCAACTCGCAGGTGATATCGAATTAGACGTCATTTATCTTTGAGGCTCTCATGATCGTTATCGGTGCTTTAGATAATGGAAAATATTTAATGAGCATATGGAATTTCAAGGTTTATTTAGAAGTATTACGTAGTTATTGTTTAAACTAGCTTTTGCACTTTTTCTGTCCATAATTTTCCGTTCTCAGAAAATATTAATTTCACTATAAGTACATTCTTGGTATTTCGTCTCTTAGAATGCAGCGAACCTTGGAAAATGCTTATGTTATTTCAAACAGTGGACTGTAGTTTGGACCGCACTAAATCACATATTCTGAGTAGTAATTGTACGAATTAGAACACACTTCGATGACGAAGATATTGGTTTTCATGTCTTTTTTTCAAATTTTTATAACGCAGTGTTTTCTTTAAATATAGAAATTTGTTTTTATATGGATATACAAGTTAACAGATTCGTTAGGTCATTTATATCGCATACTTGGTCACTTCTATGCAACCAGGTCTATTTGAGCAATTTTATGGTTAAATGTGACATGGTCTCCATTTACGAGAGCAGAAAAAGCTTCAGCAAGGACCACGCTATTCATTCATACTCTAATAAAAGGTTGGCTATTTTGTTTCTTCCACCATTTTCACTGAAGTTTTTCACCTGATATCTTAAGATAAAATTTTAGTAACTTCCGTTCATCCACGATATTTTTTGATTCCTCCTTGCTGTTATAGCTGCTCAGAATCAGACAATGGTATGCACCACTAGTGAAACAGATGCTACTTGTGAATAAAATTGTGAATGATTTTAGTGCTACTTGTGAATAAAATTGTGAATAATTTTAGTATCTGTTATGGTAAACTGACGCAAAATGTCTTACGGAAGATTCTCTCGGGAGAGATCTCTTAGCAAATCACGATTCTGTTAAAATGCTGCAAATTTTGCATCACTTGAAGTGAAAGGAGTTTTTCGAAGAACAAGGCATTTTGAACCACAATGGACAAACATCGACATTTAAACAAAGGCGCAAAGTTTTCATTATTGTTCATTGAAATTCAGAACTCATAAATTAAACCAATCGGATGATTATGAAAACATCTCAACAATTGGAACTGGAATAAATAGGCCTTCGCACATCGCGGCTCATATGTGTTTTCTTTCTGTGTTTTAATTTGCACCAAAAGCAAAGCAAAGCAAAGTCACCTCCGTACAGGCATGAAGGCCCTTGGAGGAGTGGAAGGTAAAGGCTTACACCATTGTTAACCTCGGCACGTGATGGGGTAAAGTGGTTAGCTCTACGCTCGGCCGCCTTTGCCCCCAGGAATTAACCTGGTACTCATTTTTGGTGTAGGCTGAGTGAACCTCAGGACCATATGCACCTCCGGAAGTGGAACTCACGTTTCTTAAATTTTACGACTTCCTGACGGGGATTCGAACCCACGTCCTTCGGGGCGAACCGAGCACACCTTTACCCCTTCGTCCAGGCAGCCCCTTTTAATTTGCACCCCTCAAGTAAATTATGGGATAAAATAAATGTTATTTATACACAAGTTCTATCTTCTCTGAGACATATGCCATTTGAATTTCTGTACATATTTCACAGAATTTGTCAATAGTGTGTTTATAATTTTGTACATTTTAATGACATCTAGTTTATAAAAATCGGATGCTGTATTAATGACCACCTTACATGAATTACTTCACAGCAGTTGTAACATGACAGGACTGCTCCAAAGTGCTTGTTAAAGTGCCAAAAGAGAGCATTACAAGAAGCATCTCTGTAGCTGTGCTTGTTATGAAGAAATGTCAGAAGAAGAAGGCCTATTAAAACCAAGACAAGGAACGAAGGTTGGAAGGGTTCTTTGTGTACATTAACAACAACACTACGATGCATTAAAGCTGTAATAAAAGTTTATATTGATTACATAATGGAATATAAGTATTTTTGTATCAATCATTACATTGTAATTCTGGTTCTTTTAATATGAGAATTGTAAGTTGAAGAAGAAAAGAATTATTCATAAACTGAACGATAATGTACATACACGTTCTATGTTTCTATCCGTATGTCGGACAGACAGGCAGAACAGAAGTGGAAATGTGTAGACATATTTTAAAGGTACCCGATATATTTTAACTTATAAATTATATTAAAATAGGAAATTTCACGACCATTTTTAAGTATCTTGCATTTACTTGGAGAATATTTTGGATTTTTTTTCGTATGCAATAAAATGTATATTATGATGTATTCAAGTTGCAATAAAAGGCAATATTGATCATTCATTCATTCTTCGTGTTCTAAAAGGCTATGCCGGTAAATACACACTTCATTTTCTTTCGTCTTCTTGTAACTTTCAATCAATCAATCAATCAATCAATCAATCAATCAATCAATCAATCAATCAATCACCCACCGAATATCTCCGTTTAGGGCTATCGCTGAAGTGAAAAATTCCCCACTAATTGTTTACCGTGTCTTTTCTTTTTAATTTGGTTTTTAAAGGTGGTTAATGTTTGGACGTGCATTAATTTATTGCACGAACACAATGTTACAAATTAATTCAATAACATTCGTATGTTTGTTGATATGAAAATTAGAAATAGCCTACCGGTACTTAAAAGGAGTAAGGTACCAAAGACAAATGTGATGAAAAAAGGGACTTAAACCCAGGTTGCCGGGATGGGAAACCGACGCGCATCCACTAGTGTTAAGGATACTCTTAACACTTACGCGTAACTTTTAGTCTATTTAAGCCAAAGTGAAATCTTTCAATCGATATTTCTCGATGATGGGGGAGGGGGTGGGCGGAATTGTAACACTTCTCTCTATGCTGTATGATCCCACCAAATATGAACCGAATTCCAAATGGCATGTCATTTTGCGTTTGTTTGATATTGAGTCATTTCGGACACTTTACCAAAGTTCACAACTATTTTACTATTGTTCACGGATCAAATCAAATTTCTCACAAATGGCATGAATGTTAATAGATATCGCGTAGATGAAAGGAACGACACCTCGCAGTTCTTTCTATCAGGTCGCGGCCCCAAAATATTCTGATTTTACGGCACTTTCCGAACTTTGATTTCACCACATAATGTCCACCCATATTACGCTATCTGACACGAACGCTATTTGAGTACATTATATGGACATTCCTCTTACCAAATCAGTTTGTATATTTTTGCTAGTTTTGGGATTATTGACGGAAGTCTGGTATACACATTTTTGGAACACAGGGAGTTTTACAGAGAAAACTAGTACTGGAACAAAACTATAGACGTATTCTATGTGTAAAAAAAACTGTTTTTAAATACAAACTAAGTAGGGATTGTTATTCTGACATCTCTCGTGTTAGGTGTTGACAGAAATAATTATGCCGCTCCGCCACCCAATACACTATCAAGATCAGTGTCCAATTAACGGGATTGCTTGTTTACAAGACGTACCTAAATTAATTTAAAATGATCATAACAATTAGAAAACCCGTAACGCAACGTGAGTGGGCCCTAAAGATAGAGATACTCTACTATTCCATTCTTCTGATTTATTTCCTTCTAATTAACGAATGAGGAGATAGGCAGACCAACCACAGCCAAATAGTGTACTGCCCGCCCACAAGACAGGAATATTTCATGTTTTGCGATGATTATCTTGAAAAAAGAAAGAATTATAATTTTGGTGTATGAAGGGAAAGCCTTAGTGGAGTCGAGAGGTACGTTAATACAGTGTGTTCCATAACTTTGGTCTCCGGAACGGGAGAAATGTGACTCCTCTTCTATTTTCAAAAGAATCAAATCTCTTTCATCATCTCATCTCGTCATGTTATGTTACATTATATGCTACCTAGAATGAGTGGATTAAGAGTAAACAACAAAATTCATAATAATAATAATAATAATAATAATAATAATAATAATAATAATATTTTTACGTCCCACTAACTACTTTTTGACGGTTTCTGGAGACGCCGAGGTGCCGGAATTTTATCCCTCAGAGTTTCTTTACGTGCCAGCAAATCTATTGACACAAGGCTGACGTATTGGAGCACCTTCAAATACCATCAGACTGAGCCAGGATCGAACCTGCCAAGTTGGGGTCAAGTACCTCAACCGTCTGAGCCACTTAAAGTCCGACTCCTTGGCTGAGTGGTAAACGTTGAGGCCTTCGGTTCAGAGGGTCCCGGGTTCTATTCCCGGCCGGGTCGGAGATTTTAATCGTGTCTAGTTAATTCCTCTGGCCTGGGGACAAGGTGTTTTTGTTTTTGCCAATACTCTCCTCTTCATATTCACACAACACACCTCACTACTAACCACCACAGAAACACGCAATAGTGATTACGTCCCTCCACAGGAAGGGTATCCGTCCGTAAAACACGGTCAAATCCTCATGAGTGCCAAAATTCACACCCGAGACCCCACTGGTGTGGGATAAGCGGTAGAAGTAGTAGTTTATATTTTATTTGAAAACTTTCTATCAAATGAAAAGTTCTTTAAGTTCTCAATGGAAGGTTAATTAGTAGCAACCGAAATTGGGTAGCTCAGAGGGTAGAGAACTGATATTTTGAGCTCCAGTTGGCGGGTTCGATCCCCACTCAATCCACTAGTATTTGAATGTGATCAAATACGCCAGTCACCTGACAGTAGTTTACAGGCACATAAAACCACACTCCCTCGGGACGAATTTCTGGCACCTCGGCGTTTCCAAAAATTGTAAAAGCAGTTAGTTAGTTATTGGGGCGTAAAACCAATGATGATATTCTTCTTCCTCCTCCTCCGATTATTATTATTATTATTATTATTATTAAGGAGCGTATCTAATGCGCGGTGTGAAGACTTTGGAGTTGAAGTGAATATTGGAACACATTGGCTATTCAATTTTTTCACGATTGTTTTGAATGTTCAGCAGTTTTGCATTTCTATTGCTTACCGTTTGATAAATCTACAGTGTGTTTGAAATGATGGATCGATGTAAGCTGACACCCCATTGATATGATATTAGGGGACGTAGTAGCTGGGTTCATCGAGCCTCCGTGGCTCAGGCAGCAACGCGCCAGCCTTTCACCTCTGGGTTACGTGGTTCAAATCCCGGTCACTCCATGTGAAATTTGTGCTGGACAAAGCGGAGGCGTGGCAAGTTTTCCTCCGGGAACTCCGGTTTTCCCTGTCATTTTACATTCCAGCAACACTTTCCAATATCATTTCATTTCTTCTATTAGTCATTAATCATTGCCCCAGAGGAGTGCGACAGGCTTCGAAAGCCGGCACAATTCTTATCCTTCATTCATTCCTTCCCTGACCTGGTCGAATGACTTGAAACAGCCTGTGGATTTTCGTTTCTCATTTCAGTAGCTGGGTTACATAGTCAAATTTTCAAAATTGAAAAGTAATATTCACGTGGTTCTGATATCATGTAAAATCGATAATGATATAAAACTATAAGCTAGCTTGCTTGCTTGCTTCATTCTTATCGTAATATTACTAAAGGATGGACACCGGGCTGGCTTCTTCCAGTGTTAGTATTTGAGTTTTTACATTATTACGCATATGCCTTCTGACAAGTGAGTAAATACATTTAATTTTTAATTATGGTCGCTGCCTCAGTAGATCAGTAATAATAATAATAATAATAATAATAATAATAATAATAATAATCGCGTGGCCTCAGTTAACGTGAAGCAGGTCTACTTGAAGTTGTGCCATACAGGCGGCTTGCCTATCAATTTCGACATAGCGATTGTGCTATCTTGCAACAGAAATAGAATTTTACTAGAAGGGATTCTACGGCTGAGTTAATTTAATTTTGTCTCCGAGCGAGCTGAGCATGCGGTTAGGGGCGCGCAGCTGTGGGCTTGCATTCGGGAGGTAGTGGATTCGAACCCCTCTGGCGGCAGCCCTGAAGATGATTTTTCTTTTTTTCCCCATTTTCACACCAGACAAATGCTGGGACTCTACCTTAATTAAGGCCACGGCCGCTTCCTTCCCACTCCTAGCACTTTCCCTTCCCATCATCGCCATAAGACCTATCTGTGTCTGCGACGTAAAACAAATTGTTAAAAAAGGAATAATAGACTGCCTCAGCCAGGATCGAACTCACGAACCTGGAATCATGCATCAGACACCGTACCACTGATCTATCAAAGCAGCTAGTAGATTAGTGGTAGAGTGTTGGAACTTAGAGTCGTTCGTGGGTCAAAAATCTTTGCACTTCATGCCATTGCTGTTAGTATCTTAAAAATATGTGGTGGCGCACTTACTGCCACCCGAAAACCGTCAAAATTAAATCAGCGACATTATCCATCCGGAAGAATTCCACTTTCGTTGCTAGACAGCTACACAATCAGAATATCGAAATTGGTAGACAGGCTACAATCATCACTCATCTGCACAGGGCAGTCACCCAAGAGGCAGTTGTTTAGCGAATCTTACCTTAAATAATTTCAAAGTAGCTGGACATTTATCGAACATCTCCCTTGGTAAATTATTCCAGTCCCTAACTCCTCTTTCTAGGTGGCGCCCTTCAGAAGGTCACCAAACAGAAACTCAGTAGCTGAGGCCATACGAATATTTCATTTATGGTAAACTTGTTATAGTTCCGGTTTTAACATTTACATCCCGGTTTCTCTCGAATTGTCCAGGGCAATTAAATTTTGTTAGAATATAGAATCATATCTAGTACTTTTATTGATCTATTTTCTTGGTTCTACCTTCATTATAAATGAGGACATGGAGTTTCCAAGTCATCTTGTTTCTTTTTAAAATATTTATTATTGAGCTATGTGTGATATCTCTACTATTGTAGATCCATATAAAACCAATAATGCTTTTAATGAGAGTTACAAATTTCAGAGCTCTACCTCAAGTCTTTACTGAGAGAAAGGGAAATATTTGCACACAAAAATTCTGAGAAACCACACTTGAAAGTGTAATGCCACTAACAAGACGTGGATACTACCATGTTTTTTGCTACACAAACACCAGATAGAAAGTGATATCCAGTGTAGCCAACTTATGCAGCAGGATTTCTACTATAAATCAACATAAATTATCGCCTTCTAGGGCAAATATTTTCCGAAAAATCTTGTCTTTACTGAAAAACTGCACAGGAAATCTGGAGAAAAGGCTTGTACAGAAACATATTTTTTTAAATTTATGATTACTTTCGGTCATCTAAAATCAATGAAATATACATCAAATTAAAGAGGAAACTCGAAGTAATAATTTGCTATAAAAACTAAAAATCGACATATTGTACCAATGCCACCTTTTGTACTCCCCTGAAATACTTTATGAATATTTATACTCTTCTTGCAATTGCGGAGTCTTCGCTGAATACTGATGCATCACGCATAATGTATGGTATAAATATTAAAAAATTCAATATAAAAACGTAGAAATAAAGTTGATACTGTAGTGACGTTGAGCTTCCAGTATGTCAACCACCACTAGGAAGGAACTTGGTGCCTTTTTGAAAAAGTTTAGGAGATAATAACGAAATACATGTCTATAAAATTCCCAATCCATTCCACTTCCCCTAAAATATAATATCTACTTTACAAAAACTCCACTGAACTTCGCTACGGGTGGTGGCACACAGCCAATAAGTTAGTAACTGAGGACATCCTGGTAGGCTCCGCCTCTTCCTTCCCGAGATCCTTGAGAGAATAAAACAAGTGTACGGTACCATACGCAAACGAGACAAGTTAAATCTGTGAGAAACAATCCATTTATACCCGACCAAAGCTTTCTAAACGTATTACCTGAATTTAAATTAGATTTCCCTATTAATAATGTATAATAACTCATTATTTGTTGGAATCGTAAGACCTTTCGTGTATCGGAAGTAGTAATTAACTGAATTTAAGATCTAAACTGATCTCTGTTTTGAATTCTCACGCTGAAATGATAATCTGTGAATCACTTCAATGTCTGTTATGACCAAGTACATTTTATGCAATAAATACAAATTGAAACAGAATAAAAAGTTAGGCCTACAGTGGAACCATACGTTCTTTCAACGTGGCTATCGAATGATCAAACGTAAGGATGGATCATGTTGACATTCTGGCGACGTTTTCTGGTAGAAAAGTTAATGGCAAATAATAGGAATAAATATAAGATTCAAGCATCTTTAGGAATTCAATATCCATTTACAATATTTTTCAGGTTTTCAGCTCCTCAGTTCTGTATACTATAACCATTTTTAGAGAAATACAGTTGTCTAAAACTGCCTGTCATGGGTAGTTGAACAATTTCTTCTATCAACACATTTTGAGAATTTTCTTCTTACAATATTTTAGTCAATACTTCTTTCAGTATATTTGGACAATATTTCTTACAACATTTTGACAATCCTTCGTGCACTATATTTTAACAGATCTTCTTGTGATTTATTAGGATAATCCTTCATGCAGTATATTTGGTCAAAACTGTTTACAGCTTATTAGGATGATCCTTCATATTTGAGCAATTGCTCTTGCAACATACTATTTTTGCTTGCCCATACCAACATCCGCTTTTCCTTCAAGATATTCAGTTGTACATTTTAACTCTAAGTTGTTCGAAATAATTTTTAAAAAAATAAAACTAACTTACAACATACTGTTTCGATCATGGATCTGTTTTGAGCCAGGGATCTCAGAAATCTTAATGAGAAGTTGTATAAGTGTCATTGGTATTACATTTTCCAGAGACTTATAACACAATAGAATCGATGAGTCAGTTAGACTGAGTTCAAGGACCTGATTGACTGTGCAATCGCAGCGCTTCGTACGTGAGAACGCTCAAAACAATACTTTGTGATCGTCCGATCAAGCAGACATGTCTGTCAGTGAGGAACTTCGTCTAATGGATAAGCCATAAACATTTATGGTATATTAACCACAGCACTTGCATATCAAACTGTAGCCAGTAACCCAGGTTTTTCTACGACCAAATGTCTGACCTGGGTACCACTGTTTGAGCTCAGATCTTGAGAAACTGAAAGTGCTGGAAGATAACGACGAATTGGCTAGATCATACTTAGTCACACACCATGAACGCATTTTGGATAGTGAATGAAGCGTATCTCCCTCCGCTGGTACCAAGCCCATATAATGACCTCGACGATTTCAACTACGCTATCCGTTATTTTCGAACAATTTTTTTACAGCATTTGTATTTATAACTTTTTGGGAATGATCAAACATAGACAAATATTGAAAAGAATATTTGAATTTAAGAGAAACAATTTTAATAATTACCCGTAATTTTAAAGAAGAAATGTAACACTTTAACGTTCCATGTAGCTTGACTTCCTGAGGCCCAGGAACATTTTTGCGGGGATCAAATTCTATATAAGTGAAATTACTGGACTACATATGGCACTATTCTCCACGAAAAAAGTAGGAAGGCATGTTTGTCTCGTGTTTGGTTCGTAACACACAATCACTCAATGTTATGTTAAAACTATAGGTTTATTTACCGCCAGGTACTGACTTTTTCTGAGCTAGAATTGTGCGCACGAATACAAGCACTTCTTAACTAACACATTTAGTCATTATTTCAATCATTTAATAATTATAAAAGCCTTTCGATTAAGGGAAAATAAACGTATTAGAGCGTTTGCCATTGAACGATGTAAACTCGGGTGGCTGCATCTTGTTTGTTCTTCTCAATCAGTGTTTTAACGAGAGACAGCGAAGTAGCGAACTTGCCACACCAAGATAAATAAATTTCATAGCTGAAACATGAACCTAACGAATGTGTATGTCTTTGGCCGAGGATTCGGTATTTTGAGCTCGTTGTCCTTTCAACAGGACGCCAGTTCCAGGACGATATAGTAGCCCATACATAATTTAGAACGAAAGTAATCTATTACAATATAAATACCCATACTGTTGATTCCGTTCGGTTGAAACGGATTATAAAAAGCGATACAGTCCTTAAAAATGTTCATAATTCCTTGAGTAATCCTTTTTTTTTGTTTCTTTTCACAAGTTGCTTTATGTCGCACCGACACAAATAGGTCTTATGGCGATGATGGGATAGGAAAGTGCTAGGAGTGGGAAGGAAGCGGCCGTGGCCTTAATTAAGGTACATCGCCAGCATTCGCCTGGTGTGAAAATGTGAACCCACGGAAAACCATCTTCAGGGCTTCCGACAGTGGGGTTCGAAACCACTATCTCCCGAATACTGGATATTGGCCGCACTTAAGCGACTGCAGCTATCGAGCTCTGTGAGTAATAGTTTATAGCAACAACTACTACGCTGAAGAAGTTTGTATGGAGATAAACTCATTTACTGACATCTGAATGTGTGTTTGTAAATGAAAACATTGAGCGAGAAGACATTATTTCTTGTAAACGACATCAGAATAGAAGTTTTCAGAACTTTTCCAATAAATCTCATGGAATGGAAAATAGGCTACTTAATATAGTTCAAATGATTAAAGATTCTGAGAGAAAGGGTGTGAGCTACTGCTTCGATATGACATGAAAATGTTTCGTTGCATGGCCACTAAAGTTCAGACAGGATCATATTTGTAGTTGGTATGTACATTACATGCCTTTCCTGGCGGGACCTAGTGTTTACAGTGCACTATGTCTTCTGGTATGGGCTAGAGCAATCTTGTTACTTTCATTGATCTGTCTGAGCTTTTTCCTTGGCTTTGACAAACTGAAAGTGACTGAGGTATGAGTGATGCTAGTAATACTATTCCTTCTGCAGCCAGTCCCTGCTATGAATGGTGTGAAAATATTGCTCATAGGGTCAGTTGGTGTATGCATTTCAGTGGGCTTGGCAGACTGATATGTAATAGCAACTTCTGGCTCGGTGAGGAAAGCAACGGGAAACTACCTCACTCCTCATTTCCCTAGTACGCCTCTTCAGTGATGCCTAGGCCATCTATGACAGCTGATGGCAGAGCTGTTGAGGATCCAGCCAGCCTTCGGGCTGAGGACTAAACATACATACATACATGTACATTACTTTCAAACTCTTACTTTCTCCACACAAATTATTTTAACGGTCAAATATTTTAATTGTATAGTACCTTAGGAGGTCTTCAAACTAATAGAATTTGCTGTCAGTTTCTTTTCTTATCTCAGTATATGGTTTCATTTTTTGTTCCAGGATGATGGACGAGTACAAGCCTGACTTGCAGCAAGGCTCGCCATCTCAGCACGCGGCGTTGGGCTTCTCGCCGTCTAATTCCCCCACCTTGCACCACCTCCACCATCTGTACAGCCCCAGTCCGGCACACCGGCACCCCTATGAATCGCACCACCAGCAGCATCAGTTCGAGGCGGATAGCGGAGGAGGACCGGGACAACAAGTGACACAAATGTTACCGAGCGTACTGCCGGGAGCTGGGGCGGCAGACTGCCACTGGCTGGGGGCAGGCGCGGGTGCTGGGGGCGGTGTGGTACACCAACAGAGCTTCCAACACCACCATGTGTCGAGCCACCATTCCCATCATACACACCAACAACAGCAAAAGGCGCTCAAAGAGCAGAGGATACGACGGCCCATGAACGCCTTCATGGTGTGGGCCAAAGTGGAGCGGAAGAAACTGGCTGACGAGAACCCGGACCTCCACAACGCCGACCTCAGTAAAATGCTTGGTAAGTACTCAATTTGTAAAACTCACTGATCTGATATAATGTTCTTGAACCACAGGAAAAGGAAATTTACGATGAACATCAGCCAACTCATTCAGTCCCAGTATCCGGTATTATGTACACAACGTTTGTACACATTTCTTAACTTCAATTTACAACTTTTGAAACCGCTTGTATATTGACTTGAGATTAAACAACTGCTCATTTCGATTTTATAAGTAAGATATTATAATTCAGCAGGCACCTCCCTCCTATATATCTTTCGTCATTGAAATGCAGTAAGGAACGTTTACAAATATCGTAAAATTCAAATTCCAGTGATGAAAAATCCAAGGATATGAAAGAGGAAGAAGTGCAGTTTGCAGTTCCCCCTCCTTTATCACGTTAATATAGCACAGGTGGCAAATGATTCACAGTTTAACTATTTGAGAACCAGTCGATTTTGCAAATTCCAGTACGTAAACTGCCAAATATTTATTTATTGAGAAATTCATGTATTTTATCCTAAAGGCTAAAGGTTATTTTTACCAATAAATGTCTAATCCCATGGCCAAAAAGCCATTCCGGCCGTTCATGAAAGGATGTTTGAAACTCCTAGTTGGTCATAACTCAACTATGCATACAGCATGGTCTGGGTTGTAACAATAGAATAATATTACGGAATCCGATTAAAACCGATTAAGTTGTTTCCAGGTCACGTAGCTGTGAGCTTGCATTTCAGAGATGGTGGGTTCGAACCCCAATGTTGCCAGACCTGAAGATGGTTTTCCATGGTTTCACATTCTCACAACAGGCAAATGTTGGGGCTGTATCTTAATTAACGCCACTGTCGCTCCCTTCTCAGTCTTAGGCAATACCGGTCCCATCGTCACCATACGACCTGTCTTTGTCGATGCGACGTAAAATATATCGAAACCGATTGAATCTAATTTGGCATTTTGAGAGGTAAGGAGAGAAAATCATCAGACTAAAATTACTAAATGGCATAAAGAGAAAGTATAAAAGTAAAATACGATGAGTACCTACCTGATAGTTTGGCCTGGGTTCCTATCTCGACCCTGCAGCAAAATGAAATTGTTCAGAAAGTCTAGATTAGGCTTGGGGACAATGATTCCTTTTATAGATTTCTCATATTTACTCAGTGCTAAAAGGCAATGACTTGGAGTTGTCGCAGTTGAACACCCTTCAAATGCCACACATGTCAGCTAGGATCGAACCCACTATATTGTAAACAGAAGGTCGATTAATCGACCGTGTCCCTGAGATATGAGAATATCACTATGACCTCGCAGCCGATTATTATTCTTTCTTTATTTCCGTTAATGATATACGGCCCAATAAATGGACTATTTGTCTCAGCAGTTCCGACTAATCCGCAAAAAAGTGACAATTTTATAGGGACAATATGTTCGTACGTGGTACTCTTGATCGCAATTATACGTCAAGCGATTAGTGGATGCTAATTACACTTTTAATGAAATGTTTATCTTTTACTTATAACTAGTGTGAATTACAAGGTCAATTGCTGTTATAAATATGAAATAAGCAAGTGCGCTATGGTGCAAAGACCAAAAAACCAATAACACAAGTAATTTATCGCTAAAACCTTGAGGAATTCGTCCGCAAAATTAATGCAGTTCAAAATAATTACTGTATCAAACGACCTAAATCTTCTATGAAGGAAACAAAAGCTGCTTTTCTGATCAGTGATCCTATGAAACTTTTATGACGGCAAGTACTACTGCGTGACCTCCACAGCAGGTGAGGTTTGAAATGTTAAGACATGGTCACACAAGATGGTTCATACTGATCGTGATCGTGCTTTGTTCTTTAGGTATTTTACAGTTGAAAATATTTTCTCACACATGTGCTTCGTCCCAAAGAACATAGCCAAATATTTGAGAGGAACACTAAAGTATTTGGATTTTTTTGTGTGTGTATCTTTTGCTTTGTAAAAGTCTGTGAATTTCTCCTCTTCGAACAAATATGTCAGCTAACTCTGATTACACCATTCACATGTATAAATAACTTACTAAGAACAAACACGACTGTCCTCTTCAAACTGTCACGATTAAATTGAATGTGTCACGACCGAATTGAATGTGTGAGCAAAGCAATCATTGCACGCATGATGCATCAGCATAGCATTGTGTTACTCACCCTGACCAGCAATGCGTCGCTGCAGGTATCAGCACAACCCCCGAATCAAGCCAACATTGAACGCCACATAACATTAGAAGTACCGGTTACATAACTAAGTTAACAACTTTGAAGTTGCTAAATGCTAAAACATTAGAATCGATGGATACTAACACTATTATCCAGGCTTGTACAACAGGGATTGAATTGAAACAATCACTGATGCGTTCGTGCTCCAGAGCAACTTTTTATACTCGCACGACAAGAACTCTGTATGTTATTTGGAGAGAACCATGGTGCTTGCGAACACTAGATCGATAGATGCAGAGTGGGTCTTGGCCCATAAGTGGACACGGCTGGTCCGTGGTCAAACAGCTCTGCACTCTGACCGGTCAAGCGACCAGCGGAGGAGTGGCCACGGCTCTACGCCTCTGTATTCGGGAGACGGGACAGGGTTAGGCCTCACGGCTGGCCCCAACCGTCGACTGTCCTGAGAATGGTTTTCCGTGGTTTTCCACTCTCCTGCACTAAGGTGAATGCCTGGACAGTTCATATTATAGGCTACGGCCGGCAGCCCCCTCACCTTCTCCGATCATCTCCTTCACCGTAACAAATCTCTCGGCCTAAGAGACGGCGTCACCGTCTGCGAGGCCCGCCTCCCCCTTCAGGGCAGGAATGAAAAAGTAGTAGTAGTAGTAGTAGTAGTAGTAGTAGTAGTAACAGTAGTCGTGGGTACTGGGTTGAGAACGTTTGCTCTAGATAGTACTAAAATGAAATTTTTCTATTTCAAATTCAGTTTTCTCACAACACACTATTTTCCTCTTTCTGATTCCGATGTCAATAACTCATAATTTAAACATATTTGGACATTTAACACATCATTTTATTCAGCTTTCTATCTATTTCCATTCATACAAATGACCCAATTTTGACTTGCGAGAAGATTAAGTCCAATTTCCTGTGACGCACCTCAAATGAACACAGAATATAAATGTCAACAACCTATCTAGCTCCTGATTGAATGGTCAACATACTGGTCTTCGATTCAGAAGGCCCCGGGTTCGATTCCCGTGTTTTAATTATTCTGGTTCACGGACTGGACATTTGTATTCGTCTCAGTACACTTCCCTTCATCTGTACACAACATATCACACTACCGACCACCACAGACGCACGCAATAGATATTACATCCCTCCATGTAGGGTTGCGTCAGGAAGCGCATCCGGCCTTCAAACGGGGCCAAATCAAGCACAAATATCGACCCCAAGAAAACTGGGAAAAAATACAAGAAGAATGCTAGCAGCCTCAAAAATCCTACTCACATTATGTGCTGGTGATTATTCTTTTAAGAGGAAGTAAAACTGGGCAACCATTTCCTCTTAATACTAATCAGAAATGAAAGTGGAAGAAGTCCGATCCTTCGAAAAATGAAGAAATGGGTAAAAGACCGGGAAAGGTCACAAAGGGCGTAAACTATAAATACTCCTTAAGCCTCACCACTGGGCATGGAAGAGGCAAAGGAGGTAGTACAGGGAAGCGAGGAAATGAGTACGAGTGGAAGTAATGCTAGATTCCGCTAGAAACCCAATGATGGCAAGCCCACGCTCCCAATTTCATAGCTCATAGAGGTCTACTTTTAATCGCTTTTTACGCCAGAGAGGGTATCCATAGATGCATTCTGCTGCCTGACCCACTTACGACTTAACCATCGGAACAGTTTCCAGAGTTAGCCAATGACTGATTTATTTTAATTCAGTGATTCAATGAGATGCTATAAGGTGGCGGTTTCAATGAAGGCATGTTGATGTCCGTATGTCACCATGGTAAAGTGAGAGGCGTCCCTCGTCAGTCAGATGAGGGCCGTATTTAGCATTTGGTGTCAGGGCACAGAAAATATTCCATAGCTCTATGACACACTGACTCATCTTCTACCCTTAGTTTAGTATTCCTTGCGCATCACTCCATCCACCTGGCCACTTCTTTCCTCGTCTACATCCTAATGTCTTCACGCCTCAGTTCTCTTGTCATTTCCAATCATGACTCTTAAATATTTCATACTGTTATTGCCCAAGCCTTCAGGCTATGTATTTAGATGGATCTACACAATGGTTAGGATAACTTGTTAACAAAACCGAGATGTACACGGGTAATATCATTGACTTAAAGTTCTGCCCTGCGTCGTTGTCGTTTAAATTGTGTTCAGTAGCTCCGTATACTTATTGTCTATTAAATCTTCAGCCCGTAGGATTGTTAGGTCCACAAACAGGCTAACCGGTTACAGAGAAACCGCAGAAACCGACGTCTGCGCTTGAATGAGACGTGTATCTCACTAGAAGGAATGAAATAGTTCCCATTTGCTTGCTTCACTGGGCAGCAGGTACTTTCATAACAGCCAGACGCACTAGGTGTGCTCGGAATGTCAGCCATAAATGAGACAAACTATTTTACTCTGTCCATGCCAAGATGCAGATAAATGGTGGGGGGGGGGTGTATTCTGTCCGAAGGCAGGTCCGAACCTCCGCAGGTGTGTTCCTGAGCCGGAGTTTACGTGCGGTAGGGTGGCCAATTCCTTTCCGCTCCTCCATTCCCTTACCCCACACCAAAAGCGCGTGGCAACCCATCCAACTCCTGACCACGCCCAATGTTGCTTAACTTCGGAGATCTCACGGGATCCGGTGTTTCAACACGGCTACGGCCGTTGGCAGATGCAGATAGGCTATAAAAATACAGTGTCCAGAAAGAAATAGCAACATGTGATTTATAGTTATTGTATATGAAGTTAATATAACAACGACAACGGGACTATAGACTCCGTATCAACAACACACTCAGTGGCCAGAGAGAGCGGGTTAGCCTCTATATGGCCCTCTCTACCGTTTACACAGGAGGTACAAAAACAGTTCTTGATGATGATGATGATGATGATGATGATGATAATGATACTCTGACAGTAACTGTGTGGCACGCCCCTCCTCCACTCCACGTCACCGATACTCCGAATGGCAGTTTACCTATAGCCTTTTTTGGTATATAAACCCCTTGCCCTAATAATTACTTACTTTTCCCTTTGGTTACATCGCTCGTTGGCAAATGCGAATTCATGTCGCAACTCTCCGATCGCATATAATATTGTTATGAATTAGGACTGGTATTGTCACTCGGAAGATGACTGTTCGTGAGACCTTTCGACGAGGAAATGTTGGCGCATTATAACTGTCACATGGTCCCTCAGAGATCCGAAGCTCGATCTAATGGCATATAATCTACGACGACTGGAGGATCCAACACTGCTAGAGGCTTACAGGTTACAGGGACGTTACATAATGTGTACTATGCAAATTTACCAACATTGGGGTGTAGATGAGCTTCCGCTTCGTTTGTCGGTTCGTTTCAGTGGCAGTAGTTACGGCTACGGGCATTAAGGTTCGTCCAGAGTGCTGAAACAGAAGGTCTATCCATACTTCGGGCCATCAAGTAGTATTTCCAAATAAGCCCACTAATGATCAAAAGTTCAGAGCCTCCGTGGCTCAGGTGGCAGCGCGCTGGCCTCTCACCGCTGGATTCCGTGGTTCAAATCTCGGTCACTCCATGTGAGGTTTTTGCTGCACAAAGCGGAGTCAGGACAGGTTTTTCTTCGGGTACTCCTGTTTTCCCTGTCACCTTTCATTCCGGCAACACTCTCCAATATCATTTCATTGCATTTCATTAATCATCCATTGATCATTGCCCCAGAGCAGTGTGACGGTCTTCGGCAGCCGGCACAATTTCCATCCTCACCGCTAAAAGGGGGATTGATTGATTCATTCATTCCTGACCCGGTCAAATGACTGGAAACAGACTGTGGATTTTCAATGACCAAACGTTTTTACGTGAGCTGAACTTATTACTTTCGTTCTTAGAATACTTCGATACATTGGGAGGCTATACGATTAAATCAAAAAGCAAGCTTGAAATTTTACGTAACTGTTGTCATGGGACCTCCAGTTTTACGTGAAATCTGAACCACGTGAACGTAATTTTTCATTTTAAAAATTCTACCTGAATTACAGGGATTCGAACCACGACTACCTCAATGGAAAAGCCTGTGAGAATGCCACTCGGCTACCACATCCCATACATTAGTATAATGTTATAGTCTCTAGATTTCTGCAAATCTCTGTGAATGCAATTCATTGTCCTGCGGGACAAACTTCGGGTGTCTGGTAGTCTTCGAAAATGTAAACGTGGTTAGGGATACGTAAAGCCAATCACAAACTTACTTTTTTTTCTTTTTTTTTTTTAACTTTACATTTTTATTGAAATATGCTTGTTAACTCCACCCTATGCCAAGATTCCATAATTATTAACAGAATGAATGCATGATTAATGTCACGTAATGTTGTTTTGGCTATGAATGAGAAATTTTGAAACCGTTCTACTGATTTTCTAAGTGAAACTACAGTATATCAGTTTTACTTTTCAAAGATATCATAAAATAATCACAACTTTTAACCACTCAATTCTTTTTTCACGTATTCGATTCGCATTGCAGTATTCATACTTGAATATTTTACATTCCCATCACCGAAGAGTAGTATTTATCGATAATCTTCGGTGGCGTGAATGAATAAGACAATGACGTACTCCGTGCAATATTACTGATCCCTGTACAAGTATTGAAGTGCCAATCGATGTGCTGAGACACGAGTCAAAGGTACGATGAAGAGAAGTCATACGTAATAAATATATATGAGGATTACAAGGAAATTGTACAGCCTTGCAGTCGCCATTTTAATGAAATGGCACCTTTTATTCGACTACAGGATGTCTCATCCGCTGATTCTTAATTTTCTGAAAGCATATAACACATACGAAACTTAAGAATTACCAATTTGTAAGCACTTCGGGTATTCGTTTTGTGACTGCTGCGAGATTTCATCACTGTTTGCATACAGGCCGTTTCTCGTCGTTGTTATTGGTGAAATTATCAATCCATAGACTGGTTTTATAAAGCTCGAACCTTTTCATTTATAAAGAATGTATTTCAGCTTATATGCACCCTATGTCATTTTCATTTCTAGACTTCCACTCACACTAAAAATATTTTTTTAAATTCCGTTTACGCTATAATTGAACGTTCAAAAACTTACAATAAAATGAGGGTAAGTTAAGAATTTATATTTTAAAAACACAAGAATCAGACGGTTTGCGATTAAAAGATTTCTAGCTTAAAAATTAATTTTGGTTAGTTGATACCTAAATGATATTCAATGTATCGAAAAGAATTAAGATATGAATTTCATGTTTGTATTACCGGTCATGAATGTGGAACGTGAGAGATATTTTAGTGATATAAAACAGTTATCGACAAGAGGGAAGGCAAGCGTTAGTGTCGACTCTCACAGAGGTTTTGTAAAATTCAAAGTGACGAAACGTATTGTGGAGGTCTTACACGGGTGTTAGATATTTAATGAAGTAGGGAAAAATCATTTCAAAAATGTGAATTAGTTCATAGCACAGCTATTGTCATGTATAATTCGTGATTTAATGTCGACTGTCTTGTATTTTCATTACTTATTTCATTAAACAGCATATCATTACAAAATGATTTAATGAAGTTACATTTTATTAAAATACGTATCATAACGTCATTTACATTAAATATATCCTAAAAAGGTTAATATTAAAAACGTATTAGTTCTCGAAAATGCGTTGAAATAGCTGTTATTTATTTATGATTCAGGTGTTTAATGGCTGGCTGTTTAGGATAAATTATTTTCGACACAAATGTTTTAAGTAGCCTACCCTAACGTGAATTGCTAATAAATATTAAAATATAAGGCATGCAATATAATCAAGCATCCAAACTGTTCAAGGAACTCACAATGTACAGAAATATGCTATGACACTCAGAAAGTGAACAAATTTCCAAGATAAGGACTGTCCGAGTTTTTTTTACGTAGGTTCTCTTCAACCGTGACCTGATCACACATCTTCGTGTGCCAGTACAAAATTTTCTACTTGTACTGTAACTCTCTTTCAGGTAGACTGATGAACATAGTGGTTATTTCGTAATTACACCAAATACTCCTTTGTCCATCTTCTTATGAAGTCTTGTGTCTGTTGGCGTTATAGCTGAAATTTTCTTTGGAAGTTCTTGTTGACGACCACTGCAGTTATGAGGGAGTTCCTCGCCTACGTATACTTCACATTGTATCATGCGAAGTCTGTCCAATTTTGCATTCTCAATTTTAATACGAATTGTGTGAACATTTTAATTTGAACACCGATCAAATTCATCAAGAAACAGTGTCATATTAGTGTTTCTGACGAGATGTTCACTAAGACTTTACAAAAAAACTTAGCACAAAGGACTTTTAATATTGATTTCCTCACATTTATGTACCTAATGCCAATAACATTTTAATAATTACCTACATATTTAAATCTAGAGAACGCTGTGTATTCAATTACACCTAGTAACATTAACTTAATGGGTCATTTTTAATTGTATTAACATGCGAGGCCTCTAAAGTTTCCCTTTTCCAATTATATGATTAATTATTAATTTAATGTATTAATCTTTACACAACAAGTAGCTGAAGATGTCAAATATTTAGTACGAAACTTGTACTATTAGTTTATATCCTGTGATGTATTTCACTGAATATACATTGTATTGTAAAGTTGGACTAATGCATTCTTTGTATTTGTATTATAATAATAATAATAATAATAATAATAATAATAATAATAATAATAATAATAATAATAATAATAATAATAATAATAATAATAATAATAATGTCACCGGGCTGAGTGGCTCAGACGGTTGAGGCGCTGGTATTCTGACCCCAACTTGGCAGGTTCGATTCTGGCTCAGTCCGGTGGAATTGGAATGTGCTCAAATACGTCAGCCTCGTGTCGTTAGATTTACTGGCACGTAAAAGAGCTCCTGCGGAACTAAATTTCGGCACCTCTGCGTCTCTGAAAACCGTAAAAGTAGTTAGTGGGACGTAAAGCCAAAGACATTTAAAAATTGAGGTCAAATGCAGAACTGCACTCTAAATTTGAAAAGCCTTCACTTGTTGTGTGGAAGCGCTGTCTTATGTTTTACAGTCGTCTTTCTCGAATGCCCAAGAAAAGAATATCACGCAGATTTCTTACTTTTCTCAGGACTTGGAAAATGACCACTCCAAGTGCAATGGAAGAGATCTGACAGGTACCTCTGAGGCACCAGTTCAGGAAGGAAGTTCAGGAGCTACGTGCATCTTTCGGAAAGAGTAAGGGGAAGAACTGGTGCAAAATAGTCCGAAGAACAAAGAACTGCATTCTCCACCAAGATGCAGTAATAGAGATCTAGAAAGGCTGACAAAAAGTATCCATGGTCCTAATAGGCTTAATAGACTATATAATATATTCAGCTCTTACTTGCGATCATTAGTATTCTGTAAGAAAGAAGTGACCTGCCCGAAGGAATTATTTTTACATGATTGTGTTTGCAGACCAACTTCTCTATAGGGGAGTGAAAGCTGGACGAACAGATAAGGTAAAAATCCAAACTAAATCCCATGGCACAACAGCCCCGAAGGGCCATGGTCTAGCAAGCGACTACTGCTCAGCTCGAATGCCTGCAGATTACGAAGTGTCGTGTGGTCAGCACAACGAATACTCACGGCCGTTATTCTTGGCTTTCTAGATCGTGGCCGCCATCTGACCGTCAGATAGTTCCTCAATTGTGATCGCGTAGTCTGAGCAGTGAACCTCGAACCAGCCATCAGATCCAGGCAAAAATCCCTGACCTGGCCGGGAATGGAACCTGGGGCCTCCGGTTAAGAGGCAGGCACACTATCCCTACACCGCAGGGTGATCGTATATGAAGCTAGCAATAATATTATTCCTGGTACAAGCAGGTAGGAACAATTACGGAATATGGAGCAAATGTCTAAATTGGACGTAAACTCGATGGATAAAGCTGTGCGTATACACTATTTTTGGTGATGGGGTCGTGTGAGGAGATGGAGGAGCATTGTGTACCTAGAAGTATAACGGACTCTGCTTGGAGGGCATGAGAAACAGAGGGTGACCAAGGGGACGCTGGTCAGAGGTGTAAACCTAAAAGCCGTCGCAGAGCTAGGGTTGTGGAAATGCAAAATTATTTTACAAAGGCTTGCAGACTGAAAGTTGAAAGGCGAAACAATTTGTAATGAAGACGAACACAAATACCATGGCACTACAGCCCTGCCCGAAGGCCCGCAGTTTACGGGGTGACGTGTGGTCAGTGCGACGAATCCTGTCCGCCGTTATTCTTGGCTTTCTAGACCGGGTCCTCTGTCTCACCGTCAGATAGCTCATTGATTGTTCTCCTGTAGGTTGAGTGGACCTCGAACCAGCTCAGATGCACGTAAAAATCACTAACTGGCCAGGAATCCAACCCAAGGCCTCCTGGTAAAACATAGGCGCACTACTTCTACACCGCTTGACTGGCTATACATAGGAATGTTTACATTAATTAGCACAAGGCTGTAGTTCCGGACTTCTAAAGTTGGATACTGCCGATCCTAAAAACACTTATGTTCTGTGAACTAGGAGCCTTCTCGTCTTTCGCGTACAATAATAATTTGTCTGTAGCATGCAAAATATTTGTATTTCATTCTATGACGTAATTGCCTTCTTCTCGTACTCAAAAGAGTACGGAAATGATACTTTACTTTACTTTACTTTACTTTACTTCACTTCTCGCACTGTTTTATAAGAAATTGCCTCTTATTGGTTCAGCCCCACTTCACATTAATGTAAATACGGATAGAGACATTATGAATCAAGGAACACCAAACTTAGCCTTGTTGAATTGTATCTCCTCCTGATTACAGCACTGTGATTTCGTTCCCGTCTACACAGAAAATGATGTCTCTGCATTCTCGAGTAATCTGCTGCCATCACAATACTGACTCATGCATAGGTTAATCCGTTTCCAGCTGATAAATATCACATATATCACAATTTGTATTACTTTCATTAATCCAGGACCAGAGAGCCAAGTGTATGTCCCTGGTAGTTTAGTGGATTGTTCCATGCTTCAAATAACATTAATATTCATGTTCTATTACAACATAACCCCATATACACATCTCTTATATAAATAATATTAGTGATTGGTGCAAAAAGTGGCATTTAACCTTAAATATTTCAAAGTGCAGTGTAATATCCTTAACGAGAAAATCGCAAGTTAATACATTCAATTATGATGTAAAGAATCAATAAGTGAAACGTGTTAATAAAATGAAAGATCTTGGTATTATTTTTAGTAATTAAAATGGTCTATCTTTCAATGAGCATGTGTTAAATATCGTTAACAATGCATTTAAAACGTTAGGCTTCCTCAAAAGAAGTTGCAGGGGTGTTAAATAAGTTGTCCCATTGAAAATCCTGTATTTCTCGCTTATACGATTTAGTCTAGAGTACTGCTCTGATGTGTGGATCCCCAACAGCAATACTTCGTTAATGCCTTAGAGCGAGTACAGATCAGATTCTCAAAATGGATCAGCAAAAAGTGTTTGGGTACCAAGCTGTCGTCGATAGATGATGATTTGTTTTGTACTAACATGCGTATTGAGTCTCTTAGAACTAGGCGCAGGTATGTCAACACACGTTGCATATACAAATCTCTCGGTAATTTTATTGACTGTCCCAATTTACTCCAGCTGCTACCAATTCATGTACATTCCCGCATCATCCGTCAGGCTGTTACCTTCCACTTACCCAGATGCAAAACCGAATCACACAGGCACTCTTGGTTTATGCAGGCCCTAAGATCCCTGAACGAAATTAGCGGGTTGGTGGATGTATTTCACTCGTCAGCTAGTGAAATTCGCAGACATCTTATGGATGCTTCATTGACAGAGTGCTCCTTGTATCTTGTTCTGCGCTTTTGGTAACTGAAAGTTATACTTCCTTCCTTCAGTCATTTCAAATGTATAAACACTTTTCTGTTTTCATGTCTTTTTTTTCTTCCTAATATGTTTTGTAAATATGTATATATTATATATTGCTTATTTATAATTAGTGGTAGTAGTAAGTTCTGTTAATATTGTTATTATTTGAATATATTATATCATCTGTAATTGGAGAATTAAGAACTCTGTTTATGATAAACAAATCAAATCAAACAGAACAAGAAAACATCAATGCATGGATCAAACATGGATGATCTGCGTGGCGACGAATCAGAATTATTTATAATTAAATTCATTTATTTTCAAATATGTAAATTCACCATAGTATGAAATAAAATATTGTACGCAACATCCACTAAAGAGATAAGTCTGACCCCGACATGGCGCGTTCCATACTGGCTCATTCCAATGGTATTCGAAGGTGCTCAAATACGTCAGCCTCGTGTCTGTAGATTTACTGGCACGTAAAGACACTCCCGCGGGACAAAATTCCGGCACCTCGGCATCTCTGAAAACCTTCAAAAGTAGTTAGTGGGATGTAAACTACTATAACATTATTATTGTAACCATCTCAGTCGTAACGTAAAAGACAATTTTCGGTGACAGTTACATAAAGAACTACTCTGGCCTCCTATGACCATATAATGTTTCTCTGATTATGAGTAGAGGATTCATATGCTGTAAAATTAATCATCTCCTCTGCCTGACTCCTCGATAATGTGACTACGTACAGTATTTAGCAATTTATCTACAGTATTAATGGAGAGTAGCATCATCATCTTGCCTGCCACGGTAGCATGTACTTTGTAGACGATCGTTAATGAGCCGAGATAATTTCCAATCTCCAATATCGCGTGCTGCCAATGCTGTGACTTTTATCTTTGAACGCCATACTCAAATATTCAATGAAGCTCTGAAAATTACCCGCCAGATTAACCACATTCGTTCGAAAAAGACGCACGGAATGTGATTACTGAGAAACATGTTGGGTTCAACACGAGCAAAAAATTCTGTAGCGGGAATGACCACATTTGAAGTTGTTTCTCAAAAGGTGGGATGAGTGCCTCAGGGAGAAGAGCGCATGCCTTTAGAGCTCAAATAAGCTGTTCGATCCCGGATTGGTCCGGTAGTATTTGAATGTGCTCAAATACGCCATCCTCGTGTTGGTGGATTTACAATAATAATAATGTTATTTGTTTTACGTCCCACTAACTACTCTTTTCCGGTTTTCGGAGACGCCAAGGTGCCGGAATTTAGTCCTACAGGAGTTCTTTTACGTGCCAGTAAATCTACCGACACGAGGCTGACGTATTTGAGCACCTTCAAATACCACCGGACTGAGCCAGGATCGAACCTGCCAAGTTGGGGTCAGAAGGCCAGCGCCTTAACCGTCTGAGCCACTCAGACCGGCGGTGGATTTACAAGCACATAAGAAAAACTCCTACGGGACCAAATTCCGGCACCTCGGAGACTTGAAAAATTGGACGTAAAATCAACAATATTATCATAATTTTTCAGAAATTTTATTCTTATGGTTTGATAAAGGATAGGGCCTAATCTTCTTATTCTTTGCCTTTATCCCAATTTTCTTGGAGTCGGCACTTGTGTGAATGTGGCCTAGTTTTACGATCGGATGCCCTTACTAACGCCAACCCTATGTGGAGGGATGTAACTACTATGGCGTGTTTCTGTGATGATTGGTAGTGTGGTGCCTTGTGTGTTGATGAAGGGATGTGTATTGAGGCGAACACAAACACCCATTCCCCCGCAGAAGAGGAATTAATCATATCCAGTTAAAAATTCCCGTGTTCCTTTGAACCGACGGCCAGTATACTGACCATTCAACTAAGAAGCCAAGCTATTCACGGATAGTAATAGTAGTAGTAATAATAACAAGAAGAAGAAGAATGTTACGGATAAAACACTGACAGCTTCAAAGAACAAATGTAATCGATGATGGCCCAAATAGTAGGCCTACATACAAACACGCACACAACAAGACTCAAAACGCACGACGATTGTACAGTACTGTACATTTGTCTCGACTACAGACACGTCCCGTAACCATCGCAACATAATCACGTGACTGCTCCACACACTGAACTCTCAGCTAAATGTTCGTAACTGACAACTTAATACAACAACAAAAACACAATGCTCTCCTCGAGGCGAGCCTGCTTTTATATACACCTGGTGATGAAGTTCTAGTATCTTCGGGGTACGGCCAGAACAGGAGTGTTCTAGTTTCTTCTAACAGAAAATCCACGAACACACCAGCTGAGAAACCCAATAGATGCAGAGGCCGTCATATGCCTTCAGGTGACAGACAGCTCTTCAGCCTGACTCACTCATCCCTTCCAGGCAATACTGAACAGGGCTTCAAGAGACTGGCAGACCCATGATCACAAAACATTCTACCGTTTTTTCCACACATGTGGAGTCGCGGGTGCGATCTGCATCCCACATGCGGATTTGGTCCTGTTTTATGACAGGGTGCCCTACCTGACGCCAACCATACATGGAGGGATGTAATCACTATTGCGTGTTCTGTGGTGGCAGGTGGATAGTGTGTTGTCTGTATATAAAGAGGAAAGTGTTGGAACAAACACAAACACCCGGTTACAGAGTCAGAAGTATTCATCAGACGCGATTAAAATCCCTGACCCGGCCGGGAATCTAACCCCAGTCCCTCTGAACCGAAGACCTCAACGCTGACCATTCACCCAAGGAGTCGGAAGTAATAATAATAATAATAATAATAATAATAATAATAATAATAATAATAATAATAATAATAATAATAATCATCATCATCATCATCATCATCATCATGTATGTGCTGTCGGTTGAACACTCACGTTAATAAGTATCTTGAGTTTACCTTAGAAAGTTTTTGGCATCCCTAAAGCCATCGTCACTCATTTTTTGTTTTGGCCAATCGTTTTTGTTTGTTTTGTTATTCGCTTTACGTCGCACCGACAAAGATAGGTCTTATGGCGACGATGGGGCAGGAAGGGGCTAGGAATGGGAAGGAAGCGGCCGTGGTCTTAATTAAGGTACAGCCCCAGCATTTGCCTGGTGTGAAAATGGGAAACCACGGAAAACCATCTTCAGGGCTGCCGACAGTGAGGTTCGAACCCACGATCTCCCGAATGCCAATCGTTTGAGGACCGATTCCCTTCCAGACACCACGTGATATTTTAGTTGAAAAATCAGCCCAGCTGATGGCCATGATCGTTTAGGCGTCAAAAGTCTTCGTGGTCTGACACCGTTGTTAACCGGTTTGAGTCCCGTTGGTGGAAAACATTTTCTCCGTCGAAATGTTGGCCGCCAGGGTAGGATAGGTGGTGGATTAGAATCCCACTGTCGACAGCCCCGAATATGGTTTTCCGTGGTTTCCCATTTTCACACCAGGCATATGCTGGGGCTGTACATTAATGAAGGCCACGGCCACTTCCTTCCAACTCCTAGGCCTTTCCTATCCCATCGTCGCCATAACACCTATCTGTGTCGGTGCGACATAAAGCAAAAAAAAAAAGAAGTGGTGGTATACAAATTCTAATCACTAGATTGCGTACCACAAGCCTCGGTTCTATTCCAAACCTCTGCGCAGTCTTCATAAGGAATAAGATGTTAAGCCTTGACCAGACTCCTGGGTGTTATTAGTCAGGAGTTGAATATGTGCCGACACCGGGTTTTACCCTCTGTCTACCTCATCATCATCATCATCATCATCATCATCATCATCATCATCACAAAACCCAGACCTCCAGGTCGCATGGGCGTCAAATAGACAGACTTGCACAAACGTAATCAAACTGATATGTCAAACCAAGGAACTACCGGAATTCGAACCTCGACCGGTTGGAGGTAAAGCCATTGGCCAGGCTACTGTACTAACGATGCCCCAATAATAATAATAATAATAATAATAATAATAATAATAATAATAATAGAGAGAGAGATTTATTAAAGAAAGAAATCGTCCGTCCTCCAATGAGGGTGACCATTTGGATCCGGAATACAGTTTCAATTTCAATGGAGTTTAAGAATATCAAGAAATGAAGATTTAATCGTTGAAGATCTTATCTTATTTTTTCCCAGGGTTAGTGGGGGATATGTAATAATGATGGTAGGAGTACGTGAATTCTGGAATTATTTGGATCGACAGTGTAGTTACTTGGCTTACAGTGCGAATTTTCAGGGCTCGAACCATTGCATCTTCAGAGCGTAGTGCTGATAAAAGAAAAAATAGTGCAAATTATTGAACTTGGATTAGAGAACTCGTAAGGAACATCCACTAATCCTATGGCAGAATATCACTTTAGGAGTATAACTTGGGTTCAGCGAAACATGCTTGGAGTGTTCTGAGGCTCATAATCTTGAGTCATAAACCTACGTGGAATCTGAATGAATTGCGAGTGATATTTAATTTCGAAATTCACACTTACATTGGCTAGGAATCAAACGTCATTCGCCTGGATGCAAAGCCAGCAACGAAATCGCTACAGAGGTGCTTATACAAAATGGAGGTGTCTCCTCGCTTATGACTGCACTCTTGGGAGCTTGGCGTGTTAAAGCGTGGACAAGGGGCAGAGTGCTCTCTGGTAAGAGGACAATGTGGGGCGGCATACTTCCCAGGAAATGTCGGCACAGGCTTTGGGAACACGTTTCTCTGTTTCACCATCGCACGAGTTCGCTTTGCGCTATTCACTCGAGTTCTTAATGGATTTTAAACTCATTTCACAAAGTTAACAGGCCAGAATGACTCAGCAAGCTACGGAAACCACTGTGGAAATTCTTCTGTTAACTTGCGAAAACTCTGTTAGTACCGAAGTACTGTATTCCAGAGAGTACAGTTACCGGGCGAGTTGGCCGTGTGGTTAGGAGCGCGCAGCTGTGAGCTTGCATCCGGGAGATAGTGAATTCGAATCCCACTGTCGACAGCCCAGAAAATGGTGTTCCGTGGTTTCCCTTTTTCACACCAGGCAAATTCTGGGGCTGTACCTTAATTAAAGCCACGGCCGCTTCCTTCCAATTCCTAGGCCTTTCCTATCCCAACGTCGCCATAAGACTTATCTGTGTCCGTGCGACGTAAAGCAAAATAGCAAATAGAGAGTATAGTTCCTACTAAAGGAGAGAATTCGTTAGATGTATATCTTGTAAAAAAAAACCTGGATATTAGCTTTATGGGAACATCAGGAATTAGCGACCATTCAACAGGAGTATTAGGTACCCCTAAAATCCCCAGCGGATATAATTAGTACAGACTACAGTAGGACTGTCCAGTAAAATGTCAAGGTTTTTCTTTTTTTACGTTACTGGATATCAGGAAGGGGGACAAATAAATGCGAGGTGGAATAATTCTGCAAATATTTTGAACAGGGCCATCGAGCAGTTTTTTCGCAATATATTATTCAAACAGGACCAAGATCTGGAGTACGAAATTAGGACAATTAGGAACCTTAAATGGAAAGTGTACAAGAAAAGGCACTTAAGTTCGGTACATGGGAATATATTCCACAGACACTCTAAGAAAACCGCTTCTGAAAAGATAGTATACACGAGATATTTCCCCTGGAGAGAAGTATGGGTGAAAATATGTCTATAATTATGTTAGGAAAAGGAAAGGAATTAGCCATTATATGTCAACGATGTTCAGAAAATCTAGTTATAGCTAATGAATTAAACGTATTTAATGAGAAGAAAATCTTCGTGATACGACATTATCGGTAATACTGATTGTTTCTTCTTCCAAAAAGGTCGCAGAAAAATTGCGGAAAGAATTGAGGTAAAGTAAAATTAGCCGAAAGGGCTTGACAGTATTTCTGGGAAGGTTCTTAAATGAGTTCTATCAACAATACACGAATTCTTGAAGAATGGATGATAGCAATTGGACTCCAAAATGTAAACGGGGTGGGAGAGGGGGAAACACTATACCGATGGGCAACTACAGTCCATTGTATGTAAACAAATGGAACATCTCGTTTCAGAATGTACGTATGTATAAGAAAACAGAGGGAGAAAATTATCGGCAACATGATTTTAGAAAAGGATTCCCCTATGACAGCCAGATATAGTCAATATTTCAGGATATTAGCAAGTTACTAGACAACGCTGTTGATGCCATTTATTGATTTAGCTAGAACGTTTGATCTAGTACCACATGATATTCAGTTGTCTCATTTGTTCTGCAGACGCACATTTTTTTTTTTTGATCGTGCATACGTTTTCTTCATTCTATTACCCATTTTTTTTTCTTTCGTTTTGGCCCATCTGAGGACCACGTTAATTCGTATAAAGTTCGTTTCTTCTGGTTTTCTCCTTGTCCAATATTCTTCCATTCTCATACTTTCCAACTTTCTTCGCTCATCTGTCCATCATGATTTTGTTCTGGGCCTAGTTCTGTTCTGAAAACCTGTGCAAGCATGAATTTTTTATTTAAATCACACTGTTGTATATCTCTGGTTCCTGTATTCCCATTTCTTCTAGATCCCTCTATACCTCTTGGATCCAGCGTACTTTGGTTCTCTTGTTCACAAGAAACTGCATTATTTGCAATGTTAACCTCCTACTTATTAGTAATATGTTTTTGGGCATTTTTGTTAAGCATATCAAATTCGTCAACTTTCTTTCACGAATTCTACCATTTTTAAAATTTTGAGTCAAGTTTTGCTTTTCTTGGTAGATATCGTCAAAACGAGTTAAGTTACAGCTTACTCACACTGTGCTACAGGTACACACCCAGCTACACCACACGATAACAGACTTTCGATCGCCAAAAAGACACCTTAAACTGACGGCCATCTTACGAAGAAGTCATGCGTATTACGTCAGCTACCATGGTCACGTCTTGCGCGTTCATACTTCCACTTTTAATTAATATACAAATAATTCCCGTATATGTAACACTTCTTGAACCATAATCACTTTTTACGTTACCTGAAAAGCGTCACATCGATATTTTCCTAGAGATGGTCGACCTCAATTTTTCTGAATTTTCAGCTCAATATCGTCCAGCTCCATGGCTAAATAGTTAGCGTTCTGGTCTTTCGTCCATGGGATCCCGAGTTTCATTCCCGGCCGGGTTGCCGATATTAACCTTAATTAGTTAATTCACCTACTCGAGGGCAGGGAATGTGTGCCGTCTTCATCATTAGAAATCATCTTAAGTAGAGCCCCATTTTCACAGACATGCAAGTGGCCTGTAGGCCGTCTTCCACAAAAGGACCTGCACCAGACCTCTCCGGAAAGCATACTATAGCTCAAAATTGCTGCCCACCAATGTTCGGATTGAGGAACAAAGAAGATAAGATTTTTTATTTTTTATTTGATGCCCTATGTTAATCTGAACGTTTGCTCGATCTTCCCGTGGCCACGTCATGACCACTTTACGAATCTCATTTTCCGCCTGTGTGTGTATAAAGGACATTAATCATAACCTGAAGCCCGTTTTCACACAACAGTGATGGAGTAGGGAAACAACTAGAGCATACAAGATTTATTATTCTAGCAGAACCGTAATTAACGCTTTGATTCTCTTACACGCTTGATACGCATAACGGCACGTGTTTGTTATGCATATGTGACTCCAGGAGACAAAGAATGGATCTTTATGTGAGGCTGCTCGTATGCGGGAAAGAAATGGAAGATTGTTAGACATATTTTCTCTAGTAAACACTGACTTGATTGTAGGAAGATGTTTATAGTATCATTTATACAATAACCATGGCGTAATGTTTTACTTGAAGGCTAATATATAAGTAATAATAATAATAACAACGTAAACGTTTTCACCTTTTCAATACTACAATATATTCTTTGTTAAAAACCTCTTAGTATGTATATTCCTTGTATTATTAACTATTACCATAACATCTCATTTCACTTGTTATTCTTTAAAATAACATTTTCTTAGGATTTCGCCACAAATGATCTTTGCTCCAATACGGCTGATGATGACTCCTAGATGGGTCGAAACTAGTACCGTGTAATTTGTAATTTTGTGAATATATTGTAGTATTGAAAAGGTGGAAACGTTTACGTTGTTATTATTATTACTTATATATTATTCTCAGTTCAATACGGACCAAAAACATGAAATTCATAACCATCAATTACTTGAAGGCTTCAAAATTCGAACTTCGGAATAGCAATTATTTTTTGCTAGGAAGTTGCGGAAAGATAATGTTTCCGGCATTAAAATTTCCACTGAAAAAGTCTTCCAGCAATGAGTGTGGAAAAATCATATTCCACAAGCTTTATAATAAATACACCTACATTTATATAATTAACGGTTTAATAATAATAATAATAATAATAATAAGGCAATGAAACACTTTTATAATGATTTATAATTTATTATATCTTTGTTAATATTAATTGTAAAGTTGATCACATTAACACCTGGAAGCAATGATCGTGAAATAGAAGTTTTCGTTCAAGTGGACGCAGGTCGTCTAAGATTACGACAACAATCAGACTAGGATAGCATCGCTTTCCGGACATGTGCATTTATCTCATACGTACTTAGAAGATGGTGACCCAAACAAAATATTAAGGCTCATTCTGACCTGTATAAAATTTTCTTTAGGCTCTTAAATTAGGTCAATTTCGTAAGAAAAATTCTATGTAACGCACTTGCGGAAATGACTATTGCAAAACTCTACGAGTTCCATTCTCATTTTGCCGTGGAGCCCTTTCCACATTAATATTACAATGTGCTATTCCCCTGTCCTTAAATCTCCACGTCACTTTGGTTCAATCATCTTACCGAGCGAGTAGTTATGCGGATCGGTTCACGTAGCTGTCAGCTTGCATTCGGGAGATAGTGGGTTCGAACCCCACTAACGGTAACCCTGAAAGTGGTTTTCCGTGGTTTCCCATTTCCACACCAGGCCTTAATTGAGGCCACGGCCGATTTCTTTCCACTCCTAGCTCTGTTATATCCCACCGTCGCCATAAGACCTATCTGTGTCGGTGCGATGTAAACAAATTGTAAAATTCCACTCCCATATCGGAAGCGTGTAGGTTTAAGCATTATAGGTTAACTCTGTATTCACTAAGAAACCGAAGTTCTTGCTTCAAAACAATAAAACTGTGTGTTACTATTTCGTGGCCCGGTTTTAAGACTTTACTGAAAGCTCTAACTGTAGTAAATACACGGTGTAAGCTACCATATCTGCTGTAAACCATATACATTTACACGATAATTTGAGAAAAACACTTATGTATCAGTGTCGATGTAACGAGACTGTACAAAACGGTGATGAACTGAAATTTCCGTAGAACCACCCTTTTCTCTCAAAAGAAAATGAAGTCTGGTCCATTGATATATGCAATTCTCAGTAACAACTATACAGTGGATATAGTTTGTACGATGCAGTATCATAAAAATGACTAGAGAAGTGGATTCCGCCCTATATAAAAGGATACATACAGTGTTTCTAATGTAGGCCTCACTTACATCCTTCTGTGCGATTTTTGCATTGTATAGGGAAGCCTATACATTAAACTACAGTATATGCAACATAAAATTGCTGTGAAGTGTATGACACGATTAAGATCTAATTTCTAACAGGTTGCATATGTTCAAGAAAAAATTGACGTAGCTGATTTACCCGGTATATTATTTGAAGTAAATGTCTTGTAGCTGTTTTTCAAGTAATATCTGGTTTCAATATGTCTTTATATGTCTCGCATTGATCTGCTTGACGAAAATGTCAGTTACACGCTACTCTTTCATCAGCGACTTTGTGATTATATAGTCTTTAATTTTAAACATAGCTACTAAACAAATGTGGAGTAACGAGTGTCAGAACAAGCACAATAACAAGCACTTATTTATGCTCGGTTTTAGTCGTTGTGGTGTTGGGATACGTCTTTCGTAACGGGCGGGATTGACGCTTGAAGAATCTGCGTCGCGTCTAGGCCTCCGTTTGCTTAGACGTTGCGGGTTGGATACTCACCCCTGTTCAATAAATATGAATCCTGAATTATGGAAATGGTTAAATCATGCAAGAATGTGAATATCAAATGAGAGATCATTCAATATATTGCTTAGAATGATACCGAAAAATAAATCTCATTAGACGAAGGGGAAATGATGGATCCTTAGATGTTTATGTTTCCCAACCTTTCCCGCATTTCCCATATTAAATTAAATGACATCGTCATGGACTTCCAGCTTTAGGCTTTTGTACCCCGGAGAACATTTTTAGGCACACGTTTCCAAATTAGACTGTTGAAAGTTTCATTAAGATTTTCAGATTTCCCATGCAAGAATTTTTCATGAAATGGAGGTGGGCAAGCTCTCTATAAATTCACTTCATAAGAAGCATTGCTCCTTCAGGAAATTCATGGTGTTTACAGGTTTCCGTATTTCTGTTGTACTTGCACCAAGAACCATACAGATGGTGCTGGGATGAGCAGTCAGTAATATTCGTCCAGGAAGTCTTTCTCGATATGAGCGTCGTGCTTGTCATCCATTAGATCTTGCTTCTCATATTAATATCACATGAATAACTGTAGTTGGCTGTACGAGAACTATGACTTGGATGTGTAGAAAGGTTTCTTTTGCTTCAGTCAGTTGAACCATGCCCCTCTTTAGCCCATACAGTTGTAACAATTCGCAGTTGAAGAGTCTGCAATCTTACCTATTATTTGGCTGAATGGGTCCAGCATAATGCTGAGAGTGGCATACACGGTGCGTTTGTCCGCAGTTGGTGTTTACGTGGCGATATTTATCATATATACTTCATTTATTATACAGTGGCTTCGTTTTATGGATACCTGAGACTTCAGAAAATATTTATAAACGATGCTGCCTATCAAACTACAAAATTAAATTTAAAAGATGCATGACTGAGGGAGGGTTTGACCCTTCACTGCTCTGTGAATACCCCTGCACAATACCACGCGCCTACTTCAGGCGTGCAGGTTCAGGCATTACAGTTCTCTATACAAAGTTCTCACTTCCAAAATTTGTTTGTGTGTTAAAGCTTTCTGGCTCAATTGTAAACCTTTATTGAACACTCCAACAGAAGTAATTACATGGCGTAAGCTATCGTGCCTGGTGTATACCATTTACGTGTCATACTTTATACCATAATTATATGAATACTTTATTATAAATGTTGATGTGACATGACTGTAAAAAATAGTGTTCAATTAACATGTCTGTAAATGGCCGCAACCTATCGCGTCTATTATTATACCGCCACCGTCCTTTTCTATTCTTGGATCAACCAGATACAAGGATGGAAGTAGATTGTACAGTACAATAACTGTATGTCGACCCTTTAGTTCTGTTTTCTGATATGGGGCTGGGGATGAGGTGATACGAAATGATATGACATAGTTTTATGGCCGGACCCCTCCTGACAATAACCTCGGTTGAGGAGCTAATGCTGAATGAAATTAGGTAAGGGTGGAAGGAATTGGGTGTGACTTATGAATAAGAACTGCCTCGCCATTTGCCTGGCAGTGAAAATGGGAAACTACAGAAAACCATGCTCAGGAAAAATGACGGTGGGGTTCAAACCCATTCGTCTCCCGAATGCAGAGCGTGCCTCCGTAGCTGTAGCGCGTTAACATGCCCGGCCACTGCAGTCGGTACTATTGTATAGTAGAGTAACCTTTCATAAACGTTATTACAGTGACTCCGATCTACATAAAATGGTACAGTGTTTTTAAGATGGGACCTACTGAATGCCTCTTGCACAGCTTCAGCAATGTACGGAGAAGTCTTTAATAAGGCTAAGTATTCTTTTTTTTGTAAGATATTGTGTAAGATACGACTAAGAGACATTTCATTCCTAGCAGTTTGCATATTATGTTCAAGAAAAAATAGGCCAAGCTGATCCACTTGGTATATAAACCAATAATCATTTCCCTCTAACACGCCTTCTGAAACACCCGATGGTGGAAACGTTAACTATCGAACCAGCATTCAGGCTGATGATTTAACATTGATAAAAGAGGCAGAGGAGTTTCAAGCTTGTTGGGACACTTAAAATCTATTAAGCACCAATGACCATCACGTCGATTATATCTGCCTAAACACCATACAATTTCCATGAACGCTTTAATGTCGGGTCTAACCTCGAATTGCTGGTTTCTTTACCACTTTGAAATATCATCCATGCCACTGCTATGAAGATAGCTATTGTATTGTATACGCTTTGCTCTCCAAATTACATGATTACATTTATAAAACCAACAACGGGCTAACGTTTACTGTCAGACCTCGTCTACAAGATGGGTTTTGATTAAAATATCAACAATAATTTTTAAGAAGAGGGCGTGGACGCCTGGAGCCTCAAGCCAAGTGTTAATGGCTATTGTTTCACGTAAGCACCTCATGCTCAACCATACATTTACACCAACTTTTCTGACTGCAGTGAGACAGAGAAGAAAAAAAGAAAAGGGATATAAAAAGAAATGATCTAGAATTTTGCAATTTACGTTGCAGACAATAAACGGGTTTATTGTAAAACATTTTTCACTGGTGCTTTCTTTAAAATACCTGACCAAGGAAATAAAGCAGGACACAGGGTGTGTCCAAAGTTTTAGTTACATTACACTGTTTTAAACTCACGATAAAGATTACGAATATGATAATGGGATAATATTTTCCAAAAAAATATCCTGCAGCTTCCCCTCACTATTTTCTCTTACGTTCTTATCTCTGTCACTCCTATTCTCTTTTGGATGAAGCCAGATTTAAAATAATTTATATAAAAACAACGTTGTCAAATAAATTTCCATAGCTCTTGTTTTCTTAGTTTGGAACATAAATCAAAATTTTACTTTCAATAAATTTGGTAACTGCGTGTACTACGAGAACGATTCAATGAATCATTAACACCAATGTAAGAAGACATTCCGTAAATTTACAAAACTCCTACGTAGAGAAATAATATAAAGTATGAGTTAGAGTGATTACGTTAATACACAAATATTATTATTAGAAAACCTTCTGTTAGTCAGTACAGAATATATTAGGGCTAAGTGAAAATATATATGAAATTACTTTAAAAAGGTAGCTTTCTTTTAACTATACGTAAATATAAATTACTCCACGTTGTGCAAATATATTTTTTCTTCTTCTTCTTCCGCCGCACTTCTCACGCCTCAGAGGGATGACGGGTTAGAACTGTGTTGCACAAGTTGACTCAACCCTGTTTAACGGCTAGGTGCCCTTCCTGACGCCAACCCTATGTTGAGGAGTGTACAGTATTCACTACTGCGTGGTTGGTAATGTGGTGTGTTGTGTTGTGAGGATATGAAGAGGAATGTATGGGGAAGAACACAAGTACCCAGTCCTGAGTTGGGAGAAGTTAACCAGATGTGGTTAAAAAAACCAGCCCGGCCAGGAATCGAACCCGGGACCCTCTGAATCAAAAGCCTTGACGCTGGCCATTTAGCCGGGAAGCCGAGGAACGTTTGTGTAAATTTATTTATGCAGTTTACAAATATGTCTTCTCTCAGTCCGGTGGAATTTGAAGGTGCTCAAATACGACAGCCCCGTATCGGTAGTTTTACTGGCACGTAAAAGAATTCCTGCGGGACTAAATTCCGGCACCTCGGCGTCTCCGAAGACCTTAAAAAGTAGTTAGTGGGACGTAAAACAAATAACATTATTATTAATATGTCTTCTTTCTTACTAAAGGAAAATATCGTTTGTTTATTTTGTAAAGAAATGTATTTGTGAAATTTACTTTGCAAAATGGCTCCATAATAACTAAATTAGATTGCTTTGCCCTATATTTGTGAAAATTAAACATAACCGAACTCGAATTTTCAGTGTTATTAATATTTAGAATAAGTACGAGATAAGTTTGGGAGTGGTAATTGTTTCTCTTCGGTGCTACATTAGGACAGGCTGCGTTGACATAGTTTTGGAACAGTATCCGGTCTAGTAATGGTGGAGAGTAGTGATGTACCAGAATGCTGTAGAAGAAAATCGCGTCCAAGGATGAGTGAAATGCAAATGGTGATGGCGGCTGGTCCCAATCTGCATATGAACATGTTCTGGTGCCAGACCCGCCCAACACTACTCCTCCGTCACATAACGACACATTCCTGGCCTCATATTCATACACGATAGTGCCCTTGATGATTTACTATTATTATTATTATTATTATTATTATTATTATTATTATTATTATTATTATTATTATTACCGTGTGAGTTGATCACGCGGTTAGGGTCGTCTTGCTGTAAGCTTGCACTCTGGAGAAGATGGGTTCGAAACCCACCCAAAAGATGGTTTTCCGTAGTTCACACTAGGCCGCTTCTTTGCCTTTCGCATCCTGGCGTCGCCGAAAACCTTAAACGTGCTAGTGCGACGTTAAACCACTAGCACGATAAATATATTTCTTCGATATTCGCCAGCTGTGCACCACGTGAAATAACTTCATGGTTTTCTTTCTCTCCTTGCCTTCGTTTCTTTACAGCATTTCTTCATTCTTTCACAATGTTCCTTCCTCCTTTTCCCCGTCTAGATATATTGCCTATTCTTCTTCTTCTTCTTCTTCTTCTTCTTCTTCTTCTTGAACACTCCAAACTCCTTAATCTTTTCTCTGAAAATGACTATCTAATAAGCTTATCTTGTTTCTTGTGATACGCAGTTCAAAGATATCCTGTTTAACTCCGATGAATCATGGGATTTTTTGGGGGGAGGGGGATTTTTATCAAAATTGTCAAATATTCTCTCCGTAAGCCTTTCTGGATTCAAATGGCCATTACAGGCAATGCTCCGTTCTTCTGATCCTGTCTAAAAGATTTTAATTTTTCGAACAAAGTTTCTTATTGCGTTTTTCCTCAATTCATTTTCGTTTTCCGTTGGACGAAGGTAAGGTAAGAGTGTATTCTGCCCGAAGGCAGGTCCGAACCTCCACAGAGGTGTGCCTGTGCCGGAGTTTACGTACGGTAGGGTGGCCAGTTCCTTTCCGCCCCTCCATTCCCTTACCCCCTACCAAGAGCGCGTGGCAACCCATCCAAGTCTTGACCACCCCTAATGTTGCTTAACTTCGGACATCTGACAGGATTCGGTGTTTCAACACGGCTACGGCCGTAGGACGAAGAATGTTTTTTAATACTTTCCTTTCCTTCTTTTATCATCAATTTCTCCCTTTTCGTTCAAGCCCAAAGATTCAACTGCATACAGGCACTACGGGTTTATTACGGTATTGTAATGATGTAGTTTCGCTTTTATTGGCATCGGTTTTTCTGTTGTATATTTAGTTAATTGATAAGCGAGTTCCGTTATTATTATTATTATTATTATTATTATTATTATTATACATACATACATACATACATACATACATACATACATTATCATTATAGACTGTTATGCCTTTCAGCGTTCAGTCTGCAAGCCTCTGTGAATTTACTAAACGTCGCCACAATCCTCGATTTTCAACTAGTGTTGTGGCCTCATTTAGTTCTATACCTCTTATCTTTAAATCGTTAGAAACCGAGTCTAACCATCGTCGTCTTGGTCTACCTCTACTTCTCTTACCCTCCATAACAGAGTCCATTATTCTCCTAGGTAACCTATCCTCCTCCATTCGCCTCACATTATTATTATTATGTTTCTGCCGTCTTTTTCCTACACTCCAGTGGAGTCATGGATGCGAACAGTGTCACACATGTGAACTTGGAATTCTTTTGAGGCCGGATGTCCTTCATGATACTAACCGTATATAGAGAGATGTATTCACTGTCGCGCGCCCCTGTTTTGATGGCAGTGTGGTGTTTTGTGTATGAATAAAGACGTGTATGTGGTGAACAGAAACTGACAATCACGGCAAAAATCCCAGGCTCGGGCGGGAATCGAATTCACGACCCTTTCGAACGAAGGATGCTGCGCTCACCATTCAGGCAAGGAGCTAGATGATCTTTCTGATGCCACAATTTTTTTCAGGAGAAAGTCAAAATTCGGGATCAAAATAATATGTACCTCGGCCGTAACATTGGAAAAGCAGGAACTATAAGCCTCCAATAATAATAATAATAATAATAATAATAATAATAATACAAATTTTCTTCTATAATAAATAATAATTAATGCGAAGTCTTGAGTTATTATATTTCATTCTATTTGCCGAGGATTGACGTGGTGTATTCTGCGTTGTCAAGAAGAGAACGGTACAACAGAAGTTCTTTTACTGTCATATTTGCTTTATGTGCTATTTTGTGCACAATTGGTTCGGAATCCAAAAAACTAGTTGTTCTTTTCATAAGCATGACTTTCTCAGGACATGTCAGATACCTCGAGGTCAAGGAGTGTCATAGCTCGTGATAAGTGATTCAGGCAGCGATTGTGAGGGAAAAAATATTGACAGAGGCGATAAGCGCGTGGGCTTCTTGCGGCCAATGGCATCCTCAAACGACTACACTTACGGTGACGTAATTCAGGCTATAAATGGAATAACGTATAAGCTATCAGTAAGGTGATCTATTTCATCTATTTCAATAATAATATTAAATTATGCTAATATAATGAATATTGTTTTTATCTCTGAAGAAAAATGCTTCCATAATTGAATGCTATGCTCTTCGACTCACTCAAGTGCCAAAGGGTATTGGTCTCCGTTATCCTAATCTCCTGAAACGAGTCAGCAATCACATTACACTGACTGACTATCAATCGTTTGTTGAAATTTATTCTTTCCCTGCGCTGCTACACACCTATTCTAGATGGCATTAGTGTAAATGTTTGTACGGAGCGAGTTAGGGGCGCTCAGCTGTGACCTTGCATTCGGGAGATAGTGGGTTCGAACCCAAGTGTCGGCAGTCCTGAAGATGGTTTTGCGTGGTTTCCTGTTTTCACCTCAATTACAGCCACGGCCTTCGTTCCCACTCTTATCCCTTTCCTGTCACATGGTCGCCATAAGACCTATCTGTGTCGGTGCGATGTAAAGACAATTGTAAAAAAGCAATCCACAGTTCTAGACCTCAGACAACGAATTCATATCCTAGGGATAAGAGCGACGAACTTCAGGTAAATAAAATATAATAAAATGAGCCTCGGTGGTTCAGGCGGCTGCGTGCTGGCCTCTCACCGCTGGGTTCCGTGGTTCAAATCCCGGTCACTCCGCGTGAGATTTCTGCTGGACAAAGCGGAGGTACGACAGGTTTTCCTCCGGGTACTCGGGTTTTCCCTGTCATATTTCATTCCAGCAAAACTCTATAATATCATTCCATTTCATCTGCCAGTCATTAATCATTTCCCCAGAGGAGTGCGACAGGCTTCGGCAGCCGGCACAATTCCTATCCTCGCCGTTAGATGGGGATTCATTCATTCCATTCCTGAACCGGTCGAATGACTGGAAACAGGCTGTGGATTTTCATTCAAAACATAATAAAGTATGAGAATATATTCTTTATTTATTCATACAAATTATAATCCTTTTCCTAATCTTCGTTATTCGCTCGATTACATTAGCAGTTCGCCTTTTTCTACCACTACGAACGCAATGAGTTAATGCATTGTTTCACTTAAGACCTTATAACTACATTCGATACAGACATTTCTCAAAAATAAAAAACGCCTACGGGTATTGGACCAAGGAACACATTACAGAAATAATTCTGTGGCTTGGTTCTAAAAGGGCTAATGTCAAAAAAACCTGTTTTTGAGCTATGAGCATTTGAAGTTTTGCTTATAACTATTTTTTTTTCAACAACTAACTTAAAATAACTTTATACTATCTTTGTGGAAGTCACCTAATTAAACGCTAATTTTTCCTATCGTACTCTTTAAAAATTGCCAGGTCTCTAATCGTTATTGGTAATCTAACATTATTGGCAAGGGCTTATTTAATTAAACGTTAACTGTTCGTTTAGTAGACTACTTAAGACCGACATTGGCCCTTTTAACATGTCCCAAGCCAGGATAAAACGCGTTTGTATCAGTTAATATCTCCATTTCGATAAAAAAAATGGCATTGTCCCTTTTAGAACCAAGCCACAGAATTATGTAAATAATTTTATTTGGCTAGGATTTGAATTAAAAAGATTACGAGTAAAGAAAAGCTATTTTAGGCTTCTTTTCCAAAACTGCATTCAGGCCGGAAGTGATTTTTCGAATTTTTTAATTTTTTAAAAATATAGATATCCAAGACTCACAATTTGAAACCTTTCCGGCCCGTTTTTCCCTTGAGAACTTTTGGCACAATTGAGGAAATTGCTTATTTTATGTTTTTCGCAGTATGATGACCCCTACCTTGTTCGCTAAGAAATTTTTTCAATATTGAAATACAGTAATGTGAATGTTCGTCTACTAACAAGGCCTAATCTTGTGTACAGCTGCCATCATCCTCTTCTTCGGGGCTACCCACAAACATTTTATAGTTGAGAATAGTATTATACTGATCACATTTGAAAGATTAAGAAATATCTTAAGTTTGCTTGGGTAACTCTCCACTGAAGTGATTATGACGATAGCTTATCTTTTTTTTACAATCGTACAAAAACTCGTCAATCAACGACACCAACCTGGAAAACTATCTGTAATTATAAATTGATACGAGAACGAAAACACACCAAAATCAAGTTACTTTGGTTGAGAATTCATGTTCACTAAAGTCATCTGTTGGCGGTAGGGGACGTTTACAAAGTAGTTGATGTAGACAGGATGGAAAGGAACAGCTGTTTATTTGTAGGTTTTCGAAGGTGCGGCCACCAACATGAATACATGGATAATAAAGTCGGAGCATTGAATTTTGCACACTTTCAAAGATTGCTGGCATGTCGTGAGGAGTTCAAGTATTTAAGTCCAACCTTTGTCTCGTTTCTCTACGGGGTCAGGTAAGAAGTGAGGTGAATCTTCGTAGCAAGTTTTTTACGACCAGATGCTCTTCCTGACGTCAATCTCATCAGAGGAGTTATTGAAAGGAAATGAATGACGTGATATTTGATAGGAGGGAAGGGGGTGAAACCCAGTGCCGACACACAGCCTACTCCTGTCGAATGGCACCAAGGGGCCTGATCAAAGCTTAATGTCCGTCCATCCGACGGACGAATCCCCATCAACAGCGTCGTATGCCCTCACTCCGTATGAACACTGTGGAGTATTGAATCTAGACTTTTGGCATAAAATCTGGTGATTAGAAATTTTACACTACGTCCTCTCCTACCCTTTCGGTCAACATTCTGATGGTATAACTTTTCGACCAATGGGACTTGAACTGTCTAATCACGGTGTCAGAATATATAGACGATCGTGGTCACCAGGTGGGGACTTTCAAGTGTCGACAACAATTCCACATGACCATATTCTGATTCAATATGTTTCTCACTTATCGCTGCCTGATATGTCCCTACAGGAAGAAACCGATCAGATGATCTCGGTAGCCAGACGACGGGTTAACCCTGACCTATCAATTGGTTCTCAAAACAGACTATCAGATGATCTCTCCCAACATTATTGTCCACTGTGAAGTGGTTGCTATCTGAATGCAGATGAAGATTAGAAAACATATACACACTCCTTACCCACTTCACCACTCAGGCCAATAATAACCGACTTAAACAGCTGTGAACGAATAAATGGGTACGGATCTCTTACTACTGTAACTGCTGACGTCAGCTGGAATACATTCCTATACGAAATACATTATTTCATGTCTCCTTTTTCGGCGCGTACAGATAGTTTAGTGACATTCTGTATAACTCATTGAGTCTTCCCCTTTCTCCCATAGAAGTTCATGATCGTTCAGGAAAACAACGTTTATATTTATTTAACTCTTCTACAGAAACTTCCAGCCTATTTTTTCCTAGTTGCTTTACGTCGCACCGACACAGAGAGGTCTTATGGTGACGATGGGACAGGGAAAGGCTAGGAGTAGGAAGGAAGCGGCCGTGGCCTTAATTAAGGTACAGCCCTAGCATTTGCCTGGTGTGAAAATGGGAAACCACGGAAAACCATTTTCAGGGCTGCCGACAGTGGGATTCGAACCTACTATCTCCCGAATACTGGATACTGGCCGCACTTAAGCGACTGCAGCTATCGAGCTCGGTCCAGCCTATTTACAATGGTTATAATACCTACATAAAGTTCAATATTACCAGTATTGCCTTGTTTGAAATATTCAGCAAACACAGTCGTAGCAGCAAAACGTTTTCTCCCTGCCAATGGTCGAGTTTATTTGGTACCATTACAACCTTTCTGAGAAGATTTAAAAGGCTTCAAGTTGGGAGTTAACTGGTAAGAACGAATGTTGCATACAAGAGCTATTATACGTAACATGTTTTTATATCACCGTAATAGTGCACCCGTTTGTTTATCGTTAATGAGGCGACTACTCAGGTCAGGGCATTGGCCCCGCATACCACTCGGCAGATGGAGTACGAGTACAAGTACCTTCGACGAAGATGTCCCACAAGTTCAAATTCAGTGAATTACCGAATGAGGACCAGTTGTACGAACTTCGGTTAGGCGTCGGAATAACCATTTACTGAAAGTCCTAAATTCATTAGTTCAGTAATCGAATTAGCGATGTTTCAGTCCTGTAGGGTTCAGCACAGTAGGTGAGCATTTAAGGGGGTGCAAACATCAAGGTCAAAAAAGTGGGGGAAAGTTTTGTCATTTTAAAAAGCTCACAGGTGAACTGTTCTATTTTTTGTCAGCTAATTTCTCCTTGAAATATTTATTAGTTTTCAGCTTGTAGGATTTTAAATTTGCTGTTAAAAATCTTAATTGTAGAGGTAAGTTCATGTTTTACTTTCCAATCATCCAATCTGTTTTACATCGCACCGACACAGATAGGTTTCTGGCGACAGGGGGATAGGAAAGGCCTAGGAGTGAGAAAGAAAGCGGCCGTGGCCTTAATTAAGGTACAGCCCCAGCATTTGCCTGGAGTGAAAATGGAAAACCACGGAAAACCATCTTTGGGGCTGCCGAGAGTGGGGTTCGAGCTCACTATCTCCCAGGTGCAAGCTCACAGTTGCGCGCCCCTAACAGCACGGTCAATTTTCCCGGTGTGTTCTACATTCCCCTCGTTTCCAAAATTAACACTTCATCGTACAAAACATGCATAGGGGCCTATTCTCTGCAAGAATTATACATTTTAAAATGAAATGTTCAATGCGAGTTTTTTCATAGTTGAGCAACAATCTGAACTTTAAAATGTTAACAGTAGGACAGAAAACACTCAGCTAAAAAGTATACTCAAAACATTGTTCAGAAAATAATTAATTTTGTTAGACCAGAATATTCCCCACACACTGAGGAGATATCAAGAAACCGCGCAAGTGGCCGTGCGGTTACGGTCGCGCAGCTATGAGCTGGCATTCGGGAGATAGTGGGTTCGAACCCCACTGTCGGCAGCACTGAAGAAGGTTTTCCGTGATTTCCCATTTTCACACCAGGGAAATGCTGGGGCTGTACCTTAATTAAGGCCTCAGTCGCTTCCTTCTCACTCCTAGCCGGTTCCTCGCCCACCGTCACATTAGTCCTATCTGTGTCGGTGCAGCGTAAAGTAAATGATAGAAATTATTGAGAGCGGTTGGGATCAATACCAAAAGTGGTTCAGGAGACTATTTACCTCAAGGCTCCCGGAAATTCAACCAATCATTACCATTTTCATTTTACTACTTACAATTTGCGCACAATTATCGCGCATTCATTTGCTTTCCGTCAGAATAAAGCTCAATGAAGAGGACGTAACTGTGTTAATCCGATGAAGCCAACAGCCGATATATTTAAAGGCAAGAATAAGACAGTGTATTTTCGTGCTTCAACGTCCGGCTCTTTGACTGAATAGTCAGTGTTCTGGCCTTCGGTTCAGAGGGCCCCGTGTTCGATTCCGAACGGGCCGAGGATTTTAACTGCGTATAGTTAAATCATCTAGCTCTGGAACTGGATGTTTGTGTTCGCCTTAATATACCTCTCTTCATCTACATACTACTACACCTTTCGCTACTAAGCGCCACAAAAAACACGCAATACTGAACGCGTTAGGAAGTGCATCCGATACCGTAACTTGGTCAAATCTATCCCAAGTGCCGGCCTCAGTAAATTGGGATAAATTCCAGGAAGAGGAAGGAGAAGAAGAATTTCCGTGCTGAAATGTTTGTTTTCTGTGTAGGTTATGAACACCTATGTATTTGATTTGTTTTATATTTACGTAATTTTATTATTCATTATTTAATTTAGTAGTTATTCGCTAGATAGTCAAAATAAATGCAATTCAAGCATGAAATTCTCTGCAAGTAATTGTTGCTACCCAAGAGTAAACTGAAACTATTACGGTATATAAAGCAATTATCAAGAAATACCTTTTAAAAATAGACTACCAATTATTGCTCCATAAATGTAATGCACTGCACGTGGTAAGAATTCCATACAAATCAAATTATATGATTAGTGAGATATTAATTATTGTCTTGTACAACAATGTCTAGAGGTTGCTATGGTGATTAGCGCACTCATAACCAACTAGGTATCGGTACTCTACACAGCCAGAGAGAGAGAACCAATCAACAGCTGTCTTTCACCACAGTATTATCAATTACTTGGTGTGCATCTATTATCTTCTCACGGCAAATGACGGTACTAAGTTCTGTACTGCCCACAGCAACGGTCGGCAACCTAATGTACGCGAGCTACTTCTCTGTGGTGTAATGGTTAGTGTGATCAGCTGCCATCCCCGGACTTCCGCATTCAATTCCCACCTCTGCCACGAAATTTGAAAATTGGTAGGAGGACTGGAACGGGATCCACCCAGCCATGGGAGGTCAACTGAGGAGAGATAGGGGTAGGGAGTTCGATTCCCTCCTCAGCCATCCTCGAGGTGGTTTTCCACTTCTCCTCCAGGCAAATGCCGGTATAGTACCAAACATAAGGCCAGATTTTACGACTAACTCTTTTTACAGTTTTCAGAGACGCTGAGGTGCCGGAATTTTGTCCCGCGGGATTTCTTTGACATGCTAATAAATCTACCCACACGAGGCTGACGTATTTCAGCACCTTTAAATACAACCCGACTGAGCTGATATCGAACCCGCCAACTTGAGCTCAGAAGGCCTGCACTCTACGGCATGAGCTACTCAGCCCGGCAAGCTACTTAACAAAATGGCTATCTGCTGAATATCTGTTGCGATATCTTGGGCATTGAAAATGGATCATTCGTTATTTACATAGCCTACTGTATGATAACTTTATGAGCATGTAAAAAAGAGAAGAGGGAGAAGTCAACACTTGCTGGACTGTCATGCGTCTCCTTCCTGCGCTGATAATCACAAGTAAATGGTTACGCTTCTTCGCTTCAGAGGGTCGGGTTCGATTCCCGAACGGGTCGGGAATTTTAATCGCCTCTGATTAATTCTTCTGGCCCGGCGACTGGGTGTTTGTGTTTCTCCTGACACTTTCCTCTTCATATTCAGACAACTCACTACACTACCAATCACCACAAAAACACGCAATAGTGATTACATCCCTCCATATAGGGTTGGCGTCAGGGAGGGCATACGGCCGTAAAACAAGGCCATATCCACATGTGCGACACAGTTCCCACCCGCTACCCTACAGTCGTGGGAAAAGCGGTGGGAGAAGAAGAGATGTTACGCTTGGAATATCCAGAAGCCTACAGTAGTTGGTAAAATTTATCGGCGAACTACCGGTGATCGACCGGATCGACGCGTTGTCGACCTCTGTCCTGTAGTATTTATTGAAGTTAAAATTAAAATTAAACCCGGCAACGGTTTCGAAATATAACACTTTTGTGATTATGTTATTTCTGGTAAAGTGAACAAAAAATGATGTGGACAATGTTGCTCTGCACATCCTTGACTTTCATTGCGGGAAAACGATACATTCATTTGACAATCTGCCCTGACCGGTATCTATCGCTGGATAAAATCGGAGGATGGAAAGAATTTATTGGAAGTCACCTTGAATGTGAGTAACTAGTTCATACATTTACTTGGACTCCAACGTTGTTTCTTCCAATTCAGAGGCAGTTCTATGCAATTTGTCTATTATATATTCAGCCTGGAGGATGATTGGGTCCTCAAATAGCACTACCATCGGCATGACGACGAGTAGGCTAGTTCGTCATTGTTTTCCTCAATGGCCTAGAAAGTAATTTTGCAGCACGACCAGACCTATGAACAGCATTTTACATAACACACAAGACACTCTTGTGGTGGTCTGGATGTCATTATTCAGCGCCACCCATACCTCACTGTCACAGCCGTAAATGAGACAGAGTTCGGTGGAAGCAACATTTTGCTTTGACCTCCATCAAGAAATATCCACAGGTTGTCTAAGAAAACAGTATTTAGTAATTCATCGACTTTGAAAGGAGATTAAAGATAACCACGTTTCTGTCTCTCTCTGGAGAATTATGTTAAGTGAATCACAACCTTTCAACATTCGTTAGGTCAATCCATTTAACTCGCCTATTTGCCGTAACCGCAAACAAGGAAAATTTCATGGCGTAGATAAGATAGCTGCAAGGAGAAACCCGATGTAAACACTTTCCATTTTCATCGCCTTTGAATATGTTTCCTGAAAACTAGGAATTTCCGTTACGGAACTGATAACGATTAAATGAAAAAACCTTTCCGAATCGGTAAAATTGTAACTAACTACACTTTGTGGTCAATTTGAGTTAATTTCTGAAATGTTTATATAGACCAAGATTATCAATGCTCAACCGACTCAGGACGGGACACGGAAGATGTGGGAATTCACTTTTTAAATGGCGAATGCTCTCCTCACCGCTATGCGACTGTGGTGCACCGCGAAAAACTATTAAACACATGAGGGAGGAATGCAGCATCAGAGCAAATGGAGGGCCATATGAAGACTTCTTGATGGCAACCCTAAAATGTATTGAGTACATAAAAGATCTAGATATTTGTTTGTAGTTTGGTTCATTGGTTATTGTTGTTCATTTGTAATAATGCATTTGTATGCCATACGCTAAATAAATAAATAAATAAATAAATAAATAAATGGAATGGCATACTTATTTGTTTCTTAAATAGAAGCTCGATAGCTGCAGTCACTCAAGTGCGGCCATTATCCAGTATTTGGGAGATAGTGGGTTCGAAACCCACTGTCGGCGGCCCTGAAGATAGTAGTTCTCTGTGGTTTACCATTTTCACACCAGGCAAATGCTGGGACTGTAGCTTAATTAAGGCTACGGCTGATTCTTTCACTCTCCTAGCCCTTTCATGTCCCATCGTCGCCATAAGACCTATCTGTGTCGGTGCGACGTAAACCAACTTGTAAAATAAATAAATAAATAAATAAATAAATAAATAAATAAATAAATAAATAAATAAATAAATAAATAAATAAATAAATAAATAAATAAATAAATAAATCACAATTGGTTTAGGGTAAATCTAGAGTAAAATTTGATGACAAGAATTATTATTTATTTTATTGCAAGTTGTTTTACGTCGCACCGACACAGAGAGGTCTTATGGCGAGGATGGGATAGGAAAGGGCTAGGTGTGGGAAGGAAGCGGCCGTGGCATTAATTAAGGTACAACCAGAGCATTTGCCTAGTGTGAAAATGGAAAACCGTCTTCAGGGCTGCCGACAGTGGGGTTCGAACCCACTATCTCCCGAATACTGGATACTGGCTGCACTTAAGCGACTGCAGCTATCGAGCTCGGTGGTGGCAAGAATTAGAGTTTATGCTAATGCTTGGAGTAACTTCGTCCATTTTCTTAAACTGAGCACCAAAATGTAATAACAAAAGCAATAATTTAATGCACAGATTTTTCGTCATTTTCTCTAAACTCTGCTATGTGCACTTAGTTCCTTTCAGTTGTAACCGAATCATTTTCATATTTGTAAGAAATGTTTACCTTTACGCCTAGGAATTCTCCACCTTAATCAAACACGACAAGACATAGTCTATATTAGCACTGTAAACTAGCCTACTGTGCATGAAGTTGGTATTTACTAACGTCCCTCGTAACTCAGTTATTTTCGCATTGACAGAGTCAAAGATGAGACTGAGACAGATTATTAAAAGTAATGAAATTATTCATGGGGTTATTATTATCATTTTAGTTTTCTTGGTCGCATCTCTAGTGCGGAACTTACCCCTGCCAAAGGACAAAAAAATCAAGAACAATGCGGAAGATGATGAAAGAAGAGCATAACGTTAAGAAAGAATAATTACTGCGATAAAAAGAGAGGATGTGGGTTAGCTGTATGCAACATTTTACGAGCTTTGGGAAACCCTCTCCCACCATTGTTGCCGGCGGGATACCGTTAGCAGCGTGGGTCAGCCTCTCGCATTTTACGACGTTCGCGTTACTGCTATGCATTTCCAACACTTAACATAGTTGCACTAGCCAACTGCTTCACCGACATATAATACACATTACTGTACAAGCATTTTATTTATTTATTTAGCAGAGGAACCCATGCGTTTCACTACACAAGCAAATTCAATGAGTTCTAACGAAAAAAAATTCAACGATAAATACGGTACTTTCAGCTGCCTCTGTGGATCCGTGGTAGAGTGTCGGCCTCCGGATCCCAAGATAGCGGGTTCGAACCCGGCAGAGGTAGTCGGATTTTTGAAGGGCGGAAAAAAGTCCATTCGACACTCCATGTCGTACGATGTCGGCATGTAAAAGATCTCTGGTGATACATTTGGTATTTACCCGACAAAATTAATTCAATCTCAGCCATAGACGCCCAAGAGAGATCCGGTTTACTCTAGGTCCGCTAGATGGCAGACAGAGTAAACCGGAACGTCGAAATTGACGAGCAGACAGCCAGATGGCGTCAAATCGAAATGTCTGCAAAACGGCAGCTGAGGCCATACGATTATTATTATTATTATTATTATTATTATTATTATTATTATTATTATTATTACGAGTAGACTAGGCAAACTTACACATATACAGTAACATTGGACAACATTAATCAAAAATTAATCAAGCATCATGGCGTACACTTTGTGAAAACTGAAGTCGAAGTTAAACCAAAGACTCCTTCTTACTTAAATTAAATGCAAGGAACCACTAAGCTGAAAGTAGTAGTGACCTGATTCCTTTCTCCTGAAATTGACATGCTTCGATATCATATCGAGAAAATGTTCTAACAAGAATAGTGTTTAATAACGAATTAAGTTAGGAATGGTTCCTTTTGCTGAAAATAGCCAATGACAAACTTCACTCAAAAATACCGCTATTTTAAGGATTGTTTTCCTTGTGTTTAAATGCTGTCCATGCATGAACAGGCAAACCGGGTCTATCACATCTTTCAAAATAAAGGGTCAAAATATATAATACCGAACTCGATAGCTGCAGTCGCGTAAGTGCGGCCAGTATCCAGTAATCGGGAGATAGTTGGTTCGAGCCCCACTGTCGGCAGCCCTGAAGATGGTTTTCCGTGGTTTCCCATTTTCACACCAGGAAAATGCCGGGGCTGTACCTTAATTAAGGCCACGGCCGCTTCCTTCCACTTCCTAAGCCTTTCTCCCATCGTCGCCATAAGACCTATCTGTGTCGGTGCGACGTAAAGCAAATAGCAAATATAATGTCCTATTGGAAAGAAAAATACTTAAACAAGTGTACCTACGTTGCTTTGGTTCTGAGTCCCAATTTTCATCTCCCTACGGCCAAGACCATTAGGAGTGTTTTGACATTTTCCGATTTTTCGTGGGTTTTGGGGGTATATGGTTCTCTGGCACCAAGTTTTAAGTTTCTATGGTGCCTGGAAATGGTGTGGTTGAAGATGTTGTTGTGATAAATTTTTGATTTAGTCTATATAACACACAGCAGAGTACATAATAAGAGGTAGTCAGTGACACACATTGATTTAAAGCGAACTAATATACGTAACAGTTCGGTACGTAACATTTCAAATGCAGTCAAATAATGATTCAAAATGTTAAAGCACATTAAAATCACAATTTAAATGATGTGGCATTATTTTCACAAAGTGTAATCGTGAATATTTATCATTTTTATAACTTTCGACTTCCTTCGAAGATCTCCATCTTCCTACGGATCTGGAGGGAATATGTAAATGGATCATTTATGCTGGTAAAGATACGGATTCGTGATTAAACAAAACATACTTCAAACGGTGACGAGACAGGCAATTTGTTTTAAGTTTGTGAACGGATTGGGGGCGAGACATGCAAGGTCTGACTTTACTTAGGCCTATTACAAAATTGATTCACTTATGTAGGCCTACCTGTCTTTAAATATAGAGAGTAATTCAAACCGCGTGAAAGTAACACCTTCCAAATCAGAGGATGAGATGAATTAGACATTGTTAACATGGGTATTAGGAAACAGAGTGAATCAATGAACGAACAGCAGCATCCAATACTCAGTCCTGTTGCAGGTTAAATTGGCTGAAAGGAACTGAAACTGGCTTCGGATATCTTACAAAGATGTGCCCGATGGATATTAGCATTATAAAAAATAAGACGAAATACTGAGATCGACTCTGGCTTCTCATGGAGTCGGCCACGATTCGAATCCCGGCCAATGTAGGCTTATGCCACCTCTTTGGTTCGGATTCCAATTAAAAACAAGAAATCGAACCCATGGCTATGATCGTAGTTTTAACAATCATGTAAAACTGTAATTAACATATATTTGAACTTCGAGTTCGTACAATATAGACGGTAGAAGTAACTGGATGTAACGCCAGATTAGACAGGTACACTAAACTCTCTGGAGGAAAGTGTTCAGTTGTTAAACTTTTCATTAATGTGTGCACCTTAATTTGAGTGGAGATTTTCTCAAGTGGATACCCTTCTGCGGAACCCGAAGAGAGGTTCATCCGAATGAATATGAGGCTTGCCATGCTGAGTGGTTCAAACAATAGAGCGCTGGCTTTCAGAGTCCAAGTAGCTGGGTTCAATCCCGCCTGACTCGGGTGGTATTTGAATGTGCTCAAATACGTCAACATTGTGTCCGTGTCATCTCTGAAAATCGCAAAGAAAGTCATTTGGACGTAAAATCAACAACACTATACATATTTGGCATTTTCCTTCATTTTCATGACAATGAACTGTAAAAAAAAAAAAAATTGTGCTGAAATCTTCATCAATCACTAAAATCTCTGCCTTGTCGCTGCAACCATTCTTTTGTGTTGTTGGTTTTCTCTTCATATGTTCAAAATTTGGAGTTTACATATCCCTTTGCCTTCATGTAACAAATTTTACATTCAAGGATGTTCTTTAGGAATTTGCTTTGTTGATGACGTAGCCAACAAATTTAATTTCCTTTTCTTTTCAAAATAATGATCAATGTCCTTCTGTCTGCAATCATCTGTAAAATTTCCGTATTTGATTTCGTTGTTGTCCAGCAAATTTTTAGCATCGTTCTCCTAATAAACACTTCAAAGGTTTCACATCTTGATTTTCTTCAGTCACGTCTCACTTCAACATAAAATCACATTCCAAATATAATATTTTTCAAATATATTTCATAAAATTTAATTTGGTCAACGCCCGTCAATAAATCTTTTATTGAAAAAAAAAACAGACCTTCTCTAATAACATTATCCACCTCTTTTGCTTTGCTTCTGTTATCGCTTGTAATCAAGCTTCTCAAATAGAAGAACTGGTCCATTTCACTGATTTTGGAATATATTCTATCTAAATTGGTGGATTTAAAAAAAAATGCTGTACAATAAAGCGTCTGTGTTCTGTATATTTATTTTGATACCTCATGTATTTAATATTAATGACTAACTCTTCAGTGTAGCATTTTCAGTATATCCGATTCTGATTCCGAAAACTTTATTGTATATTTCTTGGCTGAAATAGTGATCGTAAATATTTGCCTTGAAGGCGAAACAAACTCAGGACTGTTTCACTTCTCTAGAAACGTGTTTCAAACCACACTGATCAATTTTTACTGGAATAAAGAAGGCTGTGTATGGCTGGTAGCAATCCTTGTCCGCTCCTTCGCTGGCGAGCTGCAAGAGGAGGGCAGTCCTGTGATTATCAATGAACCGTCTGTACATTAAGTGCTCGCCTCCCATCATCCAGCAGAACTCGCTAGGCCCCGCCCACCACGCTGCCTTGTAGCCAATCCTTGCGCACGCTACTAAACTTTTCCAAACTTATTATCCGACTTCCTTTTACAAGCAAAACTCCACAACTTCTTCCTTACATGTGTCTACTCCTATCGCTTTGCTTACTCCTACAATACGTTATCTCGGATCGGAGTGCTGTCTGAGGCTGTCAGGATATACCAGCTTCGAAAATACGTTTGAAATGTTGGGCGATTAGACGTTTTAAAGGACATACTTGTGTGTGAGTATGTATAAGCTGCCTGATTTATTTATATAGTTTGCCTTTATGTATCTATATACAGAGGAACTTCTCTCGTAAGTCCTTGCAGAAACCCATATATAATACAATCGTCTGCTAAAGCAGCTTATGTACCCCGTTTCACTTTACTTGGCAGAAGCAATAAATAAAAGTGAAATGCAGAAGCGGGATTCTGTTTGTTGTCAACTTCCTTCGAGTTAGGGGAGTATTGATGGGGCGACGGTTCGCCAGATTGGGTGAGTACGTTGCTGCGGGAGGGGTTATGCTAATCAGGGAGCGCGTTCAGAAACGAAGCCGCTCTACTCTCCTCCTTGTTTAATGTAAACCTGCAAGGCTTTACGTTTTGACCCGTGTCACTTGGTGTAGTAGCTACTGCAGACAAACAAAATACCAGGCGTGTATTTAATGTACGACAATGCTTCTTAGACTGTACTGCAAGCTTTAACATCATTTTGTATCGTTCGTTCTTTTCTTTCTTTCTTTCTTTCTTTCTTTCTTTCTTAATCTGCTTAACCTCCAAGGTTGGTTTTTCCCTCGGACTCAGCGAGGGTTCTCACCTCTACCGCCTCAAGGGCAGTGTGCTGGAACGTGAGACATTGGGTCATGGGATACAACTGGGGAGAAGGGCCAGAACCCAGCTTCACCTGCTATGCTCAACAGAGGCCTTGGTGGGGGATGGGAAGATTGGAAGGGATAGACAAGAAAGAGGGAAGGAAGCGGCCGTGGCCTTAAGTTAGGTACGATCCCGGCATTTGCCTGGAGAAGAAGTGGAAAACCACTGAAAACCATTTCCAGGATGGGCGAGGTGGGAATCGAACCCACCTCTACTTATTTGACCTCCCGAGGCTGAGTGGACCCCGTTCCAGCCCTCGTACCATATTCCAAATTTCGTGGCAGAGCCGGGAATCGAACCCGGGCCTCCGGGGGTGGCAGCTAATCACACTAACCACTACACCGCAGAGGCGGACTGTATTGTTTCTATAGACATAAAAAACAGATCTTTAACTCCTTTTAAAACGTACAAAGTCGTGACGTCGTTAGGCTAATATTTTCCTTTGCTTATTTATGATATTAAGTGTCCTTTAAGTCATCAGCCTGGAGGATAGTTGATCTTCAAGTACCACCACCACTGAAGAGAAGCCGTGAAAGCCGACGGCGGGACCAAACAAGTGTACTTAGGGAAGATGAGGTCTGAGGTAGTTAGCCATTGTTTTGCTTTTCTCACTGAGCCAGAAAGAGCTATTGCAACATGAATAATCCTAAGAGTGACACCTTTCATAACACCCAAATGCATTAGTCGTGATGCCATTACTCAACACCACCAATACCTCAGTAGTTTCCATATCGATAGGTTTCTTTTAAAACCTCGTATGTCCCAATGCACTTCCTACCCATTATATTCCTGAAGTCCAGCGGACGAGTTGGCTGTGCGGTCAGGAGCGCGCAGCTGTGAGCTTGCATTCGGGAGATAGTGGGTTCGAAGCCCTGAAGATGGTTTTCCGTGGTTTCCCATTTTCACACCAGACAAAATGCTGGGCCTGTTTCGTAATTATGGCCACGGCCGCTTCCTTCCCATTCCTAGGCCTTTCCTATCCCGTCGTCGCCATAAGACCTATCTGTGTCGGTGCGACGTAAAACAAATAGAAGTATACAAATATTCCTTAACTCCGCCCCAGTAGCATAACGGTTAGTGTTATTAACTGCCGTCCTAGGGGGCCCGGGTTCGATTCCCGGTACTGCCAGAAATTTAAGAATGACAGGAGGGCTGGTATGTGGTTCAAATGGTTCATGCAGCTCATCTCCATTGATGATATGCCTGAAAAGCGCTGCATTACCTCGGGATGAGGTCACGAATTTATATTCCTTAAGACTGGTCACGCCCCCCCCCCCCAGCCACATTATTTATATGCAGTCCATCAGAATAGTTTCCATTGTGTTCATTTTCCTACGCTAATGAGTGGAGGAAAATGGATCTTATATCTTATTGTAGTGTTATTTGCTTGGCTAATTTACGCTCTCCGACAGCCTAATGTATTTAAAGTTCATTTTCCTTTACACGTTACCATAGGAAAATTAACACAACGAAAATTAGTCTGATGGACAGCATATAAATATGTGGCTGGGAGGCGTGCCTAGTCTTAAGGAATATAGTGAGTAGGAAGAGCCTTGGGACATACGAGGTTTTAAATGAAATCAATCGATAGTCACAGCCATAAATGAGACTGAAGCTTTAGTGCATGTCACAATTTGCTACGGCCTGTGCCATGAGACAGATACAAAATTTCAACAAAAAGACAAAGGTGGAGCTGTTAAGTAGCATAAAAGTAGACCCTAATTCAGATTTTTTGGATTGCGCTGTGAACTTATGCTGAAGGATGTTTTATTTGACTTAATTCAACGGTGTAAATTTTATCTAGAATATGGCACAACATTCCTCTTGGTTGAATAAGATCAATATTGGCAGTAATTATTCATTTCAAGGGAAGCACACGTAGGCATCCATCCTCTCTTCAGACTAATCAGAAAAAAGAAGAGACGCGCCTCTTTGAAGAATGAGCTTATGATTATGAAAATAAAGAAGCCACGAAGGGCGTGAAAACGAAAGACCCTCTAGGTCTAGGCCTTACAAACAGTATCACCGACAGGGTCACAAGAGGACAAGAGTTGGTCTACTGAGGTCTGATAGGAAATATGAGGGAGAGGATCCTAGCACAAATACGTGGGTTTGACTCAACTAGGGTCACCGTGGTCGCCACCCTACTCTTCCAAATCGTGGTCCCCTGGAGGTTACACCTTTTAGTCGCCATTTACGACGGGCAGGTGAGTAGAATCACTCTACCCCACTAAGCTTGGAGATTACAGATAGTGGGAGCCTTTACCTTCCACCCCTTCTAAGACCTGTATGGAAATGATTTCGCTTATTTTTTGTAAGGATAGGGAAGGTATAGCGTGAATTCACAGTGTTCTACTGCCCATCCCACACGCGGTAAGCTACCGGTCAAATAAAGTTCAACAGTTCATACATGCATACATATAAACATATATACTCCATATATAAAGCCGATCCATCCAGGTACAGTATTTCTTTTTTTTCTATTTGCTTTACGTCGCACCGACACAGATAGGTCTTATGGCGACGATGGGATAGGGAACGCCTAGGAATTGGAAGGAAGCGGCCGTGCCCTTAATTAGGGTACAGCCACAGCATTTGCCTGGTTTGAAAATGGGAAACCACGGAAAACCATCTTCAGGGCTGCCGACAGTGGGATTCGAACCCACTATCTCCCGATTACTAGATACTGGCCGCACTTAAGCGACTGCAGCTATCGAGCTCGGTGGTACAGTATTTAAGACGCACGAGTCTTCACGTAATATACTGGGGGTTTTAAGGAGGAAGAAAAAGGTTGTTTAATGTTTTCTCATATACCATCGGTTTTCTGTAAAATCAAGAGACGTTTTATCTCCCTTTTATCCACAATATTTGTCCACTAGATTGTGTTGCTTACTTTTGAAATAACAGAGCAAATGCGAGCTTTCTGTGGGGCTAATGTCCTATCACGAATACATGCACCCTTAGAGCCTGAAGCTAAATCTGACGGTTGACATGAAAATGTTGCGTTCCGCTTGTAACCACTTACATGCTGCTAAGATAGCAATTGAACCTCCATTATTGATATTTGCGTAGTGATTTTCGTAGGTTTACCCTACGCATCCTTCCCACTGCTAGCCCTTTCATATCCCATCATCGCTATAAGACCTATCTGTGTCGGTGCGATGTAAAGCAAATTGTAAAAAATAAAATAAAATAAAATAAAATAAAAGAAGTCTCATGATCTTCCATTTCTCACCAAATGGAACAACGTGCGTAACTGATGTGCTTTTCTCCGATCACAAAACCTTTGATCGTTTAACACGCATGTAGCAATTCCTCTAATTCATTACTTTTGTTAGTCCGAGGTCACGTGCACTTAGCTAATTGAAACTAAAGTCGGCACGTTTCAAGTGAAGCGTATCGACTGTGACGTCACTGTTAGAAATGCAAAGTTTATATGTACTGCCTGATTAGCAAAATTAGGCACGTTTTTAATTAACGTTTAATTTGTAGCTGATGTGAATTCGTCCGACCGCAAGTTACACTTCAGGAAAGCAGATAAAATGTTCCCACTTCTGTCAATCAACCAGGAAGAGGAAGGGCTCGTATAATGTCTCAGGCAAGATAAGATGACTCAGTCATCAATGCTAAGTTGATTGCACTCTGAAATGCAGCCTTAATTCAGTTAAATATATTAAAGGAAACACAAAGGCAAAGCTAATATTATCAAACATGTCCATTCTCTTGTGCTGCCCTTCTATTACTGGATGCTGGCGATTTCTGTTCTGAATTTTGTCCGGTCAGAGCAAGGTTGCCAACTTTTAACCTGTAAATTTGGGATTTAAAATCCCAAATCTTCATATGTACAAACATGTGTGTTTTCATATACATTTTATGATGAGTTAATACCCATTGACAATACTACCGTTTTCACTTACAGACAGGACATCTTGAACCGCTGGAAGGAACCCTTCAGCTTTCTCTTATACTACAGTTGTTCTGCTGCTGAAGACTTCCTCCAAAAATGTGTCACATCATCCTCCACAACCTACGCTTCAGGAATTTAGAAAGGCTCTTGATAACCTAAAATCAAGAAAGACACCTGGACCTGACAACATTCCCCTTGAACTAATCCAAAGTGGAGACTTACCTCTGGAAACCAGACTTTCTTCCTGATCCTTCCAATATGGGAATCTTGCAAGTTATTTGACGGCATGAATAATAGCATCATTGTCTCCATCTTCAAAAAGTACGATCGAAGCATCAGTGGTAATTATCGTACCTATTCCTACTCTCCACGGCTGGTAAAATATTTTCTGGAACTCTAATGAATTGTCTGCAGATAGTCCCTGAGAAAGTAATTCCTGAATCCCGATACGGTTTCCGTCTCTCAAGAGGCACTACTGATATGATCTGTGCAAGAGAACTCCAGGAAAAGTGCAGAGAACAACAGAAGACTTACTTTTTATGTTCTACGATCTTGAAAAGACCTTAGACCTTTGATACAGTTTCTAGAGAAGCAATGCGGATCGTTTTAAGGCAATTCTGCTGTCCAGAGCACTTTGAAGGATTGATAAAAACAGTTCATGATAATATGCTTTGACAAGTGTTGTGCCAAAATGACATTTCGGAAGAATTTACCATCACTAATGGGCTTAAGCAAGGCTGCGTACTTGCACCAACACTCTTTGCACTGTACGTGGCAGCCATGCTCTACGAGACATCTGAGAACAACACGGGTGTGGAACTTCCGTATAGGCTTGATGGAGGGTTATTCAGTCAGGCCAGACTCCGACAGAAGGACTTACTAGTCTCACCCATGTAACTGAACTCCAACATGCGGATGATAATGCTTCTCCAGCTCATACACCTGACGAGCTGCAAATGTCAGTTAGCTGTTTCACTAGGGCATATGAACGACTTGGCCTGACCATTTACCTCCTAAAGATAATCGCGCAGCCAGCTACTGGTACTGCCTTTCCCAATTTCAGTATTTCTTTTTCCAGTACGACTCTAGAAGAAGTAGATGATCTCCTATATTTATGAAGTATTCTCTCTAGTAACTGCTCAGCGGATGAGGACATAGAGAACAGGATATGCGCTGCCTATATAGCTTTTGGACATCTTACACATCGGGTCTTCCTGAATAAATATCTAGCATAACTTATATATACAATTGATGGTGTACCGAGCAGTTGTCATCTCCACCCTGCTCTATAGATGTGAAATCAGGACTCTATATGACCGTGATATGAATAAAATAGGACATTTCCATAAACAGACGCACAGATATGTTATGAACATCAAATGGGATGACTACATTCCAAATACAAACAGTTCTAGAGTAGGCAAGGGTGAACACTACCATCGTTGGTCACTAACTCAGATGGATTGGACTGGATATATCCAGCGCATGAAATATGACAGACTTCCTCGAAAAAATCTATATAGTGGAATCAGTACAGGCAGGGGACCACATGGTGCCCCTCTGAAGCGCTATAAAGATCACATTAAGAAGACCTTCAGGAGCACTGACATTGATCCAAATATGTGCTACATCACTGCAAAAGACCGCACTCGTTGGCACACAACAACTGCAGCTGCTGTTGCACAATTTGAGCGTGAACATCGCAGACAGGAAGCAGAAAAACGTCAGAGGCGTAAACAAAGCTAGACTCAACCACGACCTCCGCCCTCTCTAAGGTGCAATCAACGTGGTTTTATTTTTCATGCCGCAATTGGTCTCCTTAGCCATCACAGGCTGAATAAATTTGAGGCACAAAGGCATAACTTATCTACTTACAATACACTGAGGTATGTGCCAGAAGAAACAGTACTGAAATTACAAACATGTTCTGAACATCAAACAGTAGACTACTAAATGTCGTCAGAAACCTGGCACTGCAACGATAAATATTCACCAAAAGAATAAAAAAGTACGTCCAACCTTTAATTATAATTTTAATATTTAATTGACTCATTGGTGTGGAATATCTTCTAGGACTTATTCAATACTAACGTAGTAATAGTGGCCTTACTTTACTGCAGTGTTGCCACTGGAAAAGCAATCATTAAGTATGTAATTAATTAAAATAATTTTGTAGATATAATTACAATTGTTCGTTATTTAACGCCCTATTGACATTTTACTGCTTATTTTAAATGGTCGTAAATTCTATGGCCATGGATATATATATAGAAACGTACATTAAATATGTTTCTGCATACTAATTCATTCACTCAAATCCTAAAGGCAAGGCCTTGTCGCTGCAACCACATTTGTCTCCCTCTGTTGAGCATTTCAGGTCAACATTTTTTTCAAATTCAGCCTGTCCATCACGGAATCTAGATACTTCTTGCTCGGCCTTCCTCTTCCCTTCTTACCGAGAACTTTTCCTTCCAGCATAGTCATGAGGAATGTGTTATGTGTGTGGCCAAGGAATTTGGTTTTCCTCTTTTCTACAATGTTGATCAATTCCCTTGTTTCATCTATTTCCTTAAAGACCCTATTGTTTGACTTTTTCTCTGTCCAACTTATTTTCAGCATCCTCCTCCATATCCACATTTCATTTGCTTCCAGGCGCTATATATCCTGTTTTGTTAAGAACCATGTTTCGCAACCGTACAACAAAAAACTCCACACAAACATTTTGGCACATTCTTTCCTAATTTTAATGTTAATTTTCCTGCTTGTCAGAAGTTGTTTCTTGTTTCTGGAGGCTTGTTTAGCTAGAGCAATCCTCCTCCTGATTCCTGTAGTGCACAGGTTGTCCTGCGTAATAGCGTAGTTCTTTTCAAGTAGCAAAATTGACTTACTTTGTTGTAGAGTTTCATCACCTAACTTAATGTTTATTGGCATCTCCTCCGTTGATTTCTTGACAACTAATACTTTTGTTTTCAAGGTGTTCAGTTTCAATTTTGATTCTTGTAGTGTTTATGTTAAAAATCGTGGTATTTTACTTATTTCCCTCTCTGAATCTGCAATTAATGCAATGTCATCGGCAAACCATATACATGATAATAATAAAACACTGTACATGTTGAAAAGTGAATAAACTGGCATCCTACACGGTAACTTTTTAAAGATGTTCAGAATTATAGTTTTAAGACGTTAAAACTTTTGAGACAGTCTAAACATGTCTTATGGCTCCGGGTCATCTGAAACTAGCAACACGAAATGTGTGACGTGATGTTACCTAGCAACCGTGCAGGCTACGTCTTACTGCTGGGAGTCATCTGAAATTAGCGATACAAATTGCTTGACACCATGTTACCTAGCAACCATGCAGGCTGCAGCTGGCCATGACCAAGAGACATATATTGTAGAAGGCTCTTTTGACATAAATGTGACTTATGGTCACCTGGAAATTTACGTCGCGAAATTAGCGATACAAAATATGTGTCGTGATGTTACCTACCAACCGTGATGTGAAGTACTGTATTGATGGTTGGCCATGACTGAGAGCCATACTATATCATCAAAGAGTGGCGTTACAGTACAGGTCTGTGACCTTGCGGATTATGATATGAAGTATTGATGGATGACCATGACAGAGACATATAGAAAGCTCTATTATCAAAGAGGTCTCTTCTCATCATATTTGAGAGAACAAATCATTTCATTCGTGGTAGTTTTATAGGCCGTGAGCTGAGTAGCTCAGTCGGTAGAGCGCTGGCCTTCTGAGATAAAGTTGGCGAGTTCGATCCCGGATCAGTCCGGTAGTATTTGAAGGTGCTCAAATAAGTCATCCTCGTGTCGGTAGATTTACTGGAACGTAAAATAACTTCTTCTGGGATAAAATTCCGGCATCTCGGCGTCTCTGAATAACTATAAATGTAGATAGTGGGACGTTAATAACAATTCATTAGAGGCAAATAAATTAATCGTTGTCAATTTGAGTGTCATTTATAATAATAATAATAATAATAATAATAATAATAATAATAATAAATAATAAATAATAATAATAATAATGTTATTTGCTGTACGTCCCACTAACTACTTTCTAAGGTCTTCGGAGATGCCGAGGTGCCGGAATTTAGTCCCGCAGGAGTTCTTTTACGTGCCAGTAAATCTACCGACACGGGGCTGTCGTATTTGAGCACCTTCAAATACCACCGGACTGAGCCAGGATCGAACCTGCCAAGTTGGGGTTAGAAGGCCAGCGCCTTAACCGTCTGAGCTAATCAGCCCGGAAGTTTCATTTATTGAAAGACACGTATGGTTATTTGATCTTCCCAAAGCAATAACTACAGGTCGAAAGACAACAGTTGAAGTAGATTTTGAAGTGTTTGAGGACACAATTATTACATACACATTTTTAATTGCAGTCTTATCCAAATCTGTTCAAAAGTGCGTCGTCCTGCTTCATTACACGCTCTGAAACGACGTATCATTGCCTGTTGTACACGTTCGAAGACCCCAGGCATGTGCTCTAAAGAGACTGAGGAAGCAGCTGTGCGATTTGGATCACGTAGTTCTCAGCGTGCATTTGATAGATAGTGGGTTCGAACCTCACTGTCGGCAGCCCTGAAGATTTAAATCCGTGGTTTCCCATTTTCACACCAGGCAAATGCTGGGGCTGTACCGTAAAGCCACGTCTGCTTCCTTCCCACTCCTAGACCTTTCCCATTCCATATTCGCCATAAGGCCTACCTGTGTCGGTGTGACGTAAAGAAAAAATGTACAGAGTACGCAGCTGCAACCACCTGAACGACGAGCTCTTCTTCGGGTTCAGCTGGAGTCTCATGCACTCTCTCACTCTTTTTCTAAACACACGAAAATGCACTCTGTTGTTATAAAACAGACACTTACATTAATTTGATCTTTAATAAATAAAACCATGGCGCAGCAGCCCCGAAGGGCCATGGCCTGCCAAACGACCACTGCTCAGCCCAAAGGCCTGCAGATTATGAGGTACCGTGTGGTCAGAACGACGAACCCTCTCGGCCGCTATTCTTAGCTTTCTAGTCCGGGGCCGCCATCTCACTGTCAGACAGCTCCTCAGTGGTAATCACGTAGGCTGAGTGGACCTCGAACCAACCCTCAGATCCAGATAAAAATCCCTGACCTGCCCGGGAATCGAATCCGCGGCCTCCGGGTAAGAGGCAGGCATTCTACTCCTATACTGCGGGGCCGGCTTTGAATAATGAGAGCCACAATTAGTTTTTACTCTTACAGTAGAATTTCTGATATTTTCTACATTGATTCGTGCAACAGTGTTATTGTATTGAAAAGGTGGAAAATGTTTCTCTTTTTAGCATTGTAACACACCACACTACCAACTACCACAGAAACACGCAGTAAAGATTAAAACCCTCCACATAGAGTCAGCGTCAGGAAGGGTATCTGACCTTGAAACAGGGCCAAATTAACATTTGTAACGCAATCGCACCCGCGACCCTACAAGTGTGGAAAAAGCGGAAGAATAAGAATCTATTTAATTACGATTAACAGTACATAATTAAACATTAAAATTGTACTCCTTTACAGAACAGCTATAATAAATTATTTCATTTTGACGTTATGCCGCTGGGCCCGGGACTAACGCACCACATTTTTTTTTTTCTTATCCGGCACTGGAGTGGCCACTTAACAAATGTCAAGATTTACTTTTAGTTTACCTGTCCTCTGACTCATGGTTGGTAGATAAACAAACAGCACCCCCATGATTGCAGAAATTGATTACAGCTTTTTACTTGGAAAATTCTTGTATAAGTCAGTGTCTTGCATGCCAAAGGAAGAAATTTGCGGACCACATCCGATGCGACAGGCTGTTGGCAGACAGCTGTAGTTTAGATGGCAGTTTTACAACCCAGGTCTTGCAGGCGGATCACAGGCGTCAACGCATTTTATGGCCAAGGAATTAATAATTCCCTTGACGGCGGCCGCAGATAAACGTACAGCACTTCCGGGTTCTCTCAGCAACAAAGTGCACATTTCTCTAGATGCTTAGCATGATAATAAATTAAAATTGCTTATCATTAATAATGATTTATTGCATGCTTAACTGTGTGCTGTAATTCATGTTCTTGAATGAAGAAGTTCACTGTTAACTTATGCCAATTTTTAGTTGGTAGCTATATCGCTTATATCTACTCTATTCGTTTTGAACCCTGAGTGAGTTCTGTAGGAAACAACTTGCTATTATTGATTCAGAAAAATGTCAAGGAATATGAAGTCATCCACCCGATGTTATCTAGTACCAGCGATGGTGGTAAAAAAACTCGTGTCTTTGCTCCAACGTAGTGCATTTATTTTCAGGCTTACCCTCAATGGACGTGATCTGCATATACCTTTTTGATGATAATGATGATGGTGCTTGTTGTTAAAAGGGACCTAATATCAAAGTCTTTGTCCCCTAATGGTACGAAATGAGACGAAATGTATTGGAAATTTAAAAGTCCAAAACTCATCCACTGACAGAATTCAAAACGTAATGATGAAGAATGAATGGATGAACATGAATTTAAAATAATAAGCGGATCCGACTCGCAATATTAAAATATTAAAATAATTCCACAGTTAACCCACTGACTATAATTCAAGAAAAAAGACGATAAAACAATAGTATATACTGTACTGATGAAGGGGCTGCTTGGAAAGGGGTCCAAAATCCAGGTCAACGGCCCCTCATAATGGTACTGATCGCTAGGAAAATAAGGTAAGGTAAGGTAAGGGTTATTCTGCCCGAAGGCAGGTCCGAACCTCCGCAGAGGTGTTCCTGAGCCGGAGTTTACGTGCGGTAGGGTGGCCAGTTCCTTTCCGCTCCTCCATTCCCTTATCCCCCACCAACAACGCGTGGCAACCCATCCAACTCCTGACCACGCCCAATGTTGCTTAACTTCGGAGATCAACACGCCTACGGCCGCTGGCGCTAGGAAAGTAAGAACCATGGTATTTCTCATGTAACGGTACTAATCATGAGTAACGTATACTTACGGTGTTCCACACATTGTGGTAGGCCTACCACACACAAGTAATGTAATACGCACATGTAACGCAGAGCTAGGGTGTTTCTCACATTACGGCGCCACTCATACGTAGTTCAAACCCATGGTGTTCCTGGAATAAGTGTACTAATGACAGAGACTCGTATTATCCCGTGGTGTTCTTCACATAGTGGGTATTAATCACAGGCAACGCAGACCCACAGTGTCGCTCATATAGTGGTACTAATCACGGGTACTATAAAACCCACACTGATTCACCTTCTGTTGCTATTAATCACAAACCTATTATGTACGTTACATAGTGATACTACTCGCAAGTAAAGTCGACCCATGGTGTTCCTTGCGTGATGGTACTAATTACAAATAGTCCCATGGTTCTAATTCAATTATCCATTGGTCGCCCCTTTTAGTCGCCTTTTACGACAGGCAGGGTGTATTCTTAATCTGCGTCCCCCGCCCATGGAGGGAATTATACCTCTTTAACCACATACAAGCCCTCCTGCCAATATTACATTTCATGGAGTACCGAGAATCGAATCCGGGCCTCCAAGGACGGCAGCCAATAGCGCTAACTGTTATGGCACAGTATGGAGGTGGGCAGTGATGATAGTGATATCCTTTTTTTTTCTTTACAGTTTGCTTTCCGTCACACCGACACACACAGTTCTTATGACGACGAGAGAACATGGTATGACTAGGAGTGGGAAAGAACTGGCCGTGGCCTTGATAAAGTACAGCCCCAGCATTTGCCTGGTGTGAAAATGGGAAACCACGGAAAACCATCTTCAGTGCTGCCGACAGTGGGGTTCGAAACCACTATATCCCGATTACTGGATACTGGCCGCACTAAAGCGACTGCAGCTATCAAGCTCGGTGATAATAGTTTTTAAAATAAATAAAACGGGGGAACTATCTTCTCTTAATACTGTTAAGTATTAAGGCTAGTCGGATCCGCAAATAACAAAACCAGTTATAGGGAAACCGTAAAAACCGATGGCAACACCATAATGAGACATACAAGATATTGCGGGGTGTGACGTAGTTCGCCATTGCTTTCCGCAGTGGGTCTGGAGCTGCTACTGTAGCACGACTGGCCCTACGCGTAACCCACCAGATTTCGCAAAAACCCAGACGCTCTAGTCGTGCTCCGAATGTCAATACTCAGCACCACCATGCTGTCACGGCCATAAATGAGGCTGAGACATCAGTGGAAGCTACATTACTATTCTGACCTAAATACTATTCGAAGGAGAGACTGGGAAGGATTTCCTTTCCTTTGTATCGAATCATTTCACGAGTTGGCCGTGCGGTTAGGGGCGTGCAGCTATGAGTTCGCATCCTGGAGATAGTGGGTTCGAACCCCACTTTCGGCAGCCCTGAAGATGGTTTTCCTTGGTTTCCCATTTTCACACCAGGCAAATACCTGGCAACGGCCGCTTCCTTCCCATTCCTAGGCCTTTCCTGTCCCATCGTCGCCATAAGACCTATATGTGTCGGTGCGACGTAAAGCAGATAGAAAAATAAATAATAATAATAATAATAATAATAATAATAATAATAATAATAATAATAATAATAATAATAATAATTCGTGTGGCTGTTTCTAACCGTGTGCAAACACTCCGATGCAGGTGGATGGCACCTGCTGTATAAAGAAAACTGGGTGTTATTCTGGTGGAGGTTAGCGTTTTGTGTGAAGTGAATGGGATGTTCGGGACAGCACGAAATCCCAGTCCCCGAGCCAAGGGAATTAACCACTTGAGGTTGAAATCTCTGACCTGGCCGGGAGTCGATCCCGGAGCCCCCTTAACTGAAGAGCACCACTCTGACTACTCAGCCAAAGAACCGGACCTTATAAAAGGGTCATCGCATACATACATACATACATACATACATACATACATACATACATACATACATACATACATACATACATACACTATAGACCGTTATGCCTTTCAGCGTTCAGTCTGCAAGCCACTGTGAATTTACCAAACGTCGCCGCAATTCTCAGTTGGTAACTGGTGCTGTGGCCTAATTTAGTTCTATACCTTTTATCTTTAAATCGTTAGAAACTGAGTCTAACCATCGTCGTCTTGGTCTCCCTCTACTTCTCTTACCCTCCATAACAGAGTCCATTATTCTCTTAGGTATCCTATCCTCCTTCATTCGCCTCATATGACCCATCACCGAAGCCGGTTTGTGCGTACAGCTTCATCCATCGAGTTCATTCCTAACTTAGCCTTTACCTTCTTATTCCGAGTACCCTGTTGCCATTGTACCCACCCGTTTTTACCAGCAATCGTTCTCGCTACTTCCATTCTGTTACTTCTAACTTATAAATAAGATATCCTGAGTCCACGCAGCTTTCACTCCCGTAAAGCAAAGTTAGTCTGAAAACAGACCGATGTAAAGATAATTTCGTCCGGGAACCGACTTCCTTCTTACAGAATACTGTTGATCGCAACTGGCGAGCACACTGCATTGCCTTTACTGTAACTTAATTCAATCTCACTCACTATACTACTATCCTGGGAGAATATGCATCCTACATACATGCAATTATCTACCTGTTCCAGCTTTGTACCAACAATCTGACATTCAATTCTCTTGGATTTCTTACCTACTGACATCAATTCAGTATTCGAAAGGCTAATTTTCATACCATACTCAATGCACATATTTGCAAGTTCCAAGGTATTAGACTGCAGGCATTCTGTACAACCTGCTATTAAGACCAGGTCGTCAGCATAGGCCAGACTGCTCACTATATTTCCACCTAACTGAATCCCTCCCTGTCAATTTATATCTCTCAGCATATGGTCCATGTAAACTACGAACAACAAAGGTGAAAGACTGCAGCCTTGTATAACCCCTGTAACTACCCTTAACCAAGAACAAATTCTACCATCAATTCTCACTGCAGTCCAATTGTCAACATAAATGCCTTTGATTGATTTTATAATCTGCCCTTAATCCCCTAGTCCCACAGTATGGCGAGCATTTTTTCCTTGGGTACGCTGCCATATCCTTTCTTTAGATCTACGAAACAAACATAACTGTCTATTCATTTCGTAGCATTTTTCAATAACCTGGCGCATACTGAAAATCTGTCCGGCTCCATGGCTAAATGGTTAGCGCGCTGGCCTTTGGTCACAGGGGTCCCGGGTTCGATTTCCGGCACGGTCGGGAATTTTAACCATCATTGATTAATTTCGCTGGCATGGGGGCTGGGTGTATGTATCGTATTCATCTTCATCATTTCATTCTCATCACGACGCGCAGGTCGCCTACGGGAGTCAAATCAAAAGACCTGCAGATGGCGAACCGAACTTGTCCTTGGGCACTCCCGGCACTAAAAGCCATACGCCATTTCATTTTTTCACTGAAAATCTGATCCTGACAGGCCATCTGTGGTCTGAAACCACACTGGTTTTCATCCAACTTCCTCTCAACCACTGTCCGCACCCTCCCTTTCAAGATGCCAGTGATTATTTTGCCTGGCATACTAATCAATGAGATAAGTCGATAGTTGTTGCAATCCTTCCTGTTCCCTTGCTTATAGATAGGGGCAATTACTGCTTTTGTCCAATCTGAAGGTATCTTACCAACACTCCATCCTAATCTTGTTATTCTACGAAGCCATTTCATCCCTGCCTTCCCACTATACTTCACCATTTCAGGTCTGATTTCATCTATTCCTGTTGCTTTATTGCAATGGAGTGTATCTACCGCCTTTTCCACTTCCTCAAGCGTAATTTCATCAGCATCATTTTCCTCCTATCCACGAGTTCGGTTTTCGCGGCACCACCAGGCTCTGGCTCGCTTATACCTGTCGAAGGCTGAATGTCCAACTCATGAACAAAATATCCTCAGGTCTCCCAGCCTTCACAACAAAGTCAGGCAGAAAACAGAACAGTGTTTCAGAGCTACTTCTTTCTTAGAGAATACCGTATATAACTGACTGACTTCGAGTATTACATTACCTTTATTATACTGTACCTTCATTCGTCCGACTAATTGGCTGAATGGTCAGCGTTGAGGCCTTAGGTTCAAAGGGTCCCGAGTTTGATTTCGGGCCGGGTCGTGGAATTTAATCGCGCCTGATTAATTCTTCTGGCTCGGGGTCTGGGTGTTTTTGTTTGTTCCAACACTTCCCTCTTCATATTCAGACAAAGCACTACACTACCAAACAACAGAAACACGCAATAGTGATTACATTCCTCAATATAGGGTTGATGTCAGGAAGGGCATTCGGCCGTAAAACAGGGCCAAAATGCACATGTGCGACATAGTTCGCACTCGCGACCTCACAGATGTGGAAAAGATAGGAGAAGATACCTTCATTCGATTTCACTTACTGTTCTGCCATCATGGGAGAATACACAACCTACGTATTTGAAATGATCTGCCTGTTCCAGTTTCGCGTTCCCTACCTTATATTCGGTCCTCTTCTTTTCAACTAACATTAATCTTTACTCAGTGCATTTCCTTTCAAGGTCCAAGAAACATGTTTGCATGCTTTCAAGACAGTATGCCATTGGCACATTGCTTACTTTGTTTTTCACCCAAGCACTGTGATTTTGAACTAAAATGGTTAACAATCCAATCCCTGTAAGTATAAGCAAGTTTGAACGAATAAATTATATCATCAATTCTCTCTGCAGCCTTATTATGAATATAACTGTCAGTGATGGGCTGAAATAACCCTTGATTCTGTAACATTAGTCAGAAATGATTAAATAAGTCATCTTTCTGAGGAACTCCCTGTTACTGTGAACCTGAAAATGACATAAATGTTGGTAACATATTTTACCTTAAAGAATCGTGCTTATTTTGCGCCCTTTCAGTATGGCAAGCTGTCATGAAATATACACTAATACTACGGAAAGGAATTCAGGTGTGAATAGGTTTAGGGTCTGCACGTGCCTTGCAAGATATCAACAGAAGAATATTACATCAAATGATGCGGAGTCACAAAATTGTTTATGGCAGTGATATTTGTGACCAGGATATCATCCAACATTTTGTGTGCCGTGAAATTCCATGCGCAGGTGTTTCATTAGCTTTCCATAAACTGCTGTTTTACGCTCATTTACAATATTATCGATATGTGCTGCTTAGCTTACAACTTTAGCTCGCCTGCCGTGTGATAATGAGATATAATTCGTCTTGTGGAAGCAATAAGGCCTGTTTAATGAGATCTTTAAGGTTCCTGTAAGCTGTCAAACATCGCTGGCGATGTTATCTCTGATTACCACCGAGCTGATATTAATAGCCTTCAGTTACAAGGCATTTTATATTCGCAGATTAAAAGGCAGTTACATCAGGTTATGGCGTTCTTGTATAGACAGACTTGGTTATGTTCGACGTCTCATCTTGAAAACATTATTTTCTTCATATGTTCGGTCGGTAACCACGCAGTCGAGTCTCTAATATAATTACAACAATGTTTGTATATAAATATATACAATCATCTTTCTCTCTGTATTTGTCTAATATTAACTTAATATTTGGTTTTTATACCGTACAGGACAAATAATGGCCTATATCGGACTCAGTTATTTTTGCCTGTATGTTACAGCATCACGAGAAAACGACATAATACCAATAGAAAACAAAAGGTTAAGTATCTTAGTAAAAATACTTGATTTCTTTGTTGAAGGTTATGGGGTCGAATCCTGACGTAGTCGGTTGGTATTTAAGTATAAAAGCTGATACGTATTACAGTACACAGATTTCAGATCAGTAAGCGATGAGGTAATGTTTCCTTCGACATTCATATGTCAACTAGGGCTTTATGTAGGCATACGACTTGTAATATTTGTTAAATAAACACCAATTTAATTAATTAGGCATTTTATTTAGCGTAATAATGACAACGTATCATATCAAAACTCTCCAAGTAATAGAATCGTCTAGAAACCTTACACAACTAAAAAAATTCCGTTCTGCCTTATATCTACAATACATCCATTCGAATAACTGTATACCTACAATTTCATCCAGCATACCTTCTACTTTAATGGTTATTTTGAATTTTTACCTCAGTAGTATTTGAAAAATATCATCATCATCATCATCATCATCGATGTCTCTCTTCTTTTTGTACAGTCGAATCGTTGGTCTCCTCGCCTAGGAACACTAAACTTAGGAGTGTGGAGTCACGACCATAGGGCCTTTAGCTGAATTTGACGTCTATTTCATCAAACCATGTTCCTTCCAATCCAAGAAGCACCGTTACTGACTTGTCACCATGGCGGCTGTGGTTCGAACTCCGGTCGATGCGCGTGGAAGTTTTCAAATGAAATGTTTTCTTCCTTGTGGTTCAGTTTCCATTGAAGGTCTAATAATTATGATCTCTGATGTAAACAGTCACGTAAAACAACAAAATTGATTTTCTTGTTATCCCGGCGGTATTACGTTTGGAAGGGCAAAACAGTTTAAATGCCACACTTCACGGTCCCTTGGTCGTAAACACAAGAAAAGGTCATTCATAATGGCTATGTCCACACTGGTGCGCTTTCCTCTTCAACTTCCTTTTCAAATGCCAGTTCCATTTTCAACATTAAGATAGTCTAGCGGATGCCTTCGATCGAATGCGTTGGACGCGTGCCTTTAGCAGTCCACACCTGTGCGTCATTCGTTTGCAATTTTAGCGTTGGAGGCGCGGAGAATCGACGTGTCAAGTACCAGCGATCTGTATCGGTAAAATATTAAAATGCAGAATGTTGGATTTATGGGGGAATTGAAATTATACACTGACTGACAGAGCAAATGCAACACCAAGAAGGAGTGGTCAGAACTTTATGCCAATTGCAGGGTAGACTGACGTCACTGAGGTATGCTCATGATGTGAAATGCGCCGCTGTGCTGCGCACGTAGCGAACGATAAATGGGACACGGCGTTGGCGAATGGCCCACTTCGTAACGTGATTTCTCAGCCGACAGTCATTGTAGAACGTGTTGTCGTGTGCCACAGGACACGTGTATAGCTAAGAATGCCAGGCCGCCGTCAACGGAGGCATTTCCAGCAGACAAACGACTTTACGAGGGGTATGGTGATCGGGCTGAGAAGGGCAGGTTGGTCGCTTCGTCAAATCGCAGCCGATACCCATAGGGATGTGTCCACGGTGCAGCGCCTGTGGCGAAGATGGTTGGCGCAGGGACATGTGGCACGTGCGAGGGGTCCAGGCGCAGCCCGAGTGACGTCAGCACGCGAGGATCGGCGCATCCGCCGCCAAGCGGTGGCAGCCCCGCACGCCACGTCAACCGCCATTCTTCAGCATGTGCAAGACACCCTGGCTGTTCCAATATCGACCAGAACAATTTCCCGCCGATTGGTTGAAGGAGGCCTGCACTCCCGGCGTCCGCTCAGAAGACTACCATTGACTCCACAGCATAGACGTGCACGCCTGGCATGGTGCCGAGCTAGAGCGACTTGGATGAGGGAATGGCGGAACGTCGTGTTCTCCGATGAGTCACGCTTCTGTTCTGTCAGTGATAGTCACCGCAGACGAGTGTGGCGTCGGCGTGGAGAAAGGTCAAATCCGGCAGTAACTGTGGAGCGCCCTACCGCTAGACAACGCGGCATCATGGTTTGGGGCGCTATTGCGTATGATTCCACGTCACCTCTAGTGCGTATTCAAGGCACGTTAAATGCCCACCGCTACGTGCAGCATGTGCTGAGGCCGGTGGCACTCCCGTACCTTCAGGGGCTGCCCAATGCTCTGTTTCAGCAGGATAATGCCCGCCCACACACTGCTCGCATCTCCCAACAGGCTCTACGAGGTGTACAGATGCTTCCGTGGCCAGCGTACTCTCCGGATCTCTCACCAATCGAACACGTGTGGGATCTCATTGGACGCCGTTTGCAAACTCTGCCCCAGCCTCGTACGGACGACCAGCTGTGGCAAATGGTTGACAGAGAATGGAGAACCATCCCTCAGGACACCATCCGCACTCTTATTGACTCTGTACCTCGACGTTTTTCTGCGTGCATCGCCGCTCGCGGTGGTCCTACATCCTACTGAGTCGATGCCGTGCGCATTGTGTAACCTGCAAATCGGTTTGAAATAAACATCAATTATTCGTCCGTGCCGTCTCTGTTTTTTCCCCAACTTTCATCCCTTTCGAACCACTCCTTCTTGGTGTTGCATTTGCTCTGTCAGTCAGTGTATAACACCGTTCTCTTTCTAAACTGTACATGAATGTCCACAACGAACTTCTTCGTACTTTTGGAAAGATAGCGAAAGAAAACACTTCATTTCTGAAAATGAATACTGGCTGAATTGAAATTAGTTATCAGTTGCTAATGATTTGTCCTTGGTGTTAAAGAGGCCACCAGAAAGAACAGGAACTTACACGCGAACCAAAACGTGTCGTACATGCTTCCTTCTCTTACAAGCCTCTTTCTTTTCCATGAATGCTGTTCCTTCGAAAAATACCGCCCTTAATTTTTCCCCCCACAGTTTTGACAGTCATTCCACACTTCTTGGTCAGGCCAGTGTAAGCACCATATTTCTTTGTTTTGTGTGTGTAACCTTTGTCTGTAATGTCCCACAGGGCTGTATGTGCCTATATTCTTCAATAAACTGCACTGCTTGTTCTGATGTCGTGGCGAACACAACAGCAACAGAAACTTATCGTACGGAGGTGCACGGAATGTTCCACGTAAAATCCACACTGGTGGAAAAAAGTGAACTACTGTGTGCGTCACTAAAAAACCCCGCTAGTCAACCGATTTGAGGCATGCCTCAATCATGCGTCACGTGCGTCAGACTCGTTCACTGCAATGCAATGCAAGTAAAACCGCATCATTGTAAGCATAGCCATTGAACCTGAACGCAATATCAACATGGAACCTTACATCCATGTATTTAATGAAAGCATTTGCAACAAATTACGTAAGCACAAACATGAATGCAAACAAAAACGCAAGACGCCAAAATGAGAGTTTGCAAACTCCCAGCTTTCACATTCGCATGGATGAGATTCGAGAAATAAAAAATCACAATCGTCTTTTCGCACTGCGCAGGAATAAATACGAAAATAAGGAGTCATTTGTTGAGATTCAGTTCATTTAGTTTCAAAACGATAGTTGTCTTTATGCCAAAAAGATCTATAAATACAAGGTATTAAAAGAAAATGTGGAAACAAATTTTATTTTTACTACCAACAGAGTCAATACTAGTCCAGTTACACATGGTATAATGAATGCCAATAATAACACCAATATAACAAAAGAAATACAGAGTATATTTATACTTATAAAACGTATGGAAGTATTTAAAAGAAATATTTTACAATCTGCATTACGTCGCACCGACTCAGGTAGGTCTTATGGCCAAGATGGGATAGGGAAGGGGCTAGGCGTGGGAAAGAAGCGACGGTGGTCTTAAGGTACAGACCTAGCACTTGCCTAGTGTGGAAATGGAAAAACACGGACCGAGCTCGATAGCTGCAGTCGCTTAAGTGCGGCCAGTATCCAGTATTCGGGAGATAGTAGGTTCGAACCCCACTGTCCGCAGCCCTGAAGATGGTTTTCCGTGGTTTCCCATTTTCACACCAGGCAAATGCTGGGGCTGTACCTTAAGGCCACGGCCGCTTCCTTCCCACTCCTAGCCCCTTCCTGTACCATCGTCGCCATAAGACCTATCTGTGTCAGTGCGACGTAAAGCAACTAGCAAAAAAAAAAAAAACACGGAAAACCATCTTCAGGGCTGCCGACGGTGTGGTTCGAACCCACTATCTCGCGAATGCAAACTGATAACTACGCGACGCAAGCCGCGGGGCCACTTTATCTCTCATATGGAAGAAGTAAAAATCAAAAGATATATAAATTTGAAATGAATGACAGATAAAATAAGGAAATGTAAGCTTCAATTACCAAGCACGCAGAGCGAAGCCCAATAAGAGAACAAAAACACTAGGCGTTGATAAGAGGTTTAGAATTTCATCAACCAAGAAGTCAACAATCTTGCTAATTTCTTTCAGTGATTTTAGGGCCTGCATAAACCAAGAGTTCATGTGTGCTCCAGTTCTGCACTTGTGTAAGTGAAAGGTGACAGTCTGATGTTACGGGAAGGAACATGAATTTGTAGCAACTGGAGTAAATTAGGTCGGTATATCAAACTACCAACATATTTGTGAATGAAACGTCCATTCACACAACTGCGCCTAGTTTTGGTGCAAAAACACAGTAAGCCATTAATTAAAATCTGTAGATTTCAAGTATGTCATTCATACAATACCACGTCACTATATATATGTATGAGGTTTTAATTATTATATTATTTGTAAAAGATGATTAGTTTTCTTTCATTATAATCGGTTACATAGTCCAACTCGTTGGCTGAACGGTCAGCGTACTGGCCTTCGGTTTAGAGGGTCCCGGGTTCGATTTCCGGCGGGGTCGGGGAATTTAACTTTAATTGTTTAATTCCAATGGCACGGGTGCTGGGTGTATGTGTTGCCATCGTCATAATTTCATCCTCATCACGACGCGCAGGTCGCCTACGGGTGTCAAATAGAAAGATCTGCACCTGGCGAGCCGAACCCATACTGGGATATCCCGGCACTAAAAGCTATACTACATTTCATTTTTTCATCGGTTACATAAATGTTGAAAAAGGACCGCTTTATATGAATGTAATAAACTGCTAAAAATAATTACACGTGGTGCCTAAAATACAGCCGTTTATTGATGATGATGTTATTTGTTTTACGTCCCACTAACTATTATTTTACGGTTTTCGGAGACGCCGAGGTGCCGGAATTTAGTCCCGGAGTAGTTCTTTTACGTGCCAGTAAATACCGACACTAGGCTGAGATATTTGAACACCTTCAAATATCACCGGACTGAGCCAGGATCGCATTTTATTGAAAAGTTAATAATGTTGAACAAACTTCATTTTAACGTTAATGTTTGTTATCGCTGGGGATGATTAATGAATGTTTTTGTTAATGCCCTACATATATCCTATCCTTGCGTTAACATTAACGTTTTAATTGTGTATGAGTCCTAGTGGTATTCTAATTAATTGTACTTTCCTCTAACGAATGGACGCCACCAGTAGTGGCTGCTCGCAATCTCAGACGGGGAGGGCTCACGTCTGGGTAACAGAGAATAGTGTTGAAAACTAAACAAATCTACTGGTGTGTTTATATCAGTAAGAAAACACCGATATGTGTCTTGGGTACTGTACAGTTGTAAACACCTGCCATAAGCCGGCGGTCTCCATTACAACCGCCGTTGGATTCCCAGTTAAACTACCTTCCTCCATTCGGGATACATGAACTACTACTGAAGCCACTTTACACTTAAATATTTATTTTATCATCGTTGTCTATAATATAAGCTGTTCTGTCCATAGTTTCACCATTTTCCATTTATAATGACCTCCGTACATTGTTGTAGCGCAAGAATGATCTTACCTATTCTCTTACAACGGCAATGTATGATAGAAAAGGCACTGGACTCTCGATCCACGTTCAAATCTTAGTACTGTCACCACTATATTATCTCGTCTCGTGACTGATACAAGAGGTCATTCCTAACACTAGCAGCCTTATCTCCATCCTACTCCATTCAGATACCGATTCATACATATTTCGTCATTGAAATGTCTTTCAGAGTTCAGTTTGCAAGCCTCTGAGAGATTGTAGTCTTGAGAGGAAGTACAACTGGGCGACCATTGTCCCTTTAACACTAGTCTAATCAGAGGAAAATATGTAAGAGTTCCGACCTTTCCAAGAAACGGTATCGATGGTAGAAAGAGAAGGACCAAGAAGGTCGTGAAAAGTACACGGGGTCGAGAAAACAGCCGACGAATGGATGTAGAACAAAAAGCAAAGCATAAGCAAGTGAAAGCAATACTGGACTCAGCTAGGGGATCAGTGGTCGCCTGCTCACCCTCCCACGTCCTCCTGGAGTTTCCTCCTTGTCTCTCCTCTTATTGAAACGGGGAGAGGTTTAATGCAATTGTCTTATTCGGTCATTTCAAAAGTAAATCACCGAGCTCAATAGCTGCAGTCGCTTATTTGCGGCCAGTATCTATCATTCGGGAGATAGTGAGTTCGAACCCCACTATCGGCAGCCCAGAAGATTGTTTTCCGTAGTTTCCCACTTTCTCTCCAGGCAAATGCTGGGGATATACCTTCATTAAGGCCACGGACGCTTCCTTCCCACTCCTACCCCTTTCCTGTCCCGTCGTTGCCATAAGACCTATCTATGTCGGTGCGACGTAAAGCAACTTAAAAAAAATTACATCAGCTGTCATGCGACATACTTACCACATTAAGCAAGCAAATATAATAACAATTTAAGGTGGAAAATATAATGTTCCAAACGTACAAGAAGAGGATACTATGGACGTAGTTTACACACCCTGCATACTATGCGAACACTCAGCCAAGAAGCCAGACGAAACTAAATAACAAGGGTGGCAAAACTAGAGTACTGTGATGGACAAATTAAACCTGTATGAGCTTGTGAGAGCCGCAGGTATGATTTAAGTTGAGTGACTGTAATAACTAACTAATAAGTCTCCTCCTCTACAAACATACCTCCTACTAATATTGATAAAGCACACGTGCAGATTGCCTTACCTACATTTTTCTCCGCTATGTAATCCTCTGTGAAATAAAAATACCCAGGGTATTAAAACCACTATTAGCATATTCAGACGGAGATGTTACATCGCAGTAAACGAACTTCCATCCAGTGAGTCGTTGTTTCCTGCTCAATGTTAATCCTTCTGTCGGTCTTGCTTTCAGGACTTGAAACGTGCGTCAGGATTCAGGACTGTGTAAAATGCCGTGTAAAACAGAAGGTATGAGGAGGAGACTAGAAGTTTCAAGACTACAGGAGAACGAAATTCTGTTTTTGTTTATAGTGTAAAGTAACAATAGCTCAGTCTAAGTCCAGCAATTTAAATCGCCATCTTCAAATCCACTACCTAAACTTATCTCGAAAATTTATATTGGGTTATGCAAACTTATTGTCACTGAAAGAAAATCATGGTAAACAAAGTGATGTTATGTCAAAGCTTGTACAGCAGTCAGAGATTAGCACTGAGACAAGATGTTTGATAGTTTTAATATCGCCCGTGCTAAAGGCCGAAGGGGGGAAACCATACTATACAAGCGGCCACTAAATCAGGCGGATGAGAAAACGGCGCTATCGTCAAATTTGGGAACGGCGAAGCGACAGATGATCGAGAGTCGCTTACCTAAGTGCAGGGTTTGGCAACGCTGATCGTGCAGTGCTCTCTAGTCGAAGTCGAAGCCGGTCCATCCGACCTGTCATTCGTTGTCACGCCAGCTGTTGTCCTGCATCGTGATAGTGCTATTGAAGACGGATAATTAATTTGTATTCAATCTGGTATTTCTATGCATATGTTATCTGAACAGGAAATCCCCGTGAAATGTCGTCGACTGGAAGGGCTAAAGAAGAAGGCAGACAAGCAAAATCAGTAATCTTAACTGATTTGAAATTAAGCAAATGAAAATATTTTAATAAAACTGATACAGATGAATGGAAACCGAAAGTACTTACTGTGTCATGAACCGGCGGACTCGCGATTCGAATGGCCTCAGTTAGCGATTTTATATTACCAGTTGCCGAGAAAACCAAAATAGTAATGAAAAACATGTTTCAAGCAAAAAAAAATCCATTCAGTCAGTTTTCTGCATTTTTCCCGTAGACAAAATTTTGCTAGTTCACGTAACAAAAACGTTTTCGCTTACTGAACATTTCAATACATGATTTTTCGAATTTAAATTTCCTTGTTTTGGTTAGGCCTATATATCTTATAATAATTTAAAGAGGTTTATGCGGAAATCAATAGTCTTTCATTAAGGATATAGCAAAATTTGTATTTCAGCAATTTTGGAAGTGACATCAGGATCTCAGGAATACAGACTGCCTGGTTCTCCAGAATGTTGGGTTCGACGGACATCTTACGTCAGTTATCTAGATAACCTTGGCAACAGTGTAAGTTCTCAGAGATGCCAGATTTTGTGGCCGCTATTATAGACGTGATGTTTGTTGTTAGTCTCAGAAAATGAAAAGATATGACGTTTATTAAAAAATCATATTAGCTTCAATAGGCTATATACTATCAAATACATATTTATGTCAAGTTATGATGCATGTGTACAATTAAATAACAATTTAGATAACCGTTCAACTTTGAATTTGGCGTTAGATTATTTCACGGACAAGAAACAGCTAGCTATACGTTATGTCATGAACAATTTTGAGCTAAAAGAGTGGTTATTGGATACAATAGCACTAAAAGTTTCCATCACTGTATGTGACATAAAGGGAACACTTGATAATGCTCTCACTAATAAGCAAACTAAAGGAATTTTGAGGGTGGCTATAGATGGCGCTCCGGTAATGAAATGATGTTAAGTTCGAAGGGCATTTCCTGATATCGTTACTGTTGACTGTATCTAACACAGAGAACACTTGGCGGCGAAATTTTTCAAGTTTAACAGATTATGAACTCCATTCATTCAAATGTTAAAACTCATCGTCAGAGTGAATGGTTCATTGAATAAATATTGAAATTGATGAGCTTCCCGTTGACGTTTCTTGGGTTTAGGCTGTTAGTGAGATATCTCTTCTTCTTCTTAATGTGCCATCTTCTAGCGAAGTTTGGACAGTGTTCTTCAATTATTGCTGCTAATCAAAGATTTTCTTGTAGAAAAAAGGCAAGTTAAATTTGCTAAGAGGAAAGGCAATTTTTACAGAAGTTGTAAATCACTTGGCGTCATTAAATGGCTCATTTGTAATCTTGTACAGATAGTATATAGCTTTGAGAACAAATGAGAGCTCTTCCAACGAATTTTAACCCATAAGATGTTTAATCATTTTCCATCATTGAAATTAGTCCAAGATACAATACTGGCAATGCAGAAGAAATCTTCCAGATGATTTCAAATACAAATCGTTTTAGTGGTCTGAAATGTCTTAAACAAGCCTTAGAAGATTTATTTCTTGAAACTGTTATTTAAGCTAATTTTCCGATATCACCTCCCATTGTTACTAATACCACAGCAGCTTCTGGAAATGCAACAGCATGACTGATTCGCAAGTGTACTGTACATAAACCATTTAACTCGGTACTTAATATTTGTGGACACGACCCAGGAATACTTCAATGTGCAAAGAGAATAATATCTGTGATTATTACCAAGTATAAGCGCGAATCCACTTATTCAACACTAAAACCTGTAAAGTCCAAACATTGATCAGTGCTTTCTTATCAACACTTACCAGAATTGCTGAAGGTATTGCTTACAGCACATCAGGCCAGGGATGACAAAGTCAATGGAAGCTCACAGGGCACCATCAATCTGTAGAAAGTAATGAATATTCAAATCAGACTTCGTTAATCACAATGGCATAATGCAATTTTCTTATTTTTTGTTATTTCATGGAAAGTTTATTCAGTCTCTAATAGTTCTAAATTTTGTATTACATTACTTCACCGAGCAAGTTGGTCATGCGGTTAGGGTCACATAGCTGTGAACTTGAGAGATAGTAGTCTCGAATCCCACTGTCGGTAGCCCTGAAAATGGTTTTCCGCGGTTTATCCACTCCTAGCTATATCCTCTCCCATCGTCACTGTAAGACCTATCTGTGTCAGTGCGAAGTAAATAAAAATTGCAAAATAAAAAATAAAATTCTTCTCAATAATTATTATACATTTAGTTCTATTTTGTAAAGATTTCAGCGAAATACTAATTTACTATATTTTAAACTAATTAGGAGCCATGCCGTAAGCCTCCGTGGCTCAGGTGGTAGTGAGTTGGCCCCTCACCGTCGGGTTCCATGGTTCAAATCCCGGCCACTCCATGTGAGATTTGTGCTGGACAAAGCGGAGGCGGGGCAGGTTTTTCCCCAGGTACTCCTGTTTTCCTCTGTCATAATTCATTCCAGGTACACTCTCAAATATATTTCATTTCATCTGTCAGTCATTAATTTTTGCCCCAGAGGAGTTCGACAGGCTTCGGCGGCCGACACAATTCCTATCCTCACCGTTACATGGGGATTTCAATTATTCCACTCCTGACGCGGTCGAATGACTGGAAACACGCTGAGGACTTTTTAATTTTTTAATTTTAAGAGTCGGGCCACGAACTGCACTCAGGTACATTAACTGCATACAAAACAATCTTGGGAGGTTAACCTGAAGTATTAAAATGATTATGAAGTTTGAAATGGATTAACATTTTTGCAATAAAGAACTATTTTGATGATGGAGTAGGAGGTGGTAGTTTGATTACCTTAACTTCTGTAAAATTTAATGAATATATTTTGAAGAAAAAATACTTCAGTTGGTAATATGGACGGATATGAGAACTTCGTGATTATTTCTCGTTCAGTAGCTCATCTTGGAAACTCTAGAAGTGAAGAACAGACCAAGTAGCTATCACAATAAACAAATGTAATCAGCTGTAAAAGTTATGGCTACATTTCAAGGATCGTTTGCTCTTCTGCATTTTATGGTGCATTTTCCGTTTTATGATGATCACTATTTACAGGAGGTTTGGAAATAGTGTGTTATAGCTTTGTAAGTGTGTCAAAGGGCTATTCTGCTGCACTTTATACAAATAACTTTAAAAATACAGTAAAATAGTTTAAAAGGGGAAGTTTCCACTTCGTACAAAACTTGACAGGTAGTTAGCAGGGAATCGTATACAGTATCTTACAGTGTTCCTTCTCGGACATGCCAGCTAAAAAAAAAAAAAAAAAAAAATCCACAGCCTGTTCCCAGTTATTCTACCGGGTCAGGACAGGAATGAATGAAGCCTCCTTCTAGAGACGAGGATAGGAAATGTGCCGGCTGCCGAAATGAAATGATACTGGAGTGTGTTGCAGAAATTAAAGATGACAGGGTTAACAGGATTACGTGGAGAAAAACCTGTCCGGTCTCCGCATTGTCCAGCACAAATTTCACATGAGTGATAGGCATTTGAACCATGGAGCTCAGCGGTGAGAAACAGCCCTGCTATTTCCATCCTCATTAAGATAACCACCCGTTTCCTCGCCCTACGACCATGATTTATGACCTTAACTCAACAATATGCCGTCGTTGCGCCAGCGAAAATCGCTGTCTTCTCTATAAATAAAAGGCTAACTCCGACTGATTGTATTCAAACCCCCAGCCAAAACTACTCGACATAAAATTAAATTTTGGGGATACATTTATATTACGGTGTAGGTGCTCACTAAGGGAGGATTTTTGGATATTCCGTTACTAAGGGGGTGAAAAGGAGGGTGAACTGTTTAAACGAGTACATCTGTATCTCAAGAACTTAACAGTTTACAGACGTACAGATTAAAACATTCAAATTTTTCCGCGTGGAGTTCAAATGAGTCTTGGAACAGAAAATAAACAATCATTTTCCCGAAACCGTTTGATGTACGAACTTAGAATAATAACTTTCAGTTTACAATCTGCTTTACGTCGCACAGACACAGATAGGTCTTATAGTGACGATGGGACAGGAAAGGACTATGAGTGGGAAGGAAGTGGCTGTGGCCTTAAGGTACAGTCCCAACATTTGCCTGTTGTGAAAATAGGAAACCGCCGAAAACCATCTTCAGGGCTGCCGACAGTGGGGTTCGAACCCACTGTCTCCCCGATGTAAGCTCAAAGTTGCGCACCCCTAACTCGCCCGGTACTTTCAGTTTAAAATCGCAGTGAAGCACAGGCATCTTGCTAATGTGATAATATATTAGGAAAAAATACTGACCCGCAGCACATTTGTGGCACAATATTGAACGTTAGATGAGAGAACCTTACCGGCCAAAGTTCTAAGCTAAAATATTCCGCATAGCGATTTTTGCAGGCGCAACGACGATATCCCCTTTCAAGAGACCAGAAAACTCTGAAGAAAATATTTACAGTGCGGTATTGTACACCTCTACATTGGAATGTGGGATTCGTCAATGAGTTGAAGAATATTGAGGAATATCAGGGGAGTCGTGTCGCGTGTGCGTAAGAGAAGAATATTCTTTCACTGGAAGAGCGAATTTCTGTAATAACGGATAATAATAATAATAATAATAATAATAATAATAATGTCATTTGTTTTACGTCCCACTAACTGCTCTTTTACGGTTTTTGGAGACGCCGAGGTGCCGGAATTTAGTCCCACAGGAGTTCTTTTACGTGCCAGTAAATCTACCGACACGAGGCTGATGTATTTGAGCACCTTCAAATACCACCGGACTGAGCCAGGATCGAACCTGCCAAGTTGGGGTCAGAAGGCCAGCGCCTTAACCGCCTGAGCCACTCAGCCCAGCCGGAGAACAATAAAGGAAGATCCCGTTGTGATACAGGAAACGAATTTTAGTGTGGTAAAGGTCGAATCCAAAACTGTACAACAAATCGTAACCGTTATTTAAAGGAGTTGAAAAAAAATTCGAATAAGGACATTAAATAAGAGACCGTGGCAGCCATACGAAAACGTGAACAGTTTTCCATTCGGGCACGTGTTAAGAGATTACCTGTTAGTTGACCAATGTTTCAGGAATAACTCCTCAAATTTCCTTCTCATCTAGATGTGATTAATTTCTCCGGAAGTAACGGACGGTTTGATAGATTTCTTCTGCGATACAAAATCATCTTGCAAGCAGTTTGCTGAATACTGTACTCCGATGTACATTGTGTATTGTAGCAATAGTGCCAGTAGTTAATAATTCTATATTCCTCTTAAGAATGCCCTCCACCCCACCCACTGTAGAAAACTGATTTTATGTTATTTATCATCTGGTCGGCTTAAAGGGGTTTTACTGCATGTATTAGGTAGTCCAGCTCTTTTTAATGGTCAGCGTAATGCCTTCGGTTCGGACGACTCTAGGTTCGATTACCGACCGGTCCGGGGATATTAACCACGTCTGGTTAATTCCTATATCTCGGAGACTGGGTGTTTGTCTTCAGCCACATCTTCATTCACACACAATACATCATACTACCAACGACCACAGAAACATAAGGCAGTAAATAAATAAATAAATAAATAAATAAATAAATAAATAAATAAATAAATAAATAAATAAATATTTTCTTTACACCCCATTAACTACTTTTAACACTTTCTTTGACGCCGGGGTGCCAAAATTGTGTCCCGTAGGAGTTCTTTAACGTGCTGGTAAATCTGCCGACACAAGGCTGATGTATTTGAGCACCTTCAAGTGTCACCGGACTGAGCCGGAATCGAACCCACGAACTTGATCTCTACCACCTGAGCTACTCATTCTGGCAGTAAATATATACTTCCGCATAGGGTTGGCATCAGAGAAGTCATTCGTTTGTAAAACTGGATTTAATTCACCCATAGTGTCCACCCCAGGTAATTGGGATAAGGCAGGAAGAAGGTTAAAACTGGGAGATAAATGACAATCTTGATAAAACAATGCGAGAGTCGGGCAATATAAAAAGAGACCGGTATTCTAATGTCCAAAACGAAACCTACAGTACGTTACAGTATTGTTTCTCTTTTGCTTCCTCCAAACTAGAATAATAGAAAAACGTGATAGGTGTTAACACATCGCTGGGTGAACAGAACTGCCCCACGAGGTGCGCTGATTGTTACGGCGACATGTCGTCTGCGTGTCTAACCCACTGCAAGGTTCCAACTGCTGTCTTTAGTCACGGTGAATTGTTCAGGTAGTAGTTATTAGTGGACATGGCTGTGTTTTGTTTTATTTTTATATGACGTAATGAATTGCATGAGGGAAGTGACGAAAGTCTTCGCGAGCATCCGCTTTCATTCTAGAGTCCGGAATCCTCAACCTTCATAAAACTTCACAGTTGGTTGGTTCTGCATGGATCGTGGCGATTTCTCGAGGTATGGGTTGTTGTTTTCATCATAGTATACAGAAAATCTACTCGGAAGCACGTGTTCATCCTAAAAGTTTTTGGTTTATAAAGGCTAGCAGTAAAAGTTAAATTGGAGTAGGCCTCAGGTTCAAAAATTGACGATGAAAATTGCAATTCACTGCGTGGTACTTTAACGTTTTAGGCGGCTGTGTGAAGGCAAAATGGGTCAAATTGAATTGTTAATCTGTCGTGGTAACAAAAATCTTGCATTTGCTTCTGTTGGAAAATTATGTTCTTTCTACGCGAAACAGTAAAATCACCTCTTTATACCGTAATATTTGGGAAACAATTTCACTCCTTCACTGTGTTTTTCCACTTATCTTTTTTTTTTCCTTGACTCCCCTACATCATTTGCAAAATTTAGAAAAATATTGTAGGTAGATGTACATAGGCCTAACATCTCGCTGATTTTCCTTACCAGTTCTCGGGATCAATTTCTGGAGAAGTCGGCTGTCATATTTATTTATTCATTTTATTCATTCTTTTATTTGCTTTACGTCGCACCGACACAGGCAGATCTTTTGGTTACAATCGGGATAGGACAGGCAAGGAAATGACCGCGGCCTTAATTAAGATACAGCCTGTTGTGATAATGGGAAGCCACAGAAAACTATCTACAGGGCTGCCAACAGTGGGCCTCGAACCCACCACCTCCTGAATGTAAGCTCGCAGTTAGGTGACCCAAACCGTGTAGCCAACTCTCTCGGTGACTCATTTCAAAGTGCTTATATGTGAGATATGCTTGTTGGTACTAGTGTGTATCTCATTGAACACAAGACAAAGAATAGTCTGCAATAGTCTAATCAGGTACCAGAAAAAAGAAACCATTGTAAATATGAGTCCCGACAGAGCCAAGAGTGAAGAAGGTAACTTACATGGAAAGAAATTCTCCTTGAAATATTAGAAAGAAAGGGGACATGTCAACCTGTGCACATTTTCCCAAACGAGAATATATATATATATATATATATATATATATTGCTATTTGCTACGATGGGATAGGAAAGTCCTAAGAATGGGAAGGAAGCGGCCGTAGCCTTAATTAAGGTACAGCATCAGCATTTGCCTGGTGTGAAAATGGGAAACCATGGAAAACCATCTTCAGGGCTGCCGAGAGCGGGGATCGAACCCACTATCTGCCGATTACTGGATACTGATAAAACTTAAGCGACTGCAGCTATCGAGCTCGGTTTTTTATTGACATTTCCTTTTGCCATTGTAGATTGCCATTAGACAAAGAGTTCTATTTGCGAAGAAAGGAAGTTGTAACGTAATTTACATGTTAGACTGTTAGATATCAACACACAGTAGTTCTTCGTAAATAATATAAATGACTCACAGAATTTGCATTGAATTTTTCAGTGAAGAACGGACACTTCTTGGCTTAATTGCTTAGATATCGAAGATAACGTGCAGAAATGTAGGAATGCTTTTGTAATAGTTCCTCGGCTGCCGATAATGAAGCTAAATACAGAAACTTTTTCAAGTGCTCATTTATTTCTGAAGTATTCTTATGTCGCCCCATATATCTTGTTCTTCTCATGGTCAACTTCTCGTGGACGTTCAGAGTCTATTTGAACGAGTGAGGGGCGCGCAGCTGTGACCTTGCATTCGGGAGATAGTGGGTTTGAACTTCACTATCGGCAGACCTGAAGATGGTTTCACGTGGCTTCCCATTTTCACACCAGGCCTTAATTAAGGCCATGGCCGCTTCCTCCTCCTCCTTGCCCTTTCCTATCCCATCGTAGTCGTAAGACCTATTTGTGCCGGTGTAACGTAAAGCAACATGTAAAAAGAAACTTCTGGTTCAAATCATCTGGTCATATCGATTTGAAACTTGGCTTGTTTTATTTGTGGATTGCAATGATGTTCACTCTTCTTGTACTCCCGTTGTTAGCAATGCAATAAAATGAAATGGTGTATGGCTTTCAGCGCCGGGAGTGTCCGAGGACATGTTCGGCTCGCCAGGTGCAGGTCTTTTGATTTGACTCCCGTAGGCGACTTGCGCGTCGTGACGAAGATGAAAATGATGATGAAGACGACACACACACCCAGCCCCCGTGCCATTGGTATTAACCAACGATGGTTAAAATTCCCGACTCTGCCTGGACCCCTGTGGCCAAAGACCAGCATGCTAACCATTTAGCCATGGAACCGGACAGCAATGCAATGAACTTCCTTAAATACTTCATAATTATTTTCGGAAGAGCTACTATCTTGCCACTAATTGCATGGCGGTGAGCGTTACGTTAGGTTTTACCATTCGGAAAAGAGCCTGTAGTGGGTCGTGTGCTAATGTTTCTGTCTCGCTACAGTGTCTGCAGCGGGTTCCGTCCAAGCTTCGAATGGCCCTTACAGGAGCGACATTGCCTTGTAGTTGGATTGCGTCACTCCATTCAGATCTGCTGATTCCTATTCTTGTTTCCAGCCATCTGTTAGCTAAGGGGCAGACTTAATAGAGAATGACTCCTTTATCCTGAGCAGGCTACAGTACGTACTATCTGCGCACTTTTTAGCGATAGATTTACACCCTAGTGCTGAAGCGGTCGACCTCGGCAATCTTCGAGATTCTTACTGGCAATCTTTGAAACACAAACTATGAATCGCTTATGCATCGCTGTGCGACGTCTGGCGTACACTTCACGTACTAGTACTGTTGTTATTTACACAGCAAAGCCAAACTATAGAATTCACTCTAGGAATAAGATTTGCATCGAGAAATGTTATATAATGTTATATAATGTGTGTGTGACACAGTTGTTGGCTTAAAATAACAAAGGTTTAGAAAATTCATATCGATCGATCATATTATCGATTCAATTCAGATTTCATTTCCATTCAGTTGGCAGTACTAACGGAACCTGATGTGCTCCCTCCTTACTCCTCAAAACCGCACACAAATCTATCGCTAAAAAGTGCGCAGATAGTAGATGACACCAAGTTTTATATTCCTCTCTTCTTAAATGTCCCCGTATGTCAGCAGATATTTTAGATATCATGCCGTCTCCATTATCTACGCATACTTCTTTCAAACATTTTAATTTGTCAACGTGTAGATATATCTGGTTTCATGAATGCATTCGTTATGAGATTTTTACAGGATTTGACAACAAACTGCCGTACTAAAGCACCCCATTGAGCCTTGAAGACACCTAGCCTTTTTAAATTTTTAGATACCAATTGGTAGTTGAAAAATGTATTTACCTATAGCTATTTACTATTTTATATAATGTGAAAAATGATTTGGATAGATCCAATTTAGGTCAATGAACGGACGATGAACTGGTTTACAGCCGAAGACGTTTGTTTGTATTTCAGGAGTGGGCTACTTTCTAGTAGATTTAGATTTCCTTTGACTTCATACACTGTTTTCTCTTTGTCATCTTTTTGGTTTCATTAAGCATTTTAACAACCCTATACAGTTTTTTAAGAAATATAATAATATAGCATCTCTTTGATACTCCCATTGCAGATATAAAACCACTGATAGTTGAAAGGTAAGTTACAAAATACAGTATATGTCTAGTCAATAATGAACTGAAATATGGTATAGAAATTCAAAACATTGTTATGAAACTGTGCAAACTTCTAGAAGTTCTGCAATTCATTCACACAAAATAAATTGTATTTTAGAAAATGGTTTAAGTAGCCTTACATTTTTACACATGTTTGCATGTGTGTAGCGATATTTTTCCAGTGAAATAGAGATATAGAAAAATGATTTGTGCTTTCAGAGATGAAAATGATGTTAGATTAAGCGACCACCATATTTCGAGTTGATGAGTATTGCTATTGAATTCTCCACATCCGTTATGCAAAAACGTTACGACTGACCTGCACAATAATGAAAAATGATAGGTTTTGAACCATTTACACACTCCACAGGGAATTATCATTTGCGGCATTGCATACTTATGAGTGACTGCCAAGGTCGAATTGACAAGAAACAGGAAATAGATTTCAGCATACTGCATGTTATTACTGGGAGATAATTTAAAATATAGCTGATTCTTTCCACATCGTCCATATACATTTTAAAATTACTTCACAAAACAGCTTCTGGCGATAAGTATCATCAGGATGTCGCATAACACGGAAAGATAAAAACAAACCTGCATAGTGTTTTATACTTTTCTAATACCCTTTCTTAACAATAATAATTCAAAAGAACATTTTTCTCTACATCATGCAGAAAAAACAAAAATAAATTAAGAAATAAAAAATTATATGGCTTAACTCATTCCTTCTTGAGGAACTTTCACTTCTCCTAAGCCCGGACTTAACGGTTTTATTAACGTTGATTTGCAGGTCTTTCTAGTTGACAACCATGGGCGACCTGCGCTCCAGGGTGTGTAATGATTACACTGAGTTAGGGAGAGGGTGAAGCCCGGTATCGGCACATCACCTACTCCCGTCGAATGTCGGCTCAAGGGGTCTGCTCAAAAGCTTGAGGTCCCCATTCGACGGACGAATCACCATCAACAGTGTTACCTGCCCTCACTCCACATAAACACTGAGGAGAAGTTTGGAATTGAATCCAGGCTTTTGGCATGCAATCTAGTAATTAGATATTGTATACCACCAACTCACCTACCCTGCCGGCCAGCATTCTAATGGTAATTTTTTTCTACCAACGGGACTCGAACCAACCAGACCATAGAGACTTGACGCCTTAACGACCATGGCTACAAGATGGACGGACCTATGGTGTTAGTAATTCAGTCTTCTTTCTTCGTCTTCTTTTGTTTTAAAATGCTATTTGTTCGGGCCGTCGACCTACAGAGATCTGTTGCCCCTACTTGCACCACGTGACATGAACCTGCGTGTAATTGGAATGGCGAAAGTGTAGAGAGTTGAATGTGAGAAAAGGAACATGAAGGACGACGCAAACACCCAGTCCCCAGGCCAGGGATATTAATCATTTACAATTAAAAACCTCTGACCTGATCGGGAATCGAACCACGGGCCGCCGGCTGACAGGCGGACGCATTGCCCCGTACACCGCGGGACCGGACTTTCTTCTTTCTTGTCTACCGCTTTTCCACACACCCGTGGGGTCGCGGTTGCGAACTGTGTCGCACATGCGGATTTGGCCTTGTTTTACGGCCGGATGTGCTTCCTGCCGCCAACCCTATATGGAGGGATGTAATCACTAAGGGGCAGTGATTCTGTGGTGGTTGGTAGTGCAGTGTGTTGTGTTGTGTGAATATGAAGAGGAAAGTGTCGGGACAAACACAAACACCCAGTCTCTGGGCCAGAAGAATTAATCGGAGGCGATTAAACATACCCGGCTCGGGCGGGAATCGAACCTGGGACCCTCTGAACCGAAGGCCTCAACGCTGACCATTCAGCCAATGAGTCTGACAGTGTTAATAATGCAGTATTTATAATTATTATTACTATTTCTATTTAATTCTAATGGACAATTATTATTTTCCTTAACATACAATATTTTAAAATGCACCAAAAATAAAGGAAAATGTAATTTATAGTCCGCCTCTGTGGTGTAGTGGTTAGCGTGATTAGCTGCCACCCCCGGAGGCCCGGGTTCGATTCCCGGCTCTGCCACGAAATTTGAAAAGTGGTATGAGGGCTGGAACGGGGTCCACTCAGCCTCCGGAGGTCAACTGAGTAGAGGTGGGTTCGATTCCCACCTCAGCCATCCTGGAAGTGGTTTCCCACTTCTCCTACAGGCGAATGCCGGGATGGTACCTAACATAAGGCCACGGCCGCTTCCTTCCCTCTTCCTTGCCTATCCCTTCCAATCTTCCCATCCCTCCACAAGGCCCCTGTTCAGCATAGCAGGTGAGGCCGCCTGGGCGAGGTACTGGTCATTCTCCCCAGTTGTATCCCCGACCAAGAGTCTGAAGCTCCAGGACACTGCCCTTAAGGCGGTAGAGGTGGGATCCCTCGCTGTGTCCGAGGGAAAAGCCGACTCTGGAGGGTAAACAGATGATGATGATGATGATATTTATAAATATACTTATTTTTCCACTCTGAAGTTATGATTTAAGTGCAGTTTCCTAGTATGTAACTTGTTAAGACTGATTTGATTAATTATTTGTGCAAAGTTAATGAAATATTTAATTTTATGTTATATTTTGTTCATAAATGTTTGTTACCTGTGCTCTTGCATACGTTGCACTGCCTCTTTTGCATGAACATTGGCTCGTAGAGGCCTTGAGTGACTGAATAAATAAATTTATAGTTTATTATGGTAACAATGACCATTGCAGAGTACACACATGCGCATACGGCTGTTAAAATCGCTGTCTGTGTCACTTTTGACCAAGTAGTTCCTCCCAAAGAAACACCATCCACGTTAAAATAGGTTTGGTGGAGAAAAGCACTCCTGTCACTGTCTTGAATGTGGGTCATTATGCTGTTTTAGTAGATTAAGCTTTATCTAATCTGATCCTTCTCTACTTTATTATTGTCACTGTTTTGATGCTATTATATATTTTCAAAATATTATGGGTCGTGCTGGCTTTCCATCTTGATTACAGAGATTTAAATCCCGGTGACAGCGGTGTGGAAATTTACCTAAAATTATGTAGAGTCGTGAAGGGCATCTAGTCTGAAAAACCTAATGCTCAATGCTCTCCTTATCCATTCTTTTCCTTAAGACTGATCACGCCTTCAACCCATGTATGGATATGCAGCCTATCAGAACAATTTTCGTTGTGTTGATTTTTCTATGCTTACATATAAAGGAAAATTAACCTTAAATACATTATACCAGTGCGTCATGTAAACAAACATTCCTACAATGCAGTACGCACGGCACGCACAATAGTGGATAGGAATAGTATTGCGAGATACGAAGTTTTGCTCGTGCAGCGATAAATATGTTGTAAAATTCAGACATGTTCGGTTGTATTTTGACTTAGATATTTTTCGCAAAATTTCAGGCTTTTCGATTCTTTGTAAGCAGTGTACTCGGATAAATACATAGCCTACTGTAAGAGATTTTTGCTGGACAAACCCAGATGGTCACAAAGTCAGTAAGTAGGCCCTATTCATGTTAACGTGATTGCGATCTCAGAATAGTACTAAGTAGTTTATTTTGTTTTTTTCTGTTCGAAATTTCCGGGGTGTAGCTGTAAGATATCTTTTAATGGGCTACAGTGACCTGTATGTAGTATTATTTAATGGACGCCATGGCATTGTTCTGAAAGAATGTGTTAATAGAAAAATATAACTCCCAGCATATTATTACACAATAACATTACTGGTCCGTGGGTTAAGATCTTTTCCACTTACTCTCTCCTTCTGGAATAGAGCGAACAACATGGCCGCCACGCGAAACACTATTGTCTGTAAGAAGCAGTGTCAAGGTTAAGATACACTTGAATCATCGCCCATTAATGGAATCTCGATTAAATCTGCTCTTCTTTTTTCTTAAGGAAACATAAAACTTAAACAGTTGATTCAACAATGGGAATTACAATACCGAACATTTAAAAAGTCAACAAGCGAAGGTGATTGCTACTACTACTTAAATCATCATCAGCTGTTCGAAGAAAAGAGTTTATATAAGAAAAGTGTGTTAGGGCTATTGTCTTTCCAGTCGGATTACGTAGCCGACACGCCACGCGCCTTATGGATGTGAATGGCTCGTGTGTGAGAAGGACAGTGATAGTTCTATTGTTAACGAAAGATCGCTCCATTCTTTACTATATAGTCACACTCCTTTATTAATAAAATCGTCTGCATGTACATGGCAAGTATATAAAAAACCACAACACACACACACACACACACACACACACACACACACACACACACACACACACACACACACACACACACACACACACACACACACACAAGCACGCACACGCACACTAAGGCAATATGTCTTAAGAAGATCGTTCCATTGTTTTGAAAAAGTTCTGTAACGGTTTTAAAGCAGCGACAGCAGCAGCATGCGCGCATGGCATTCTGGGATGCGGTAAAGGGAGAGGGGACATGCGCACGCACGCACAAGAACGGAAGCCAGGGTATGTGATTGCGGGGGGAAGAGGGGGAAAGCGCAGGGGGGCGACGTCGAAGGGGCTCTAACAAACGAGACTTGAATATGGATGTGTGAGTGTAAAGTAAAAAAGAAGTTAAGAGAAAACCTGCTGAGAATTAATGTATTGGTCAGACTGTTCGATTGAGAAATAATAAACGGAGGTGGGAAGAGAGAACGCGGTGGGTAACTCCGATATGTGTCACTAGATTCATGGTATTAGTGGTAAGAGGTGCTTCTTAAAAAGTGCTTAACATTCTAACATGCATCCCAAATGTGAGATTTATTTTTATTACTCCCTACGCTTGCTACAGAGCATGACTATTACATGTATTATAATAGAAGTGAAGAGAGAAAAAAAGGAAAAAAATGGACTAGCAAAAATATCTCACTGGACACTGGTCCTTCACATGGATATGAGTAACGGGATGTAGAATTTATTGGTTTAGAGGAAGTCATTGGGAGATAACTGGTTCCGTAGTGATATTGGATTCCGTCACTCAGTAAGCCAAAATAGATGAACTATAGAGCAAGTGGAAAAGGATTAAAGAGGCATTTAAAATAGGAATCTTAGTTCAAGGAGAGAATATACAAACTCTGAGATTGCTGATGATATTGAAATTTTATCTAAGTCTGCTGGAGATCTGGAGAAATTGCTGAATGGTTTGGACGCAATATTGGAGGAGTGCAAGATGAAAATAAATAAATTCAAATGCAGTCGATTGAAGTAAGATGATGCAGAAAATAATGGATAAGGAAATAAAGTCGTGAAGGAAGTAGATGAATAGTGTTACTTGGGCATTGCAGTAACTAATGGTGACAGAAGAAAAGAGAGCATAGAATGCAGACTAGCGAAAGGAAGGAAAGCCTACCTTAAGAAAATAAATTCGCTTACCTGCAACATAGGTATGCGTACTAAAACAGTAATTTTTGAAGATTTTTGTGTGAGCATAGCGTTGTATGGAAGTGAAACATGGACAATAACTAGCACAGAAGGAAATATAAGCTTTTTGAAATATGGTGTTACAGGTGAACGCTGAAGACATGGAAAGGTCGGTTCACAAATGAAGAGATTCTGAATTGGTTTGATGAGAAGGAACGATTTGAAATAAATAAATAATATATACAACCTGCAGGGAAGTGATTATCACTTAGTCGCATCTTACGCGATATCTTAAGGCAATTTTATGTGTATATAACCTGGTATAGGTTTCCCTGTACAATGCAAAAACCGTACAAGAGGTGGTAAGTGCAGCCCACCTTGAAAACATTGTACTGTTTTAAGTAGCGCGGAATCCACTTCAGTAATAATTTCTATTAAGTATTTTTACAGTGCAGTATGTCTTCTGGTATGGGCTAGAATATATTGTTTTTTAACTTTCATTGATTTGTCACAGTCTAATCATTGGCTTTGACGATTTGAAAGTGACTGAGGTATGAGCGATTCTAGAAATGCCATTCCTTATGCAGCCAGTACCTACTGTGTGAAGATGTTGCTCATAGGTTCGGTTGGCGCATGCATTTCAGTGGGCTTGGCAGACTGATATGTAATAGCAACTTCTGGCTCGTCGAGGAAAGCAACGGGGAAGTACATCACTCCACATTTCATTAGTACGCCTCCTCAGTGACGCCTAGGCCATCTGTGACAGTTAATGGTGGAGCTATTGAGGATCCAACCAGCCTGCGGATTGAGGACGGAGCAAACAATGTGCAATATATCCATCCCTATAGTTGTCGCTGGAGAATTGTGTTTCTCGCTGGCCCAGTAGCCCGTTGCCGATCTCAGCCACGTGATAGTTGGGTGAAACTGTTGTTATAAAGTAACATTCCAGTGTCTACGTAGTTTCTGATTCTATGCGACGTGTTTCAAGCTATGTACATACACAAGAACATATTTATCGGACGACAGGGTAAATGTTTCAGTGTTACAATACAAGCTGCGGGTTACATAAATCTAAATAGGGGCAGCCAGCTAACCCGGTGAACAATGTACAAGTTGCCGAAACTTCGAATGCATTAGAATACTTTTCATTACAGTACCTTGATTTTGTTATAGCCACTCATACCGTTATGTATTCCAACCATCGGTAAATTACACATAATATTCATAAAATAACGGCACGATGCAACTCGAGCGATAGTAATCGCGAGGTTCTTCCCAGCGGAAGGATAACATTTTATTGTTTACATCTGGCTTCCGACAACGGCCAAACACACAGTAGAATGATATAAATGTCCTAAAGTGAAATTAGTCCGTAGTATTTACTTAATGATCAATAGGATCTTATCTTTGATAATTTAATGTGAACAATATGCATGCCATTTTAAAGAATGCTATACTCTTAGGATATCGTTTAATACAATGAAAATTTAACACCTAAAATGTACACCAAGTTTGTAAACGTAATATCGTGATCATAGCCTCAGACTTCTCACCAGCCGGAAGAGGTGGACTTAAAAAGAAAGAAAGAAAGAAAGAAAGAAAGAAAGAAAGAAAGAAAGAACATTTTACGAACCTACAGTCCCGTATTACAAAGAAGAATATGAACTGCGGAATATAACTGTCACGGGCTTAATGGTGGGAGTCCGGGAAAATTTCCGAAATTCTTGACCTAGTTTTAGACTTTATTAGGCATGGATAAACAACTCAGTATTGAGAAACGTAGCATTCAATAAACATTCTAGGAAACTACTTGTATGGTCAGTAATATCCTGTGTTGCGTGCTTAATGAAAACATGTTTTTCTTAGTTCCTTGTTATGTTCTCTGTGTAAGATTTTGTTTCTTATTCCTATACTGACTTTTGTTTCTATACTGATCTCTAATTTTTGGATAGTGACTTTTATAGACTAAGTAGCGATGGTGAACCGTATGTATTGGACAATGCTGTATACATTACTTTATCCTAATGGCAACCCTTTAATTAGGTATGTTTTAAATAAAATGCACGTAATCAAAAACAGTGATGATGTCACATTTTAATTTTAGATCTCTCACATCCATTGGTCAAGATTCGCACCTCAGCCACCTTGGCCACATGCCTCTGGCGATGTCATTCACATGAAAACTTGGTGCAATTTGTCCCCAAAATTACACAAATATTGTGGTTTGTATGAAACATTCTCGATTATAAATCACAAACATTGTGTCGTGTAGTCCAGTGGCATTGCGAAGCTCAGTAATTTTCAATCACGACGAACTCAGTTAACTGTGATTCTACAATCGTCCATGATCTCACACCATTGAAATAACTCTCACTGCATTGGCAAGAAGTTTATGTCATTAGTCACCGCTACCAACAGTTAAGTTTATATAATCTTAGAGTTTATAATGTTCCTAAGTGTCTAAATTGTTAGCGTGCTGTCCTTTGGTCAAAGGAGTCCCGGGTTCGATTCCCGGCAGGGTGGGGAATTTTAACCATCATTGGTTAATTTCGCTGGCACGGGGCTGGGTGTATGTGTAGTACTCATCATCATTTCATCCTCATCACGACGCGCAGGTCGTTTACGGGAATCAATTCAAAAACCTGCACCTGGCCAGCCGAACTTGTTCTCGGACACTCCCGGCGCTAAAACCCACACACCACTTTTTTATTGCAAATTACTTCGACGATAACATCTAGGGACTTGTAGGGTGAATAGTAACGCATGCTCGCCTCTTGGTGCCAATGTGTGATACCCTTGATCTCTGACAGCCTATAGGCCTACGAGATGAAGGCACGATATTTAGGACTTCATCTCAGAAGGGCATTCAACAATCGAGGAAAATCCTTCACATTAATTCGGCTGGTTAAGCCAAACGCTTAAGTGCTGCTAGTATCCAGTATTCGGGAGATAGTAGGTTCGAATCCCACTATCGGCAGCTCTGAAAATGGTTTTCCGTGGTTTCCCATTTTCACACCAGGCAAATGCTGGGGCTGTACCCTAATTAAGGCCACGGCCGCTTCCTTCCCACTCCTAGCCCTTTCAATCAATCAATCAATCAATCAATACTGATCTGCATTTAGGGCAGTCGCCCAGGTGGCATATTCCCTATCTGTTGCTTTCCTAGCCTTTTCCTAAACGATTTCAAAGAAATTGGAAATTTATTGAACATCTCCTTGGTAAGGTATTCCAATCCCTAACTCCCCTTCCTATAAATGAATACTTGCCCCAGTTTGTCCTCCTGAATTCCAACTTTATCTTCATATTGTGATATTTCCTACTTTTTTCCTGTCCCATCGTCGCCATAAGACCTATCTGTGTCGGTGCGATGCAAAGCAACTAGCAAAAAAAAAAAAGCCAAACTACAGTCACATGGGAGAAAAAGAAAGGTCTTAAATCCTGTCACTACTCAAAGTCGAAACTTAGTCTGCAAAGAGCTCCAACTACTCCGACACAGCTTCGATTGTTTCAAACAATATTCAGGTAAAGGTATTCGATACTTACAAGAATTCAACTTGAGACCCTAAAACGCATTGCGGTAGATTAACGAATCGTAGGAGTGCCATATTAATAATACATCTTTCTGTTTTTGAACTTTTTCCTGAATAATTTTTGCACAATAATAGTGCGGTATTATGTGAAAATGATAATGTGAACGTAATTGTACTTTCCGACAGCATGTTGTAGCGTTCTCATAAATCTTGAGTTTTCATGATCACGGGGAAGGTGACAGACACCTCTACAGCTGATTGCCGCCCACCGCTGATGTCAGGCGAGTGACAAGCTAACGGTACTTCAGCAGCTATACATTCACTTCAAACAACTTGGCAAGCTTTAGTCGACACAATGCTACAGGCAATGGTCCTTATATTTAAAGATACATTATGTTTTCGAACAGATTTTCTACTAGTCATTTCATTAATAGAGTAATATAGTTTTAAACAGGCCTTCACACACACATATACCCTTCCAATGCTATAGGAAAATAATTTTCATTCCAGTCTAAGCGGTAGTAGTATTGAGAGAAACATTATGTTTTGAACTGATTTTTCATAAGGGATTTCAACAGTAACCGTTTTAAACACTCATTAACGTACGTACAGTATTTTAAAAGCTATCGCCAAATTATTTTCGTTTTAATATGAGTGCTCTTAATTTTTATAGCAGTTATGTTTTAGAATAGATTTTCTAACATTAATCTGGATAGTTATAGTTTCAAGCACACCTTTGTACACATTTCAAATGCTAACGAAGTCCAGTTGTTGAGAGGAAAATTATGTTTCCAAATGGATCTTCTGCGAGTAATTTCAAAAATAATGGATTTAAAAACATATTAATAATACTCTTTAAAATGCTGTCTGAAAATCATTTTCATTATACCCTAATTGGTCGAATATTTAGAGACGGAATATTGGAACGCATATTCAGCACTAAGAAATCAATATTATTCATCAATAATCAGGAAATTCTATTAAATTTACCTTGGTATGATGAAGAAATAATATTCTCTGCCGTTTAAGTTATAACTCGAAACGTAATCAAGATATTCAAAAAATACCTGAAAGAGAATCACTAAAATAAAGAGAAAATGTGAAGCTTAAAAAGAGCTCATTCCTTCTTTTTTCCAACTAGTTTACGTATATAACATACAAGGTCATTAAAATTTATGTAGAATCTGCTATCAAAATCTTGCAAAAATAATATTTTTAATTTTAAAAATATAGGAAACTGTACAAAATGAAGAACCGAATCAAAATACCAACTTTCACGGTCGTAACATCCTCGGTTTGTGAGATATAAGTATCCTCATAAAAATAATTCAATGTTTTCACTTCCTCCCCACCCTTCCCCGCCGTTAAGTGAATTTTTTGAAAACAAAAAGGATATTCCAAATATCAATTTTTACGCCTGTAAACTGTTAAAATTTTGAGATACAGATGTAGTCGTTTAAACATTTAACCCCCTTTTTTTACCCCCTTAGCGACGGAATATCCAAAAGTTCTCCCTCAGTGAGCATCTACACTGAAATATAAATGTATCTCAAAAGTTTCATTTCTTTATGTCCATCAGTTTCGGCTCGGCCTAGTCAGTCAGTCAGTCAGTCAATAAGTCAGTAAATCGGGACATTTTATTTTATATAGAGAGATTTACTCAAAATTAGTTTCAGAGGACTGAAGAGTGTGTTTTAAATTAACTGAGCCGAAACGGGAAAGAGGTGGCTTCAGATATTACAAAGTGAAAAGAGATATAAAGCCATATCTCCTTAAGCTATCTTCTCAGACCCTGGGTTTTCTATCAGTACAGCATCCCCTATTTCCTACTTAATTATACCACGCTTTTATTGGAACACGCCGGCCCCGCGGTGTAGGGCTAGCGTTCCTGCCTCTTACCCGGATGCCCCGGGTTCGATCAGGTCAGGGATTTTTACCTGAAACTTTGGGCTGGTTCGAGGTCCACTCAGCCTACGTGATTACAATTGAGGAGCTATATCTCGATGAGATAGCGGCCCCGGTCTAGAAAGCCGAGAACAACGGCCGAGAAGATCCGTCACGCTGATCATACGACACCTCGTAATCTGTAAGCCTTCGGGCTGAGCAGCGGTCGCTTGGTAGGCCAAGGCCCTTCCAGGGCTGTTGCTTCATGAGGTTTGGTTTTGGTTTGGTTAATTGGAACACAGTGTAAAGGATCACGCGGCCTAGTCATTTGGTTATACGCTAGAAACAAACGTCAGATACGTAAGTTAATTGAGAAATGATTAAAATGTTGATCTCTTGGTGTACTGACTTCGACGTGCCCTTAAAGACATTTTAAGGTGTATTGTGGCATTCGGTGTCGTGCTAGGAAGTCACAAACGCAAACTGATGAGATGCTAATGCGGGTAGGTCACCACCTCCCAACTCATGGCCCTGCCCCTCGCTTCCGCCCATTCTCTAAGCCCATAATTTATTTGCATGTAGAATTCTTTAATGTGGCTGAAGTCTGTTGTACCTTCGATTTGACATAACATACCGTACAGTTCAGTGACCAAATGATATCTGCTGTACAGCTTCTTCTTGGCCTTCCACACCAGAGATAATCAAATTCCAAACCCGGAGAAAGGAGAAGAAATACTCCAATACAATTAAAAATTAAGAGATATTGATAGAAATATCCTTTAGAAAAGTGAATAATATTTCTGATTAATTCATTTGCTTACAATGTCACGTACAATCGAAGATTTTGCAGCTGGGGATTCAGAAATATGAATTGCCTTAAGTCATACGTGAATTCCCACAAACGTATGGACAAGGTTTCTCCTCCCAATGCGTGCGGACTTGGGACTGCAAATCCAGTGTGTTTAGTGTGGTTTTGCCTTAAATGTTAAAAATTATACATCTCATAAGCAGAAAGGCAGATGCTGAATGCAGTCTTGTGAGCCACAATATGAAAAATAATTCATTTCTATTTCATTTTACTATTTGCTTTACGTCACACTGACACAGATACGTCTTATGACGACGATGGGATAGGGAAGGGCAGGTATTCTTCTGCGTTTAGCACCTCTAGCGGAATGTATGTAGAGTAGTGTCTGAGCTTGGCGTTGAAGGACATTAATCGTTCATTGTGCATTGGTTAGTTCGTAAATCATTAACATCTTGTTGATCCTGGAACGAATGTATCTTTAACAGTTATGTTGGACTCTATTCATTCGCGTTGGTATTTAAACTCATTTGCCTGCTTTATTCTACCGTGTTTCTCCGGAAGCTCTCTGGCTGCCAGGTTGATTATTATTATTATTATTATTACTATTATTATTATTATTATTATTATTATTATTATTATTATTATTATTATTATTATTATTATTATTATTATTATTATTATTATCATTATTATTTGTTCATTTTCAACTAATGGGATGAACTACTTCAACTATTTCTTCCCCATCATCTGGAACTGGCTTATAATCAATTTTTCATGTTCTCTTAAGATGTTCTCTTGAGAGGGCTTTGAAAAAGAGGCATCAATCCAGAAAGGAGTGAGGCAAAGCTGCAGTTTCTCCCCTCTCCTTTACAATGTTTACATAGAACAGGCGATAAATAAAATCAAAGAGGAATTCAGAAAGGGAATCAAATTCGAAGGAGAGGAAATCAAAACCCTGAGATTTGTCGATGATATTGTTATTTTATCCGGCTCTGCAAAAGATCTGGAGAAATTGCTGAATGGTATGGACAGAGTCCTGAAGGAGGAATACAAGATGAAAATAAATAAGTCCAAAACAAAACTAACGGAGTGCGGTCGAACAACGTCAGGTGATGCAGGAAATATTAGATAAGGAAATGAAGTCTTAAATGAAGTAGATGAATATTGTTACTTGGGTAGTAAAATAACTAATGATGGTAGAAGTAAGGAGGACATAAAATGAAGACTAGCACAAGCAAGGAAGGTCTTCCTTAAGAAAAGAATTTTGTTCACCTCTAGTATTGATATAGGAATTAGAAATATGTTTTTGAAGACTTTCGTGTGGGGCGTGGCATTGTATGGAAGTGAAACATGGACGATAACTACCTCAGAAAGAAAGAAAATAGAAGCTTTTGATATGCGGTGTTACAGAAGAGATGGGCAGATAGAATCACGAATGAAGAGGTACTGAATCGAATTGGTGAGAAGAGATCCATTTGGCTAAATTTGACCAGAAGAAGAGATAGAATGATGGGGCACATCTGAAGACACCCAGGATTTGTACCGTTGGTTTTTGAGGGAAGTGTAGGTGATAAGAACGGTAGGGGTAGACCAAGGTACGAATATGATAAGCAGATTAGAGTAAATGTAGGATGTAGTAGTTATGTAGAAATGAAAAGGTTAGCACAGGATAGGGTGGCATGAGCTGTATCAAACCAGTCTATGGACTGATGACTTAAACAACAACTCTTAAGATTGGCTGACATAGATTTGGTGAGATGAACGGATGTCTAAATGTAGTAGATTGTTTGGACTATAGTGTGCAGTAGTGATTAAACAATTAACACAGCCTGGCTGAGTGGCTCAGAAGATAGTGTTAGCTTTCAGAGCCCAAGTTTGTTGGTTTGATCCTGGCTAATCCGATAATATTAAAAGATGCTCAAGTACGCCAGTCTAGTGTCGGTACTTTTAACGGCACTGTAAAGGAGTGTAAAACAAACCTCTGGCACCTAGACGTCTCCGGCAACCATAAGAGTAGTTACTGGAATGTTAAATCATTAACATTACAAACAATTAGCGTAATAATTGGCAGTCACTCGTGATCTTGTATGATGGTTTTCCTATTTTCGTGGCTGATTGACGAAGTGCACACTTCATCACAACGGTGAAAAACAAATATTAGTGAGCAAACTGGTAACTGGCCATTCCGTTTTAGAAATTTCCTATGTTTGCAATAATTGAGATAGGAAATCAAAGTAAAGTATATCAGTTTACTGACATATTAAATGAGCCATAATATACTTGTTTTTCCAGGCTATCACTTGATGTTTGCTGCACACATGGGGGATTTATCTACATATTTTTCTTCGTCCCTTTTTACGTTGTAAATTTATATACTTCACTTGCATTAAACCATTTCATTACTCCTGTTGGAATTCCTGAACTACAATGCATTAATTACATTTTAATCACTCCCCCAAGCCATTTATCAGTAAATTTGTGATTCACCTTGAAGCTACTTATCTGGAGCATATTCCTGAGCTGTAACTTGACTGATACATTCGTTAGGATATGATGCGGAACAGCTAATCAGATCAGTGTTCATGAAGCCATCAGCTGTCACTTCATAGACAGGATTCTTAGTATTCGCTTGGAATATTTTCCTTGTGCCACAAATTTTGTGCGACTTCGCAGTCAAGTCACGCATGAAGCCAGCATACATCATTACCACTCCCCTACTTTACATACTACATGCTTCATGTTAAGATTACATTTGGAGATTGCATTTCAGTAGTAACGGGGCTTCAGACCAATTCACGTCAACATTGGATCTGATAATGTCTCTCATAGGTAATATGTGAAGATATCCAGGAAGTGAGGGAAATTTTCTAAGACTCGTATTTCGTTAATAGTCTTGATGAAGTACCAGCTGTACAATATTATTGGTAGACTTGAGGGATCGCTCCTCGCACATCCCTGGACTCAAGTACCAGCGTATATGATAGAATCATTTGTTTCTAAAACAGCACTTTACCATTCAATGACATTTTCTCATCATCATCATCATCATCATCATCATCATCATCATCAGTGTCTAAAGGCAGCCATTCTTTTCTGCGCTCAGCTCCTCGTTGCGTTTCATAATAGAAGCCATAATGAAGACCACGTACCAAGTCTTGAAGGTCGTCCTCGGCCTCTCTTTTCCTTGATTTTTCCTTCCAGTAGATTGGTAAGAAACGTATTATATCGCAAGATGTGGCCAGGGAATTTAGCTCCTCTTCTCTGTGTCGCTATCATTTTTCTTCTTCTTTTCCACCGCTTTTCCCACACCTGTGGGGTCGCGGGTGTGAACTGCGTCGCACATGTGGACTTGGCCCTGTTTTACAGCCGCCGGATGCCATTTCTGACGTCAACCCTATATGGAGGGATTCAATTACTATTGCGTGTTTCTGTGGTGGTTGAAGATGAGAATGTTGGGACGGACACAAAGACCCAGTCCCCGAACTAGGCCGGGAATCGAACCTGGGACCCTCTGAACCGAAGGTCAGTACGCTGACCATTCAGCCAACGAGTCGGACCATTAACATCAGTTTTCTGTTCCCTTGAATTTCTTGCAGAACGCTTTTGTTTGTTCTCTTCAAACGCCTCCAATCGTTTCAAATCCTGATCTCTGATTGTCCAAGATTCACAGCCATACAATAGCACACTCCATACAAGAGAAATCAGAAATTTCTTCCAAATTCTAAAATTTTCTAGAAAATGAAGAAAGTTCTGCAAGACAATTTATTTTCGACATTTTAGGTTTTTATTTTATTTTATTTTATTTTATTTTATTTAGTACTAAATGCAAATATTCCGGCACCCTGTTCTATAAAATCAGCCCATTAAAGACTTTTACAGATTTTTAACAAGTGATGGAGACGTGATCTTTCTGATGCAAGAAGTAATACTTAGAAAAATTAAGTAGAAATTTCAATAATTTTAAACTAACATAGAAATAGTCATATTTGCTACAAAAATATTGTAAATTATTTAATATAGGCTCTTAATCACCACCTTTTATATAGAACATGTTGCTTGTAAACAAAGGGAGAACTGAAGTTTGCCAAATTTCTGCTGCACCATGTATTTCCACATGTCAATAATTAAGAAATGAAGCATAAAATAATAAAATTTTATTCCTTTGTATGATATTTTCTTGTATCACCGTGTCGATTCCTCAGATGATATCGTAAGCAGAGTCAGTAGTTCAGTATATTTTCTTGTATCACCGTGTCGATTCCTCAGATGATATCGTAAGCAGAGTCAGTAGTTCATTCCGAAAGTCACGGTATTCTGATGGAATGTACGATTCCTGTTTCTTTATGTCAAATTTATTTTAATCTAATACCATATGGTCTACCCCCGTACAAAAGCATGTGTACTGTATCTATTTGGAGCAGAAATAGAACTTCTTCTGTAGAAGTGTCGCTTCTGCACAATAAAATATTGAATCGAGTCTGCAAGCCAGATATATAAGGTAGAGGTGATCTTTGTACACACACACGCACACATACACACAAGTCCCTCTGTTTGTAATCCCGAAAACATTAGTAACTCATATACCAAACAAGTTGAGAAGTGCTGTTTCCGTAACAAATGATTCAATTATAAGTCATAATAAAAACTGTGGGAACAGTAGACTACTTCGGAAATTGTGTTCTTGAGTTAATACAGGGTGGCGCAAAAGTCACTCAACAGTTGGTTAAAAGAAAACGAAAGTAACAGCAACCCGTTAAGTTGTTATTACCAAATGGCAATGATTACGCCTCCACGTTCGACAGATATCACACCCATGGATTTTTTTCCTATGGGGTGTCGTCCAGGACTCTGTTTATTCTAATAAGCCTCGGACCATTGCTGAAATAAAAGACCATTTCATGATTTGGGCAGTTATACCACACTATGCCATAGAGTATGTAACAGTGTTCCAAGAAGACTTCAAATATTGTATGTATTCATGCAGACGGAAAACAGTTTGAACATAAAATATAATTGTAAGCATTGTTTATATTTGTAATGAAACAAATTCAATCTTTTGTTTAAATCAGTGCTCAGTGTCTAGTGAATTCTGTGCCATCCTGTACAATAATTTGGCAATTTTAGTCAGAGAACAGGTTATACAAGTTCAAATTAATTGAAGAGGTATTCAATTTCTTTGACAATTTTAAGTTAGGCTTTAGGTAGAAGTAAAACATAATGTCAATAGGAATCGTTTATTCATTTTGAATAAACGTTATTTCACTTTCCCCATAATTGGAAGTTTGCTGGATTGACAAAACTTTTACAAACTTTAAGTTAGGTTAAATAATCATGTTCTAAAAACACAACACATAATGGAGCATTTTCAACTAAATATAACGATCTTAAAACATAATTAATTTTAATGTATATGAAATGATTAAGAAAGCTACAAAATTTCTTTAAATTTCATTTGTACTACGGTCATCTTCAATATCAAGCATGCAAACGATCCCTTACGATACTTATAGAATCTGTAGCAGCGTATAGACACACTTCAATTGTGCGTAGAGGTGGTAAAATACATCTACGGTATCCCTTGCCCAGCGGACAGTAAGAGGCATCTGAAAGAGGTCCTGGGGCTCTGAACTGGGAAGCGTGGGTCCGCCATCTGAGTCTTGTAGTGCTTCCACTTACTTTTGCCAGGCTCCTTATTTTCTTCTTTCCTACCTAAGCTACTCTGTTCGACTCTTGGATACCTCTGATCCCTTCGGTATTAAATTTGCGAGGCGTAGGGAGATTTTCATTGTTTACGTCCTTCACGGCTCTTCCGTTTCTTTTGCCGATAACTTTATTTTTTAAGAGAGGATGGCTGCCAATTTCTATCTCTCTTTAAAGAGAAACTACCGACACCAAACACACTTCGTTAATCAAAGTGAGTCCCAGGCCAAACATTTTACAGTCAATAGCAGTGAATTGATCGAATTTCGGTAGTCTATTCTTTTGTTTGTTGCAATGCGACTGACTGAATACAACATGGGAAATTGTTTTACCCATAGGAAACTATGGTATATATTTTAAAGCATCTGTTCGATATTTATTTATTTATTTATTTATTTATTTATTTATTTATTTATTTACTGGCGAATGTAGAGCTCGAGACCCTCTCTTACATTTTAACCACATTGTATTTACACCTAAAATAAAATACTTAAAATAATTAAAATAAATGGATTAAATTGAATTTCAATAAATATCCTAAGTTAATATTAACAATTGACCTAATTTAAGTCAAATTTTAAACTTAAAGTAAATATCAAATAATTAAGATCATCAAAATTAAGTAATGGGAAATGTTGAATCCTTAATTTAACGAAACTCAGAATATTCTTAAAGGCAAGTGTAAATACAGTAATGTAAGTAATACGTTGAAAATATATTTCGAGTACAATGGGGTTGTGATAATTAAATATTCCTCATCTTTAATATTGCTTCCTTAGTGAGGTGAGTTAACTTACATCCCGTCATCAATAGCATACAACAATCAATGTTAAGTTAAAATTCACTTAGGCTATATTACTAAATAGCATACTTACTACAGTGGGAATGGACAATTGTTTTAATGGATAAGAACAAAACTAAACGAGGTCACATAACTAGTTACAAACAGAGGACTGTGGCGGCATTTAGTACATTCACAGAGGTTTGCAGACTGAACGCTGAAAGGCATAACGATCTGTAATTATGATGTATGTAAGAAATTGTTACTTTACCACGAAGCAGCCCATTCGCAAGCCTCACCTGTTTCGCATTTTTTTTTTAACACGTTCGTCACTTTCCTGGAAGCTCTTACAGCGTCACGGTAATTCCGTGCTTGGAAATGGAGTAGACTGTGCCTTACCGTTCCTCAACTGTAACGTGCCGTACCTTTCAATGTCTGTACTAATTTAGCAGGGCGCTCTTTTCGACAGTCATAATCAGACTTTTAAAATAACTTCATTCCCAATGCACGTGAAAGGGTTCGAACGATTCAGAGCGAAGCGAATTGAATTATCTGTGTCGTGAGATACGCTGTACTACATACTTGTAAAGGACAGGAATCGTGCTGCCGAACCTCCTTCCTTCAAGGTGTGTTGGTGACCACGGGGCTCACAACTGAATCTGACATTGATTTCACTTACATTTGACAGGTTCCTCACTTCAGTTTTTCCTACCTGACCACTCTTGGCCAAAGCTTGTTTTCTTGTGACCCGGCCAGTAGAGGCGGAGAAAACATTATATTTTTATTCCATTAAACCCGCTGAACCAAGGAATTATAGGAATTATTTCAGAGAAAAAGCAATTTTTACCAGCCCTATTGTCTTATCAGCTAATTCTTTCCTTTATTTTCATTAATTAACAAAATTATTAGCGATAATACACACAAAATGTTGTTCGTCATAGCTAACCGATTTGTACAGCGCCACAGCAAGTAGTGGAGACTTTGCATGTGCCGTGAGGAAAGTTAACAGCGGTATATTGTTTTGCCAAGGTCATGGACACTTCAGTCGGGCACTCTCTTTAATGTATAGTAAAAAACTATTTTTAATTGTATAATCGTGCCGTAAGCTACTTCTACTTAATTGCAATACATGTGTAATATTGTTCCTTCGGCGAAAGTTTTATTGTATAGTATTGAATCAAAAATCTCAAAAATATATTATTACCGCACTGAAGTTGGTGAACTGTCAACCTTTACTTCTCTGTCAAAACTTGCTAAGAAAGCATTAAAAAAATATAGGTATGATACTGTATAGCTTTGGGCTTAAGCCGTGTCAAGAAAATAAGGTGAAATTCTTTACGTTTCGCAGAGAACTGTGCTCTGCGTCATCAGAAGGAAATCTCGACTGTCCACGAGGAAGACCTCTTTCTCACTTCGTAACTTTATGGCTGTGACAAATTTTTAACCTTTCTCTTGGACAGTCGAGATTTCTTCTGATGACGCAGAGCACAGTTCTCTACGAAACGTAAAGTATTTCACCTTATTTTCTTGACACGGCATAAAGCCAGAAACCTACACAGTATCATGTCTATAAGTACGGGCCGTGAAAGCATCAGTGGCAACATTTAAAACAATTATAGCATTTTTTTTTCAGTTTTTAAGTATACTAGCAGTTTCCCGCTGGCTCCGCCCGCATTGTACAAAGTATGTTGTTCTTCGTTACTATCCTCACGGATGTATTTGAAAAGTTCCGACTTAATGAAATAAAGCACATGATCTGCTGCGGTAATAGAATGTAATATTCTGTCAAGAAAACACTTGAAAATACATTACACAAAGATATTGAATGAAACGTTCCTTGGAACAACACAACGCGCCGAACTATTAAAAAGTCCTTCAAAGATCTTCGTCATGGAGACAAATGTACTTATAACTATTCTCATAATCTACCAATGTAAGTAGTTATTACCTCAAAAGAAAGCGCTTAATCCGCTGAGCGTTTGTAGACCAAAACGAACTCCGTACCTCAATTGGAACCAAAGATATGATTGCTTCAAAGATACAAAAAATGAAAAATGAAATAATTTGAGGAAGGTGGAAGTTAAGTGATTTATAGTACCTGATGACAAATTTGTGCACGAATACCTTTAATTTAAAACAAAAATTAAGGAAATCGACCAGATAGAATGGCCGGACTGACTGACTTTAGTTTTCATAATTTTTTCATATTTTTTTTCATAATTCCCAATCGCCGCTACTGAGTGACGCAGACGGTATGAATTTTGCAAGACCTAGGAAAATTGTCAGTTTCACGCCCTTCGTTTGGAGATATCCTTATTCTTCGCTCTTCCAACTTTGTGTTGAGAGAAGACGTCCAACTGCTTGCTTGAATGTTCGCCTGTCCCACCGTCGTCATAAGACCTGTCTGTGTCGGTGCGACGTAAATCAAGTAGCAAAAAAAAAAAAAAGAATAAATTTGTAAAGTATCTAGAAAACATGTGGTAACAGAATTATACCTAAAAAATAAACAATTCGAAATTAGTTTCGGCAGACTAAAGGACTAAGACACACATCACTTGACTAACCACCACAGATACACACAACAGTATAATTTCGTGTGGCTATTTCTAGCCGGGTGCAGCCCTTGTAAGGCAGACCCTCCGATGAGGGTGGGCGGCATCTGCCATGTGTAGGTAACTGCGTGTTATTGTGGTGGAGGATAGTGTTATGAGTGGACACAAAATAGTAAATACATTCCTTCACATTGGATTAGTGTTAGGAATGGCATCCGTCTGTAAAACAAGGCTAAGTCTACATATGCGACTCAATTCGCACCTGCGATCCCGTCAAGGTATGGAAAAAGCAGAAGAAGAAGAAGAAGAAGAAGAAGAAGAAGAAGAAGAAGAGTTAACAGGGGATTGTGCAGAGGTGTGCAGTTTGTTCGGAATTACAGAGTAACAAGTTGTTTCCGAGTCTGTTTCTTTTAATTCAATTCCTGCAATTCATGCACTCTCTATTCTCGTAAGCCTGTGGGGGTAGCGTGCCTGCCTCTTACCCGGAGGCCCCGGGTTCGATTCCCGGCCAGGTTAGAAATTTTTACCTGCATCTGAGGCCTGGTTCGAGGTCCACTCAGCCTACGTGATTATAATTGAGGAGCTATCTGACGGTGAGATAGGGGCCCACGTCTATAAATCTAAGAATAAGGGCCGAGAGGTTCCGTCGTGCTGACCACACGACACCTCGTAATATGCAGCCCTTTGGCTGAGCAGCGATCACTTGGTAGGCCATGGCCCTTCGAGGCTATTGCGCCATGGGGTTTGGTTTGGTTTTTCTATGCTCGTAAGCGCTGAATCCTCTGCAGCTATCTGAAATGTGCTATATGTGTAACCTGTCTCCTAGCTCAATCGGTGCAATGTTTTCTTTGGTGAGCTCAGTAAGCGTCCTCGAACACCATCAACATAATCTTTTACTCATTCCAGGTCTGTGTTTTCCACTATTGCTTGGGAGGAAGCCAGTTGCCTCCAGCTTTCTTCCCATCAATAAAATTGTTGGCCTGGTTGGAAATTAGGGCACACCGAATTCTCTTCTAAATCCCCGTTGTGTTTCAATTAAGAAATTTGTCTTTCAGTAAGTTTTCACAGTGAAAAGTGCTGCATATTCGTGTTATGCCTGTAAACACAGCTAACTAAATAATAATAGTAGCCAACAATAGTCGAGATAGTCAATAATCGCTTGCAGGAGTACCAGTATAGATTTTGCCAGAGCCAATGAAATCATTAAACTCAACAGGACGTTTACATTAGTTTCTAGGGGATAATTGCAACTCATTCAAATTGTAAAGGTTTATATGGATTCTCTTAAAACGATTATTACCATGATCACTTACCCAACACTGAAGAGTTGCTGTACAGGCTGATTCCCATTACTGTATAGCTTTGCAAATTTGTCCACTTTACTGTGCCAATATAATGGGCTCATTAAAAGTCTGCTCGTTGTCTCTCTTCACCAAGTTTGGGAAGACATTTCAGATGACATGTGGCGCCAGGAGGAAGGGAGGAAGGGAGGGGAGTAACTCGGAACGAAACGTCAATAGATTTTTGTGATTTCGCAAGCTATCCCACTCGAATTAATGGATTCTTCACTTTAAATGAATTGCAGTATTTCGTGAAACTGAAGTGGAATAATAATAATAATAATAATAATAATAATAATAATAATAATAAGTTTTACGTACCAATAATTACTTTTACGGTTTTCGGAGACGCCGAGGTGCCGGAATTTTGCCCCGCAGGATTTCTTTTACGTACCAGTAAATCTACCGGCAAGAGGCTGACGTATTTAAGCACCTTCAAATATAATCGGACTGAGCCAGGATCGAACCTGCCAAGTTGGGTTCAGAAGGCCAGCGCCTCGACCGTCTGAGCCACTCAGCCCGGTTAGAGTAAAACAAAGCTCTTTTCTGATTGCCTCAATTTAAAATGTGTAGACAGAGTTTTCAGTAACAGATTGCCCCTTGTGGATAGGTATGAGAATACCTTGATTTGATCACGGTGCAAGAAGCAACAAAACAGGAGAGTGTCAGTGAAACTCGTTCGTAATATACCTCATACATTTTTTGGAAAATAATTTCCCAGTGAGTGAAAAAACGCAAACAGTTGTGTATAAATGCCGTTTTGCTTCTAAACGGTATTTTCAAGCCCCTCCGTTCTCGTCCCCTTCAAGGATTTTCTAGGGATCTTGTGAGTATCAGAATTTCTCGTAAGTTTTCAGTTTCTAGGGTGCCTCAAGAATTCATGTCTATTTTCATCCATTTATGAGTAGATTATGCCCACATAACACCTGACTATCTCGATCCGATTCCGTGACTATCAGGGTGTGGAAAAAGTGGCAGAAGAACTCCTTAAAATCTCGAAAATATTCCACATGTTCTCGGCTTTCGAACCTCCGAACACGAAGCTCAGCATTGGCGTTAACCACTGCGGCCATGGAGAAGTTTTATGTGAATGTTCCTATACCGAATCATTTCAGTGTCAAACTAGTTTCTGATCATCACGGATTTATACGCATTACACGGTTCTATGCGTTTATTAATTCATTATTACGATCGCATTGCTGGTTTATCAGTGACGAATACATGTATTTCAAACCATCTGTACCTACATAAATTATGATCAGACGACAGGAAAGATATTTTCACGTCAGGTAGCACAAATTCGGTAACCCTACCGGCGAAATGTTTAAATATTTTAAACCCACGAAAACCATGACCAGCAAGTTTTAGTCCAGTACTTTGACACTAGAGGTCAGGAGCAGCCGAAATGTCCTGTAAATGAGTGCTTTCTCTCCTCTGTCCAAATGAAATGATGGAAGTGTCGTTATAGAAGAATAATCAGACAGTGACCAGGAATATAAACATCTGTAATACTTGGGGGAAAATACCGGAACCATTCCCTACTCATGGAGTATGTACGCATCGTTTAGTTAAATGAGTCCAGCATAACGTAGGGAGTGGTATTTAGAATGCATTTGTTCGCCGTCGCCAGCCCTGCGGTGTAGGGGTAGCATGTCCGCCTCTTACCCGGACGCCCCGGAGTCGATTCCCGGCCAGGTCAGGGATTTTTACCTGAGTCTAACGGCTGGTTCGAGGTCCACTCAGCCTACGTGATTACAATATTGAGGAGCTGTCTGACGGTGAGCTGGCGGCCCCGGACTAGAAAGTCGAGAACATTCGTCGTGCTGACCACCTCGTAAACAATGTATTCGACTTTATTATCAGAAATAGCCTCGTACATCTACCGTGCATAATTCCACGCAGCTACTTCAAGCGTGCACGTTTAAGCATTGGAACTCTGTATTCACGAGGAGAGCTAAGGTTATCGCTTCGAAAAATTACTGATGTGGTGCAACGTTATGTTCCGGTTTTAAGCTATGACTGAACGGTCTAACGGTAGTAATTATGTGGCGTAAGCTATCACATCTACTGTACAGCAATTACATGCCATATGTTATAGAACAAATGTGGGAAACATATTTCTATAAATTTCGGCGTGATGAGACTGTACAAAATGGTGGCGAATTGACATGTCTGCAATTGGTCCTACCCTATCACGCCTTCTGTGATACTGAGACGATGCTTTTCTTCTTATTCTTATTCTTTATTTGTTTACCCTCCAGGGTCGGTTTTTCCCTCGGACTCAGTGAGGGATCCCACCTCTGCCGCCTCAAGGGCAGTGTCCTGGAGCTTCAGACTCTGGGTCGGGATACAACAGTACTTCACCGTCGTTCGGCTCCATGGCTAAATGGTTAGCGTGCTGGCCTTTGGTCACAGGGGTCCCGGGTTCGATTCCCGGTAGGGTCGGAAATTTTAACCGTCACTGGTTAATTTCGCCAACACTGGGACTGGGTGTATGTGTTGTCTTCATCATCATTTCATCTTCATCACGACGCGCAGGTCGCCTACGGGAGTCAATTCAAAAGACCTGCACCTGGCGAGCCGAACATGTCCTCGGACACTCCCGGCACTAAAAGCCATACGCCATTTCATTTCAGTACTTCGTCCATGCGGCCTCACCTGCAATGCTGAACAGGGGCCTTACGGGGGAATGGGGAAGATTGGAAGGGATGGAAGAAGGAAGGAAGCGGCCGTGGCCTGAAGTTAGGTACTATCCCAGCATTTGCCTGGAGGAGAAGTGGGAAACCACGGAAAACCAGTTCCAGGATGGCTGAGATGGGAATCGAACCCACCTCTACTCAACTGACCTCCCGAGGCTGAGTGGGGCCCGTTCCAGACCTCGTACCACTTTTCAAATTTTGTGGCCGAGCCAGGAATCGAACCCGTGCCTCCGGGGGTGGCAGATAATCACACTAACCACTACACCACAGAGGCGGACGATGATTTTCTATCAAAAGAAAAATTGCCCTTTCGATCAATCAGGTATGCAATTATGTAGAGACTGCTATGGGGGTGGATATAGTTTGTACAGTATAGTAACATTTCGTAAAAATGATCAGAGGAATGGACTCCGCTCTACATGAAAGGGTACAGTGTTTTTGTGATGGGCGTCACTTACTGCCTCTTGTACTGCTTTTGCATTGTAAGGGGAAGCCTGTATCAAGCTGTGTGCACATAAAATTGGTGCATGATGTGCGTAAGATGCAATCAAGAGACAGTTCCTAGCAGGTTACATATATTCAAGAAAAACTGGGCGCATGTGGTCCACCCGGTAGATAAAAGTATTCCAATATGATTTTGTGAGATGCGTGTCTTGATGCACCCTGTTATAGAGGTAGGTTACTATCATGAAATCTGGGCTGGCTGCACATTGTGTGAACGTTATTACAGCATGACATCACGCGGTTGCGTAGGGACGCACCGTGCCAGTGAAAGTCGCAATGAAAACAGTGAAGGATTTAATTACGTTTACGCGCAGCTAGGTCTAAATGGTGGTTAAGTACCTCTCTTAATCGGCATTGTAATGCGCTAATCTTCCGGCCCTCTGCCAGCAGTACCGTTCACTCAGCTATCATTGTGTTCACCATACCAAACACTCATTCTTTACCCATCACACCCAGTGACCATCGTAACATACACCACTGTATATATTCACCTGAGTTCACAACTTACGATGTATTTAGACGTTTCTTTGGTTCGACTTTTGGTATTACTGTCAGGGATTGTCACTATTAGAAGAACAAATGAGCAACAGGTTCCAAAAGTGGCTTCTTATATACCGCGTACATCTTATGACAATCACGACCAATTTAAGGAATTTTGGGACACTCCGTAAGACATTTCTGCGGACCAAGTTTGCCTCGGGTCTGTTTAAGCAAATGCGTGGTAAAACGGCCTACTAGCGCCTTGGCCTACCAAGGCGACTGCTGCCCAGCCAGATGGCCTACAGATTTCGAAGTGCCATGTGGTCACTCTGGCGACATCCTCGGCCTTAGTTTGTGGCTTTCTTGGCCGGGTACACTTTCTTTCATATCAACAGCTCTTCTGTTGGTCTCACGAGGCTGAGTGAACCCCGTTCACCTCTCTGTCCATAATTTAATTCCCTGAACTGCCTGGGAATCAAACCAAGGACTTTCGTACAACAAGCAGGCATAATACCTCTTCACCACGGGGCTAGCCTGTTTAACCCGAACTAATGAATTTTCGCTACACTCAGTTGCTTCGGGTTTTCTATGTTCGTTGACTGTGTTTCCTGCTCCGCTTTCGCACTGTCCATTCGCACTCACAGCCACTTCGTGATCTCTTTAAGAATTTGTATAATGCTCCTTTGACTTGCGTGAAGTTTCTTCCTACAGTTTCTGTCTTATGTTTCCTCTATTCGAGATACAGGTAAATATTTCCTCCCTATATTATCTTGTTCCGTTACAATACGCTATGATAAATCACGCAAAGCATTGACTAACATAACAGCGGATCTGCTAAAGCACGCTAGGGATGCAGAAACAGGAACAATTCCTTCTCTTCTAAATATTTAACTTTCATGTGTTGCCCGAATTCAACCTAGAACAAGGCGGTACTAAAATGGCTAACTCCATAGGAGACTGACTTATTAATGATAATTTCTTTGTTTCAGGTACGTATACTCCATTACCTGGTTTCTAAGGACTTCCAGACCGTGTAAGTAAAAATAAATTAAATGTATAATCCTAATTTCATCTTAGATTTTTTAAATTACTAACATCGAAGTCCACATTCGAATACTAATAAATACATAAACAACATATATATGCTTATTATTATTATTATTATTATTATTATTATTATTATTATTATTATTACCACATGGCCTCAGCTGCCGTGTGCAGGCAACTTAGTCTGATGCCATTTGAGGCTGTCTGTCTGTCTGTCTGTCTGTCTGTCAATTTCGACGTTCCATTTTACTCCACGAGATAGCGGAGAAACGGATCTGTTGGGCGATCTATGGCAGAGTTTTAATTAATTAAGTGTCCTCCTTTGTGGTGTGGTGTAGTGGTTAGTTTGATTAGCTGCCAGCCCCGGTGGACTGGGTTCGATTTCCGGCTCTGGCACGAAATTTGAAAAGTGGTACGATGTCTGGAATGGGTAATCAATCTCGGGAGGTCAACTGAGTAGAGGGGGTTCGATTCCCACCTCAGCCATCCTCGAAGCGGTTTTCCGTGATGTCTCGCGTTTCCTCCAGGCAAATGCCGGGATGGTACCTACTGTAACTTAAGGCCACGGCCGCTTCCTTACCTCTTCCTTGTCTATCATTTCCAATCTTCCCATCTCTCCCACAAGGCCCCTCTTCAGCATAGCAGGTGAGGCCGCCAGACCGAGGTACTGTTCCTCCTCACCAGTTGAATCCCCCCGCTCATGGACACTGTCCTTGAGGCGGTATAGGTGAGTCCGAGTAAAAAAAAGACTCTTGGAGGGTAAAAGCATTAAGAGAGACAGAAAGAAAGTAATTTTGCCGAGTGACCATCGAATGTCTCAACACAGATCTTTTGTACGTCGACCTTGTAAAATATGGAGTTCCAAATGGACTTCCTTCAGCTCTTCAAAGATCCACCTAAGTCTGTCTGTCAGGTTTGAACGCGCGATCTTGAGATCCAGAGGCTGGAACTCTACCACTGATTCACGGTTAGATTAGAAACTGCTTAAGTGTAAGAAGGAGCATAGACAGGAAAGTGTACAGGATAAATAAATCATCTTGCTTTCAATCGAATTTCCTGTTCAAAGCTGAGCGGCAACAAGAGGATAGTAAACATAACTGGCTTTGCCAGGATTACGATCTTCAGGTAGATGATATACAGCATGCTGAAGTCTCGATTCCACGCTGTTCACATTATATTCAAGAGCCCGTGCCCGACAACCAGAGAACAAGAGCGACACAAGTCGCTCGGCTCTGTGGGCGAGCTCATTGCTGAGAACCTATACTTAGTTGCTATGAGATTTATTTAAATTTCTTCGTCACTGTATATTGGAAGTGTCAGTTATAGACAGCTGCTCTTGTGGTGTATGAAGAATGTTCTTCTAGGGTCCTAAAGAGATCTCATACATATGCGATGTAGAAAACATATTCTGAAAAGTTCTAACACGAGCCAGTCGTAGAATATAAGCTCGGTTTATTAACGTAGGTGAAGTGACAAATCTGTTCTACGAGCCTTATCTGGGATGGAGAAGTCGAGAATTATTAACTTCTAAGACATTCCGGCCCACGCAGTAAGAATATAGGTTATCATCACCCTCCCCATATCCATAATAAACTAGCTGTTGTACCCAGAATCGATCTAAGATAACGATGGGCCCGCCGGCAACTAGAGAGTGGTGAGGTGGTGGTGTAGGGGGTGGGTGTCGACCTTTAGGTGTGTATATTTGTGGTGATGTAGAAACCAAAATAATTTTCAGCGTTTGACATTCTTCTTCCTGTACGTTTTTTCCTAACGGATTGAGGTCTGATTTGATTAGTTGATTTGGCTCAGTTCTATGACAGGATGCCCTTACTGACGCCACCACTGTGTGGAGGTAAGTATTCAATACTGCGTGTTCCTTTAGTGCTTGGTAGTGCAGTGTGGTGTTTGTAAATGAAGAGAAGTGCGTTAAAACAGTCAAAAGCATCCAGTCCTCGAATTGAAGGAATTAGAGTAATTAACCATACGCGATTAAAGTCCCGGGCCTGCTCGGGTATCGAAACCGGAGCGTTCACAACAGAAAGTCAGAACACTGACCATTCAGCCAAGGAGCCGGACATATTAGCTCTCTCTGTAGGTCAGTAGCAATATGTCGACCTCTCCACCCCAAGATCGTGAGATAATCGTATCCACGGAGACTGAAAAAGAGGATCAATTCGTCACTCCTTATTGTACGATGTCAACAACAACTACTTCAAATGCCACCGAAATGAGCTCAGAAATCTAGTATGCTATCATCTGAGTCACTCGGCTGGGCCTTACAATATTCACAACTGTATGTTTTTTCTCTTCGTCTTCTTCTAACTCACCATCAATCTCTTTCACTTCAATAATGGTTCTGTGCCTAGTCTTTTTTTTTTTTTTTTTATACAGATTTTGTCTTTCTCCATTTTCCATTACTCCTTTAACTATCCTGCTAATCACCAGTGTTTTTCCTCTTTGTTGGTGGAAGGCCGAATTGTCGCTCTGACGCCATGTTTCCATGTTCTTTTGAATGTGCTATTACTTTCACCTTATAAGCTGCCTCTGTGGATCCGTGGTAGAGTGTCGGCCTCCGGATCCCAAGATAGCGGGTTCAAACCCGGCAGAGGTAGTTGGATTTTTGAAGGGCGGAAAAAAGTCCATTCGACACTCCATGTCGTACGATGTCGGCATGTAAAAGAACTCTGGTGATACATTTGGTATTTACCCGACAAAATTAATTAAATCTCAGCCATAGACGCCCAAGAGAGATCCGGTTTACTCTGTCTGCCATCTAGCGGACGTAGAGTAAACCGGAAACGGTAGCTGAGGCCATACGATTATTATTATTATTTCACCTTATAGTCTGCACTAATTTTTTTTTTTGTTCCTAAGATGAGGACGCTACCGAATAATAACACCTTCACAAATCACTCGCAGGCTGAAGTAGGAGTTCTTCGACAAAGTAAACAATTCACTAACATAGTAAGCACCCTTCCTCCTCACAGCTGGGAGAGCCCACTTAAAAAATGAACTGTCACGATCTCCTGAAAATCAGCCGAGTGCAAATCTATGGCCTGAAAATTGTACGTGATTGCAAAGTGGCAATTACTATTGGTGTCTCCTTGAAAATTTCTATAACTTGACCATACATGCTTGGATTTGTAGCATGTGAAACGAAACAATTTCCTGGAAAACAGGACGTTTCATGATGACCTTATTAATACACAACCTCAGCATTTTCCAGGAATTAATATGAGAAATAATAGAAAGCCATATTCTACTGATGGTGGGATTTGAACCCACCTACTCCCGAATGCAAGCTTGTAGCCACACGATCCATACTGCGTAGCAAACTCATCCTGTGTAATTGTTACAACAGTCGTAGTTTACCTCCTCGCGGCCTTTCCTTCTGGGTCTCTCTTTCCCTTTACTAACGAAGATCTTTAGTTTTGAAGGAAAACTGTTATGGTCCGCCTCTGTGTTGTAGTGGTTAGTGTGATTAGCTGACGGGTTCGATTATCACTTCTGTCACAAAATTTGAAAATGTGGTACGAGCCTCGGAAGGTCAACTGAGTAGAGGGGGGATCGATTCCCACCTCAGCCATCCTCGAAGTGGTTTTCCGTGGTTTTCCTCTTCTCCTCCTCCTCCTCCAGGAAAATGCCGAATTGGTACCTGACTTAAGGCCACGGCCGCTTACTTCCCTCCTCCTTGTCTATCCCTTCCAATTTTCCCATTTCCCCACAAGGTCCCTCTTCAGCGTAGCAATGAGGCCGCCAGGGCGAGGTGCTGGTCCTCCTCCCCATTTGTATCCCCGACTCAAAGTCTCACGGCCAGGGACACTGTCCTTGAGGCGAAAAAGGTTGGATCCCTCGCTGAGTCAGAGGGAAATACCAACCCTTGATGGTAATCGATCAAGAAAGAAAGAAAGAAAGAATTTTTTTTTCTTTTTGCTATTTGCTTTACGTCGCAAAGACACAGATAGGTCTTATGGCGACGATGAGACAGGGATGGGCTATGAGTGGGAAGGATGCGGCCGTGGCCTTAATTAAGATACAGCCCCAGCATTTGCCTGGTGTGAAAATGGGAAACCACGGAAAACGATCTTCAGGGCTGCCGACAGTGGGGTTCGAACCAACTATCTCCCGAATACTGGATACTGGCCGCACTTAAGCGACTGCAGCTATCGAGCTCGGTGAAGAAAGAAAGAAAGAAAGAAAGAAAGAAAGAAAGAAAGAAAGAAAGAAAGAGTTACGTTGAAGAAATGGTCCAGAATATGATATTCTCCTTGTACTGTGGTCGGCGAGCTTCCTTCAGCACTGAATTATTACTCCTATTCAAATAATACATCAGAGAATATTACTCATAATCCAAGATCTGTGTATGTCTGGCGACGGTATAAAGTCGTGTAATGTCTGACCGAGTAGCTCTGACGGTAGAGCCCAGGCCTTCTAAGCTAAAGTTGGTAGGTTCGATCCCGGCTCAGTTCGGTGGCAAGTGAGGGTGTTAACATACGCCACACTCGAATAGGTAGTTTTACCTGCACGTCAAATAACTCCCGTGAGACAATATTTCGGCTCCTCGGCGTCTACATAAGCCGTAGAATTAGTTAGTGGGATGTAAAACCATATTATTATTATTATTATTATTATTATTATTATTAGTCGTGTAATATTCCGGGACAAGTGATGAGGTTATAGCAGGCCTAGTAGACGGCAAATAATCCGTACGAAATTAGTTTATATTTTAAGGGAAATCACATAATAGTGATACATTTTGCTATGTAACGAACACGTGTACTGTTTGTATTTCTATTTATATGTGTTATTCAAAGGATTCTATAATCATGAAATTAAATGAATATTATCTTTATGAGGTGAGCAATCACTGTCCGACACTATCGTTCTGAATGGTCTGGTTATCATGCTTCGGTTCATAGGGGCCCAGGTTCGACTCTTAGCAAGGGATTTTAGCTGAATCTGGTCAATTCCTCTAGCTCTGTGTCTGGGTGCTTGGGTTAGCTTTAATAAACATGTATTCATTTACGCACAACAAACTAGTGTAAAAACACTCAATAGTGAAATCATCCTTCCACGTAGGTTTGCCATCAGGAAGTGCATGCATCTAATTGCAAAAATATGCCAGATCTACATATAGTGCTGGCCTTGAACTAACTGGGATAGGACTGGAAGGAAGGAAATGAGATAGCAATTATTAAATCTTCCTCTTGATCCAGAGTTCAAACAAGTAAACTGCTCAATACTTTCTTCGGTCTTCATGGTTTTTTTTGTGTTGATCGCAATTTGGTAAGTTCTTAAAGTAGTCGGCGAGGATGGTACAGTTTTCCTCGTTTGAGGTCGCCAATGTACCGTCCTTTCGCTGAAAGCATAGCAACGGAGGTTTATAGCCTTTTTATTAGTACTGTGTTCTTTTTTATTTAGTCAGTTTACCGTTCAGATTTGGTTTCTCTCACGGACTCAGCGAGGGATTCCACCTCTGCCACCTCGAGGGTAGCGTTCTGGAGCGGAGACATTTGGTCGGGGATATTTTTTTTTCCTCTTTGCTTTTCGTCGCACCGACACAGATAGGTCTTATGGCGACGATGGGACAGGAAAGGACTAGGAGTGGGAAGGAAGCGGCCGTGGCCTTAATTAAGGTACAGCCCCAGCATTTGCCTGGTGTGAAAATGGGAAAACCACGGAAAACAATTTTCAGGGCTGCCGACAGTGGGGTTCGAACCTACTATCTCCCGAATACTGGATACTGGCCACACTTATGGTCGGGGATAAAAATCGGGAAGAGGACCACTACCTCTCCCAGGCGTCCTCACATGCTATGTTAATCAGGGTCGTTGTGGGGCATGGGAAGTTTGGAAGGGATATTCAGGGAAGAAAGCAAGCGGCCGTGGCCTTAAGTTAGGCACCATCCTGGCATTTGCCTGGAGAAGAAGTGGGTAACCATGTAAAACGACTTCGAGGATGGCTCAGGTGGAAAACGAACCCCTTCTACTCAGTTGACCTCCCGAGGCTGGGTGGACCCCGTTCCAGTCCTCGTAGCCTACCACTTTTCAAATTGCGTGACACAGCCGGAAATCGAATCCGGGCCTCTGGGAGTGGCAGCTTATCACACTAACCACTACCCCACAGAGGCGGATATTATTATTATTATTATTATTATTATTATTATTATTATTATTATTATTATTATTATTATTATTATTTCCTCCGTTGAGCGATTTGAAGAAGTGGATATTAGAATTTTATTCGACAGAAGTTCCTTAACGTGCTGGAATCTTCACATTTACACTCAGTTCTGAGGATCGTGATATCCGAGGAGGCTATTGTTCAGTTGTCTCCATCTCTTGCAGTCCTCGGCCAAACGTGCTGCACCAACCCAGTTACATTCTTAATAATTTTCAACCATCGAGTGGGAACTCGTCCACGATCGCTCTTGCCTGGAACATTTCCAAGAATGATCAGTTTTTCTATGTTGTAATTCCCGTGTCACATAGTAAGGTACGTCCAAAGTATTGTAAAACTCTGTTTCCATATTGATGATAATATTCTGAGGTTGAGCTGGTTTGTAAAGAAACCATTGGTGTGAAATGCTGTCCACGGTATGCGTAACATTCTTCGCCACCTCCACATTTCAAGAGAATAGATTTCCTTCAGATCTGTAGCGCGAATAGTCCAAGATCCAGCTCAATAGAGGAAAACTGGAAATACCTGACGGGATATACCCACATTTTAGGAGGTAGAGCGATCCTTCCATAAATGGGATAAATTAGCCATTACTTATTACATTTAGGGTCATAGATGCGCTTCTCTTAACCTTCTTTTAGTCGCTCACGGAGATTTCCTCCGGGCCGATTACATTTTGCACGGTACTGGACTTCTCAGTTGAACTGTTGGTCTCCCCACCCCTATACCTTTCTCCTTGTTCATTTGGACTCGTCCTGTCAGCATTTAGGCGCGATCGTGCATCCTGTGAGCGAGTATGGGGTCATTGTTGTGACAAGTGACATCACCTGGACGTTTCCTCCGTGTGCAAATAAGCAAAAAACCTTTTTTTTTAGTGCATATTATTTATTTTCTAGGTCGATAACTTTGTTGTTCTGTTCTTCTAAACGTATTTTAGAAAAATATTATTTCATATCTCATATGATGTGATCGTCGTAGGTAATATCATAAGACCATTCGTCACAGTTAAGGTCTACGGTATTCTGATTTTAGATCAAACAAACTGTGTAAGAATAACCTACTAATAATTAGAAGGGTTTCTTTTAATTATACCGAAGAATACTGCAAACGAACATGCCAAAACAACATCTCAAAGGACGAAAATTACGCGCATTTTTAGCCCCGGAGGTTACCTCCGTGCGCGACTAGTAACGTAATAATTTTCGCGCGACTAAAGAAGGGTTAATCTCAGGAACACAGCTGCCTGAACTGGAGATGACTGAGCCAATGTATTATTCTATTTTTATACAGTGGCATAGTGACATTAGGTGGTGTGGGGGGTGCAGGCAATGTCTAATTTATCCGTTAATATCACCTGTATCGAAACATTGTACATGATAAATGCTGTGAAAAATATAATTTCCAGTCTTTATTGCCACGTGATTTACCATATGAGTATTTTTTGAAAACTTACAATTATCCCCGAAAAAAGTACATATCAACAATAAGAAAATCTAATTTCGAATTGTTTTCGTCTTATAAATTTTTACCACACGAGCTCCATTATACTGTATATGCATGAACTTAGTTCCTTGTGCCCAGAGAATCAGTCACTTTTCAAAAAATACTGTAAATAACATTACAATGAGTCATATTAAATGAGTTATGTATGATTTGCCCTTCTGCTTTCATTCAATTCCGCTAGATAACATTACTGCTGTATTTCTACGGAAGCTAACCCGTCAACGACGGGTTCAACAGGTAGCTAAGCGTAACATTTTAAGTGCCACCAACCTCAAGAGGGCTTGAACCTATTATCCTGGGATCAGGACGCTAACAACTAATCAAATGCATCGTTAAATTCAGCAGAAGAATTTAATAATTAATGTTACTGGTTTTTACGTTCCACGAACTACTTGTACGGTTTTCGGAGACGCTGAGGTGCCGGAATTTAGTCCCGCAGAATTTATTTCACGTGCCACTAAATGTACCGTCATGAGGCTGAAGTATTTGAGCACCTTCAAATACCATTGGACTGAGCCAGGATCGAATCTGCGAAGTTGAGGTCAGAAGGCCAGCGCCTCAACCGTCTGAGCCACTCACCCCGGGAGCAGAAAAATTTTAAGTGAAGCGTGCTTGCTTTATGTTCTGTACTTGACCGTGTTCATGGGCAATATGCAAGGTACGAGGTGAGGAACGCAACTTCATGCCTCTCTCTGCTATTAACTTGTACCGTTGTTGCACACAACGAGCCGTGCTCCACGCTGAATAGCTCGTACATTACGTTCACCTGTAGTACAAACTAAAGTTTATGTGACGATATTTGTTCCTGAAGGTGTCTGGCCGACTCTCATCAGGTCATCTACAGGCCTTATTCAGGTCGAAACGTCTCTTCATCACAACACTTTATGTGGAGACATCGAACTTGCCAAACAGCTCACCTCATGGCCTACAAATTTTAACATACGTCGTTAATTTTTTTATTGCCTCGATATTTTTGTACAGAAATATATAGCGCGGGGGGGGGGGGGGGCAAAGGCGGCCCTTAGCTTTCACTACTCCTACGAACTTCATGGCCTATACGAAGACCGCTCCAAAATGCACCAGAAACTTCAGCTTCTCGGCAATTTATAAGATGATTTACCATGATAAATGAGCTAAGAAGACACTAAAAATGCATGTTCGTTTCCTTGACCATAAACAAAAATTATGGAACCAGCCAACAGTGCAAAATTAAGTTTCAGTTCTTCAACTTCACTACTGTCAATTTTACATTTCTGCCACTAATTTTCGGGAACTGCGTGGTCGAGGAGGTGAAAGCCTGCTCATTTTCACGGACGTGTGGTCAATTAGTGGCAGAAAGTCGAGAAATTTAGAGACAAGGCTTCCTCTTCTGGAGTGGTACATGGCCTCAGGGTACATTCGGCCTACTTAACGTCAGAAATAAGTACCAGGTTAATTACCTGGAGGTAAAGGCAGTCCGATATTGAGCTAACTACTCTATTCCACTTACTGCCACGGACAGTGGAAGCCATTCCCTTCCACTCCTTTAAAAGTCTTCATGCCCTGTTCGTAGATTTCTTTGCTCATTGCTGATTTTTATCACTAATTTTAGCGCACAATAACGAAATTAACAAACTGTGTGGCTACTCTCCTTTATCGCACTTAGAACTGAGTCGTTAGATGTAAAGACGACAGCAAGAAATCTGCCATATAGTCATGTGTATTTACAGTACGCTTGGTTGTACATTGTATCAAACTGCACAGTACCTGCTGAAACATTCCCATCCCCCTGGCAGATGCGAGAAGAAAGAATTTTTTTACAATTTGTTTTTCGACGCACCGACACAGACGATGCGATAGGATAGGTCTAGGAGTGGGAAGGAAGCGGCCGTGGCCTTAATCAAGGTACAGCTCCAGCAATTGCCTGGTGTAGAAATGGGAAACCACGGAAAACTGACAGTGGGGCTCAAACCCATTAACTCTCGGATACAAGATCACAGCTGAAAGTTCCTAACCGCACGGCCAACTCGCCCGGTAAAGAAGAATTCATTAAGAAACGTCGGATTTCTATAAGCAAATGTTCAAGCTCTCATCCATCCCTGTAATCGGCGTATTAATAGGTGCCCGAGGAACCATACTTGTCAACGTTTGCACTATCTTTGGGCTGAATGTAGATTTAGTCTATAACATCGCCATTATTACTCTCAAGAATTCAATCGTGATCTTCGAGAACCACGCTCGCGGACCTCAGATAAATGATTGACATGCTTCACTCTTTTGCCTACTCTTACCGTATGTAACTTCATATTAATCTCGTGTAGAGCTAATCCATTCATCTACATCTGTTATTGTCATTCAGATATTCTTTGCCCTTGGGAAACCTGAAGCTGTTGCGGGAAGATTGTATAATAAAATAAACTCAATATAAGAAATGTAGACAACAATGAATTTGAAATAGCCAATGTTTACTGATGATTTTATAGTAAACATTCAGTAGGTGTTTTATATTATCTGAATCCCTATTTTGTTTCTTCTTTCTTCAAAAATTACACAGCCCCTGCCTAGGAATTCCTGTGACATTAAGCCCTTACTTTTCTGACTGGTGGAAAAATATTTCGTCTTTTTGAATTCGGTGTCTTGAAAGTACAAAATCAGTGTGACACTAGATTTGGTATTATAGAAAATTAATTTGGAGACTAAATTTTAAATAAATAGCACCAAAGCGAAAAGTCTGGCGATTTTTCAGAAAATTATGTGCTTAATATGAAACTTTCTTAGAAAGATAGAAGGAACTCTCTCTTCTGGAACTTAATGTCATTTTCATTATAATTATCTCGAATAAGAAGTGTCGGTTTTAATTCCAAATGCCAGTAAGTGCGGGATTCCTAAAAAAAAAAAATCATTATTGACGTAACGTTGTCGATTTCTTTAAGTTGAGTAATGAGTTTGTTTCCGAGTTCCGTTTTCGGTTACCAAGCAAAAACTGTTCGCAATAATAAATTAAAGAAGTTTAATAGTTTCGAGTGTGGTAGTGAATAAGTGCCTAACTCTTTTTAAGTGCAGTGAAAATATGACTGATAGAATTAACAGACATTGGAAAATTTTGGTCCGAAGTTGCATCGTATCACGATGCCAATGGGGGAAAACTATTTCGATGAAATAATAAAAATTACGCTATCTGGCTTTTCTCTTCTACACTCAAACGCGGACATGGATAGATTCTTCATCCAAGTAAATGTAACAAAAGCAAGATACAGAAGAATGTTGAAAATAAAAATATTATATTCTGTTTTGATAATCAGATTTCATCTTAGCAATGAAGGAAGATGTCACAATTATGATTTGCCTAAGAACGAAGCGAAGAAAATTAAACCTATAGAAAGCTACAGTTCACAAGAAGCTTCATTCTCAAAGGAGGCGGCTGTCACAGACGAGAACGACTCAGAGGAAGACGATTGGTAAAAGGGAGTGCAGTACCCATGTTTTATAAAATGTAAGTTCTGGTGCTTTTTTGGTTGATGTTTTGACCAAGGATATTGGGCTCTTTCTCATTATTCCAGTTACCAATCTTGTAACAAAATGTATCATCCTTAAAACGAACACATTTTGTTTACTTTTATTGGCATTATTTTTTTTGCATATCCATGTTCACATATAAGCCTAACTTGCAATGAAGGACGTCATGATTTTTTTTTTTTTTTTTTTTTTTTTTTGCCAGTTATGACTATGTCGTCGTTACACCTCGAAATACCGCTATGAGACAATGTTGTCGGGAGTAATACTGGCCTGCAGCACAAGTATCACGAGGAACTATGTAATAGTGAACCTTGGACGATAGAACATTAATTTCTTGTCAAAGTTCTAAGCTGAAATATAATCACATAACGGTTTTTCTAGATGCAACTACGATGTGTTGTTAAAAGTTACATTATGTCCAAGTTTTCTGTTCCACTACATTCTGTAAGCTTATTGTAGTCAATAAATTAACACGATAGACACTAGCTGCGGTGTTATTTAAATTTAGACTCCATATGACTGGTAATGAAAGAAATGAAAATCCACAGCCTGTTTCGAGTTTCAACCGGGACAGGAATGGAATGTATGAAGCTGTCATCTATGGACGAGGATAGGAACTGTGCCGGCTGCCGAAGTCTGAAGCACTCCTCTGTCGTATTGATTAATAACTGATAGATGAAATTAAATATTAGAGAGTGTAGCTGGAATGAAAGATGACAGGAAAAACCGGAGAACCCGGAGAAAAACCTGTACCACCTCCGCTTTGTCCAGCACAAATCTCACATGGAGTGACTGGGATTTGAACCGCGGAACCCAGCGGTGAGAGGCCATCCTAGCCACGGAGGATTGTTGACTGGTGCAATGTTATCCAAAAAATCAAACATGGCTGTGTCGTTGTCACGGCTACAGATTTTAACGCAGAATACGTACCACGTTATTTTCTTTTTTTTCTTTCTTTTTTACAATTTGGTTTACGTCGCACCGACTCAGATAGGTCTTATAGCGACGACGAGATAGGAAAGGCCTAGGAGTAAGAATGAACTGACCGGGCGAGTTGGCCGTGCGCGTAGAGGCGCGCGGCTGTGAGCTTGCATCCGGGAGATAGTAGGTTCGAATCCCACTATCGGCAGCCCTGAAAATGGTTTTCCGTGGTTTCCCATTTTCACACCAGGCAAATGCTGGGGCGATATTTAAGGGAAGAAATTGTTCTCAATTCTTCACACTACGATTTTCACCGTATGCTTGTACAAATCAGAGACACGCCACACGACACCTCAGAGGACACGTTACCACGCTGAAGTTCTAGTTGTTAGCAGCACGCATGTCGATTTTAGTACCTCAAGATGGCGGCGTTATTGCATCACCCGATGACGTCACACCGAGGTTAGACCCTTCTCGCTAAGATACATTGGTTCTTCTTTACATAGAGTTATTGAATACTGTCATCGCACGTCGAAATTAATTAGATTTTAAAACTTCCATCTGTTCGGAAACTCGACATATTTCCCGCCAAAAACATAAGCGGAGAAGGTCGTGTACGGTTTGAAGCGGTTTTAGGAATTTTAAACTGAGGTGAAATATTAGGGGGAAAAAATTGGTGGTCGGCTGTTACTATTGTAACCGCCGTAAGGTACTGAGTGTCCGTAGATTTACTTAGTTTGCCGAATCCTAATCAAATCTTTCTTTCCCATTATTAGATCTCTTATTATATACAACTGACCTCGACGACAGCTAACCTCCAACTGAGTGCGCGAGTCAACACAGCGCCATCTTATAACAGAGTATGCGTGTGACGTCACATATTTAGCACACATTTTGTCTTACTTTGAAGCGCTGTTTTATGAGAGCTATCAGATTTTGATTTTTCTTACAACAAGTAGTCTCCGCTTTTATTTGTCAGTTGAGACGTTTAACATAATCGTAAGTGAAATACTCTCGACGACAAACGCTTTGTACCCAAAACTAGAAGCGTCTTAAAATGTTTCTTTCCATGTGCCCACTGTCGAGGAACATAAGTCTACGTTAAAAGTGGCCGTTTACATTATAACGGACACTGGGTCCGAATGCGTTAATATGACTCCGGTTGAGGACGACGGCTTAAACGTTGCGATATAAAAACAGAAAACAGGGAGACCTACATGTTTTAGGTTAAGGGCCTCTCAGACGCCTAAGGTGACACGGAATCCTTTAAACCTCGAAGCTGTTGTTGGGAGCTTCTTGTGTCTTCTTGGCCTCGTGTCAGGCGCCTGGCGGCCCGCCCCCGCCCGCCAGACACGTGCCTGATACTTCCTCTGACTGTCGTGCCTACTGATCAGCCGTCCACGACCTAAGTTCCGCCCGCTCTGCTCTTTAGGGAGGCTTCTTAGGAGACACAATTCATGCGACAACTGGAGAAAGCATGAAACTAGATTAAAATTAGAATTATATATTTTATACTTTCTATGGAAAACGAAATTTTATTTTTCTCTCTTTCGTACTAATATTGACGTCCCGTAATGCTGGAACAACTTTTAATGACGCACTATCCACCAGCGTCTTCGAAAGGTGTGGGAATCCAACTTATAAACCCGTGCCACACTGGAGCGAAATGCTGGCAATTTCCAGATTAAAAATGCCTAAAGAACTCGAATACTTCATTCTTAAACAGTTTTCATGAACTCTTCAAGCGTGCAATATGTCTTTATGAAAATGAAACGACAAAACTAATTTTTTTGCTATTTTGCTTTACTTCGCACCGACACAGATAGGTCTTATGGCGATGATGCGACGGGAAAGGCCTAGGAATGGGTAGGAAGCGTCCGTGGCCTTAATTAAGGTACAGCCCCAGCATTTGCCTGGTGTGAAAATTGGAAACCACGGAAAACCATCTTCAGGGCTGCCGACAGTGCGGTTCGAACCCACTATCTCCCCGATGCGAGCTCACAGCTGCGCGCTTCTAACCGCACGTCCAACTCGCCCGGTGACACAAACTAAATATTAAGAATTTTCTTTATAATATTTTAACATCAGACTGGGAACGTCCATAGCTCAGTGGCTCAGTTTCGAATCGCGATCGATTCCAAGTTGAAATTTTGTTACTTTGTTATTCACATATCGATCTTTCATTAGATACAGATGCAGGGGTTTGTGTAGGCCTATTGGGCAATGAAACACAGGAAAGTGTCTTAGAAAACTTAAGTCAGGACACCAAACGCTTCTAGATATAAAATTTTTATTTGCATCTGTTACAGTATTTAATGTTCCAGGTACCAGGCTCAATCTTGTTTGTCAACAGCGTCTTGCATTTGTAGCTGGTGGTGATTGTTTTAAGAGGATAAGAGGAAGTATACCAAGGCAAAACACCTCTATTAACACTAATGTGGGAAAAAATGGAAGGGTTCGTCATTTTGGAAAATGAAGTTATCGGCCAAAGAAAGACAAGGACCACGACGGGCTTGAAAATTAAAGAATCTCTAGGATTCGCAAACCTAATACCGTCGGAGTCGGTAAAAGGGCAAGAGTTGACCAAGGTAGGTCGGATAGGATGGATGGATGGATGGATGGATGGATGGATGGATGGATGGATGGATGGATGGATGGATGGATGGATGGATGGATGGAAAGTGAGGAGCATATGTAGCAGCATTTGAAGCAATTGCCGTGGCCTTCCACAAATTGGCACGTCTATTCATGAAATGGATGTCGACCATCCCTTTGTTAGAAACTGTGTGAGATCCCATGGCATTCGTTTGAAATGCCACTACATATACGAAACGCTGACATCCAATGCTGAGTTCGTACCTTGGAAAACTGAGCATGAAAAACGTCGTAATGTTTGGCAAATGTGATTTCGCCTTATCTTACAGACGGCTGTTTACCGGGTCTGTGTTTATTAGGATCTTTCTCCTTGTTTCCTTGTCCTTTAGCCACCCTGAAGGTTGTACCTATAACTGTGGAACAATTTGTATATAATACGAATGTTACTTTTCATTATTTTGGCGCCCATCGTGTCGGCGCCCCAAGCTGCAGCCCGCCTGGCCATGTCTCTAAATACCAGTGGTTATCTCGTACTGAGATGGAACTGATTGAAAGGCCACGCTAGTACAGTTCATTGATATTATCCAGTATAATTCAATGCCATGCTGCGAATATCGCTGTCTGTTAAAAAGCTATGTCCTCTGCTTGCTAAACTAACATTTATGTTCGCCATTTGTCCACGGATCTTGGTCGTTTAATGTCTTCTGTTTATGTTGCGTAGCTAATCCAGACTAAGGTTACGTCGCGTGTCCACTCCTCATTGCTTCTATTTATACTACGGTTATATAATACACTCGTTAGAGTGTGATCTCACCAATTAGGAAGATATAACTCTGTATTCTAATCTCGTTTACACGTTTCCACTGCTCATTTAGACGAATGACGGATAGCTCGAAACTGTGAAGAGAGTGTACTCTAACTTAAAGACTTCGTCCCGACTAACCCATATGTCAGATGTACTGGAAATGATTATTTTAAGAAATAGTTAAAATGGGTAGGAATTCTTTCTTAACGCTGATCATAGGAAAGGGATAAGAAATCCGACGCTTTCAAGGATGAAGATACCAGCAAAAGAAAGAGAAGGGGAACGAAGGACATGGAAATAGAAGACGCCCTACGCAAACCTAATAATGTCGGGGTCGGAAGAAAACCGGAATTGAAGACAGTATGCCAGATATGAAATATTGAATTGAGGCGCTTGGAACATGAAAGCATTGGTAGACTCAGCGAAAGGCCCCATTGTTACCAACCCGCTCTCCTTACTTGAAAACCCCTGGAGTAAGATATGCCGTGGATTATTTACCACTCCTACCCGAGAAGGGGGCGGGGAGAAGAAGATTAAAGACATCGGCAATGAAACAAGGGAAGGTCCACGAAGGACATTAAAATGAAAGACACCCTAAGCCCTGCAAACAACAGAAATCAGATAAGATGAAAGGGTGACGCTTGGTACAGTTAAGTGGTATGCCATACTCAGGTAGGTGTCTCATGGTCGCCAATTCACTTTCCCTAGTGTCCGACTCCATGGCTAAATTGTTAGCATGCTGGCCTTCGGTCCAAGGGTTCCCAGGTTCGATTTGCGACAGGGTCGGGGATTTTAACTTACACTGGTTAATTCTCCTGGCTCGGGGGCTTGGTGTTTGTGCCTTCTTCATCGTTAGAAATCATCCTAGGTGGGACCTCATTCTCACAGACACGCAGGTCGCCTATACGGTGTTTTACTCGAAGGACCTGCTCCAGGCCTCTTCGGAGGCCACACGCCGGTATTACTCTCCCAAGCTTAGATCCTTCCTTGGAGTTACCTCTTAGCACTGGTAGAGGATATCGTGGATGTACTGTGTAGTACCGAGCTGCTCCGTCTGTCAAAACATTCCAAACATATTTTTTTACATACGGAAAAGTCGCGGTTGAACTGGTCCGACGGTTAGTTGGCACGTAGAGACAGGAATTCCCGAATAGGTAAATCTCACCTCCCACCGCTCAACAACTGCCAGTTCTCAGAGTTAGTCGTTTTTAAGGGATGTAAATATTCAAGAGGTGACAAGACACAATCGGGTAAAAAAGAAGTGACGATCCTAACCTAACCCAAAGGCCACTACATATATTTACTACAGTATATTGCCCTGCCTTCGTTTTGGTATTTTAGCGTCAGATCAGTTCGACCTCACTAATTGATTGATCTCCAAATTCTTATAACCGTTGGACCAATTCGACAATACCCGATGTATTCTGTCGCCTCTACCCACACAGGGGGAGCAAACACTAATATTCTGCTACTTTCACCTCAGTCTGTTGGGGTCACGTGTCCGAACTATGTCGCACGTGTAGGCTTGGCCCTGAATCCGGATATCATTTCTGACGCCAAACCAATGTAGGAGGATGCATTCTTCGCTATTATGTGTTATTTTGTGTTTGATTGTTGGTAGCGTTGTGCTGAAATCACTTGCTGAGTTCTTCCAGATAACTTGTATGATGGGTGAAATGGGAACGAGTGCGTGAATGTGCATATTTTCCGAAAAATAAGAAATGTATTTGTTAGTGACAGATTGATACTGCAATTTCTAATTTTATTATTACTGTCGTTATTTTTATAATGATTCTAGATCTTCAGTTATATTACAACTTATTACAAACGTTTCAGTCTGTGAAATACAACACTTATAATTTTTCATTTTATACAGGTACTTTTATAGCCTTCTAAGTGTTATATCGGTGTTCGACAGATTGAAAAGCTTATGTTATGTTAACTGAGACCACAAGGGAAAAGAATGGCTTAATTAAGAAATCATTGTCATGTTGTACATTCTCAAATTATTTCCATTTTTACTGTCTCCAAGCTACTACTTATTTGATTCAATTTTTCATGGTTGGTTGAAATTTTTAGTATTTCTTTTACATAAATGTATAAATGTATAATTTTAATGCTGTGACTGATTGTACGTGTGTGCCCTAACTTCGCCACGAATAAAGGAAAATTAATTAACAGACCGTTAAGGCGCTGGCTTCCTGAGCCTAAATTTGATCCTGGCTCAGTCAGAAAGTATTTGGAGGTGCTCAAATACGTCAGTCCCGTGTCGGTAGATTTACTTGCACATAAAAGAACTCATGTGGGACAAAATTCCGTCATCTCCGTAAAAGCACTTAGTGGGAAGTAAAAAACAAATATTAAAACCACACCCACACCGAGCTCGATAGCTGCAGTTGCTTAAGTGTGGCCAGTATCCAGTAATCGGGAGATAGTGGTTTCGAACCCTACTGTCGGCAGCCCTGAAGATGGTTTGCCGTGGTTTCCCATTTTCACACCAGGCCAATGCTGGGGCTGTACCTTAATTAAGGCCACGCCTGCTTGCTTCCTTCCCATTCGTATGCCTTTCCCATCACATCGTCGCCATAAGACATATCTGTGTCGGTGCGACGTAAAGCAAATAGTAGAAAAAAAATCCATGGTACTACAGTCCTTGAAGGGCTTTGGTCTACCAAGCGATCACTGCTCATCCCGAAGGCCTGCAGATTACAAGGTGCTGTGTGATCAGCACGACAAATCCTCTCGAGCGTTATTCTTGGCTTCCTAGACCGAGGCCGCTATCTCACCGTTAGATAGCTCCTCAATTCTAATCACGTAGGCTGAATGGACCTCGAACAAGCCCTAAGGTCCAGGTAAAAATCCCTGATATGGCCGGGAATCGAACCCGAGGTCTCCGGGTTAAAGGCAGGCACGCTACACCTACACCACGGGGCCGGCACAACATTATTATTATTATTATTATTATTATAGTATTTATATTGACTAATGATTGTTATAATTAAAGTGTGCTCTGTCTCTTCTCCTGTCACTCATCTCCGCTATATGGCGTTACTTCTGAAATTACCAACACTAACCCATCAACAACGAGCACATAAAAACACATCTGAAACCTACTTTCCTATGTCGCGTGCTCTTCTCAGTTTTAGGTGAAGTTCCATCTTCGGGAGCTCACCTGTAATGAGCGGTCCTTCGTGTCTTTGTTAGTCGGTAATGGCACCTGGTTCACGGAAACAGTGTACAGTAGATAGTATCTGGCAGTACCGCCCAGCCCCACGGCTATCACAGTTCTACTTTCAGAGCTCAGCGCCGTGCTGTCACAAGCCAGGGAGGACTGCTGTTCTGTACAACACAACACGTTACCCGTAGCCTTGACTTCCTCTTACTGGCTCGTGCCCCGTCTAATACACCCTTTACTTATCATTTAAGGTCACCTATCACTGCTCTATCTAGATTGGCATTAAATACAAGAATGTCGTTGGTAACGCAAGCGGACTGCAAGGTGTATGTGCACGGAAAAGAATGAAGAACGCCAACATGAGTAACTTATTTTTTTCTACTATTTTAACATAGTACTGTTCCCTCTGCGGATTTGAGGTGGAGTTTAGGCTTACAGATCCGGAGATCTTAGGTTCAAGCCCAGTGCAGGTGGTCGGATTTTTGATAGGCAGAAATAAGTCCATTCTCTCTCTGCTAGTTGCTTTACGTCGCACCGACACAGATAGGTCTTATGGCGACGATGGAACGGGAAAGGGCTAGGAGTGGGAAGGAAACGGCCGTGGCCTTAATTAAGGTACAGCCCCAGCATTTGCCTGGTGTGAAAATGGGAAACCACGGAAAACCATTTTCAGGGCTGCCGACAGTGGGATTCGAACCTACTATCTCCCGAATACTGGATACTGGCCGCAATTAAGCGACTGCAGCTATCGAGCTCGGTGTAAGTCCATTCCTGTGGTACGATGTCGGTATGTAAAATGTCTCTGGTAACTTTTTTTTTTGTTTACCTAAGAAAATGTATCAAAACATCAGCCATAGGTCGCTCGAAACATTCTGGTTCCTCCATCATTTGGTAGGTGTAATATCAGTTTAGGAAACATCAATACATTGTGGTAAATAAGCATGCACTTTTAATGGGTCATCGAGGACAACATTTTCTTTCTAACTTTTGGTGAAGAAAAGCGCCCTATTTGGCCCAAATAACAAATTTTACAGGAGCATCATCGGCTTGATCATTATCGTCATAATGTGTATTCAGAATAGTGACAGACTTGTGTCTCGCTCATGCGAATCTGTCTTTAGCTGTCCTTTTAGCCTCTGCATTGTTTTGCATGTATGTACAAGTGAAGAGTCCGGCTCTGTAGCTAAATTGTTAGTAAGCTGTCCTTTGGTACATGGGCTCCCGGGTTCGATTCCCGATCGAGTCGGGGATTTTAACTTTCATTAGTTAAGTTCTATGGCTTGGGGCTGGGTGTCTGTGACGTCTTCAGCGTTCGATTTCAACTTACGTAGGGCCCCATCCACTCATACGCGCAGGTCGCCTATCAGGCGTCAACTCGAAAAACCTGCATCAGGCTTCTCCAGAGACCACGCGCCTTTATTTATTACCAGTGAGGAACGTCTTCATTTCAGTGTTTGACATTTTTCCGAAGGTATATTCCCAGGTATTTTACCCTCTAGTACGTCAATCAGGAGACACGTAACTGAGGCCCTACTCATCAGGAATTCGGAACATTTAGAAACGAAATTTCCACTTTTGAAAAGACCCATGCCCTGAGGTTCACTCCGCCTACAACAAAAATGAGTATCAGATTAATTCATGGGGTAAAGGCGACGATGCATATATCTATTTTAATTAGTGCTGAGGTTACTTCATAACCTGTACAGAGATTGATTTTCTATATTCTTGAACATCAGGCCACTATGTCACAATCTGTGCCCCACCCACTAAGATCTCTTCCTCTGAATCTGATTGATCCGTTGTTTTTCCTCAACAGCTCGGTCTAGTACATCTGTATTCGTCATCTTCTGTATCCAGCTTACGTTCTCTAAACGGCGCCAGCGCAGTGTTGCCAAATTCCCCGAAATTTCGGAAGATCTCCCGATTCTTGAAACAATTTCAGAAAATACGAAATTAGATGGAGATATTCCAGTATTTTTCTGTACCCACTTCCTAAATACAAGCTACTAGGCAGAGGTATTTACGCGACTGCGCACAATACAACACTACGTGTTTAACTGTCCTCCTATTGGGGTGCGATGCTGATATGTTACCTTGAGGAGGATTTCTTTAACGTGTCAATGGTATAGGCCTCTCGATTGTAAGCACTGTTAAATGATAGCTGACTGAACTGGGATATCAGTACATGACCTACACTGGAATATATTATCAAAGGAAATATTCGATTCACTGGAATATATTATCAAAGGAAATATTCGATTCACTGGAATATATTATCAAGGGAAATATTCGATACACTGGAATGTATTATCAAGGGAAATATTCGATACATTTTTAAGTTCTTTGGAAACTTTTGAGGGAAAGATCGGTACACAACTGATAGGGAATCTGCCACCTGGGCGATACCCCGATACCCCTAAATGCAGAATCTTGTTGATTGATTGATTGATTGATTGATTGATTGATTGATTGATTGATTGATTGATAAGGCTAATTGAAAAGTATAATCCTGCTAGGATTTCGAACTTGGTACAGTGTTTCTACGTCTGACGAGGAACCACATCTATGTGAGAAAGGAAAAAGAGAAGACGGTACCAGTGATCTAGATATTAGAACGCTTAAAACTAAAATCATCATCATCATCATCATCATCATCATCATCATCATAAGAATGAAAATGATCCTGAGATAAATAACTGGAAGTTATTCAGTTCTATTAGTCGGTGTTAACTATGTGATGTAATTCGTAGTAAAATAGTAACGATTAATATATTTTTAAATACCTTCCGAAATGTTGACTCAATCTTCCGAAATATGATTTGTAGATCTGGCAACATTGTGCCAGCATCACACCTATATGTATGTTTAGTCCTCAGCCCGAAGGCTGGTTGGATCCTCATCAGCTCCGTCATCAGCTGTCATAGATGGCCTAGGCATCAGTGAAGAGGCGTACTTGGGAAATGAGGAATGAAGTAGTTTCCCGTTGCTTTCCTGAAGGAATTTAACTTCTTTATGCCGTCTTTCTTGTTCAGAGTTCAGATCTCATGACAATATATCGCAATTGACCACACATGGGTATTAACAATTTATTTCCTTAAACCTGAAGGACATGATGCGCTGACATATAAGAGACTCCTTTTTATGAAATAGCTGTTTTGCCGTCTCTATACGATCACTAATTTCAGCTTCAAAATGAAGTTCTTCCGTCAGTGTTTGTCCCAGCCATTGTTTCGCCTGCTGGATTTTATCTTTCATTATGTTAATACGAAATACCCATGAATGTTCACTCATCAATATTTTTTGTCTTTTTTCACCGAGCGAATGGCAGTGTGGTTTCAGACATGTAGCTATGAACTTGCATTCGCGAGGTAGTGGGTTAGAACCCCACTGTGGGCAGTCTTGAAGATGATTTTCCGTGGTTTCCCATTTTCATACCAGGAAAATACAGGCGATTAAGGCCATGGTCACTCCCGTCTCAAAGAATAACAATAATGATTTGCATACCGTACTCTTCGACATTCAAACACACTGTGTTTGAATTTCCTGCCATCGACAAATTTAATATTCTGCGTGATTCTTCCTCCAGCTTTCACGCCCATGTTGGTATTCTTTATGCACTGGATCAGGACCAACTCTGCAAAGGTTCAGCTCCATGATTGAGTGACCAGTGTCTTAGCCTTCCTATTCTGGAACCCTGGGTTTGATTCCCGGCAGTGTCATGAAATTTGAATCGTAAACTGTTCATTCCCTTGGCTCAGAGACTTGGTACTTATTCCTGCTACTCGTACAACCCACGCAACACTATCCTCCATTACAGTAACATGCAGTTTACCCTGTCTGAGAAACTCCGTCCACTGTCACTAGAGAGTATGCCTTACAAGGGCCGCAACTGGCTTTAACAGCCATATTTTGCAAAGGTACTGAACACTCTTGATGAGAGTAAGCAGCCTTTATCCACTCCTTGTTTCATTTCAGGTCCAGACAAAAGTATTCAGATGTTAGCGGAGCATTTTCCTATATGGATTCTTGTCGTTATTTATATTTACTGGGATGGGTTTAAGGTCTCGAAAGGGGAAATATACTAAAATTTATTCCGCCATACGGGTTCTGGAAAGATACCAGCGCAGTCTTGGTGGTAAGATGTTTATTAAGCAAATTTTCCACTCATTTAACACAAAACATTGATAAAAATAAAAAGAAGATTAAATGGCTCGTTGTGTTAATTTTTGGGGAGGGAACACCAAATAAAGAGAAGCAATATTACATTACTATTTTTAAAAATGGAACAGTTTATTTGGAAAGTTTCAGACAGATGTTCTATCAAATCTGTTTCTAGCAAGTCATTTCTTCACGTTACACATAATTATTTATGGAACATTCTATAAACTTGTTTTCCTTGAAGTGGCACAGGTAGACGTCAGAATTTCCACGGCGTGTTTTGGTTCTACTCTTACACTGATACATTCTAAGCTTGCTGGCCTACCACACTACCAGAAGCTGTAGAAACGCACATCCGAGACTCAATCATTATAGTCCGGATAAAAGCCGCAGAAGCGATTCGTTACCGGGGCAGAATTTTTATAACTCACCCTCGCAATTAAGTGGGTCAAGTGGGAAAAGGATAGATTAAACATTAAATTTTGACCCCTTACCCTAAAATAATTTTTTTCAAGGGATCAGTATTAAGACTCAGTTCCCAAAATGGCTTGGAACAGTCTCATTTCTTGTATCTTGAAGGACGTATTTGGTTCGTCTTGCTCGTGTGTGCCCCCACCACGAAGATGAGCGTTGTGGGGTCCCAGAAACGTGATTGTCAGTTGATCGGTATTCCGGCCTGCTGTTCCCTCTTGCGTAGTCATCATGGCAGCAGGTCACGTGGGGTCAAGGCCCTCATAGTTGTTTTCTTGTTGGTTGGTATATAATTATTTATTCAAATGAAGTTAAATTTAATATCTGCAAACCTGATATGAAATCATTTCCTTAGCGATTAACTAATGTAGCATTTAGCTGGTATATGTTTCTGTATGCCTATTCGAAGTTCACAGAACTACAGTATATTATGTTCCCTATTTATAACTATGTTTATTTGTATAAGCCATTTGAACAAATTTAAATATTTAAAACCAGTCACTTATTTTGAATACAGTGCTTTGATATATTTTAAAAATAATATCAACTTCTCACTCAGTAAATTTACTACCGAGTTGTGTTTTGATGCTATTTTGGCTAGAAATTTGTTTTCATACTTATTTTTATTCTTCTCCTGGCGTTATTCCAATAACTTGGGGTTGACACTATGTTGTGGTTTTGTTCCAGTTTTACGACCGGGTGTCTTTTGGACGAGTATTGCAAATTGAAATCGAATTTTTTAGGACACATTTGTAATGGAACTTGACAAAACAGGGATTTTAAAATTTCAGAAGAACTCGCTTTTTCAAGGACTACTTATAATGATGTCTCGAATACATATTGAACACACGTTTTCCTGATTTTAGAATTACTTAGAATACATTCCATGAACATTTCCTGAAAATACATGAATTAAGTAGAAAAATATGTTTGATACAGACTGTCCCGTTGAAACGAACACAAGCACCCAGTCCCCGAGGTACAGGAATTAACTAGACTTGGTTTAAATCTCTGACCCGTCCGGGAATCGAATCCATGGTGCTCTGAACCGAAGGCCACTAAAGTGCGCTGATCATTCAGGCAAGGTACCGGAAAAACTTCGACTGCCCTAGAAGGTACAAAATATATTCGTAAAACCCAAGGCATGGAAGCTGGTAGAGGACAGAGGATTTCACGACTTCCTATAGGGAGCAGAGTTCAGTTTGATCCATATTTCAAGACGTATTGTTACTTCACGTGCAAGTTGGAGAGATCAAATAAAGTCACTCGTTGAGCACGAAGGCATCCACGTAGCATATGGTGCAATGTTCTGGAGGACACCTCGGCTCATCGAAGAAATTTTGTATTAATAAAATTGTAATTTTGAGATGAGTGAACTGGAACTTTTATGCCTTACGTTCAAATCTTATCGCCAGCAAACATTTGTAAATGTTTCACCGTGGTTTCTCATTTTCACACCTAACAAATAACGGTGATATACTGTGATTAAGCTCGCAGATACAACCTTCTCAGTCGTATCTATTTTCCAACTCATCATCGCGGAAAACATATCGACGGCCTAATTCTAATACGACATATCTCATAATGTTCTTCCTACCCATTACTTTCCTTAAGACTGGTCACGTATTGATGTAGAGTCCCATCACAACAATTGTGTTCATATTCCTCTGCGAATGTGTTAAGGAAAATGAACCTTACTGTGTCGTACTGTAGGAATTTTTGCATGATGCATGTACGCACTTCTACAGGATAATATATTTAAGGTTCATTTTCTTTTACACTTTTTCAAAGGAAAATGAGCACAACGAAAATTGTTCTCATGGAATGCATATCAATTTGTGGCTAGGAGGCGTGACTAGCCTTAAGGAAAATAATGGATAGGAACGGCATTGTCAGATACGTGGTATTAGAACTAGGTCGTCAGTATACTGATGTAAGAGCGATGATACACAAATACGTAGGTCTACAAAAGTATATATCTCAAGTACAAATAGGTGGTGTCCAAATTCTTTGAGCAGACCAGGCAAAGTCACTCATTCTTCATCTTCTACCACTTTTCACCCACACCTGTGGTATTTCGGATGCGAACTGTGGTGCTCATGTGAATTTGGCCCTGTTTTACGGTCGTATGTCCTTCCTGACGCTAACCCCATGTGGAGGGATGCAGTTACTGATGCCTGTTTCTGTGATGGTTGATAATGTGGTGTGTTGTCTGAATACAAAGATGAGACTGTTGGGGCAAATACAAACACGCAGTCCCCGATCCAGCATAATCAATCTGACACTGTTAAAACCACCGACCTAGCAAAGAATCGAAGTCTTCAATGCTAACCATTCAGCCAAGGAGTGGGCCATGTAAAGAAACTCACTGCGTACAGAATGTAAAAAACTATCCACGTAGCACAAGGTATAATAACCGGGCCATCGAAGCACCATATCACAATGCTGCTGTTACACTAATAAAACTGAAGAAGAAGCAGATCACTTACGGAATCACTCTCGCATTGTGAACATTTAGTTTTGGTGACTATTAGCGTTTTAAAAACAGAAAATTAGAATATTGTTTCGAACATTTTGTATTTTTTAGCATTTGCGTATTTGTAATTTACCGTTTTATGGCGTTATGAAGAAATTCTTAGAATTTAAGTTAATTCTTATTTTAAGTCAATGTCTTTTGATAATATTAATGTGAAATAAAAATAAAACAGGTTTAAAGTGCAATAAAATGACACATTTATTTTAAATTGATGTAGGATTAAGCGAAACACAGAAAAGAGAACAAATTTGTATTAATGCAAAACCAGAATAAGAAGAATATACAAAATTAACTGAAGTCATGTTCGTGAATTACTGACACATACATTCATTCATTCATTCATTCATTTATTCATTCATATCCTAAAGGCAAGGCCTTGTCGCTGCAACCACATTTGTCTCTCCTCTGCTGAGCGTTTCAGGTCAACATATTTTTTTCAAACTCAGCCTGTCCATCACGGAATCCAGATACTTCTTCCTCGGCCTTCCTCTTCCTTTCTTACCCAGAACTTTTCCTTCCATCAGAGTCGTGAGGAATGTGTTATGTCGAAGTGTGTAGCCAAGGAATTTGGTTTTCCTCTTTTCTACAGTGTTGATCAATTCCCCTGTTTCGTTTATTTCCTTGAGGACACTATTGTTTGACTTTTCCTCTGTCCAACTAATTTTCAGCATCCTCCTCCATATCCGCATTTCCATTGCTTCCAGGCGTTTTATATCCTGTTTTGCTAAGACACATGTTTCACAAACATACAACAAAACACTCCACACAAACATTTTGGCAAATTCTTTCCTAATTTTAATGTTAATGTTCCTGCTTGTCAAAAGCTGTTTCTTGTTACTGAAGGCTTGTTTAGCTAGAGCAATCCTCCTCCTGATTTCTGTGGTGCACCTGTTGTCCTGAGTAATAATGCTTTCCAAGTAGCAAAATTGACTTACTTGTTGTACATTTTCATCGCCTACCTTAATGTTTATTGGTATTTTCTCAGTTGATTTCTTGACAACTAATACTTTTGTTTTCGAGGTGTTCAGTTTTAATTTTGATTCTTGTAGGGTAGATGTTAAAACTCGTAGCATTTTACTTATTTCCCTCTCTGAATCTGCAATTAATGCAATGTCATCGGCAAACCTTACACAGTGGATTTCTTGTCCGTTGAAGGAAATCAGAACATACATGAATATTTTGTTCTGTTATTTGTGTTCTACCATTTATAATAGAATTGTAGGCTTATTTATTGAATATCTTTCAAGATCTACACTGTTGATAGAATCCCAGATAACTTGTTCAAACTGTGCTTATTTGAACCTAAGAAGCCAAGAAAATCAAATCAAATCAAATCAAATCAAATCAAATCAAATCAAATCAAATCAAATCAAATCAAATCAAATCAAATCAAATCAAATCAAATCAAATCAAATCAAATCAAATCAAATCAAATCAAATCCCGTATCAATAATGTAATATGGCATGTAAGCTCACCGGACAAAAATTAGCCACCCCTGGAGAAATCATTACAAGTATAATTTAATACCTTGTAACTCCGCCTCTGGACTTTATAATCGCCTGGATTCAGTTAGGAAGCGAGTCCACAAGGTTGTGCAGGTACGTCACTTCCAGATTAAGCCACTCGCTTAGGATTCGATCGCGCACTTCTAACAAATTGCGGGCATTTTGTTGTCGGTGCTTGACCTGCTGTTACAACATGTTCCACATATTTTAAATGGTGTTCAAGTCAGGTGATCTTGCAGGCCAATCGAGATGTAATAGGGTGGGCGAATGTTCATAAAAACAGTTACATATTCGTCCAGCCCGATGAGCCTTGCTGTGGTCATCTTGAAAAATCGGGGCATCAATTATCCCGAAAGGCAACACCTGATCATCCAGAATATTTAGATAAACTTCAGTGAGCAGACCCAATCCATGATACGAATAACACCCCTAGAACATGGCAGACCTACCCCTGGCTTGAACCTGACCTTGCACATATCCAGGATGAAATGCTTCATTTGGCCTTCGGTGCACTCGACGATCTGCGTCATTGGAATACAGGCAAAAGCGTGATTCTTCAGACCACATGTCGTTCCGCCAGTCAGCTACTGTCCACCTTCGATGATTTCTAACCCATTGAACACGCGCCTGTGTGAGCAATGACCTATTGCGAGGTGACCGACTCCAAATGTTTATTGCTTGCAGTTTCCGTCGCAATGTCCGGCTCCATGGCTTAATGGTTAGCATGCTGGCCTTTGGTCACAGGGGTCCCGGGTTCGATTCCCGGCAGGGTCTGGATTTTCAACCAAACTTGGTTAATTCCCCCTGGCATCGGGACTGGGTGTATGCGTCGTCTTCATCATAATTTCATCCTCATCTCGACGCGCAGGTCGCCTACGGGAGTCGAAATCCTCGGACATATCCTGGCACTAAAAGCCATACGCCATTTCATTTTTCCATCGCAATGTTCTCTCGCTAACAGGTTGGGATGAATCTTCGTTCACTGACTGCAGCAATTCCTATCCGGTTTGGAAGCGATTTTGATTCACAAGCCGTGAAACGCGTCTCCGGTCCCGCTCAGTCAGGATCTTCTTCCGACCACAATTATGACGTCGTATTTCGTGGCCACGTGTAGTACACCACTGTTTGTAGATATGTTGAACAGTCCTCTGCGAAACACAGACAACGCGAACAACTTCACGCACCGTATGGGCATGGGCATGGCCAAACACGATTGCCCCTTTTTGCCACTGTCACATCCTTACATCTACCCATGTTGAAGCACACTGCCCGCTTGAAACATCAGAGTCTCACCGATCGCTACTGTCTTATGCTCACTTGGAGGTATTGCGCGTGCGGTTGAGCACGGGACTCGTACTGGCTTAACGATCCATCTGTGCGTGCGCAAGAGGGTGACTAGTTTTCTGTCCGGTGAACTTACCGTACATCCAAACGGGCAATATAGGGAATTGTAAGAAGAGTATAGCATAACGACGCAAGTGTCAGCGTGCCCAATATTGAGAGAAATATTTCTGAAGTATTATTATCATCATCATGACCGCCATGGATAAGGTGAATGACCTCCACTTAGGGAGAATGAGAGTGCGTTGGTACTCCTGACAGTGTGTTTAAGTTCATTAGCTGGTGCAATAAGAACAAGATGAAAGTATAGAATTGGAGGGGCTTGCAATAAAAGCAGAGCAGGAGTAGATTATCAGAGACTATGATAGTCTCTTTAGCCACAATGATAATGCAAATATTTCTGGTCATGTTTCGTTAAGACTTCGGTCATGATACGCCTCAGGCTCTCCCGCTCTGTAGTAGCAGGTGAGAAGGATCTGAGTTTGATCATGGGGTCTAGCTCTTATATTTTATATATTGCTCTGTGAATGGAAATATCGCCAGTAGTAGGACTTTGTAAGAGGAACAATAAACATCTTAGGGCGAGGAGTACTATTTCTGAGTGTCTGAAGAAGTGTTGTGGATTGAGAATGTATTAAGAATTATTCTGTTTATGATCTGAAGGCTCTATCGAACGTGTGTATACATATGATGAAAGCAATTGACAGAAAGTGGAACAGTGGTTTAATAATCGACCCAACAATATTTGAAAGGTACACCTCGTAAGATAAAGAGGCTTGTGTTGAAAAGAAAAGGCGCTATGCATCTAAGCTTCAAATATTGATGACAGAAATATTCAAAGTAAAATGCTGCGAAGTCATAGGGCTGTTGTTTGGTGCTCGCAGGACAGTTGTAAATTTATCAAACTTTTTCTTCAGACGGTTTAAGTTAAATTCATCTTCTGTACTCGAAATAGCCCTTTGTCAAGAGGCACTCTGCACATCGGCGCGGAATGATGTTAATAAACGAATAAACTTTACAGGAGCTTTTAAAGGTAGTAAAAATTATAATATGAAGGAATTCAAGAGGAAAAAAATTGTGGGGAAAATGTTAATTTACAGGAAGAGGAATTAGGTATTGGAATAATTTATGCAGGGAAATGTTCGATAAATGATTTTAACTGGGTATGGTTAATTCTTCTGCTTCGGGGTGTTTGCATTCGTATCAATACACTTCCCTTCACTTAGGCCTTTACACAACACACTACATAACTTAATAGCGAATACATCCCTCCACATGGGGATGTCTTCATGGAGGGCACCCGGCCGTAAAACTAGGCCACTTCCATATTAAGTGCTGGCCCCAATAAGCTGGATTTAAGGCCAAGAAGATAAACGTTTAGTTTTTTGTCTGTTATGACATAGATGTAATTTTCTATTTGATTATAGGTCTGACTTATCAGCAGACATGTCATGTCCACTACAGCCACGGTACTGCACATTAGAAGATAATGAAGCGGAAACTTCTGTCGCACAGTACAGTACTCTCCCAACAAGTTTATGTTTTAGGTCATGTGAACTCATTTCTTAATACATTGTTGTACACACATAACCTTCTACCACCTTCCCAGGTAGGAGAACGGATCTCTGATCAGGAAAGTACGTGCAGAAATTGGTGAACCCCACTCTCATCAGTATAGTTTCTCTTGGCTGCGAAAGAATTAAACCATCTCCATTCGCATCACCAAGGACCATGGAAGAGGGAAAGGTAAAAGCTTTCTGTATTTGACCAAGGGAGGTCGCATGGGTTATATGAAAGTGAGGAACCTGGCACAGTTTTTTTTTTTTTGCTAGTTGCTTTACGTCGCACCGACACAGATACGTCTTATGGCGACAATGAGGCAGGAAAGGGCTAGGAGTGCGAAGGAAGCGGCCGTGGCGTTAATTAAGGCACAACCTGGTGTGAAAATGGGAAACCACGGACAACCATTTTCAGGGCTGCCGATAGTGGGGTTCGAACCTACTATCTCCCGGATACTGGATACTGGCCGCACTTAAGCGACTGCAGGTATCAAGCTCGGTCCTGGCACAGTTAAGTCGAGGCCCCGTGGACACCAACCAACGCTCCCAAGTTATCTCGCTGACCTTAGGGATGCAGTCAGTCCATCGTTGGTCTTTTTATCCTATTTAGCGTGTTTAGTACGGGCTGATGTCGATGGTTATTTATTTATTTATTTATTTATTTATTTATTTATTTATTTATTTATTTATTTATTTATTTATTTATTTATTTATTTATTTATTTATTTATTTGACTTCATCAGTGGCGAAATTAGGGCTCGTAGTCCTTACTTACACTAAACCAAGAAAATTACAAGACAATACATATAGGCCATGAAAGAAATGTACTATTCTATTATAAAATCGTACGTCACCAATCACATGATACAATCAGCGGTATTCAACAGGTAATCTCTGCATGTAGTCTTAAATTTTGGTATATTGACTGAAGAGTTCCTGGCAGCTGCTGGAAGTGAATTCCAAAGTCGTGGCCCGGCCACAACAAAGGATCTATTGTACACTGAAGTGTGGTTTTAAATCTGAAAAATCCGTGGTACTGGATACCGAAGGTTTTTCATTCCCAGAATGGAGAATAGTGTTCACGCTTTAATGTTTTTATAGTATATACGTATTAGCGTGTGAAATGGAGAAAGTTAAACCGAAATGTGTACAGAAGTTTTGATCCGAGTGGCTGAAAGAGAAGCTTTTTCATGAATGGATTAAATTACATCCCAGGGGACCCTACGAAGGCGTTCTGTAAATATTGTCATTGTTCAGTTGTGGATCGGCATGAGGCCTTAGTAAGTCCCACAGAGACAAAAAAAGCAGACATTAAAAAATGTACAGAAACCACTGCTGTTGAAAGTACGTAATATTATTTTGTCCCTTTTAAGAACTGTCTTAATTAAAATGAAATTATATACGGTACCATAATCAAATCAGAGAGGTCACTTCATACTTGTATGCCCCCGCCCCACCCCCAAGAAAAGATCCACTCATTTCGAAAGTATTATGGATTAAATTTTCTTCCTTTTTTACTACTGTTTCATCGTCACATAAAACATGGAAGGTGACACAAACTCGGCAATGAGAAGCGTATCTGGCCGTAAAACTGGGCCAAATCCACAGTGCGGACCCACCAAAATTGGGAAAAGAGCGAGGATAAAGAGGAACATATGTGAAAGAGCTTTCTACCTCCTCTCATGGCACTACAGCCCTTTAAGGGCCTTAGCCTACCAAGCGACCGCTGCTAATCCCGTAGGCCTGCAGATTAAGAGGTGTCGTGTGGTCAGCACGTCGAATCCTCTCGGCCGTTATTCTTGGCTTTCTAGACCGGGGCCGCTATCTCACCCTCAGATAGCTCCTAAATTCTAATCACGTAGACTGAGTGGACCTCAGGTCCAGGTACAAAATCCCTGACTTGGCTGGGAATCGAACCCGGGGCCTCCGGGTAAGAGGCAGGCACGCTAACCCTACACCACGGGGCCGGCGAAAGAGTTTTCTAACACCCCTTAATTTTTTTCGCATAAATATGGAACAAATTAAAAAATGTATTTTGTGCCCAACATTCGTCGATAAATTCAATCATACCTTGTCTTGTAAACTTTGTTTTTGCTGTTCCCTTATGGCTGTTTCTATGTACAGTCCATTCAGCCATGATATTAAAGGAGTTATGCTATCGTATAATGTAATCAGTTAATGTCTTTCTCCTTCCCATACGGGTTTTTCCGTGATCCGTGTTCTCCATCAGCTCTCACCAAGAGCTCCTCATTCGTGACTAGATCTGTTCATCATATCTTCCGCAACCGTCTTCAGCATCAGGCCTCAAATACGTATATCCATTCCTCTTATCTACATAGCCTTTTATAGCCCAGGTTTACTTTCTGAATAACGCTACGATGGAAAAAAAGCACGTTTAATGGATAGCCTACTAGCAGTGTGTATCACTCAGTCGGTAAAATTTAGTCAGCTAAGAACTGAGACGGTAGAGGTAAGTGAGCCTGCCTCATTTCGGAAGGCCTGAGGTTCGATTCCCGGCCAGGTCCCGGATATTTACCATGATGTGAAGGCTTGTTCGATGTTCACTCAGTGCGCATGAGAAGAATTGAGGCGCTATGTGACTGAGATAGCGGCTCGGTCTAGAAAGACAAGAATGACTGCTGAGAGGATTCGTTACGCTGACCGCGCTTTACCTCTTAATCGGCAGACCTTCAAACTGAGTAGCAGCCGCTTGGCAGAGTTTGTTCATTTCTTTACTCTAAGGAGTGAGCCTTCTAATGCTTGGACACTAACACGGACATGGAGAATTGCGGTAAATGGCCTTGTGCATTTGGGGCTATAAAATTAGTTCTCTGTGCTGATATCTTGTTCACTGTAACTGGGGGGTGTGAGGTGGAGGGTAGTGTTTGGCTGTCTTTCCACAATTTGCATAGGACATTAATACATTTTCTTGTGAAAGCAATCTCAGCGACAATTCTTGAAACAAGTCTTTATTAAAACTAAAAAGAAACTGGTTTTTATAAAGGTGCCGTGGTTCCCGTTTTGAATTCGAAAGTCGCATACACAGGGTTCGGATTCCACAAAAATGTGTAGTTCACTTGGCTATGATCACGATATCAACAGTCACATAAAACGACAAATTGTTGTAAATCCATGTCTGTGCAGGGCATGAAAGCTCCTAGACGAGTGGAAAGTAAAGGTTTCTACTATTCGTAACTCCGACGCTAGGCGCGATAACGTGGTTAGCTCTATAGCAGACCGCCTTTGCCCCTAGGTACATTAAATAACCCTTGTGGATGAAATTTTCGTCGCCACATTGTTTGTTAGGACTTGTCCAGTTAGAATGGATTCATATCATGTTGATTTTCTTTCGATTTCGCCACCTTCCTACTTTGTTTAAGGAATCTTGGAGCACACAGGCTCAATTTGGGACTTTACCGAGACTGAAGAGCGAATGTCATTCCTATTTCCATATTAGATTTTAATTTCTTAATTTGCTTTATGTCGCACCAACACAGATAGGATTTATGGCGACGATAGGATACGAAAGGGCTAGGAGTGGGAAGAAAGCGACCGTGGCGTTGATTAACTACAGCTCGAGCATTTGCCAGGTGTGAAAATGGGAAACCGCGTAAAACCGTCTTCAGGGCTGCCGACAGTGGGATTCCAACACACTATCTCCTGAACGAAAGCTGATACCTACGTGACCCAAACCACGCAGCCACTTTCTTGGCTTTGCATACTCCCGTTCCATTGAAAATTTTATCCGAGGTCACCAGTATACGAACTCGTGACTCTGGGGCTGGTATTTGAGTTGCTAGGCCTCTACGTCACTGTAGTCTCTCCCCTGCGTTAAACGTGTTCCATTATTATTATTATTATTATTATTATTATTATTATTATTTCCAACTCCATGGCTAAATGGTTAGCATGCTGATCTTTGGTCGGAGGGGTCCCGGGTTCGATTCCCGGCATGGTCGTGAATTTTAAACATAATTGGTTATGAATAAACTTGAAATAATTATTTCAGTATTGTGAAGTGGACTGTATTGCCATGAGGCTGGTTCTCTCACAGGATGCAAGAAGGGATAATATAAACAACGGTAAACTTCAGTAACTATATTAAACATTGTCATGTGAACAATCAATACATGCTGTAGGCCTATAGGTAGTTAATACACTGGTGCAGGATTAAGCTGCACAATGCAGGGCTACGCTGCCACTAACACTCAAGTAAACATAATGTCTCCGTCCCTTATGTCCAGGGCACGTCCACTCACCCTCCCTCTCCCTCTCACAACGAGCTGCCAGGGGACATCCGAAGGCCATCTGGTAGCGCCAGAGAGAAGTGCATCACACCAAAGGGAAGTGGTGCTACCTACAGGCTCCTGACATATATACATCACTCTAATTTTACCCAACCTCCGCCCCGTTGAACCTGTTCAAAACATAATTATATGACAATGCACAGAGTTAAGGAGGAGGCAGAGGCACCAGCTTCGTGATAGCACGCCTTAAGATATTGGCATTGCATCTTACGTCGGCAACTCTTATTAAATTGTCCCTTCCTGGAAACACCTGCTCAATAATGCCCATCTTCCACTGCAAAGGTGGCAGATGATCTTCCTTCATCAGAACAAGCGTGCCTGCTTGAAGATTCGGATGCGACGTGGACCATTTCTTCCTCTGTTGCAAAGTGTGAAGATAATCCTTGGACCATCGACGCCACCAGTGCTGCTGCATCTGCTGAAGGTGTTGCCAGCGTGACAGTCTGTTAGGATGAGACTCAGTCATATCAGGGTCAGGAATGGACATGAGTGGAGCTCCAATGAGAAAGTGACCAGGTGTGAGAATAGAAGGATCGCTAGGGTCATCGGATAATGCACACAATGGTCTAGAATTGAGGCAAGCTTCAATTTGCGTGAGTATGGTAACCAACTCTTCGTAGGTTAAAACTGTTTGACCCACAACCCGACGGAAGTGGAACTTCATCGCCTTCACTGCGGACTCCCATATTCCGCCAAAGTGTGGGGAACGTGCCGGAATGAAGTGCCATTTGAATTTTGATGCTGCAGCATGATTGCTCATTTCCTTGTTGAATTGTTCGTCCTTCAGCATTTGCTGCAGTTCCTTATTAGCCCCAACGAATGTTGTAGAATTATCACTGTAGAGATCTTGAATATGTCCACGACGGGAAACGAATCTTCTGAGGGCTGCGATGAATGCCTGAGATGTCAAACCTGTGACAGGTTCGATATGTACAGCTCTCGTGCTGAAGCAAACGAATATCGCAACATAGCATTTGTAGATCGATTTACCCTTCCTGGATCCTATTTTAACATCAACTGGCCCTTCAAAGTCAACACCTGAGGACAGGAATGGACGAGACATCTGGATGCGAGCCTTTGGCAGTTGGCCCATGAGTTGACTTGCATTCTTTGCCTTAAGCCTGAAGCACTGCATACATTTGTGGACGACTGATCGAATGGTTTGTCTTGCTCTAGGAATCCAGTACCTAGATCGTAAGGATGTGAGCAGTAGCTGAATCTCAGCGTGGAGAAGTCTGTGGTGCTCATATTGAATGAGTAGACGAGTGAAATGGTGATTAGGAGGGAGGATTATTTGATGCTTCCTATCGTAGTCTAGGTCTGAGTTGACAAGTCTTCCTCCAACTCTCAAAATTTGTATTTCATCCATAAAAGGGCTTAGACATAAAATCTTGCTCTTATGGGAAATAGGCTGCCCCTTGCTTAAGGCTTCGATCTCACGTGGGTAGCTGACCTGCTGAATCAGTCTAATACAGGTCAGGCTTGCCTCTTCAAGCTCCGTTGAAGAGAGTGGTGTGATGTGTTTGTGTTGAGGGTTGCGGCAGTTTAGGACGAAGCGTTTGCAATAAGCAACTATTCGGACTAGTTTACTGTAAGAGGAATATCTTTCGATTACATCTTCGGAGGCTCCTGAAGTGGTTAGCAGTGAGGTGACTGGTCGTACTTCGGGCAAGTCTTGAGGAAGGTCTCTGGGAGTTGAATTTAACCAGAATTCATTCTGTTCTTCGAGCCACTTCGGGCCCTTCCACCACAATGGCGTTGACTGAAGTGCTGCGGGATCTGTGCCCCTAGAGATTAGATCTGCTGGATTGTCGTGCGTGGATACATGTCTCCAGGATTCCATGTTGGTCTGCTGCTGAATCTGAGACACTCTGTTAGCTACAAAGGTCTTCCAGCGGGTGGGTGTGCCCATTATCCAGGCGAGCACAATCATAGAATCAGAGTATAAATGAATGCTATGGATGTCGAGTCCAACAACAGGAACTACCCTTTCAATTAATCTTGCGAGTAATGCTGCTCCACAGAGTTCCAGTCTGGGCAGAGTGATCCGTTTCACTGGAGCCACTCTTGATTTGGCGCATAATAGTTTGCTTGTGATTGTGCCGTGAACATCCATGGCACGAATGTAGAGGCAAGCTCCATATGCTCTTTCACTAGCGTCACAAAATCCATGAAGTTGTATATTGGAAGCGAGGTGAGGAACCACAAGCCGCTCAATTCTAATGTAGTTCAAGTGTTGTAGAAGGTTGACTAGGCTGAGCCACTTATCCTGCAATTCGTCTGAGAAAGGATCATCCCAGCCCAAACCAGAGCTCCATAAGTCTTGCAAGAACACCTTATATGTAATAACAACTGGGCTTATGAGTCCCAACGGATCAAATGTAGAAGCAACTATGGACGCGACCTCACGCTTAGTTATAAAGTGTCTTGCAGGGATCTTGTTATCCATCGTTCTTGAAATGCTTCTTATCAGGAAATGGTCTGTTGACGGGTTCCAAAGTAAGCCGAGGGTGTTGACACTATCATGTGTATCGAGTGAAATCAAATCTTGAGTTTCCTTACAGGTGGGTGGAATTCTTTCCAGAAGCTCGCTACGGTTGGCTGAAAACTTTCGAAGCTCAAACCCTCCCCTTTCGAGCAAGGCGATTAAATCATCTTGTAGTAGTACAGCTTCTTCAACCGTTCCAGTCGCGGTGATTAAGTCATCGACATAGAAGTCCCTCTTCAGGATTTGAGATGCTAATGGAAATTGTTTCATTTCGTCATCGGCTAGTTGTTGTAGAACACGTGTTGCAAGAAATGGTGCACAACTTGTACCGTACGTTACCGTTGTCAATTCATAGATTTTAATATTCTGATCTGGGCGTGATCTCCAGAGGATGCGCTGGAGTGGAGAGTCTAGCTGGTGCACGTAAACCTGTCTGTACATTTTGCAAATGTCAGCAGAAAATGCTACAGGCTGCATCCGGAAACGCAAAATAATGGAGTAAAGATCCTGTTGTATGTTGGGGCCCACCATTAATGTGTCGTTCAGTGAAAGTCCGTTGCTAGATCGCGCAGAACCATCGAACACTACTCGGGTTTTCGTGGTGCTACTTGTATCCTTGAAGACGGGGTGGTGCGGCAAGTAGAACACTTCTCTTTCGGAACTGCCATTGTCTGGAACTTCTGTCATGTGACCTAGTTGCTCATATTCCGACATGAATTCATTGTAGGCACGCCGAACATCTGGTTGTCTATGCAAACGACGTTCTAACTGTAGCAACCTCTGTTTTGCGTGTGAGCATGAGTCTCCCACCGGACCCACTTCTGAGCGACGAGGAAGGCGGACAATGTAGCGACCTGTAGAATCTCTCGTTGTGTTGTGAGTGAAGTGTTCTTCACATCTCATCTCTTCAATCGTTCGAGGTTTGTTTGGGAGGTCTTCTAGTTCCCAGAACCGTTGAAGCTGGTCATCCAATGAGGTTTCTCCACGGATGAAGAATGAACGTTGCGGCTGTACAGTTGAAGACGGTGTGCTCGATGCATTTATTGTTCCGGACAGTATCCATCCAAGCTCTGTTTCTTGCAACACTGGATAGTTCCCTGGTTTGGTCATCTTCCCACGACGCAAAATTTCGAAAAAGATTTCAGCACCTAGAAGTAAATCTATTCCTCCTGGCTGATGGAAGTTAGGATCCGCGAGTTGGATGTCATCTGGGAGATTCCAATCATCATAGCAAAGCTTCACAGATGGCATGTCTCCCGTAATACGTGGTAGTACAGCGCAAGTGACTGTTACCTTGTAATTGCTTGCAGTAGACTCTAAGTGCAGACATACTGAGTGTTTCGACTCGGACATGACCTCATTAATCCCTTGGATTGGAAAAGATATGCGAGACTTCTTCAACCGGAGCTTCTGAACTAAGGATTCTGTGATGAAATTAGTTTGTGATGCAGAGTCTAGAAGAGCTCTGCATTTTTGAAGTTGTCCCAACTGATTACGGACCATGACAACGGCTGTAGCAAGCAATACATGAGCCGAAGCCTTAGGTTTAAAGGAACAATAGGAACCGAATCCTTCGTGTGAGTCTTGTGCCGAATCCGACTCCGTACTATTCTCGGCACTTACTGGCATGGCAGACTGTGTATGGTGCTGATGGACAAGTGTATGATGTGCCTTGCCACATTGACGACACACATTACCTGATGGACAATTAACAGCATTGTGCCCACTAGCCAAGCAATTGAAACACAGTTGATGTTCCTTAACAATGTCTAACCTTTCTTGAACACTAATGTCCCTAAATCTTCCACATTTATAGATAGGATGAGAGAGCTTACAGGCTACACATGCATTGTTAGTTGAAACGTAGCTGTGTTTAGTATCTCTGTTTAATTTAGGTTTTGTTTTCTCTTGTTGGATAGTGCTAGGCATGTTAGATTTAATTAATTCTAAGGCATGACACCTTTTTTCTAAGAATTGTAGAAATTCGTCGAGTGATGGAGATTGTTTTGCTGATAACATGAGTTCCCAGTCCTTCCTAGTATTGGCATCAACCTTATCTAAATACAGCTGTGAAATGATTAGTTCATGTAGTGGAGTTGACAATTTTAGTGCTTCAATGGCATGTAAATGACCCTTACAATGACTTAATAAAATGCGTAGGGAATGTGGGCAATCCTTATTTGTTGCTGGCGGAGATAACAATGCCTTTATATGTGTACTGGCTACTAGGCGTGGATTGTCATATCTCTCACAGATCAGATTCCAGGCAATATCGAAATTGTCAGCAGTGACCGGCAAGTTCTCAATTAATTTATGTGCTTCACCTGATACTGCTGACAATAAATAATAATATTTCTGAATCTTATCTATAGTGTCATTATTGATCACCAAGGAATTGAATGTGTCATAAAAATGTCTGAAGTCAATAATATTGTTATTAAACACAGGCACCTTTATAGGCGGCAGTTTTACATTAGCCCTGCCTGAGCCCACAGAATGTAAACTTGGTGGAAAATTACTGCCCTCTTGATCTTCGATTAATCTCGTCATATGAGCCTGCAGATCATAATACACCTCTGAGAATTGTTCCCTATCCCTCTCATGATGTTGGGAGTCGTCATCTTCTATTTCTAGTTGATCTTGCACGACAGTATAGTCCTGCCACGCTTGTTGTAAAGCATCAAGTCTAACCTTAACACTGAATTTATCAATATGACCAGTTAAAGAATCGGTATATTTCTTTATGTTGGTTACCTTCGATTTCGCGATTCCACGCTTCTTTATTAATGACTTTCTAATATCGGGATCCATTGTGTGCAAGGATTTGACAAATGAAAGGAAGTATATGAACTGAGCTTACCAATTGTTGATTCTGCTGATGAACTCGCAATGGTGCTGGATCCAGTGTCAGCGCAATGAATGTGACGTCACGCCGCAAGATGGCTGCTTACAACACACGTTCGAACGACTGGCCGATATGCACAAGCGTATATTGTATCACAGTCACAACACTCTCGAAACTACATTTAGTTCACAGTATGCACAATCCGTTAATTTTAAAGTACACCTTCTATGCATCCGGCCCGTGATGGCCATGAATAAACTTGAAATAATTATTTCAGTATTGTGAAGTGGACTGTATTGCCATGAGGCTGGTTCTCTCACAGGATGCAAGAAGGGATAATATAAACAACGGTAAACTTCAGTAACTATATTAAACATTGTCATGTGAACAATCAATACATGCTGTAGGCCTATAGGTAGTTAATACACTGGTGCAGGATTAAGCTGCACAATGCAGGGCTACGCTGCCACTAACACTCAAGTAAACATAATGTCTCCGTCCCTTATGTCCAGGGCACGTCCACTCACCCTCCCTCTCCCTCTCACACCGAGCTGCCAGGGGACATCCGAAGGCCATCTGGTAGCGCCAGAGAGAAGTGCATCACACCAAAGGGAAGTGGTGCTACCTACAGGCTCCTGACATATATACATCACTCTAATTTTACCCAGGTTAATTTCGCTGTCACGGGGGCTGGGTGTATGTGTCGTCTTCATCATCATTTCATACTCATCACGACGCGCAGGTCGCTTACGGGAGTCAAATCAAAAGACCTGCATCTGGCGAGCCGAACTTGTCCTCGGACACTCCCGGCCCTAAAAGCCATACGGCATTTCATTCTTCTTCTTCTTCTTCTTCTTCTTCTTCTTCGTTTCAGCCATTCATGGACTGCGATTATGCAACTTCCATCGCTTTCTCAAGTTCTTTCTCCTTCCTCTTTCGCAGTATTCCTTCATCCGTTGGCTTGCTCGTGCTCGTTCTTCTGCCGAGAATACTCTATTCTTCCTCGTTTTCTCATCAGCTAGGTCCTTCGCCTCCACAACTCTCTGCCTGAAGATTTTTCTGTTTGTTATATCTTCTGCCGTGATCCATATTTTTCTAAATCTCGGTGGACTTCTTTTACCCAAGGGGACTTGTGTCTTCCTGTTCTCCTGGAAGGTGAGGATCCTGATGGCGAGTCTCTCTGATCCGATCCTTTTCATATGTCCGTAGAACGTCAATCTCCTCTTTTTCATTGTGGTGGTGGTGTTTTCGAATTATTGGTACAGTATTCTTGTCATCATCTTTTATAATGAAATGTGTTTATGGTTCCTTCATTAATTAGTCATTTTCTTTGGAAAATTTAGTATGGCAGTGAATCCACTGGAATGGGTCTCTTGCTTTTAAGCTCTCTTAAATAGCTTTCGACCCCGCCGAGGTTCAATCCTGCAACTTTCAACGTAGAAGGCGAACGCCTCAGTACGGCCTCAGCTGCCATGTTCAGGCATGATGATCTGATGCCGTCTAGGCTGCCTGCATGTCAATTTCAACGTTCTGGTTTACTCAACTGAAACAAACTGAGTGTATTGAGCAGCGTCATAAGAGAGCTTTTACTTGCTGGCGTCGTTCAACATGAGGTACCGAATGGACTTCTCCCACCCTTTAAAATTTCGACCAATTTTCAGGTTTTGAACTCGTGATTTGTGGCTCTGAAGACTGATCCTCCACCACTAATCCACCTAGGGAACTATTATGTCACAGACACAAAGAGATGAATTTTTATTACATGATTTTTAATTGATTTTTTATTGGTTTTACATCGCACCGACTCAAACAGGTGTTACACAACGATGGGGTCATACAGGATTAGGAATAGGAAGGAAGCAACCGTGGCCTTGCTTGGTATGAAAATGGGAAACCTCGGAAATCCATCTCAAGGGCTGGCAACAGAGAGGTTCGAACCCACAATCTCCTGAATGCAAGCTAACAGCTACGCTGTCCGAACCGCGCAGCCAACTCTCGCTGCTTCTCAGCTGATTTTGGCGTCGTGTGTCTCTTTGGTATCCCTGTATTTTCCCTGATTCGCAGGTACGGCACTAGGACTCGCAACTCACAGGAAGAAAGAAAAAGTAATAAAAATTACGCATTATGAAGAGGTCGACCCACGGGTCAATTGTTAAGGAGGGGTGTGGATGTACTGCGGAGGAAGAAGAAGGAGATAACGGAGCTAGTGACCGCAGCTAATAAGAGGGAGGCAGGCATCATCCAACTCGTATTTCACGGACAAGGCGGTGAGCTGCTATAAACTGTAGGTGTGTGCACAGTCTGACTCACTCAGGAGTACTCTGTTGTCCTCAAGCTCGTGGAGTACGCCTCATGCCAGAGAGTCAGGGATCTGATAGAAAAAACTCAACCCTTTCTATATTACATTGGCTGAATACCATTTTCTTATAAATTCAGTAAAGCTACACGGCGGCATCGGCAACCACGGAAAATCATCTTCAGGGCTGCCGACACTGGGGTTCGAACCCACTATCTCCCGAATGCAATCTGATAGCTACGCGACCCAAACTGCACGGCCACTTCCTCGGTAAGTATACAAATTGATGTCGCCCATAGTCCATACGTTACATTTCACAGATATTATGGCCTCCCAGTTCGCTTAACCTCACGCCCCTAGATTTTTGCCTTTGGAGTTACCTTAAAGATAGAGTTTACCGTAATCGAGCAAGAACAATGACGACTTGAAGGAGAATAGTCACCTTAATAAACAATATTGACTCAGAGGTATTGTATCGAACGGCTAAAAACATGTAGCGACGGCTACAGATGTCTGCAGTCATAAGGCGGTCATTTTCAGCATCTACTGTGAGGGGAAGCAATTATCCTATATATACTGTATATTTAGAAACTTATTAAATGTTTGTAGCTACCCCCAAACATAAATACAGTAATAAAAATCACCCGTTTTATATCAAACAATCAATCAATCAATCAATCAATCAATCAATCAATCAATCAATCAATCAATCAATCAATCACCGTTTATCTGCACTTAGGGCAGTCGCCCAGGCGACAGATTCCCTGTAATTTATTTATTTAAATGAAAATCCACTGCCTGTTTCCAGTCATTCGACCGGGTCAGAAATTGAATGAATGAATGAAGCCCCACCCTAGCGGCGATGATAGGAAATTGTGCCGGTTGCCGAAGCCTGTCGCACTCCTCTGGGGCAATGATTAATGATGGATGAAATGAAATGATATTACAGTATATTGGAATGTGTTGCTGGAATGAAAGATGAGTAGGAAAACCGGAGTGTCCAAAAAAAAAACCTGTCCTGCCTCCGAGATATGAATTAACACTCTTCCAACTAAATTCAGGACTAGTTAGGAACCGATTTAAGCAGATTTTGGTCAACACCTGGGTCTGCAAGTTCTGGATATGCGCATTAAATTCGACTAATGAGCGCCGTGATCATGTACTTCACATTTGAATCATGAAGTCGTCGACCATCCATCGGTAATGTTTTGTAATATACTGTAATTCCTAGATGGCGTTGTTCAAGTTCAGAACTGTAATTTACGTGTTCCAACAAAACAATTCTGAGAATCAGTTCTGGAACTGTTCTGAGTTGCGCATCCTCGTTAAGAAAGTTCTAAACTAGTTTGTAATCAGTTCGGAACAGCGTGTTGGAACAAATCTTTTATATACAGTTTACATTAGTTCAACGGCTTAGCTTCTGGCTTGATTCCCGCTCGATCTTGCGTTAAAATTTTCGCCTTAAAAATTACGCCCTGAGTCTCTGGCCAAAACCCAAAGCGAGTCAGATGTCTCCAGTGACCCCCAAAATACCCGGAATAACCTGAAGAATGTTTTGTATAGAATTTAACAATACTATGTCATTTCAAGAAGCGGAAGTAATGTACCATATTTTTCTTAAAGGGGTTTTTAACGGGGTTGTTCACGACCTGCCCGGTGAAGAGAACGAGTACAAGCAAGTCAACTAGATCTTGATGATTATGATGATAATGACATCTAAGGTCATCGGCTTCCATCTAGGTCTTCAGTGAGAAGTGAAACTTCATGAGATACTGAACGTTTATCCTTAATAGATCTTGTCACTGGATGATCTTTCTGAGCGACACATTCCTTTGACAAAGAGAAATTGCACCAGTAGAGAGCTGGATTCCCGTCACCTAATGAGTCCTTTTGATTATTTCACAATGCTATCTTGTGCTCATCTAAGTGGAACAAACATCTCTATCTTTGTTATCACACAGGCTTTGTGCGTGCTCACTACCCCTGACTAAACTTACGGTTAACTTTCGCACATTCTTCAAGTATTCTGTTAATCATTGCTCTCTAAACTACAGGGGGTGTTATTCACATAGAGCTCAGCTGATGGCTTTCCATCAAGTCGGCCGCGATTCACACCCAGGAGAATCCAAGGGTGAGGGAGAATTTTTACCTGACATGCTTCTTTTTTTTTTTACAAGTGACTTAACGTCGCACCGACACAGATAAACATTGAAATGATGTTGGAGTGTGTTGCTGGAATTGCCTGATGTGAATATGGGAAACCACAAAAAAACATTCAGGACTGCCGACAGTGGGGTTCGAATCCACTATCTGCCGAATGCAAGCTCACAGCTGCGCGCCTTTAACTAGCATGGCCAACTCCGCTGGGTTTTTGCCATTTGTTTTACGTCGTACCGATACTGACAGTTCTTTTGGCTACGATGGGACAGGAAAAGTTTAAGGTTAGGAACGAAGCGACCGTATCTTTAATGAACGTACTGTCCCAACATTTCCCTGGTGTGAAAGTTGTAAATGGTTTTCCGTAGTTTCCTGAGTTGCCGGCAGTGAGTTCAAACCCACCATATCCCGAATGCAAGCTAGTCGTCGCAAACCGCGTACCGAATTCGCTCGGTGAATGAAAATTGTGGTAGGTGATAAAATAATAGGACAAGTATCTCTCTTTAGTTATCTCTTTTGTGATATTTCGTTTAACCTTTTATGGAGGGAAAATGTTTTTAAGAATTCTACAAAATATTGTTCATTTACTGCAGTCCATGCTACTATAACTAAACGTATGTTTTCTCTTTTACATGGCAGAATTTTAAAGTGATATGCCATGATTTCGGTTGAACAACAGTTATCCTTAAATAACCTCTACTTAAATAATTATTTTTTTCTTAGTGACTTTAGGTCGCGCCGACACAGGTAGATCTTATGGCGACGAAGGTAAATAATTCACTGACAATCTCTGATATAAGGAAATTAATTATTCTCCAACTCGATGGAGATGAGACATCGGGTTGTTATTGACCCTAATTAATAAATCTCCTTAACGTTTTCCAAAAATCGACTATGAAGTAATTTGATCCTCGAAATAAGTCGTTTTTGAAAGAAAATATTCTTCTTGTGTCAACAGAACTCAGTAATTTCTGCTAATATAAAACAGTTTTCATGAGGCAGAGACAAACGAAACTAAAATCGCCAAATCTGTTTTTGTTTTGGTATTGTGATAGCATCTTGAGTGCGCAATATCCGTGAGGATTTTCTTTCTTTGCGTCACTTAACGCCCAGTTAGATTTTATAATTGTGTATATATACAAAGATAGCACGGCGTGGCGGTGCGACTTCGTATGCGCCGCCTAACAACGTAAAGAGCTCATAAATAATCGTAATTAATGACACAAAAATCTCTTTGAATTACTGAAACTTTGAGTTGCTACATTAAAAGCTTTCTGAGAACAAGTGGATATATTTCATCCGTCCAATTACACTCGTAAATCTTATACTGTTAAATTATTATAAGTCCATCATTAATATGAGAAGGGCGAAGTTACTTTGTGCGTAAGATAGACTATCTTCTCTGGTTGGAGGTTCCTATCCCGCTCAGGTCACGATTTTAACTTGATTTTGTGCTCGCCCCCAGCCAATAGTAAATCGTTAATGAGGACCTCGGAATGAGAAAAAGACTTGAGGTGGTTCTGACGAAGCATTTAAGAAGAGGAAAGGAGTTGAGGTTTTTGACCTTTCTAGTGAAGAGAACGGCAAGGAAAGGTAACAAAGAAGGAACTGGTGGATGAAAGTAGCTTCTGAAAAACTATTTTCTGTGATAATTTAGCTAGTAAATCCTTCCATATTCCTTCTTGACAAATGTTCATAATGGTGGTGGTGATTATTGTTGTAACAGTTAGTGCAACTGCGTCACCATTCCCTCTTAACGTTAATATGAGGGAAAATGGAAGAGGTCCGACACTTCGAAAATGAAAGTATCGCCAAAAGGGAAGGGCCACAAAGGAAGTGATAATGAAAGAATATGTAGGCCTCACAGATATAATAACGACGGTGTCGGAAGAGAACATATGTTGACCAAGGGAGGTCAGACAGGAAAGATAAAGGTGAGGAGCCTGACATAGGTAAGTAGAACCAGTGCAAATTCAGCTACGGGCCTCGTGGTCATCAACGCACGCTCCCTAGTCGAGAGTATCCGGAATGCCCGTTTGGTCACCGCTTACGACAGACAAGGGATACCGTGATTTATTCTACTGCCTTCATCAATATGGGGAAGAAATGTTCATAGCTTCAGTATTATTGGATAATATGTTCTAGTGAACAAGATAGTCTAATCGAGATTATATAGAATTTATGTATCACCATTTTAAAATTAAATTTAGAGGAAGCGTAGATATGAGAGTTTGTTTTTATTTCTGCATGTATAAACTATATTTGGTCAAATGACTTTCTAAACGAATCAAACTTCCTTTAGATTTTCCAATTTATTTCTGGTGTTGCTGGAGTCATCTTGGCTCTTTTTCTTCTGTGTTTTGACCATAGGTTTTACTGACGTCACTTAATTATTTTGCCCTAGGAATTCCAAGCTGTTTTTATCGCACCACTTCATTCTTGATAATGAAATATCCGGCTAGTTCCTTGGTGTAGAGGTAGTATATAGGCCTATTACCCAGAGGACTATGATTCAACTTTCGACTCATCCACGTATTCGAATAGTGTACTAAGGACTAGGACGGGGTTCATGAGGTCAACTAAGGAGCTACCTGTTAGTATAGACACGATCAAGAAATCTCGTCACACTGACCACGATACACTCTGTTTGGGTCACAATGGTCTTGGTTGGCCAAGATCCTAAACAAGACGTATGTGGCTCGGATATAGTCTTCTTCTACTAGGGAAAACCTAAGAGTGTCCGATACCTAAGCAACTAATGCAACCAAGATGCTCTAAATCATCATAAAGCATGAGGTTGATTGCCTAAATTTGTCACGTTATATTCGTATTATAAGACCATTAAAATCGGCAATACATTAAAAAGAAAGAAAGTCTTGGAACATACAACCCATACAATGTCTTCACCTGCCAAGACGGCTGCTGCCCAGTCAAGTGACCTGCATATACTGGAGCATCATATGGTCACCGCAGTGAATTTCTTAACCGAATTGCTCGCATTCCATGACCAGATCCAATACCTGTCTTATCAGGTAGAACCTCACTTTATCTCAGTAGGCTGAGCGAACGGATTCCAGCCCTCAGTCCAAAATAAAATCCTTATGCGAGCCGGGAAAGGAACGCGAGACTTCGACTAACCCCACGGGGTCGATAATGTATAATATCTTGTTTGTTTTTATTTTTTATTTTTTTGCTAGTTGCTTAACGTCGCACCGACACAGATAGGTCTTATGGAGACGATGGGACAGGGAAGGCCTAGGAGTTGGAAGGAAGCGGCCGTGGCCTTAATTAAGGTACAGCCCCAGCATTTGCCTGGTATGAAAATGGGAAACCACGGAAAACCATCTTCAGGGCTACCGACAGTGGGGCTCGAACCCACGATCTCCCGGATGCAAGCTCACAGTCGCCCGATGTATAATATCATAGCAGTAGAAAATTAATAATAATTTAGACGCGCAGGTCGCCTATATTGTGTCAACTGGAAAGACCTACACCAGTCCTCCCCGGAGGACACACGCTCTTATTAATAATAATTGAATCAATTTTAAAAAATCTCAGAATGTTACGAATTGGTATTGCCTTTATCCCCAAGCCCTAACAATCTTCTTCTTCAATGTTTTTCTCACACTTGTGGAGTCATTGGGCATACAGGGTCTGTTCCTACTTTTGCGGCTATTTAAGCGTGGGTTTTGCTTGAGGCATATCTGTCTCGGCCACGGTTCAAATCCAGCCAAAGTATATGAAATATTTGAAATTAAAAGTCACGTTCATGTTGTTCGAATTCCGCTTAACTGGACGTCAAGTGGTTGCGATCACGTCAAGAGAGAGAGAGAGCTTTCTTACTTGATATAGTCCTCCCATTTATACGTTCATTATAAAATACCGGAATTAGAATGTCAGCGACTAATTTACTGCACCATCACGCCCTCAAGCAACAGTAAACTATTGTAGTGTGATTGCATATGTCTAAGGGTGGAAATTTTTAGCAATGCTTGCAAAGACTTGTACTTTTGTATTTTTGTTCACGGCGTGTAAAATCATTTTTATTGTGTTTTGAAAACGAGATAAAATACAACATTTATTTTTCACCATTATAGCTTTATTTGGTCCGTATTGACGTAAATATAATGCACCACTGAAAAGGCGGACTTGGATTTTAACAGTGACTTTCAGTGGTTTTTTTTAATACAAAATTTACTCAAAATGCAAAGTTTATACTAAAATATGATATAAATGTGAAACAGACGATCTTTTAAAAATTAATTATGATCTTTTAATTTTTTCTGTAAACTTAAACTGAGCAATTTATGCACCCTAGGATTGCTTGAAGATTATATTGGCTGCTAAGCTAAAAATAACCTCAATTTTTCCAAGCATCTCTGCAATGTTTTTGGAATCCTACCAATAGTGAAGGGGCTGAAAGATGTTTCAGTAAATACAATTTCATTTTCAGTGATAAGAGAACGTGAATGATAGAACAACATATTTGTTTAACGATTTCTTTCGACAATGACACTACTTCATCAACATGAATTCAGTCACTTTTGCATTGTTATCTTTACATTAGTCTATTCTGTTTTTGTATGAATATGCATTTATTTATTTTATGTATTATATTTTATCCTACAACTGTTTAAAATGTACCATTTTAATATATCTTATGCGTATTTACTTTACTATAAGCTCTATTCGAATGAATTTTAATTTCACATTCATATTATAAAATCCTTTACTATTTATCAGAATTAACTCATTTTCATGTCTTTCTTCAAAACGCTTTAAATAACTAAATCACAAAATGTGTGTAAACGATACAACATGACAAATTTACGAATTAAAATGCTAAATTTCTGATTTCAAAACGTTAACGTTCACCACCCCTATATATGACATGTACCAGTTACGACCGCTGTACAGTGGATTAGAGATTTGACGCCCGACGAAAGCAGGTAGCTTGTAGAACTTGGCAAGTCTGCAGCTTTGGAGGTCAAGACTAGAACAATAGACGTTCGGTGTACTGTTTTAATTGCTGTGGTCTACTTATTGAAGAAACGACTCTTCTGCTTCATTCCCCACTCTTCTTCCACCAACAAGCTCTCCTTCGCTTCTTGATTTATGAGAAGGTGGCAAGAAAGGAAAAAAATGTGATTCCACAGGCATAAATCACAGCTATGAGTTATGATAAAGGCAGGCGACAAGCTCTTTATTTGTAGAGCCCCACCTTTCCGCTGAGGCTGGCTGGCCTGTCAAGTCTGACATGATCAGCGGATCGTTATTGGCGAGTTAGATCTCTTCTTTAGAGCTACAGCTGTTTGAGAAGCTCCAAACCACATTAGATAGCCTACCTGTATATTCACAGTCGGTCCATGGGAGGACCAATAGTAACCGGTGCAGTTGGGATATAGTTATACATGTCCATTCTCAGGGAAGCGTGATTAATGCAGTGCCTTCGCAGTTGACGACCAAGGTTCTAATCCCAGTGGATTTTAAGGTGAAATCTTCATCGAAGAATCACATGGCATCACGGATGGTATCTGGTATTAGAACTCTAGTCAAAACAAGATGAACCTAAGATATTTCAGCGATCCTAGAAATAACTTAAACGAGCTGAAGGAAGAGGAAAAGATGTTTTTTTTAAATACCGAGCGAGTTGGCTGTGCGGTTTAGGGCCGCTTAACTGCGAACTTCCATTCGAGAGTCAGTTGGTTCGAACCCCACTGTAGCCGTGCGCGTAGAGGCGCGCGGCTGTGATCTTGCATCCGGGAGACAGTAGGTTCGAATCCCACTGTCGGCAGCCCTGAAGATGGTTTTCCGTGGTTTCCCATTTTCACACCAGGCAAATGCTGGGGCTGTACCTTAATTAAGGCCACGGCTGCTTCCTTCCAACTCCTAGGCCTTTCCTATCCCATCGTCGCTATAAGACCTATCTGTGTCGGTGCGACGTAAAGCCCGTAGCAAAAAAAAAAAAAAGAACCCCACTGTCGGCAGCATTGAAGATGATTTTCCGTGGTTTCCCATTTTCACACCAGATAAATGCTGGGGCTGTAGCTAAATTAAGACCCCGGTCTCTTCCTTCCCACTCTTAGCTCATCGCCTCTGTCTGTGCGATGCAAAACAAATAACAAAATATAAATATTTTTATGTTTATTTCAGAGACTGCGTGCCTCATTGGCTGAATGGCTAGTGTAGTGTCCTTCGACTCAGAAGTTTTTGCGGAGTTTTTTAAATTAATTTTGTGTTATAAACACTAAATGTGTCACTAGTAGTCTTAGTCTACAGGCCTACAAGCTGACATAGTACGCCATGGAGTGCCGAGTTGAGTTCATTCATCACTCAGCAATTCATGGACCAATACTCTGCAACTGACCCACTGAGGGATTACGAGGAAGAAATTGGAAAGAAAGAAAAACGTTTGGGCTTGAAAAGTATTTCAGAAACCCTTTGCGAATATTATTTAACAAACCGAATTCCATTATTACCATTAACTTATTACTTGGCATTTGTGTTAGACTTTTTTATGAAAAGTTTTTACCTTTTGAAGAAGAGCATTTTTGCAGTTACTAGAGACGGATCGTTTCAAGTGACTGCAAGAAGAAATGAGCCACAATTCTAACAGTCCATCCGCTCGGTACAGAGCGAAGACACAGAAGGCTCGTACACTGCAATTCCTCGAATTCAGAGCAATGAAACTGTGTTACAGTGGATTATGAGTACAGAAGTACTGTATTTTCTTGTATTTCACCTTTAATAAACAGAAATTACGCCGCCATAATTCATAATCTTCTAATGAGAATTGCATGCTGTTAAATTTTAATAAAAACGAAATGACTACGAAGAATTCAGAGTAAAAAAGAACTGAGGCAGATAAATGTCTAATCCATTTGAAGTATAAATATTAACAAGTCTCGGACCATGAAGTTCCAAGTATGAGCAAAAACATGCTCTACAAGTTCAAAGCTAAACATGGGGCCTAACGTTATGTTAACAAGTAAACTCACTTTATAATTACGACTGGATATTTTGTGAAAAATCGGGTGTGCTACGCTGAGAATATTTCAAAAGTGTCGAGAAAAGGTTCTGCTGACTCCGGGGTTAATAAAAAATTCAATCTCTGGTAAAAAATGAACCGCTGGAGATGTAGCAACACAGAAAATCCATCTCCGCATAGGGCATGAAGGATCTTGGACGACTGGGTGAGCTGAGCGAGGGGTTAGGGGCGCGCAGCTGTGAGCTTGCATCCAGGAGATAGCGGGTTTGAACCCCACTGTCGGCAGCCCTGAAGATGGTTTTCGTGGCTTCCCATTTTCACACCAGGCAAATGCTGTGGCTGTACCTTAAGGCCACGGCCGCTTCCTTCCCAGTCCTAGCCCTTTCCTATCCCATCGTCGACGTAAGTCCTGTCTGTGTCGGTTCGACGTAAAGCAAAAAAAAAGACGAGTAGAAGATAAAGGCTTCTACTCTCTGTAAAAATGAAATGGCATATGGCTTTTAGTGCCGGGAGTGTCCAAGGACATATTCGGCTCGCCAGATGAAGGTCTTTTGATTTGGCTCCCGTAGGTGACCTACGTGTCGTGATGAGGATGAAATGATGATGAAGACGACCCATACACCCACCCCCCGTGCCAACGAAATTAACCAATTATGTTTAAAATTCCCGAACATGCCGGGAATCGAACCCGGGACCCCTCTGACCAAAGGCCACACGCTAACGATTTAACCATGAAGCAGGAATACTCTCCGTAATCTCAGCACTATGTGGGATAATAAATGGTTAACTCTATACCTGGTCGCCTTTAATCCATGGAATCTATCTGGTTCTCATTGATGGTGTATTATGGATGCAACTTACGGCTGTGCTCCTTTCTAGATATTGGAAATCTGTGTTCTAACGTCTGAGTAAAGTTTGGCTAGCCCTGGAAGAATACACACATTCCATTACAGGATCGTTCCAGTTGGCCTCTAATTCTAATGTCCTGCCATGTGTAAATCTCCTTTACATATTTTCATTGAAAGAAATCGACATATCTAAACCACTTCTAAGTGCAAACTGTCACATGTAGTCTAAATCTTCTCTAATTTTGTACAGGTGATCCGGTTCACCGGTGTAACTTTTTAAATAATCCCTTTCTTCTTTATGGTCTCTACTTTTATTGCCCTAATGCCACGTGCATTTTGCCAAGTAATATAAATCATTTATCTACATACGCTAAATACAACTCAGTCATCGATATTAATAACAACTTTCCTCTTATTCTGAAAACGAAAACCACAACTTCCCCTTTAATGAATAAAAATTAACACCAACGTACAGAATAACCAACTTGAAGTTTCCATTCGTTAAGGACTGAGCTAAATGGCATATGATAATGTGTGGCAGTGATTTCATTGCAACTAACGTAACTTAACTGGGGATAGGCCTAAATACAAAGAGTAGACCTACGGCAAATCACACAAACACTTTACGCGGACCATTCCATATGGAAAGGTAGTAAAACATAAATTAATCGAATCACAGCGAGATACGTCATCTAAAAATAATTTAACCATTGAGGCCTCCAAATCACAGATATATTTGCTCGACACCCCATTATGGATAAAATTCATTAACTTCGCTGACACTCACTAAGAATTTATTTCGCACGTTGTGTAAGTATCTGGGATAATTTGACGTCTGGCCATATATAGCCTAAGTTATTCCGCTTTGGTGTAATTCGGGACGCTAATTTTTCTCCGAAAATTCGGGGTGTCCCACTGAAATCGGGACAGCTGGCAACCCTAGTCCTCGTTTAGACATGGTTACACGATACTGAAATGTGCAAATTTCTTTAGCCTTCTTTCTTTTAATTTTTTCGTTTCCTTTTTCTTCTTCCTCCTGTCCTTTTTTGGCTATATGACAATCTTTCTCGTTTAGAAATAGACACGTATTACTCATTTGTGCTTAAATGTACACTACTTTATTCTTCTTCAGCATTTCACCTTTATAGCCTGCCTGTTCTTTCTCTTCTTGTAGGCAATTATTATTTCCTGTTTATAATTTGATATATACTATTCATATGTCAGAAATCTAGAACTCTCCGTAGTTTTCGTCTTACTCTTTTTCGTCTATGGTTTCTTTATTCCTTTTCTATTCTTCATTTCCTCTTGTTTTATCCGTTCTTCTTTACATTTTGAAGTTGACACATGCTAGTAACACATGGAGAAATGTACACTTTTCGATTCTTCCTTTGCACCCTAGTTGTCTCTTTATTGTTATTTCTGTTAATTATCTTCTTATTCTTCTTCGTTCATTTACTAGCAATTAGATACATGTAAAACACTCCATAGTGCTCTTGTCATAATATTACTTTCCCGTCTTCTATTCTTCTGCGTCTTAACGTACCTACAATTCTAGGTTAGAAGTGTGCATGTGTAAGTCATAAAGTAGTTGAAAGAACAGCTTCTCGTATTTTCACCCTACTTCGTTTTAAATCGCTTTCCTCCTCCTTTAATAACTGTCCTTCTTGCCTTCTTCTCCTTCAATCATATATCATACAGTGTTCATTGCTTCGCTCTGTCTACCTCCTGTCCTGCACAATGCACGTGAACTCTTGAGCTACAAGAACTGGTCAACAAATTAATTACGAATTTGTAGATAATCTATTACTTATCGTAATCAGTATCGATCTTGAGAGATAAATGAAGCACGAACCTTTCTATCAGCAGCAACTGAATGTCAGTCCACCCCCGCAATGGCATAATAGTGAATACGATATTGCGCACATCGACTCTGGTTTACAAAGGTGAAGTAGGCCTACATGGCCAAGTACAGTACTTAGACTCAAGCACACTTTTTGGGACATGACACTGAGTATTCTTGGCAGTAGCGGAACATTTTATATGGTTAAAAGTCTCGCCTTATTTTGAACTGGAGCGACGTTGTTGAGTATCGGATTCATGATTCCAAGTTTGCTCTCTGGTTTACCGCCGAAATGCCCGGTTTTTGAAGGGGAACGAAAAAATTCTTGGCATTTCGTATCGTAATTATCGGAATGTTGACCTTTCTACTCGGGTGTAGAGCATAGTAACGGTCTCTGAAATGGAATAGAGGGTTTTTGTGCAAGTTCCGTGTTTTAGAGTGTAGGGTCAGCTTACGAGGAAACATAGAACTACATAGATACGAAAATACGAAAATCTGCCTAGATTTCATAAGTTCCATTATGCTACCTGTCCGGATCACTGTTCGAGTGACCGCCTCCGGGTTGCAAGATCGTGGGTTCAGACCAGGTAGAGGTACTTGGAATTTTGAAGAGCAGAAAAATTTCCATTTAGCCGGGCTGAGTGGCTCAGACGTTTAAGGCGCTGGCCTTCTGACCCCAACTTGGCAGGTTCGATCCTGGCTCGATCCTGGCTCAGTCCGGTGGTATTTGAAGGTGCTCAAATACGTCAGCCTTGTGTCGGTAGATTTACTGGCACGTAAACGAACTCCTTCGGGACTAAATTTCGGCATCTCGGCGTCTCCGAAAAACCGCAAAAGTAGTTACTGGGACTTAAGGGAAAATAAAATTATTAAAAATGTCCGTTGGTCAGTCCATGTCGTACGGTGTCGGCATGTAAATATTCTCTGGTGTTTCGCCGACAAAATTAATTACAACTAAGTTATGGATCGCCCAACAAAAATCTGGTTACTCTGCCGTCTGGTAGAAAAGAGTGAACGTCGAAACTAACGTGCAGGCAGCGTAAATAGCGTGAAAATGAAATTGCTTCACAAGGCAGCTGAGACATTATTATTATTATCAAGCGCAATGTACATACATTATGTTATAATATACATATATACCATTTTCTTTCACTAGTCCTTGGCAAATATACAGAGAGGTTAAGTTCCGCTGATGCAGTTCGTTAGATGGTATCGTGTGGAAGACCTATCACAGAATCAGCAGGTACTGTTTTGGAATGTGGAATCCACTGGTTAGAACTATCTTCCTGAGGAATCCATGGACGCCAAAGAGTGTGCATCTGAGTAGTAACGTGTAGTTAGGCCCTAATTTTTTGAACTTTCATTCATTGCAGTGGAAAGAAAAAAACAGCGAGGGCAGTGTTGTGTGCAGTGACAGGAAAGTCAAGGGAGGAAGATGAGAAGCTGACTGATGCTCCCCCAATCCGAGGACTTCGACTGGGGGAATATCTTGAAGACTATCCTGCAGGAAGGGAATACAAGTAAATTGCAGTACATTGATTTCAGTAAAATTTGTCATGTCAATCTATGTCATCTCAATAATTACTTAGTAGTAATTCAAACAACTAAAAGGCGTGCCTTGTCGCTAGTGACATGCTAATCTATTCAGGTCTGACAGTCTGTTATATCTCATTCCTTTCAGGAGTGCTTCAATAATTGTTTTCCTGGCCTTCCTTATTTTTTTCTTTCGAGAATTAACCCTTCATATATTGTTGTCAAAAATGTATTGGGCTGGAACTTATGTCCGAAAAATTGTGCTTTTCTGTTCCTCAAATTATTGTCAGAAATTGTTGTTCTTATTGAACTTTTCTCAGGAAGTATTAGTGGATTTGTCGGTCCAGATACTTTTAGTTGTTCTCCGCAACCCACATTTCAAAGGTATTTACTTCGTTTTTCCCTCCTACTTTAAAATATTCCAATCCACCACTACATAAAGCTGTAATATAACTAACTTTTACATTTACTATATTTCTTTTCACCATATAAACTATCCCGTGCATTTCTTCAAGTATTTAAATAATCTAACACATACGAATTACCGAAATATGTATAGTTTCTAACTGAGAAGCTGTCCGACTCGTTGGCTGAATGGTCAGCGTACTGGCCTTCGGTTCAGAGGGTCCCGGGTTCGATTCCCGACAGGGTTGGGGATTTTGACTCTCCTTGGTTAATTTCAATGACCCGGGGGCTGGGTGTTTGTGCCGTCCCCAACATCCCTGCAACTCACACACCACACATAACACTATCCTCCACCACAATAACACGCAGTTACCTACACATGGCAGATGCCGCCCACCCTCATCGGAGGGTCTGCCTTACAAGGGCTGCACTCGGCTAGAAATAGCCACACGAAATTAATTAAACTGAGAAGCTGTCTTGTTTACAGTGTAGTGCAAGGTTGTCAGTTCGCTACTCTGTTGCGTTCCACGTGGAAAAGCTAATTTCATCCTCATCGTTAAGTACTCTTTCGACGATGGAGTAAAATTTGCCAATTCTTCTGAACTTCGCTAAATATTAATTTAAAAAGAGCGTCTTAAAAGGCAGCGAAGCGCGAAATAACGGGGTATTTTATAATGGCTTCCTATAGAAAATGTCTAGAGACAGCGGAAAAAGCGCGCATTATCCGGGATAACTTCATAAAATGGAGTGTCTTATAGAGGATTTACTCTGTGTTTGAGTAGTGTGCTCATCAAGTAACAAAAATACTGGCTTTTCTTCGCCATTTTACTTTTGTCAGATTTCTGAAGTCAAACCAACGTTAACTCATTTTAGTACCTTCACGAGAATAAGGACGTATTAATGCAATTTCAAATCAGATATAATATGATTTTCTTCCACTTACCTGCCGGACGTTCTTATCCTCATTACGTTACGAGAAAGTTTCACAGAAGGAATGAAAAGCAAGCGCGTTTCCCTCCGTCAATTCACAAAAAATGCTACCAAACATTGCCTGCTAATCAAATGGGTTCTTTAGAAGTATATTTCACGAAGTTCATGCTAGATGGCAAGATTGTTTGTTGATGTAACTTTACCGGCACAAATTATAAAACTCTCCCCTAAAACGGCGGAGTGTCTTGAAATAGACGAAATTTACTTCATTACATAAAAATATATTTATAAAAATTTATAGGACTAGATTTTCAACAAATTTTCTGTTCAACAAATGAATAAAAAATATATCATAGCAATGTTTGTCCACTATTGAGCGTCATTCTGTATTCATTAACATAAAGATGTGTTTGTTATTTAAAAACGTTCAGTGTATTGCTTGACCCGGAACGTAAGGAAGCAGTGTTGCGTAGAAACTGTTGTAATAAATGCACATAGATTAGAGGCGAACATGTCTACTGTTCGACAGGGTGTGTATGAGTGTTGTGGAATTGGGTCGGGCAGGACCTCCCAGTGGTACCTTCCTGTTTGCCCATGACTCGGCAAGATGAATCGCCCTGATTATCTGCAGCTTAGCACTAAACACTTGTCAGGCTGGTCTCTACATCGACATTCGGGCTCTTGCCCAGGAAAAGACTCGAATATAACTCTCAAGTGTACATATCTTTTGTTTTCCTACACAGTGCAAACGTGACCTCTGATTACCGTAACAAACCTCCCAGCCTGAGAGAGGGCGTCACCCCCTAAGAGGTCAACCTCTTGTAATACATTATCCCTATTGTACATGAACATGCTCAAATAATTCCATTCAAAAAAATGGTCGCTTCTCTCGAGTACCTTTTATGGATGCTGCTGAATTTGTTAACAATGTTCTGATTGTATAACAAAATGACAGTTTTGCAAAGGATATCTCCTAATGAATAGCTTAATAACTTTTAATTATCCCGTATGAGGTCAACATTCAGTGCACTATCGAAATTTTAATGCTGTTTCTTTTGCCACATACTGTAATACAAAATGAGACCAATTTGTACGATGCATTTTTACACAATTACATTCAGAATTCCGGCGCAATTTCCAGCGAACAAATAAATGACGTGTGTGGCCTTCGGTGAGGCCTGGCGCAGGGCATTTAAGATGATACCTTTTAGGTGACCTGAGACCAATGAAGGTTAACTCTTTCACTCCCAAGTTTTTGAAACCTTATGCATGTCCCATACCAGATTTTTCGTGATGTTTCAACAATGGTTGAAATAGGCTGAAAATAACCTATAATAGCTACTGGACAGTCATGGTACGACAACATTAGCAATAGTTTCCTCTTGGCACTTCTACCAGAACTTGACAAATGTTTACAACTTGTTCTACTACAACGTATCTTCACTATACTCATAAAAGTCAGGTTCATCATTATTCTCTGACATTTCTAAAATATAATCTTTCATGCTTTCTTTACACTTCTGCGCACTCATCTTAGAAGACAGCTGTGAAAGAAAAGCATAAGGCACATAATTATTGACAAAATACGGTAAGGCGATTTAGGAATTGTTCGTTGTCTGAACAGAGCATGCGATGAACTACAAAATTACAGCGCCAGACTGGACTCGGAAGTGGAGAAGAGTGCAGTGCTTGAAATCAGAGTTAAATCGTGTTTGAGACAGCGAGAGATATGCTGACAACCGAGTTAACTCGGGCATGGGATGGAAAAGGTTAAATTCCCTCAACCCAGTCGGGAATGGATCCCAGGACTTGTTGGACCAAAGGCCAGAACGTCTAACATTTAGCCGTGGATCCGGACTTCCTAACGAATGGAAGGGCAACAATCAAATTTCTGCACATGCTAGTTCAGTGACCTTCTACATACACATGAATGGTCTCTGGCCACACGTTTCATACCACCTTTATATAAATTTGCAAGATTGTGTTAATGAGATGTTTGCAGCATTTGGGGATACATAAGCACAGCATAACGAGAAAATGTCCAATGAGGTAAGATCTTGCGATCCCGAGGGTCATTTCATTAGTGGTACATCCGCAGCTGCTACAAAATCGACCTTTGAGACCTCGTTGAAAAGCCTCTATGCATTTGAATATAAATATGGTTGTTACCCATACGTTGTAAAAAATAATTCGTTCCCTTGTTGTGTCAGCTGCGACAGTAACCATTCTGTCCGCATATCGAGATATGTTGTATACGAGCAGCAGCACTGACCTCTACGTATGTGCTGCCATTTGATGTGTAGCAATAAAGTTGAAACCTTGCTTCATGATTGCTATTCATTTCACAAACCTTTTCGTCGCACCGACAAAGTTAGGTCTTATGGCGACGATGGAATAGGCAAGGATCCGAAAGGAAGCGACCGCGGCCTTAACTGGGGTGAAACTGGTAAACGACGGAAAGCCACCTTCAGTGCTGCAGACAGTGGGTTTCGAACCCACTACCACCCGAATGCAAGCTGACAGCTATGTGACCAGAGCCACGTAGCAACTTACTCGGTCACAGTTGAACTTGGGCACATAATTTTAAATAATCCTGTGTTTTGTTTATAAACACTTTGTGTTTAAGAGACTGAAATGTAATTACACCGTGTTTTTAGGTGACTGTATCCTGTTTATAAGTCGTAATTAGTAACAGTATGTTTTAGCTCTTGTAGCTCTGCATGTGACTTGAATGGTATGACAAAAATTTGCATGTAATTTGCTCTTTCCTCTTCCACTGGCGGAAAAGTACATCCCTGTAAAAAATTTGAGTTGATAAAATGTTGAAATTCCCTTACAGATTGCCCTACTGCCGCAGAGAGAATACACTTGACTCGTTGATCATGACATATCAACAATATTTCTAACCCAATCAATGTCCAAACATGAAGTTTCTTAGATCTTCTGTAAATATTCTATAGTAATTGTGTTTATTTTTGTCTTTCTAGGTGAGTACTGCTGCTTCGTGCCTGGTGAACAGGGAAACTTTCTAGGTTTGTGAACTATATTTAAAATCTAGTTATCTTTGCATGTTAATTTATAATAGTCTAATGAAAGCATTACAAGAAAAGAGGTGTTTCTTGTAGCTTGTTCTATTTTTCTGGAAAATACTCTCCTCTAATCTATACCGAGCGTTGCGGAACGAAGATACTCACCTTTAACATTAATGGTATTTTGTTCTTGTTGTTGTTCTTGTTGTTGATTATTAGGCCTATTTTAAGTGTCTTAGAAATGTACTTAATGCTAGATCAGTGTTTTCACGAACAGAGAGGAAAATATCGCTTACAATGAATCAAGCCATCAGTCATCATTAACCTGAATTTAGGGCTATCACCCAGGTGGCAGACTCCGTATCAACTGTTTGCCTACTCTTAAGTGATTTCAAATAACGTGGAATTTTATCGAATATTTCGCTTGATAATTATTCCAACCACTAATTAATCTTGCTGTAAATTAATATTTGCCCGAATTGTCTTTTGAATTCCACCTTTGTTTGCATATTTTGATCTTATCTTTAAAATTTCCACTCAAGCTTATTCGCCTACTATCTTCATTACACGTCATCTCTCCACTGACAGCTCGGAACTTCCCACTTAGTCGAGCAGCTCTTCTCCTTTCCTCCAAGTTTTCCCAGCCTAAACTTTGCAACATTTCGTTACGCTACTATTTTGTCGGAAATCACCCAGAACAAATCGAGCTGCTTTTCTTTGGATCTTTCCAGTTGTCGAATCAAGTAATCCTGGTGAGGGTCCTATACACTGGAACCGTACTGTGGTTGGGATCTTATCAGAGAATTAAATGACCTCTCCTTTACATCCTTAGGCCTACTACAGCTCCTAAATACCCTCACAACCATGTGCAAAGGTCCGTATCCTTTATTTACAAGCCTATGCATGCGATTACCCCAATGAAAATATTTCTTTCTATTAATACCTTTTTCATGGTGAAATTTCTTCGAGCAAAGGGACTCCAACCGACTAACCAGGATGTCAGACCACCGACTTGACGCCTTATCGATCACGGCCACCAGGCGGTCTCATGGTAGGCCACATATAACAAAACATATACTAGCAACATGGAGCGGTAGATTTCGAATATCATCAAATGGGAACTCCCGTCAAACTGTCACATTCATTCTCAAAAAGTAAGCATCGTACAGTAGGTACTTTATTTCGCCTATCATTTGTTACGTATTCTGCCGTTATCCCGACACAACCCCTTTGATGTTGTTGTTTTTTTTTTTTTTTTTTTTTTTTTGGAAAGAGGGAAATCGCCTGTGGGGTCTGATACAGTTGACAGCACTTCGTGGTGCGAAGTCGGAGGAGCAAGCTAGGGTGTATTAAGGAGCTACGTTGAGACGGAGAATAAATGCAGAGGGATAGCCAAGTTTGGTTACCCTGCTAAAGCAGGACAAGGCTATGCACGTAGGGTTCCAAGAATTATAAGTCATTAATCACTTCGTGTTTGTGAGTACTTACACTGATAGCCACATGCACAGTTAATTGTACTCTGCCGAGATAAGACGTACAACCTATTCTACACTTAGTCGAGAACACACACACACCCAAGACTTAAGTTCGATCGATGGCACATATTGGTCTTCTAGTCTATTATTTAGTTCTTCGCTCATAAAAGACCATCCACCTTCGTAGTCATGAGAGGTCTTGCATTAAAGATGAGTGTGATGACCGGTTGCTATCCTCTCCATGTCTGATTGACGTTGGCATATTTATTTTTATATATATATATATATATATATATATATATATATATTTTGCTAATTGCTTTACGTCGCACCGACACAGATAGGTCTTATGGCAACGATGGGACAGGGCTGGGATTGGGAAGGAAGCGGCCGTGGCCTTAAGGCACAGTCCCAGCGTTTGCCTGGTGTGAAAATGGAAAACTACGGAAAACCATCTTCAGGGCTGCCAACAGTGGGGTTCGAACCTACTATCTCCCGAATACTGGGTACTGGCCGCACTTAAGCGGCTGCAGCTATCGAGCTCGGTTTTATTTATTTCAAATTCCCTAATATCAGTCCAAGTAGCCGTACCAAGTAAACATTGTAGTTATAACAAATTATACAGGTCTTCAGGCAAACTGAATGAACACGGATATTATTAGTGAATACTTTAAATGGAATTAAGGAAAATAATACATGAAGGGACAATATCGACTCGAAAAAATGAAAGAAAGTCGAATGAATATCTATGAAGATTTTAGCACAGATCCTAGGTGTATGATATTCTTTCACAGTAGAACCTCCGTTATCCGGAACACTTTTAACTGAAAAACCGTTCAACCGAAACAATCGGGAAGAAAATGGTTATATTACAAAATCGAATTGAAACATACTTTGTTATGTTATTCTGACGTTCTGCTAATAAAACAGTAGCATGACAGCGGCTAGCAAACGATCGGAACAGAAAAAATACAAAAGAAAACAGGAGACTGTTTCAGGGAAAAACAGAAGGGCTTACTGAATATTTGCAGTACATGCACTATGAAACATTATTTTGTTTTGTAAATACAATTTAGTAGTTGGGTTTACAGTATTAAAATAATTTGTCAACAATGTACTACATATAAACCGGCTGCTGTCTTTTATTTACTTTCATCTAAACCTTAAAAAATCTATGCTTAACCTCTAGAAATGACATTCAATATTATGCGAAATATTTATTATCCGAAACTCCCTTCCCTCCCCTCTTTGTTTCAGTTAATATAGGTTCTACTGTATTTATTTATTTAATTAGTTGTGTTGCATTAAAGTAAAAATTAAAGACAGTCCATTTTATAAGTGTATTGATTACTAAGTACTTATTTTTTTAAATTCTCTTTTATTGATCATCCGTGAGATTTGGACTATATTTTAATCCTATCTGTAATGTTCCAAATAGTCCCATTTTCCGCGTTCTAATGCACTGTTATAACAGAGTATTTGCAATGTGCTTAATTTGGTCTACATTATCTTGTTGGAGGTCTTCCACGGTCTCTCGATCCTCCAACCGTCCCTTGCAGGGTAAGATCATCAAATCCATACTTCCCAATAGTGTGCCCGAAATATTTCGCAGCTTTTTTTTGTTTGTTTCAGACGCATTTCGGTCCGCAGCTCATCAAGTATCTACTGATTGGTTGATTGGTTATCTTGGTAGACCCTTGAATTCTCATAATCCACCTCAAACAGAACGTTTTGAAGGCATTAATATAATGAGGATTGATCTTTTTCAATATCCAACATCGAGATGCGTATAGGAAGATGGAGAACACCAGTGTGTTGACCAGTTTCATTTTAGGGGGGTAATGGTAATACCATGGCTCTTTATATGTTGCACTATGGCAGTTTTGGCATGAGCTATTCTTCTTTCTATTTCGGCAGTACATCCACCTGTGTTTGTAATAAGTAGGGCTCGGATTCATATGCACTAAAAACTCTGAAAATATGCATACATATACGCACTAAAAATCTTGAAAATATGCACTAAAATAATAAAATATACACTTACCAAACGTATTATTTAATTTTAGCTCAGTGTTAAATTGATAAACAGGTTCATTCCTTGTAAAATGATGCATGGCAGTAGGTCATTAACAGTTTTTCAATGTTTTCAGAGGTTCAGACTTTCTGTTGTCGGAAAGAATTAATTTACACCCTGAAAATGATCATACTACGTCGACGGACGTAACTAGGCAATACTTGTACACTGGCACTGATTGCTTGGAACATTCTTCTGGCAAAGACTGCCTGATTCTACTTATGTAGTTTATTATGGATTCGAATGTCAGAAAGAAGCAAATAGGTGCTGTATAAAGGGTCATTAACCGTCTCCGACACTGAAAGCACTGTCCTTGATCAGGGAAGGTTTATCGTGTTGCCAAGGGATGTAAAACATATAGAGAGTTCATTATATCTTTCATTTCGTTCAGAAATCTTAGATAATCGATCACACACAAGAGAAAAATATATTCATATATGCACTAACGTTCAAAATATGCGCTAACTTTCAAAATATGCATTTGCATATGCGCATATGCATTTTTAGAAATCCTGTCCCTAGTAATAAGTGACCCTAGATAAACAAATTGGTCCACTACCTGCAACTTGTTCACCTGTTTCATATTTTCGAACCGTTTTGACCTGTCGATCATAACGTTGGTATTTTCTGTCAAAAATTTATAAGCCCATTTCATTGTTTATATTTTCAACTCTGCAAACGGGACTGAGCATTTCAATTTCAGAGAAAGCTATTAACGTGGTTTCACCAGCATACCTCAGGATGTTAATTCTTCCACCTATTCTGATACCACCCTGCTACTTTTCTGTTGCTTTCCTCTTTAGCCGTTCTCCATAGCATCAAAGCTGGGTATTAAGCCTTATTTTATCCATTCAATTAGTGTTATTCTTTCAGCATCTCACCAATTATCTACGGTTTTAGGCAAAGCGAGAAGCCCAAAATATTTTTCCTGCAAGAGTTCTTTTACGTACTACCGACAATGAAATGACGTATTTCAGTATCTTGAAATACCTCCAGACTGAGCCCGGATCGAACCCACTACGTTGGGCTCTACCATCTGAGCCACTCTTTTAAATTTTGATTCTGGAGACTGATTAATTGTAAAAAAATTAATCACGATATTTTTATTGTATATTTTTTCCCTTCACATCACCTCCATCGTTCCAGTGAGTAACAGATACTAAAGACATGAAGTTTTAGCTGATGCCAGAAGTGCAGTCTAAATAGTAAATCACTGCTTGCTTGAGGGAACAACTAAACTATTTCTTCCATCGCGTAGCACTAACAAGACAACTGTTTGGATGTGACCAGACCGATTGTAATTGTTGCAGAAACTTAATGCCAATAGTAATTTAGTATGTTAATATTATTTTACGGCAGAAAGTAAAGTAAACTCGTGTCCTCTCACGCCTAGGTAGTGCAGCTCTTTCCACGCATATCTCTAATGGATGTGAGCTGCGTGTGCCACTTTCACCACATACCAGGCCTTCTGCCATTCTTAAACCTTTGGCAGTGCGGGGAATCAAACCCGGGCCTCCGATGACAGCCGCTAATAGTGTTATCTGTTATCCTACGAAGGCAGACGTTTACGTATTGAAAAAGAAACCACTTTCTCCCTTTTCAAAAATCAAATGATCATAAATATGTCTCCCGGTCTTGGCCACCCACCAACGGCTGCTAACTTCAGATGGCAACCAGCTATAACACACAGCCTGCACTGTTGCTAGGTAACACTGTCTAACCATTCATCTACACCTTACATCACTGCACGGTTGCTATGGTTACACTTCCGACACACATTTTGTCGCGTTACGTTACACCAATTTTTGGGTGACCGCCAGCCACAGGCTGACCCATGACCAAGATTTCATTTCAGCTTCCATTATAAACGATACAGAGATATTAAAACCCTAATGTTCATACATTGTACACGTTTGTAAAATAGTTTTGTGGGCCTTGAAATTCTGCTTGTGTTGTCAAAATCTGATTTTCCGTATAATGTATTTTATATGACTTTAAAAGAGAACTTATTTCTACAGAGAATATGCAAGGCTATCCTACGTCATGCTCCGAGCCGCCCAGCTATTCTTCACAAATTAATTAGGACACTGCCACTGACGTCATGGCAAACAGATTACCATTACATGTAGAATATGTCAACTGAATGTAACGTAGAAGCTTTTCGGACTGTCGAACACACAAGTTCACACTATGATATACCTGTAAGGAACACACTATTGAACAAGGAATACAAATACACATTGCTAACAAAGAATTACATGCTTTCGTTCTTAAAAGATCATCATCAGATTCTATCAAGTCACACTCAATATTTGGAAATATTTATCTTTCTTTCTATCCAAACACCTATGATATTGAACTCTGAGAATTATCCTAAAGATAATCAACCAATCAGTAGATACTTGATGAGCTGCGGACCGAAATGCGTCTGAAACAAACAAAAAAAAAAGCTGCGAAATATTTCGGGCACACTATTGGGAAGTTCTCCTGCAAGTTACCACTCCAAATGGATGCAGTTGCATCTACAGAAACACAACTTTGTAAATACAAAGCCACACCAGGTATGCTTTAAGATAAGTTCCATATTTTAATATTTCCAAATATTGAGTGTGACTTGATAGAATCTGATGATGTTCTTTTAAGAAATGTCATCTTTTGTTTAATAGTGTGTGTGTTTATTCCTTGTTCAATACTGTGTTTATTTACACGTATGTTATCATATATACAGGGTTATTCACCTAAGTTTTTACACGGAAATAATGTCTAAACCATTAAAGATATCGGTATTCTGTTTTCATATTCGTAAATGATACCCAGGGGTTTGTAAAATTATGTGCTACTTATTCCCATGGGCTGATTAATAACCGAGATATTGACACTAATTCCATATTTTTAATGGAACGGCACGAATACGCACAGCTTGCCTTAAAGTACAACCGCGTACAAATTCAAATATGTAAGTATTTTCAAAATCGGACAGTTATTTTTTTGAGATCTCAATAAAAGCCGCATTTGGGCTTTTGCATGTCCCATCAGACAGTTGGCCGAGGACGTATAGGCACGCAAGCTGTTTCCTGGCATTGATTCCAGCCACAGAGCGGATACCAGGTATGTACTGTAAACTATCGTACACATAATGCGATGCACCGTAACATACCCTGGGTATGCCACGTTATTATATGACTGGCGAACACGCTAAGGGGAATGGAGATTAAACTTACTTTGTTTTGTTTTCAAATCCATGTGTAACAGGTAGTTTGGCGTCTTTCCCCACGGATGGGAATGGGAAGGATTTGGAAAGGATGTCGTCTGTGACCTATCTCAAAGGTACCAATCCGGTATTTGCCTGGTGTTGATCATAGGACACCATGAAAATTACTTTCAGGTCAAGCAAGGCAGGACTCGAACCCGAATGCACGCTACCACATTATGTATTTGCTTTTCTAGAAGGAGAACTTCAGGCGTCCTGTGTAATATTTATTTCTCATTTCTCTAGTCATAGTTATTTTATTCCCTTTAAAAACATCAACCCTCCCTGTCCTGTCATGGGTTCGCCTGTCATACACACTTTGCAAACCCGTCACATGTGCATGATATGCTTACATGCCTGGTATCCATTCTGTGGCTGGAATCACACCCAGGAAACTGCATGCGCGTCAATATGTCCTTGCCCGACTTCACACTGTCTGATACGGTATGTAAAACCGCGCATGTTGTTCTTATTGATATCTCAAAAAGTAAATGTCCTATTTTGAAAATACTTACATATTTGAACTTTTACACAGTTGAACTTTTAGGCCAGATGTATGAATTTGTGCCATTTGATTTAAAAATATGGAGTTACTATCAATATATCGAATATTAATCACCTCATGGGAATACATAGCACATTATTTTACAAGCCCCTGGGTATCATTTACGAATATGAAAACAGAATACAGATCAGATATATTTAATGGCTTAGATGTTATTTCCGTGTAACATCTTAGGTGAGTAACCCTGTATTATTTCAGTAGTGTAGAGCCCTTTAGCGGCGCTCAAAAGTAACCGATCGTGACAAATGAGCATTCAAAAGAAAGAAAATAGACATTATCAGTGACGAATTGCACTCTCGTTTCATAAATGTCAATTCTTTAAAAAATGAGTTAAAAATTGTACGAAGTGTGCGATTTGCAAATACTGTTGCTGTAGGAAAATACGCGCCATCATTGCTGCACACTCCACATTTTGGCCACTGGGACACCTGTTTTATGTTATTATAATATGCTGTAATTATCAGTTAAGAAAAGAATGATATTAAAACCAAAAATTACTTGCGGAACATTCGTCACTGTAATAATGCACTTCAATTTGCTTCCGTTCAAGTGGATACCATAAGATTGCATTAAGTGAGCAAGACTGTCTAATATTGTACTGATTTGTGTATTCCTTAGTTCACCAGGGGGCTACTCCACCACATTCTTTATGAACATGCGAGATTTCTCACACGGATCCGTTAGTAGTGCAACATTTATACTGAACGTGTGTGTTCGACTGAAAAGTTACATTTAACTGAGTCGACGCTGAAAAGTCTGGCTTCCTTCTTAACAAAATATGCCAATTGATCATTGACCCAAGTTTCACTGTAATCTGTCAGGTCTAACTCAAACAGTTCTCCTGCAAGTTACCACTCCAAATGGATGCAGTTGCATCTACAGAAACACAACTTTGTAAAATATTATTATTGCCTCTTCGCTGCCTAACACTGCCTCAGAGACCTTTTAGAAGTTTATCACTTTGCGAGATATTATGTTTGATCACACCGCTTAATCGAGCAAGCAGTAAGAATGTAATTTCGTTCTGGTGTTGGGATTACTGCAAGCCGCGTCATGACAACACTTAACCTTTGATATAATCAGAGTAGTTTTATAGAGCACCATAAATACTTGACTCACAGATTTTTTCATACGCTTCACCGGGAAAAGAAGACTTTAATGTTTCATCTCAATGGGATCCATCTGCCTTGCATCACCTTACGAGAAAATGGAAATAAGGTGATATGGTAGCAAATTCCAATTGGTGGCATTTATACTGAGGTCTAATGAAAATGAGATTCTTTATTGCCAATTTATTCACTCAATTAGGTGTACTGTTAAGACTTGACGCAGAGCAGCTACAAGCTATTTCTCAGACTGGACCTGACAGATCATTTAACCTGGCAATGTATTTAGGCCCTACTCCCACAAAAATCTGGGCTTATCGTGCATACAATGCCTTCCAAAGGTCGATGTAAATAATGAAGGGAAATTTTCATTAGTTTATCATTTGGACAAAAGCGTGTAGAGTAGCGTTCCGGACCAGACCTCATTTTTTTTGGTTTTCAGAATTCAATTTACGTCGCACCGACACAGATAGGTCTTATGGTGATGATGGGATAGGAAAGGACTAGGAGTGGCAAGGAAGCAGCCGTGGCCTTAAGGTAAAGTCCCAGCATTTGCCTGGTGTACCGGGCGAGTTGGCCATGCTGTTAGGGGCGTGCAGCTGTGAGCTTGCATCCAGGAGATAGTGGGTTCGAACCCCACTGTCGGCAGCCCTGAAATGGTTTTTCGTGATTTCCCATTTTCACACCAGGCTGTACTTCAATTAAAGCCACGACCAGTTTATTCCCACGCCTAGCCCTTTCCTATCCCATCGTCGCCATAAGACCTATCTGTGTCGGTGCGACGTAAAGGAACTTGCAATAATATTAATATTTGCCTGGTGTGAAAATAGGAAACCACGCAAAACCATCTTCAGGGCTGCTGACAGTGGGGTTTGAACCCACCATCTACCGGATGCAAGCTCACAGCTGCGCGCCCCTAAACGCACGGCCAACTTGCCCAGTTGACCTAATGTATGAGTGAAAGAAATTAATAGCATTTCAAGGAAAGAAACAAATGAACAAACAAACAAATCCCATGGCTCAACAGCCCCGAAGGGCCTTGGCCTACCAAGCGGCCGCTGCTCAGCCCCAAGGCCTGCAGATTACGAGGTGTCGTGTGGTCAGTCCGACGAATCCTCACGGCCGTTATTTTTGGCATTACACCGGGGCCGCTATCTCACCGTCAGATAGTTCCTCAATCGTAGTCACGTACGCTGAGTGGACCTCAAACCAGCCCTCAGATACAGGTAAAAAACCCTGATCTGTCCGGGAATCGAACGCGAGGCCTTCGGGTAAGACACAGCCACGCTACCCCCTACACCGCGGGGCCGGCTCAGGCGAAGACACAGGCCTATTTACACTTAACGAATGCTAAGAAACAATTGTTCTGTTTTTCGTCTCGATTATGATCTTCGGTAGAATAAATAATATTTCTGCATTTTTGGTGTTAGGAAATAAATATCCCATCTAATGCTAAATCTGAATTATATAACTTTTATTAATTAGAAAGAAGAAATAGTTTTGTTCCTCTTTGTATGGTCTTGGGTATGGAGATGTTAAATCCACAGACAAAATACAAAACGAAGATGGCTCTAGCGGCTCTGAAAATTGCCGAGATTGGTAGATGTAGGTCCAAACTTTGTCTTTGTGTGCAGTGTTTCGCGCACGGTTTGTCACTGGGCTGATCAGTTGGGCTGGCACACCTTTCCAAGACGCTGCCCACCCGTAGCAGACCGTCCGCACAGTCCTGTACATGAGCAACCTTCTAGAAGAGAAATTTCTCAGTTCCACAACCCAAACAGTTTTCCTACTGTTACCGTTCCAAATGGGTGCAGTTGCATGTTGTGTTAATCATCTGAAGAAAACTAATTTTGTAAACTTACGTCTTCGCCTGTTTGTAGTCTAACACTGCCTGTGTGACCTTGTACGAGTTTATCACTTCTTGCGAGATATTATCAAAAAATGTAGCCTACTCTCCATGGAGGAATAATGCTGAGTTAAGCCTTTCATGGTCGCAGATTAAAAAATTACCGGAAGAGAGAAATAAACTGATTCAGCGTTACACATCACTGTTCTCTCGTACTATTTCAATAATGGCTTCAACGAACGTGTCGGTCAATCCACTCTGCATTTTCCACAGTAACTCGACCTTCTGCAAATTCACGCTGCCACCTCTGCACTTGTTGGACATACATGACATTCTCTTCGTATGCAGACGATGGATCACTATGCGGACCTCCTCCTGTAATCACTAGTTCAGTACCTTCGCCATTTTCCAACTGTTGCTGAGTCAAGATTCTAGTTTGCCGACTTGTGCACAAATACGCAACCTATTGGTGTGGCTGCAAACTGTCGGATCTATAAGTGAAAGTGAACTCCGTTCTTTTTTTTTTTTTCTGTGCAATAAAACAGGGAACAACTGATATTTACCGTAAATTATCAAATGAAATATAGTTAATCAGGAGGAATGGCTAGTCTATATTTGCTTCCCTGGGTCGTAGCCTAAGTATCATCCGGTGTCGAAGACTGATGGACTGAGGAGCGAATCGAATCGAATCGAATCAGGAAAGGAAAAAGTATATATAATTAACATCATTCTCTAAGCCCAATCTGTTCGGAATTCAGGATAAGGTTTGACCTCCAGAGTAAAAAGAATTTGATGAGTCTGTTTCATGAAGAATAGGCTCATCAGTTCTGCTAAGCCAAATTTACAAACGTTCTACTCTCGATACAAAGTTGCGTAGAAGTGGTGATTCCAGTCTTATAGGAAACGCTCAATGAGACCTAACATTGCAACTGGAAGTAGGCCATCCACCATATCGTAGAAAATTATTACCTTGTTCGCTTACGAGAAGCACTGGACCATGAACATGAGATGGTGTGAAGATTTTCGGACTATCAACTAGTCAGACACTTCACTTTCACAAGAGGAGCCCGTCTTAGATGCATCCTGCAGTTAACCTTTACTCCGGTACAATTCTGCTCTGAGAGTACCAATTTTGCAACATAAACCGATGTGAATTTTCAGGCTAATCCGCTGTCGAAATTGCCTTCAGAAATAGAGTCATCATTCTAAAAGTGTCAGCGTAGGACTCATCGTATATATTTGCGTAACAATAAATAAAGGCTTTGAGATATCCCTGTTTGCCATTGTTGTTTAATTTCTTTCTTCGTTATCGTCCCATTTCATCTCGTTTTGGTTAATATACAGTTTTACACGTTCTGGGAGACTTTCATTTAAGAAATATATTTAATTGCAAAACTTCCTGTCACTGATGCTTCCTTGCAGTGCTCAGTGAAACTGGAAAATAAAACAACGAATCATTTCTCGTAATATCATTATTCGTAAATTAAGTTCCCAGGATTAAATTGTATTTTAATTTAATTTTGTTACAAACATTCAGCCTTTCCAATCGTGAACTTACCAGCGTTTCGCCCCAATGTGGCAGTCTGCTCATGAGTTGGATTGCCACACTTTTCCAAGATGCGGATGATCCCACCGTCACACTGGGGTGAAATGCTAATAAATTAAGCTCTTTTCTTATTTATATTTTTCAGGTTGCTTTATGTCGCAACGACACAGATAAGTCTTATGGCGACGATGGGATAGGTAACAGCTAGGATTGGGAAGGAATCGACCACGCCTTAATTGAGGTACAGCCCTAGCATTTGCCTGATGTTAAAATGGGAAGCCACGGAAAAACCATCTTCAGGGCTGCCGACAGTGGAGTTCGAACCCACTATCTGCCGAATGCAAGCTCCCAGCTGCGCGCCCCTAACCGCACGGCCAACTCGCTCGGTAAATTCACGATTTAAAAGGCCTAACGGAATTGAAAGTTTTATCATTATACGTCACTACAGGTTTACTTATTTCGATAATACCTTATAATCTTCGCACTTTGATAATGCGTGCCACACTATTGAATGGAACTTCCGGATTTCCGAGATTCAAAATAGCGACTGTGCTCCGAAATCCTTTTAGAATTTAAACAATGGTTGTCTAAATTGCAAGAGTCAACAGCGTAATCATTTTGAAAAACCGCTTCATGTTAGATCTCTGCAGATAAGCAGCATTAGGCGTGGTCAGCAATTCGTACGTGGGAATAATATTGATGTACATCCCACTGACTACGCTTAAGTTCACGGTGTCGGGGATCTTATTCCACACAATTTCTTATACGTGCTGGTAAATCTACTGATACGAAACTGTCGTATTTTGAGCATTTTGAGCTTCCTCTGTGGACAAGTGGTAGAGAGTCGTTCTCCGGATCACAAGCAGACATAGTCGGAGTTTTGAAATGTGGGAAAAAGTAAGATGTCGGCATGAAAAATAACTCTGATGACACCTCTGGTATTTACCCAAATGAATGAGTTAAAACTCAGCCTAGATCGACCAAGAGAAATTCAATTTTCTCTGCTACCTGGTATAATTAAACGCAACAAAAATATTCGCATATTCGCTACTGGTCAGCTCTGTCACGAGTAAACTCCGTTTCAGAATAGCTGATCAGTGGTCCTCTGGCCAAGCTGGAGCAATGACTAGGTTGTCGTCGTGCAGATTTTGAGAATGCACTGCGCTCCGTGTATAAGTGCACATATACAGGGTGTTAGGTGTATACGTGCAGATATTTATTGTAGCAATAGAGAACGATGTGACGAACCACTATATATCAAACTTTTAGTAATCCTCGGAAGTTATTTTCGAGAGCAAAGGGGTACGATGTTTTTGGAATAGGTAGTATGCCTTGTTCTTGTGAATGAATAGCTTTCCTTTGATAACAGGCAAGTCACGCGCCATCCCTGCCAAACTGGTTTCTGTTCTGTTTATGTTTAAGAGCAAATCTACTACTGTGACAGCTGAGCGCTCCCTATTCAATGCCACGAGATGTTACGTAATATACTTGCCAAACTGGTTTTATGTTTACGAACAACTGACCTACGGTAACAGCTGAAGGCTACCAGTCTACAACATGTTACGTTACATTATCGCCAGACTGGTTTGTTGTTGTTAGTATTTAGTTTTCGTCTTAGGGGTTTCAGACAACACTAGTTATCGGTTTCGGACCCTGGAGATGTATTGAATTCTCAGCGTTAATACTGGTTCATTTGCTGTTACGTCCTTTAGGGGATAGGGATATCTGTGGTCGTCAGCCCTGTGATCTAGTGAGTATGGAAATGACCTGAAAACCTGTGTCGGTGCGCGACCTGTACGAGCGTGTGATATAATTATTGGTTGGGATACGCACGCCGGGACGTGAAATGCGGTACGATCCCCGTTGTGCATTGCGTAAAGGTAGAAGAAGGAAGACAGTTCCTTGCGCCAACGAACAAATGCATGGCATAGGATATCCATATGAGTAGAATCAGAATTGAATTATCGAAGCACATCGAACGTTTTGTTTCAAACGAAAAATGGACATATTATACAACTAAGTAAATTAAACGTACCTACATTTCGTGCTTCCTGCCTGGTTGAGTGGCTAAAATGGTTGAGGTGCCAGCCTTTTGACTCCAACTTCGCATGTTCGAACCTGGCCCCGTGCAGTGGTATTTGAAGGTGCTCAAATACGTCAGCCTCGTGTCGGTATATTTACTGGTACACCGAGCTCGATAGCTGCAGTCGCTTAAGTGCTACCAGTATCCAGTATTCGGGAGATAGTGGGTTCGTACCCCACTGTCGGTAGCCCTGAAGATAGTTTTCCGTGGTTTCCCATTTTCACACGAGGCAAATGCTGGGGCTGTACCTTAATTAAGGCTATGGTTGCTTCCTTCCCACTCCTAACCCTTACCTGCCCCGTCATCGCTATAATACCTATCTGTGTCGGTGCGACGTAAAGCAACTTGTCATTCGAGCCAAGACACCACTGTGGTTCAGAATATCCTCTGGTGCTTAAACATACGTTCACGGAGGTCATCCGAAGTGGTTACCTCAGTTCGGTATACTTTGTTTCTCATGTCCCCCCAGGCATAACAATCCACTGGAATAAGGGCTGGCCAATTGATAGTTCCACATCGTCCTGTCTACCGTTGAGGAAATGTCTGCACCATCGTGTAAAATCCACGTGGTTCGGCGTAGTCGAAGCGACACGTCCTCTGAAAGCTCCAGTAACGTACTGTATCTACTGTACAGGAGCAAGATAACATTAATAAAAAGATGTAACCGACCTCCAACTACACCCATCCTGATATTAATTAGAACCGGTGCTGGAAACTGCCTTGTCCTATTGAATGGGGATATTCCACAGCTCATGAGTGAATATAGTGGGTTCCAACCCCTCTGTCGGCAGCCCTAAAGGTGGTTTACCGTGGTTTTCCATGTTCACACCAGGCAAATGCTGGGGCTGTAACGTCATGAATGCCACGATCACTTCCTTTCCGATACTAGCCCTTTCCCGTCCCATCGTCACCATAAGGAAAGCTACACCGATCAAATTTATGCAAGTAAGGTGATTGGTACCGGTCTGAGTGTCTGAGACCGTTGAGGTCCTTATCTTCCGACCTCCAACTTGGCAGGTTCAATCTTGGCTCAGTCTGATGATATTTGATGGGGCACACATACGTCAGTCTCGTGTCGTAGAAATACTGGCACGTAAATGAACTCCTGCGATATGAAATTTCGTCACCTCAGCGTCTCAGAAAACGGTATAAATAGTATGTGGGACGTAAAGCAAAATAACGCTAATAAAAAGACGATTGGTCAAAGAGACAGACTTCCCACTGCATCCATCCAGATATTAATTGAGAGCCGGTGCTAGAGGTTGCCTTGGTATACTAAATATTAAACACTCCTTCTATAAAAATTGCCTCATGTGTCACTAATACACTTGACAGAAATTCTGGATTGAGTGCTTGATCAATTAACCAGCGGCAGAAATCCAATCTTAAATCATCACCGAGCTTGATAGTAGCAGTCGCTAAAGTTCGAACAGTATCCAATATTCGGGATGTACTGGCTTCGAATCCCTCTGTCGGCAGCTTTAAAGATGATTTTCCGTGGTTTTTCATGTTCACACCAGGCAAATGCTGGGCTGTACCTTAATTAAGACCACGGTTGCTTCCTTCCCGATCCTAGTCCTTAGTTATATCTGTCGCCATAAAACCTATCTGTGTCGGTGCGACGCACCGATACAGATAGGTCTTATAGGACGATGGGATAGCAAAGGCCTAGGAGTTGGAAGGAGGCGGCCGTGGCCTTAATTAAGGTACAGCCCTAGCATTTGCCTGGTGTGAACATGAAAAACCACGGAAAACCATCTTCTGGGCTGCCGACAGTGGGATTCGAACCCATCATCTCCGGGATGCAAGCTCTCAGCCATGCTTCTCTAACCGCACGGCCAACTCGCACGGTAATAATAATAATAATAATAATAATAATAATCATAATAATAATAATAATATTTCTTGCTGCCGGGCAGAGTGGCTCAGACGGTTGAGACGCTGGCCTTCTGACCCCAACTTGGCAGGCTCGATCTTGGCTCAGTCCGATGGTATTCGAAGATGCTCAAATAAGTCAGCCTCGTGTCGGTAGATTTACTGGCGCGTAAAAAGAACTCCTGCGATTCTAAATTACAGCACCTCAGCGCCTCCAGAAACAGTAAGAGTAGTTAGTGGGACGTAAAGCAAATAACATTACCGGTATTATTATTATCAGGTCATTAGGAGCTGAAAGGCAGGGAAGAAAATAGTAAAACATGCGTGGTGTAGGAGGAAACAAAATGAAATGTACTTCACCCGTGCCTACATCGCTCGCAGTAGTTTACTACAGGATAGTATGCGTAAGACCAGAACCAGGTCTCTTTGCGATGAGTCAGGTGTATCTTCGTATTGTGGTTAGCACTAGAGGACAAAGTGTGACAAACAGGTTTTGTGTATAAACATCAAACATGCACAGCAACAGACACACACACACACGCAATGTACCCAAACCAGTACAGTGTAGAATGAAGAACTGCCATGCTGTGTTCAAGGTCAATATCTAGCGTTTTAACAAGCACGTCTTCCGTGTGTTGTGTTCAGCTTGCGCCACGTACAAGGCAATCGCGAACTGAAACTCTAGATTTATAATTTTTGTTACCGGTACTTCAATTTTTCTGCTCGGATTTATGAGAATATCGAACTATCGAGACTCAAAATACTACATCGATTGAGAACTGAATTCCCAACTCAATACGCTGCAGAAATGGTGTATCATCTGACATACCAATGTGAAACACGTAGCAATTGTTCAAGTGACCTCCCTGGACTACTCTGCAGGCTTCACTTCTCCGTACCCGGCGAGTTGGCCATGCGGTTAGGAGCACACAGCTGTGAGCTCGCATCCGGGAGATTGGGGCTTCGAACCCCAATGTCGGCAGCCCTGAAGATGGTTTTCCGTGGTTTCCCAAGTTCACACCAGGCATTGCGGGGGTTGAACCTTCATTAAGGCCACGACCACTTTCTTACCATTCCTAGGCCTTTCTTGTCCGATTGTCGCCATAAGAACTCTGTGTTGGTGGGACGTAAAGCAACTAACAAAAGAAAATCACTTCTCCGAATCCAGTCTTCCGTAATATCCATTGGAGATCTGGCGGGCCATTTGATGGGTCCATGTAGTTCTATTCGCCATAGACCAAAGGACTGATCCAAATGATCACGCAGTAAGCGGCTTATATCAGGTGGTGGACCATCGTGTAAAAACCACATGTTTCGGCGTAGTCGAAACGGAGCGTCCTCTGAAAGCTCTAATAACGTACCTATGAGGAACTCCAGGTAAGATACCCCTATGAACTGTGCAGGTAAGATGATGATAATAATGTCATTGGCTTTACGTCCCACTAACTACTTTTCACGGTTTTCGGAGACGCGGATTTGCAGGAATTTAGTACCATAGGAGTTCTTCACGTACCAGTAAATCTACTGACACAAGGCTGACGTATTTGAGCACCTTGTCAAGTCTGGACTCAGAAGGCCAGTGCCTCAACTGTCTGAGCCACTCAGCCCGGCAAGATGATTGGTGCAGCACTGCGTAAAGTGCTGGCCTTCTGAACCCAACTTGGGAGGCTTGGTCTTGGCTCAGTCCGGTGGTATTTGAAGGTGCTCAAATACGTCAGTCTCGTGTCTGTAGATTTATTTGCATTAAAAGATACTGCGATAAAAAAATTCTGGCATTTCAGCGTCTCCGAAAACCGTGAAAATTAGTTAGTGGAACGTAAAGATATTATTATTATTATTATTATTATATTATTATTATTATTATTATTATTATTATTATTATTAGTAGTAGTAGTAGTAGTAGTAGTAGTAGTAGTAGTAGTAATATTATTTTTACGGAAGTTCTAATTAAACGGGTCCATTACAGTCATCATTTTACCTATCGGTACTTGCTGTTCAGTAATAAGCCTTCCGTCCGCCTCTGTGGTGCAGTGGTTAGTGTGATTAGCTGCCACCCCCGAAGCTCGGGTTCGATTTCCAGCTCTGACAAGAAATTTGAAAAGTGGTACGAGGGCTGGAACGGGGTCCACTTAGCCCCGGGAGGTGAAATGAGTAGAGGTGGTCCGATTCCCACCTCAGCCATCCTGAAAGTTGTTTCCCGTAGTTCCCCCCTTCTCCAGGCAAATGCCGGGATGGTACCTAACTTAAGGCCACGGCCGCTTCCTTCCCTCTTCCTTGTCTATCCCTTCCAATCTTCCCATACCCCCGCAAGGCCCCTGTTCAGCATAGCAGGTGAGGCCGCCTGGGTGAGGTACTGGTCATTCTCCCCAGTTGTATCCCCGATCCAATGTCTCACGCTCCAGGACACTACCCTTGAGGCGGTAGAGGTGGGATCCCTTGCTGAGTCCCATGAAAAACCAACCCTGGAGGGTAAACAGATTAGGAAAAAGAAGAATAAGCCTTCTATTAGAAATGCCCGGCGGCAATTCCACAGTAGGTCTTTTTTCCTTCGAGCAATGTTCACGATGGATGCAACTACGGTTTTTGAAATTTGTCTCATTAATAACAATTTCACTGAATACTTATAGCCTTTTCTTTCAGTGTCCACCGTCCTTTCAATGACCTAAAACGTTTATGAATAAGCATCGACAACCCGCATTGTCTATTGTCAGAAATTCATCGTAGACTGTCGCAATAACAGCACAGAAATGTTGCGCCCATATTTCATTTACTTATTAACCATTTCCTTTCATTTTGTCAGCTTGGATCACTGAGTAATGCCATTGACGTTTAAAAATCGCACACAAATACACAATACTTGATTCGCACGTATGTGCTTGTACGGATCTTCGACGTCACTGTAAGGATTCTGTGTACTTTTCAAACAGAGTACCCTACACCGGTTTTCGAGTACAGCAAGTGACCTGGCACGTGAGTCATCCTCTTCTACTTGCCAAGCCTTTAGGGGAAGTGCACAACATGTGTTGGCCTGCGATAAGAAACAGGTTCAACAAGCTCTATACTCGGCTACTGTACTTCCGCTACGCGTGGACAGAATGACATCACCGGCGTATCCTGCTACGGCCGTTCAAAACACATTAGGTCCTGAAATATTTGGCTCAGTTATGGGCAAACTAATAGGACAAGGTAAAAAGTACATAGCATATATTATGAGATGTATTTTTCTTAGCCGACTAGCTTAATATCTGCACGTATACACCTAACACCCTGTATATACACACACCATGTTTTACTATGTTGTTTGTTTTAATGCAACTGCAACTGTTATTATTTGAGATCTATTGCTGTTATTATGGTTTGAGTATTCATTGTCTATGGAGGAGGCGCCTATGGAGTACTGAACTTGCCACTTGGCATCCCAGTTTGACTATCACAGGTTCGAAACACAGGAATTTCAGGAGACGCTATTTTCAAATGGTGCGTGGCATGGCGACACGTTAGGAATACATCAGTGGATCCAAGAACAAACTCCGAACGTAATAATAATAATAATAATAATAATAATAATAATAATAATAATAATAATAATAATAATAATAATAATAATAATAATAATAATAATAACAATAATAATAATCATAGCACAAGTGAAGAAGAAGCAACGGAGATTTTTGGAAGTAAAAATTGAAGGATTCCGAAGTCGGGAGGCAAAGAAAATAGGCTCAAAATGGTCCTAGGAGAGGTAAAAAGAGGCATATTCAGCAGATGAAGGAATATTGGAGGAATGAAAGGGAACAACAAAGGATGACATGGGTCCCTAGAAGGCTAATGGACAAAAAAAATTATGATATATGTACCGAGCGAGTTGGCCATGCGGTTAGGGGTGCACACCTGTGAGATTGCAATCGGAAGATACTGGTTTCGAATCCCACTGTCAGTAGCCCTGAAGCTGGTTTTCCGCGGTTTCCCATTTTCACACCAGGCAAACACTGGGGCTGCAGCTTAATTACAGCTACGGCCGTTTCCTTCGCACTCCTAGTCCTCACCAATCCCATCGTTGCCATACAACGTTGCGACGTAAAGCCAATTGTAAATAATAATAATAATAATAATAATAATAATAATAATAATAATAATAATAATAATGTGGCCTCGCCTACCGAGATGCAGACCGTCTGAACTGGTGCCATTCGTGTGGCGTGCCTACCAATTTCGATATTCCAACTATGCTGCTGTCTAGCAACGAATGAGGCATTCTACCGGTTCCAATTATTAAGTTAATTTAATTTTGTCAGGTAACCCGGAGTGCGCTACCAGAGACAAGCCAGCAACAGAGAAATGGAGTGCCAAGATACTTTTAACTATCATTCAAAAATGGACTAACAAAACCAGCATCAAGCCCGCGAACATGGGGTCATGAATCGGATACTATACCTTTGATCCACCGAGATGGTTATCAAAATGTCATGCCACTTAAGATTTCGAATCCTAATCCTTGCTGCTTAAAATAACCGTTGTGTTTTACTATAGCTTGATACTCTACGGACCATCGAGGAGGATCCGGAAACGAACCCAGACAACGGGTCATAAGCCTATGCAATAAGTTAAAACACAAACACTGTCTTTGTAACAAATAACTTTCTCCAGAATAGCTTCTATTAATTCTAGGAGTGGTCAGATAAGAACAAAGTCGAGAAGAGAGATTATGATCATTCCTTCTGCGTATGCGTTTTGATTTCATTTACATACATTAACAGAATGTGCGTGTTCGCACTAATGTGCTGCCCAAATGAGGGGGCTCATAATTCTAGGTAGTCATTTCGCACCTCCCGGAAGGAGGGGTCGTAGGTGGCTTAAGATATGTAGGTCATTAACCTCGTGACTCATTTATAATTAAAAACTGCTTTGTCAAGTTCGAGGCCTATCTTACAAATCTGATGACTTGTCTTGTACCTCGAAATTTATTTCCCTCATAAATAGAATCGACAATCTGATAAACAAATAAACGTAATTATTTTTTGACTTGATTCACTGGTTAATTCTTTTTTAATTTCAGATTTTAGATAGGAGGTGTTGCCTTCCTGTGTATACTGTCAAATCTCTTCACTTGTTTAATTTTATCCTCCTACGACACATGAGTGGACGACTTAGAAATGACTATAACAATGGGCGAGAAATATCGCTGTCAAACAAATCGTTCAAAATATCACTACAGTAACTTGATATGCTGTTTTCCGGAATGGAAATCATGAGAGATCTGCTGAACTGTTTCATTGAACAATCCCTCATTTTCAACCGTGCAATCGTAAGATCCATGCGAAAATAGAATCGCTAATTAAATCTTCAGTGAAATGTGTTCACTATTGCAAGTTTCTGTGGTGCTTCGTAGTTTGGTGTGTTATCTAAATATGAAGAAGAGGGTGTTGGGACAAACGCAAACACCCAGTCCCCGAGGCAGTAGAATTAATCGGACGCGATTGAAATCCCCGACCCGGCCGCAAATCAAACCCGGAACCCTCTGAACCGAAGGCCTCAACGCTGAAAATTTAGCTAAGGAGTCAGATTATAATAAGAATAACGAGAAGAAGAATAATGACGTGAGGCCTCTGGAGAGGTTAGTGTATATCTTTCGAGTTGACACCTTATAGCTGACATACGCTTCTGTGAGAATGGGGCTCTACCTATGATGAATATTCTAATGATGAAGACAGCACACACGCACACACACACACACACACAGAGCCTCCGAACCATCGACATCAACCAATGAAGCTTAAAATCTACGTAAAGAGAATCAAACTCGGGATTCCTTGGACAAAAGGCCAGCATGCTAACTATTTAGCCATGGATCCAGACATCGCCGCCATCATCATCATCATCATCATCATCATCATTATGCCACAAGGGATTCGGTTTTAGGGAAGACAAACAATCAGCTCGTTACTTAGTACTGAGAATCTACGGTATGATACAATACGACAGTAACTGGGCCTTGTTTTAGTTACCTATGTTTACAAATCTCAGTGAGATCCGCCCATTTAAAAACAAACAAAGGTAATAATAAAGTTATTTGCTTTACGTCCCGCTAACTTCCTTTACGGTTTTCGGAGACGCCGAGGTGCCGGAATTTAGTCCCGCAGAAGTTCTTTTTACATGCCAGTAAATCTACCGACACGAGACTGACGTATTTGAGCACCTTCAAATACCACCGGACTGAGGCAGGATCGAACCTGCGAAGTTGGGGTCAGAAGGCCAGCGCTTCAACCGTCTGAGCCACTCAGCCTGGCACAAACAAAAGTTTCGATAGTCATTACACTCTCAACTAGAAACATGAGAAACGCCCCTTTAAAACCAATTGGCAGCTCTTTGTAAGTATAATATGAAATAAAAGAGAAGAGAGAAGGAAATGGCCAAAAAGGTGAGATATGCCCGTTTAAAACATTGATGTTTACGTGGAACTGCCAATTCTCGTAGTTAATTTTCTAATTTTCCTATTTTCTTCAAGTAGTTGCAAGGTTTCCGTTATGTACCGTTTGCTTGCTGGTATTATTCCTACCAGCGCTATAGAAGGAGATCCGACTGTTTTAAGCAGCAGCGTGTTGGCGTACTGTTAAGACGATAACGAGAAGTTATTACGAGTTGTGGCTAGGAACTTTGTTGATTCGAACTTATCGAGTTAGAGTCAGTATATGGAACTTACACAAATCAATATACAGTGATGTCTGTTAGGAGACGTCCACATATTTGACCCTACAGAGACTCGTCAGAGTGAAATGTAGCCCAGAAATTTCCAATGACGACAAGTTGATCGCATAGGCCGACTGCATTTTAACCCGGGTTCGTTGGAACTTTTTTTTTGCAGCATTTGCTGCTCAAACCACCAGTATCAATACACCCTGTCGAAAATTGCAATGGTCAGTTGTAAGAGAATCCAAGTACATGAAAACAAAGCATAGTTTTGAAGGTGCGACTTGAATATTTATTAGAATGAGTAGAATTTCAACATAAATGTGACCATATTGACGCATTCATGACGTTATGATACCTTTTGCTTATGTAGTTATCGAACTACATATTATTATTATTATTATTATTATTATTATTATTATTATTATTATTACATTCTGTTTCAAATTGTTTAACCATCATTAAAGCTGTTCTGGTAAAATACAGTACTCAGAACTCCTAAACGGATATTGCACTATCACATTTATTTTTACAGGATGTGTACGCGGACAATACTAATGCCCTACGCCTCTCATGCTTCATGATAGTCAATAAGATATGTGGCCACCTTTGGCCCCTATCACTTGCTCTAAACGCTGTTGCACTGAATCAAATAATGTTTTAAGTGTGTCCGGTGATATAGCTCACCAGGGTCTAATAACCTGCACCTGGAGTTCATCAAGATTCTCAACACCTGTTATTCGAACATGTCCCACAACCACCTTCCGATTTAAAACCTAGCTGAACACCATAATGGCTGCCAGCAGATAGACCGCAGGCACCTTCTTCACAATCCTAAACACAGTTAACTACAAAAAATACACACTAGTACAAACTTGTCACTCAGACTTAAGTAGTTTTTGACATCAATATCGACTAAAATTAAGGTTCAAGAAAAAATCCCATCTTCCAATACTTATTTGCTTTCTTGGCTAGTTTATTTATATGTAATTACAAACATATTCCAGCTTACAGTCTAGTTAAATGACTAAAAAGTTCATATTTCGTTTCTCTGGTTTGGAATATCTTCAGCAAAAAAAAAAAAAACGTGTTTTAAGATTCAAAAATTGGAACATATGAAGTAAAAAACACTTATGATGATGAGATAAAATATTCCTTCATATTTAGTTAAAACACTCAACAAGCCAATGTTCAAATTTGTAATAAAATCTGTGTGCATAAGGGAACCTTTTTTCTTCAAAATACTGGAGAAGTTGCTATAGATTTTTAGAATGTACTCTAAATAACAAGTGGATGACGATAGACTTAAATTTATAATACGGTGACTGGGGGGGAACTCCTTAAGAAAAAGCGAAGTTGAGGTTAATTCTGGATAGAAAGTTTTGAGGTGTTGAAGGGAGTCTCCCGGCCATCCTCGCTGTGTCGTCAGCTGATTAAATGTGTATGAACATCGAAGTCCTAAAAGACCCCTAACATGAAACTGTAAGAACAAGAGTAACATTATGCCCGTTGCTCATGGTAAAATGTTTCGTAAAATTTGTTGTACAATAATTTTTAAAATATATGACGAAAACAAGTTGTGTTGTTCACGGTAAAATTATTTTATAACATTCGTGGAAGCATGAGGATGGCTATCTATGAACTAAATTCTGAACTAACGTGTGTATGTGCTGCCAAGAATTGAGTTCCAAGCCCGTTTTTATCCGCCTTCACATCAGCCTGGCTTGTATTCGGTTGAACTTGTGACACAAATTTGGCAATTGTGTTTTTGCCTCCCTTTTTGCATTTCTGTTGTGATAAATTGGCGTTTAAATTTCATACAAACACTGACAGCTTCCTTAGTCCACCCGGATCCTGCCATTTAAAAGTGTTTGTTTATGTTTACAAACGAGCTACACAATCTTCTCACGTCGTAGTGACAGTATTATCGTCATGTCAGCTTCTCTAATTGGTTCGTTTCGCAAAATTAATTTTACAGAATAGAACATATCCTATTTTATCAAAAGTTTCGTCAAAGGTTTTATAAAATTTGAATTTGACCGTGAACAACAGACATTTTATAAAATTAAATTATTTTACAATAAATTTGAAGGTAAATTTTACCATGAGCAACAGCTCTTATCATATACAACAATTTCGTTCTGGATGTAGCTGAGCTGTCGAAGATACGAGACGTTGGCTCGACTTTAAACTTACGCTGCAGTGGTCAGTGTCGTCGGCTAGTTATCACTTGTTCTACACTATTTATCTGTCCACTGTGTGTATGTACGCATGTTCGCCTTATATCAAACGCAGTTTGATGTATGTTCACGATGCAAGTTGCGGAAGCTTAGGTGCAGCCTGCTCCTTGTGCGCGGTTTACGACCAGCCTCGTAGCTATAAAATGCTATCATAGTTAGCTACCTTGTTGCAAAGCTGCTTTTTGCCGAGATACTCTCCATGTGCAACAACAAGCTCTGTCTCCTCTTCTCCCACAACAGAGAAAACTAGATATCAAATCCTTTTATATTCACTAAATTCTTCCGCTGAACAGTGGTCATCAGAAAGACGAAACGCGCTGTCGGCAGCCCTGAATATGGTTTTCTGTGGTTTCCCCATTTTCACACCAGGAAAATGCTGGGGCTGTACCTTATTTTTTTACAAGTTCTTTACGTCGCACCGACACTGATAGGTCGTATAGCGACGATGGGACAGGAAAGGGGTAGGAGTGTGAAGGAAGCGGCTGTGGCCTTAATTAAGGTACAGCACCAGTATTTGCCTTGTATGAATATGGGAAACCACGGAAACCATCTTCAGGACTGCCAACAATGTGGTTCGAACCCACTAGCTCCCGAATATTGGATACTAGCCCTACTTAAACGACTGCAGCTATCGAGATCGGTGTGTACTTAAGGCCATGGCTACCTCCTTCCCATTCCTAGCTCTCTTCTATCCCATCATCGCCATAAGACCTATCTGTGTGGGTGTGATATTAAAAAAGACCTCGTCTGCTCAGCATTAACGAAATAATGTGACAGTTCATCTAAGGGACTGGGTGATTGGGTTGCCACAACATCACTACAACACACCACACTGTCCAACATATTAACACGCAGTTTCTTATGCACGGTAGATGAAGAAACATCGTCAGTATTGCCATAGCGGGATTCAAACCCACCATCTCCTGAATGGAAGTTTAAAGCTACACAACTCGTGCCGGACAGCCAAGTCCCCAGACGAGATTTATCTTATAAATCCCATGACTTCAGCCTGACCTACGAGTATGTAGAGCAGGATTATGATTGTTAAATTTTGTCCGACTCACGTTTCCTATTCCCTTGCTTTTTACATTCTTCAACATGAATTTCAAGAGGAGAAATACTTTACACGGTAAAATGAAGTAGAGATAATGTAATAAGGAAACAATATTTTATGGAGAAATGCAAGGTATGGAGGAAATCTACTGCACGTGTTACGTGTCACAATCACGTATTTCAACGCAACATACAAGGATAAAACCATTTACAAGAACGAAGCGAAAAATGTGCTGAATGCTTCTTTCTTTGTTAATCCATTTACCATCCAGGTTGGTTTTTCCCTCGGACTCTGTGAGGGATTCCACATCTATCGCCTCAAAGGCAGTGCCCTGGAGCGTGCGAGTTTGGTTCGGGGGATACAACTGGGGAGGAAGACGAGAAACACGCCCAGGCAGCCTCACCTGCTATGACGAACAGGAGCCTTCCTGGGGATATGGGAAGATCGGAAGGGAAGACAAGGAATAGGGAAGGAAACAGCCGTTGTATTAATTAAGGTACATCCCCAGCATTTGCCTGGTATGAAAATGGGAAACCACGGAAAACCAACTTCAGGGCTGCCGACAGTGGGGTTCGAACCCACTTTATCCCGGATGCAAGCTCACAGCTGCGCGCCACTAACCGCACGGCCAACTCGCCCGGTTTTTCAACTTTCGTCGCAGAGCCGGGACCTACTGTATGAAGTGAAACCAAGGGGCCAGAGAGATCCAGAGATATAAACCCGGCAGTCTTAACAATGGTGAGGCAGGGCGTTTGAAGAGTCCTTAAAACCATCACCACAACCCTCTCGAATCGAATCATGTGGTGGTAATTTTCCAAGATAACCCCCTCCATTGCTTCCATTGTCCATGCTTCAAACATTGACACGTTCTGGTCGGAGGAAATTCACCCGAAATAATGTTCCTCTGTTGCCAGTGTTGTGCACGTATTCACCATCAATCATTGCAATCTAATTCTTGGGAATCAGCCCGTGAAACAACAGATCTGTTCCTGAACGGTTCCATACTTCAGACTAGCGGTGATTCTTGTTAAGTAAACAGTTCAGTCGGTTAAGGACGCTAGCTTTAGAGTCGAGGATTGTTGCGTTGAATCCCGTTTCTAGACAGATTGTTACCGTGAACTATTGATGCTGTATGTGCACTAGTTTGGATAACGACTTTAACCTATTCCCCCCACAGCGATTTCATTCGTCATCTGCACCACATTCATTAGGATTCTATGATGGACTGAACTATCATCGAGTATTATAGTCGGAAAAGTGTTTGTTACTATCGATTTATGTCGATTTTGATCTTCTAGTTTATTATTGCGTTCACAGGTAGTACTAGTTAGTTTTTCAAACCGTATTACTGTTGAAGGCAATATTTCCTATGTATATGTTAGTATACAGTTTTACTATCTTGTTTTTAGAACGAATGGCAGTAATAAGGAGGATTTGAAATATGTCAAGCAAGAGGAAGGAATTCACACATTTGTTTATGATACATCGCAAAGTGGACTAGACTAAGATATATCTCATCATACTATTATTAGCAGTGCTATTGAGTCAGTATTCAGTGCTTATGCGAGAAACACGTCATCACGCCGATCGAAACTCAACGTGCCAAACGAAGGAAAAAGAACGCTACCCTCCTTAAAGCTATAATTTACTTCCAAATGATGAAGGATGATTGCAATAGATTTTTTCGAATTCTTCGCGTATTCTTAACTAAACTATTGTATGTCTATGGTGTATCAACAGTTTTCGAATATATGTTGTATAGAGGCTATATTTTCTAGTACTCCCAAATCAAAACTCAAGTTGGCAAGTTCAACCCCGGCTCATTCCGGTGGTATTTAAAGATCCTCAAATTCACTAGCGTCGTGCCAGTTGATCCCGGCACATGGCAGAATTCCCGCGGGACAAACGTATTAGCGTCTCTGAAAACCGCAAAAGCAATTTGTGGGATCTAAAACCAATAAGATTGTTTTTCCTTCTACGTGTTCAAAATTACACTAACACATCGAAGATTTTCGGTGACGGGAGGACTGGGAAGGTAGCGGCCGTGGCCTGATTAGGGTACAATCCCAGAATTTGCCTGGTGTGAAAATGGGAAACCACAGAAATATGACATGGTTATTAGGTAGTGATAATACAATTGCTTTTGCGAGTTTAGCAATAGTCAGTACCACAACTTCGGTGTAGAGAATATCACATGCAATAACCGTGGTTAAACAGTAGCCAGCCAGCTATCTCACTGACAGCACTGTACACTCGATGTGAAGTCCTCTAAAGTCATCGAAACAACCATCATTGACTGAACTCAGGAATGTTTCAGTCCTTACCCAAGCTCAATATGTACACGTGGTCTGTTTAATTTGCTCCCGTTATTCAGCTAAATATACACACAATTGCGTTCTTAATTACAATGTTTTATGTTTCTTCCATCAAAATAGCGCTTTAGTGCCTTCTAGGAAGATGTTAAACGTAGAAACAACAGTTAATAGTGGTTCATAAACCAGTAATTCCTGAGGTTTCAGCTACGAGCTCTATGGTTCCGTCCCTGAGCCCACAATTTTCTCCAGCCCTTCCAACGCCCAGTCATTATAGCCTCCAAGAACGAACTCGCGACGTGGTAAAATAGTAATTTTCCGAACACTACATTGTGACACTAACCCCCTCTCTACCACCGAGGTTAATGGCCATCACCCCCCGCAGAAGGAAGAGTGTCGTTGCCACTCGCCGGCTGTCCGACTCTCGGTGACTCACTAAGCTCTGCCCCGCCCCGACCCGCTTGTTAAACCACAAACCAATCTCCAAAACCATGAATACAAAATGGAAATTCTCCCTCATCGGTGTTATTTATCATGACCCCAGTCGTCGTCCTGGTAACGACATGCCCTCGCTAGATCATCTTCTGCTGACTATCGTGAGAGAAAAAAACTGATTTAAATATCTTAATGTTACATCGCTGATGACAAAGAAAAGGAGGATTATGGAACTTGGTTCATATGTACCCCTAACAGCCTCCAGTACAGTCATCCTAGGGGCGTTTGTGAAGGTTATACTTGTCATATTCTCGTACAATATGTGCTGTGATTGCTTTCATCTTAAGTCAAGTAACAGTTCTACAGAACTGGAAGACTGTTCATGATATTATCTAAGTCATATGTAAACCCAAAAGTGGGGTTGGCTCTGTCGGTAGACACGGTCGCAAGTTTTTTAAACTATGAACAGAGATGTCAACGTCCGCAGACTCTTCGTTAAGGAGTAGAGTCTGTGTGGTCTGACACCGTGGTTAGCCAATTCGACCCCACTGATGGGGAAAAATTGACCATAAGAATGTTTTCTTGCTAGTTTCTTTACGTCGCACCGACACAGATATGTTTTATGGCGACGATGGGATAGAGAAGCCTAGGACTGGGAAGGAAGCGGCCGTGGCCTTAATCAAGCAACAGCCCCCAGCATTTGCCTGGTGTGCAGATGGGAAACCACGGAAAATCATCTTCATGGCTGCCGACAGTGGGATTTGAACCCACTATCTCTCGGATGCAAGCTCACGGCTGCGCGCCCGTAACCACACGGCCAACTCGACCGGTCATAATGTTGACCGGTAGGGTAGGAGAGGTGGTGTTATACAATTTCTGATCAGCAGATTGCGTGATAAAGATCTGGATTCAATTTCAAACTTCTCCGCAGTGCTCACATGAAGTCAGGGTATATGACGCTGTTGATAGCGATTCGTCCGAAAAAACGTTAAAATATGACTTCCAAATTTTTGTCCGTGGTATGACCATATTACATTGCATTTTGTTTATCCGTCTTTCTGTCTGTCAAATCATTAGCTCGGAGTTTACTTGATCCTCAAAAATAGCACTACCGAACGTTATGCAGTTGTAAGCAAGGCTCGGATTTTGAGGCAATAATGGGATAGAATTCATACTTACTGAAGAGAGTAACAAGTATATACTAGCCTGCACAACGATTATGCTGAGAGATTTGCATAAACAGTAGGGGTACGGCCCATCATAACCCCCAGAATTTATGTTACTCTGATTACATTATCGAAGAGCGAGCTAGACAACACGTCCTAATAACCAAAATAGTTTACATTCTGTCCCATCACTGCCTAAAAATCCGGGGTTATTTATAAGGAAACGACAAAAATAAACGGCGGCATCATAACGATGTGTACTACAGCAGTCAAAATGAGAGGCAGCTTACCATAATATCCCTCACTAACGAGAAAGTGCTATTGCAGCACAATTAATATTTCATCATTTCGTGCTCCAAATGTCATTACTCAGGAGCATTCATACTTCAGTAGCTTCCATACTGTCGCAGTTATAAATGAGGCGGTAGCTTCCATACTGTCGCAGTTATAAATGAGGCGGACTTTACATTTTAGTATCACCTCTGGCAAGAGGCATATTCAAGAATATTATATTCAAGAAGAAATATCCATAGACGGAGTTCCACTTTTTAACCTGTATTTCTACAAAGTATTTAGACTTAAGCGAAGTATCCGTGGTTCAGGTGGCAGCACGCCGGCCTCTACCACTGAGTTCCATGTGGGATTTGTGCTGGACAACGCGGAGGCGGGACAGGTTTTCCTCCGTGTACTCCGGTTTTCCTTGTCATCTTTCATTCCAGAAACACACTATCCAATATCATTTCATTTCATGTCAGTCATTAACCATTGTCCCAGAGGAATGCGACAGGCTTCGGCAGCCGGCACAGTTCCTATCCTCGTCTCTAGATAGGGGCTTCATTCATTCCTTTTCGGACCCGGTCGAGTGACTGGAAACAGGCTATGGATTTTCATCTTCATTTAGGCTTAAAAAACTAGATCCCGCTGACCAAGACTGTTGTGCTAATTATACAGTAGTACCATCGTGTTTATTCGAATACTGGAGCTATAGTTGATATTTAAGAGTTCTTTTATATTCAAGAGGCATGTGTCCACAGACCTACATTTAGTTCTACCGCTACATTAAGGATCTCCTTCTCGTGACAAAATTCCAATACCTCAGCGTCTCTTTAAACTGATAACTGAAGTGGTGTTAACAAACATATTTTTTTCATTTACTGTACATACTCTCTGCATGCTCCACTACATGAGTAGTACTACATGCACTTACAATACATTTCCTTACAAATGCACAAACAAAAATTACATTTGAATAATTAAATTTCTAGACGATTGTTGATCTTACCAATATCAATCCATATCAGTCTTCCTTTTTCCTGGGAGCTTGAAAGTCTAGAGCATTAAAAAATTTGGAAAATTCCTTTAAATACTTTTTTAATAGCACAGATTTCTGCATTGTCCAATTATCACCTCTATTAACACTATTTATCAAGAATTGCCTAATATTTTTCACTTCACTGCACTCGAAAATTATATGATCTATTGTCTGAGGGCTGCTGTTACAGGAACACTCGGAGTTACGTATAATTTTAAGTCTACATATGTACGAAGCAATATTTCATTGTCCAGTCAATATTATAGTCATATTTGGTGTTAAGTTGATAAAGTTGATTTTGGATTTTAATCTACCTGGAACTGTTGGAAGGAATTCCTTTGTAAGTGTGCCTTCTGAAGTTTGTTCGCATTTTTGCTGCCATTCATGAATTTATTATTATTATTATTATTATTATTATTATTATTATTATTACGGAAATATTTTGGTTTATAGAGGTGAAAGAAGGTGCGGGCATGAATGGGTGGATATACGAAAGTCGAAATATTGACTTAAAAACTTTAAAATTGGCTGTTTTATTTCCTTTCTTAACCTTTCTCTTTTCTTTTACTTTATACTTTGCGAAGCAAATAGAAAAATAATGTACAGAAATGTATCTCGTATGCTTGAACAACACTTTTAGAGAGGTCTAGAACAATCAAATAACAATAATTTAACAATACCAAGCTCGATAGCTGCAGTCGCTTAAGTGCGGCCAGTATCCAGTATTCGGGAGATAGTAGGTTCGAACCCCACTGTCGGCAGCCCTGAAAATGGTTATCCGTGGTTTCCCATTTTCACACCAGGCAAATGCTGGGGCTGTACCTTAATTAAGGCCACGGCCGCTTCCTTCCCACTCCTAGCCCTTTCCTGTCCCATCGTCGCCGTAAGACCTATCTGTGTCGGCGCGACGTAAAACAACTAGCAAAAAAAAAAAAAAAATTAACAATATGAACTTGAAGCTCCCTAATTACAAATGTTACCTGAGAACTACTGCTCCATTCAATCAACGGTCAAGGAGACAGATCTCCCAATGTTTTACATCAGTGGAAGAGCTTCTTTGCTCTACAATTTTGCATTTTAGTAGACTATTCTCGAAATTTACAAGTTTCAGGCCTATCCAGACACAACCTACATTTAACAAAGTTAAACAGTACTCACTATCTTAACTGCTCAACAGTCTAATTGCCTTACAATGAAATTAATGAAATATAGTTTAACAGGGGTAGCAAGTACCCATTCTACATGGCCTATGGTAAAAACAGGAGGTTAAAGTTACTGGCCGGAAACTAAAATGATGAGGCGAACACTTGTACTCCTTGAAATTTACATGAAATACTTAAAACTTTACTCGGGTTATGGCCCGACGTTACAGAGGGTAAGCCTGTACTATGGAGGCGACTAGATAGAGAAAAGGATTTAAGTTACATAGATAGAAGATATATTTTAAGGATTACAAAATCATAGTCACCTCAATATCAAGTTGAGAGGGAATACAAGAGGGTACCTCACTCTCTATTTCCTAATTTCCATTAAGTTCTTTCGACTTGTTTGAAATCTACATTTAAAGTTTTGAAATTTACATTTGAGAAAATAAAGTTACATTACTAAAGGTTGGAATCTTCCCCTCAAGCTAGCTTTCAAATACTATTACATAGGTAAGTGGAAACTTCCATTACGTTGAGGTGGTGGACCTACCTAAGATGGAAGAGGCAGCCCTCACCTCCGTTACGAACACATTTTAGACTGGAACGATCACAAAAATATGGCCCGCCAGCCCCCGGATTTTATAGCGGAGAGGAAGGTTCCAGAAAACTCTGGGCCAAGACCATGACACACCCACAATTCTTATCGGTTAATTTAATAAATATCAGAAAATTTTGATTGGTATATAAATAAATGTACAAAACTTCTTATTGGCCAACGTGTTAAGTCGGCGGGAAGAGATAGAAGTATAGTAAACTTTCGAAAACCAAAAACAAAGTATAGGCCTAAACAATTCAGTTTAGGAAACCTTTACATAATAAAATTACTTTAAAACTTAATAGTTCATCTTGTCCCCAGAGGGCGCGATATAATTTGATAGTGGCGACATCTATTGAGAAATGTTCAAACTATTTATAAAAATGGTTTCAGATTTCCTGATCTAGATGGCCTTCTATAAGGCGCTAATTTTAAATGTACCGGGCGGGTGGTTTGCCGATATTATTATTAACAACCACACACAGTTAAAATCCCCGACACCCAGCTGGGAATTAATCGCATTGGCCCTCTGAACCGAACATTCTGCCACGGAATAGGCTTACCCGTCACATATGTTAAAATAGTCAAATTTATATCCTATATTACTGAAATATCCTCAGTTATAATTTTGAAAATCGAACGAGTTACTTGAGTGGTTCGGATGACGTAGCTGTAAGATTTACAGTTTTCAGAGACGTCGAGGTGTCAGAATTTTGTCCTGTCCTGCTGGTGTTCTCTTTGATTCTGGTAAATCTACGCGGGAATGGGTTATTTTGACATGTTCAAATACCACAGGACTAAGCTGGAATTGAACCCGGCATCTTGTGTTCAGAAATTTCTCCCGTTTGAACCACTCAGACAGACTGTATTATTATTATTATTATTATTATTATTATTATTATTATTATTATTATTATTATTGCCATGACATATACGATTATAAAGAATGAATGGTGTTGACCACTGAATAGTAATCTGCTTCGAAAGTAATTCCAAGAGCATCTCTTGGTACTCCGTTCAGATGTAATCTGAGATGAACTCATCCATCCCAGACTTATCGGTCTCCAAGTTTGAGTCCTCTAATCCTCCTTTCCTTTGTTGCTGTCGATACTATATTAAGATATTTAAATCAAGACCTTCGTATAAATGGATGACACATGGAATATTTCGAGTAGAGATAAGCCTAATTATGCGAGTGTCTGTAGGAAATTTAGTATTCTTCACACCTCTCATGTATATGTTTTGTTATATTTATTCGTCATGAGACATTATATTGCACATCATAAACGACCGCAGATGTCCGGAAATAATTTTATAATTACTTACATTGGTTTAACTGATTTTTTTTATTTTTTTTTTTTTTTTTTTTGCTCTTTGCTTTACGTCGCAACGACACAGATATGTTTTATGGCAACGATGGGATAGGAAAGGCCTAGGCAGTGGAAGGAAGTGGCTGTGGCCTTAATTAAGGTACAGCCCCGGCATTTGCCTGGCGTGAAAATGGAAAACCACGGAAAACCATCTTCAGGGCTGCCGACAGTGGGGCTCGAACCCACTATCCCCCGATTACTGGATACTGGCCGCACTTAAGCGACTGCAGCTATCGAGCTCGGTGGTTTAACTGATTGTAGTTGCGTGGATTATCCTGAGAGATACAAATTATGGTGTATTATTTGCAGGAAATCCTTAATAGTAATAATAACTATGCTATTTAAACAATTGAAAATATTCGTAAGCCTTGTAGTTACAGTAGAATATATTTAATTCTAACCTGAAGGGTCCGAAAGAAAATTCGAATTAAGCAATATCACACAGCGTACTTATTCGAATCTCGAATTCAGCACGTTCCTTACACTTTTTCAGTGGCTCATCGAGTTACAATTAGAGCAGAAAAAGGTGTAACTATAACAGACCATAAAACTGAAAATAGCATTTTATCATAAAAACGCTTCGACAATAAAAAACACTTTAATTACGACACCATAAACTTGTTTTAAAAGCTGGCAGTTTTGTTTTGTAACTTAAAATGTATTTGCGTGATAAGTGTAAACTCCTCAAGTTTATTTATTGATTTTTATTGTTAGTTGCTTTAAGTTGCACCGACACAGATAGGTCTTATGGCAACTATGGGACAGAAAATGCCTATGAATGGGAAGGAAGCGGCCGTGGCTTTAATTAAGGTACAGCCCCAGCATTTGCCTGGTGTGAAAATGGGAAACCACGGAAAACATCTTCAGAGCTGCCGACTGTGGGGGTCGAACCCACTATCTCCCGGTTGCGAGCTCACTGCTGCGCGCTCCTAACCGCACGGCCAACTTTCCCGGTATCATTCCCATTTTTTGTCCTCAACAAACGTCCCCAATCAATCATCAGTTAACACCGAATATGTTTCCTAGCCTTGGGAATGCCTAAAAGGCATATTTTCCTGATTATGTAAACTGAAGTCGCTTCCTAGACAACTATTCTTGGAACGTACCGCATGTCGATCAAAAGCTTCACCGTTTCTTACTTTCGTTCGTAGCCCCATTACGCATCAACACTACTACTCTCTTGTACCCATCCAGCGTTCTATCATTCTTAAATTAATACTTTTAGAATTACTTCGAATTAAACAATATAGTATTCGAGCTGAACAATATAACATTCTAATTAAACACGAATTACCATTCAGGGAATGCACGGTATGAGGCACATAGCTATCAGGTTGCATCCGGGTGATAGTGGGCTTGAACCACACTCTCGGCAGCCCTGAAGATGGTTTTCCGTGGTTTCCCATTATCACACCAAGCAAATGTTGGTGCTGTACCTTAACTAAGGTTACGGTTGCTTCCTTCCCGCTCCTAGACCTTTCCTCTCCCATTGTATCCATAGGACCTCCTCTCCCATCGTCTCCATAAAATCTAACTGTGTAGGTGCGACGTAAAACAAATTGAAAAAAAAAACACGAATCTTTAACATCGTGTTGTAAACGAAGGGCAAAAGTTAGAATTATTCACGAATAAAAAACGTTCAAATTAACTTTCTACTCTATTCGTAGGGTTTCTTAAGAACGGAACCCTTACTTAGAAACGATAGATCTTTTGCAGAGCAGTTTTCTGTGTCTGTGTGGTAGCGGTGAGAGAGGTAAGACAAACAGGGTTCCTAGATATACAGAATGTAGAAATTTATTATAGAATAATAACAGCTTGTGATAGAGGGAATCAGGACAATTAAAATGAGAAGAGGAATGAACTGTCTAACTCGCAATGCGACGGAGGGTTAATACATATATCAATGCTAACGGAGGGCATTTAGAACATTTCACGAGGGGAAGAGTTTCATGTGTTAAACTATTGCCGTGCTGCGTTGACAGGATCTTGCACATCAACTATGTTGGTACTTACCTGCTTGTCTTGCATTGTTGGTACCCTCCTTCCCTTCTACTTTGTCTTAACCTAATTTCTGGATAACACTCTACTTTGGTTCCCTTACTTCCACACACTTTCCCCACATAACTAACAGTGGAGTACCGCCCCCTCTCCCGTGACAAGATCCCCAACCCTACCCACCTCATTTGATAGCCTCTCCTTCTGGTCTCTCCTATCCTTCCCGACAGGTGCAGAGCCTACCTCTTACACCCTTCTCTTACCTTCCATGAACACGTTTCACTTCCCTTTTCCTGACTTCTACTTTACATTTCCCTTTCCAAACTTTCCCTTTCCTCCTCTTCAGCAGATCCCTGCTCCTCATCTTCCCCCTGCTGTTCTTCCAGCAGTGACTTATACCGAATTCTCGCCGACAAATGTTCTGAATTCTGCTCCCGAATAGAGTCCTTTGCCCTCAACTTCCTTCCCCTTGAAATACTATCCCACGTATCTTCTAAAACTTCCCCATTCCTTCGTATCCTCCTTTTTACACCTACCTTATTCTGTGCATTGTTTGAGGGAGACTTACCTTCCATTCCTCCGTGAGAATCCTAATTATCTCCCTAAAACTCGTCAACTCCTTCTCTAACATTATTTAATGCCCGCTCACACCCATAGTCCTTACACCCGCATTCCCTAGCCATTCTTTACTCTTCTTCATGGAAAAATTAAAAATCAGCAAAAATAAAATTAAGTACTCTGTGAATTAAAAAATCAAAATAAAATCAAACCAAAAAGTCACTTGCCCATGAACGTGAATTGTACACACTTGTTATTACATGAGTACACTTGATTTTCCATCATTATTGCCGTATTTACCTTATATTTTAGTCCGTATTTGTCCATTTTAAGACTCCCACTTGAATTGAAAGGGAATATAAAGCATTTCATCAACCTACTACGCTTCAACAATTCCAGCAGTGTGACGAATAATGTAACCAACCATACAGAAAGCTCCGTTGAGTGAATATATTCACGGTAGCAGATAAAAAAGAACAACGAATGCAGGCAAGCACAAATGTTGGAATTAATATTCCGAGCACACTTCTATACTACTCACACTTCCTCATCAGAATGGTGAGAGCCCATAGCTTACAAACACCGGACCAAAATACACTCTGTGACTTCATCACATTAATAATAATAATAATAATAATAATAATAATAATAATAATAATAATAATAATAAACACGATACGGCCAGCTTCGGTATTAAAAATGAAGATATTAGATAGAGCCATTTTCAGAAAAGGGATTAAGGAGTTAGGGTCTTCTAGGACAGTGGTATCCATACTTTTTGGTTGGCGTACCCCCAAATTCCATTTGCTTTAACTTCGTACTTTCGAAGTACGAGTATATTGCGATTTTGCCAGAAATAATGAATGATTTTTGCTGGATGCTAAATAATTATAATAATCATAATAATGAAAAAATAAAATGGCGTATGGCGTAGTGCCGAGAAATTCGGGACGGGTTAGGATGGCCAGGTGCAGGTCTTTTGACTCCCGTAGGTGACCTGCGCGTCGTCATGAGTATGAAATGGTGATCAAGACAACACATTCACCCAGCCCCCGTGGCAGGGAAATTAACCAATGATGGTTAAAACTCCCGACAGTGCCTGGAATCGAACCCGGAACCTTTGTGGCCAAAGGACAGCACGCTAACCATTAGGCATGGAGCGGGACATCATAATAGTAATCATCATCATCTTCCGCGGCTTATCACGCTTGCTCAGGGTCCCCGCTCACTCTAAGGCATGAAAGAGTTGTGCCCGTTGATTGAAAGTCGCATGCTCTTCCTGATTTTCAGTTAAAAATCCCGCCCCAGAAATCACACCACAGTCGTCGGGATGACAGGCAAGCAGCTAAGCCGTTACACCATCCTGTTCCCCAAAAATAACAATAATGTATAGGCTATGTATCGATGCTGGGCAAAGGAAGCATCGTTACTCTTTCGGGATAAAGTTTAGAGAAGAATCCCGAAACTAAGCGGTCAGAAATTGCCCGAGAACTGTTCATGGCATTCTCTTTGCTTAACGATAGCCCACTTATTCAACTATAGGAGCCGGCTTCTTTTCCCTTCTCAGGCAACGCGGAAAGCCTTCACAACACAGATGGAGAAACGTCGTCTTCTTGTGAGTGGAATTACGAGGTTTTCATTGCCTACTAACTATGCAATCATTTATACAATAATTACTATTGTACTATATACATTGCTTCTTTTTCTTTTTCATCATCGGTTTAACTTCCACGGTTGGTTTTACCCTCGGACTCAGCGAGGGATCCCACCTCTACCGCCTCAAGGGCAGTGTCCTGGAGCTTCAAACTTTGGATCGGGGGATACAACTGGGGAGGATGACAGTACCTCGCCCAGGCGGCCTCACCTGCTATGCTGAACAGGGACCTTGTGGGGGGATGGGAAGATTGGAAGGGATAGACAAGGAAGAGGGAAGGATGCGGCCGTGGCCTTAAGTTAGGTACCATCCCGGCATTTGCCTAGAGGAGAAGTGGGAAGCGACGGAAAACCACTTCCAGGATGGCTGAGGTGGGAATCGAACCCCCTCTACTCAGTTGACCTCGCTAGGCTGAGTGGACCCCGTTTCAGCTCTCGTACCACTATTCAAATTTCGTGGCAGAACCGGGAATCGAACCCAGGCCTCCGGGGGTGGCAGCTAATCACACTAACCACTGCACCACAGAGGCGGACATATACTGTAGATTGCTACTGAAAATAATTCAAGTGAATGACTGGATTCCGAAGCAAAAAAAATTGAATAGAGCAATGCAGCATAAGTAAGCATTTTTACACACTAAGTCAACGGGAGGAACTAACTGACACATAATTTAGAATGAATAGTTCGAAAAGAGGAACTATTTCGTGGTAGACAAAAGCACTAAATAAAAACAAGATTTGATTTAAAATTCTCACCGACAATAATAATAATAATAATAATAATAATAATAATAATAATCGTACAGCCTCAGCTACCGTGTGCAGACATTTCAATTTGACGCCATTTGGCTGTCTGCTCGTCAATTTCGACGTTCCGTTTTACTCTAGGCCTACTAGCTGGCAGACCGAGTAAACCGAAGCTCTCTTGGGTGTCTATGGCAGAGATTTTAATGAATTTTGTCGGGTAAACACCAAATGTGTCACCAGAGATCTTTTCCATGCCGACATCGTACGATATGGAGTGACGAATTGACTTTTTTCCACCCTTCAAAAATCCAACTATCTCTGCCAGGTTTGAACCCGCTATCTTGAGATCCGGAGGCAGCTACCGTAAACAGAAGCTACGATAAATGTTCGTATCCCTTGAGATGACCCCGCGTGCCCCTAGTGTTTCGCGTACCACACTTTGAATACAACTGTTCTAGGAGAAAGAAAGGAAATCTGTCTGGACGAAGAAAAGTACGAGAGAACATAATGAATAAATGAAGCAATACTTGGAGGACAGACAGGCAAGGAGAGGAAGGAAATTATGAACTTACTTTATGTGATCCACAGCTAGCTGAACCGAAATAATAATAATAATAATAATAATAATAATAATAATAATAATAATAATAATAATAATAATGGATTAGAATGCGAAATGATCACCGAATTTAATATATTTTAAACTGAATCAGCAATCAACAAACCGACTAAATTCTCTGGTAAGTTTTATTAATATTAATATTAATATTAATAATAATAGGGTCTAATCCCTTTTCTTGTGTAAATTAGGCCAGAACGGCCTACATATTTGTTTATCCTTAGTGAAGGAATGCCCTGTTTAAGCAAGAGCTGTTATTATCTTTATCACTCTGTACATAGAGGAATCCCCGGCCGTAACCTGGTGACGGAATAAGCGCGGCGCTGTGATGGTCGTCGCGTCGCACGTTCACTTTCTCCCTCCTGTCGGCGGCACACGCGTTCCATTGTTCGGCCCGTGTTGAGTCAGCGGCCACTCTGTAGGCCAGACACATCCAGAGCCGTGACCCGCCTGCGAGGAGCGCACACCGCCATCTTGCTTTCTTCGCACCCTCTGCCCCTTGATCTAACGAGCAACACTCGTCAACTTAGTGAGGAGGCATCGTGCAGGTGATGAATGGAACTAAAAATTAACGCTGCCGTACTCACTGAACGCCACCGAGCGAGTCCGCTTCGCGGCATCCTCTGGACTTGCATTCGGGAGAGGGTGGGTGAGAATGCCACGGTCGGCAGCCGTCTTCACACCAGGCAAATGTTGAGGTTGTACTCTGCCATTATTAAGATCAGGACCGCTTATTTCGCATTTCTATCCCATCCGTGAGTCGCTGAAAACAGTCGAAGTGTTAATGTGACGTCAAACCACTAGGACCGAGCGAGTTGGCTGTGCGGTTAGGGGCACGCAGCTTACATTCAGGAGATTGTGGGTTCGAACCCAACACTGAAGATGCTTTCCAGTGGTTTCCCATATTCACACCAGGCAAATGTCCGACTCGTTGGCTGAATGGTCAGCGTACTGGCTTCGGTTCAGAGGATCCCGGGTTCGATTCCCGGCCGGGTCGGGGATTTTAACCTTCATTGGTTTATTCCAGTGGCCCGGGGGCTGGGTGTTCGTGCTGTCTCCAACATCCCTGCAACTCACACACCACAGGTAACACTGCCCTCCACCACAATAACACGCAGTTACCTACACATGGCAGATGCCGCCCACCCTCATCGGAGTGTCTGCCTTACAAGGGCTGCACTCGGCTAGAAATAGCCACACGAAATTATTATTACCAGGCAAATGCCGGGGCTGTACCTTAATTAAGGCCGCGGCTGCTTCCTTCCCACTTCCCTAGCCCTTTCCTATCACATTGTCACCATAAGACCTATCTGTGTCGGTGCAATGTAAAGCCAACTGTAAAAGAAAATACACTAGGAACGAATATAGCGTTAAAATTGAAGCGTTGGTGTTTTGACGCTCGGCTGGTGGTGTGCAGCATAGAATTGAAACAAATAAACCCGTGGTGCAACAGCCCAGTGGGGCACTGGCCTGCCAAGATGACTGCTGCCCAGCGAGATGACCCACAGGTACTGGTGGTCCATTGTCATCGTAACGGCATTCTGAGCTGCACTGCTTGGGTTCCACAACTGTGTCCGCTGCTTCTCATATCAGAGAGGTCTCAGACGATCTCGCGAGGAGTGAGTGAACCCCATTCCAGCCCTTAATCCAGAATTTAAATACCTGCACTGGCCGAGAATCGAACCAAGGGCCTCCACGCAAGAGGCAGGCACGCCATGGAACTGGCTACAGCAGAATATTATTTACCAATCAATATTACAAACATTTTCTTCTTCTTCTTCCTCTTCCATAACTCCATAGCCCTTTTCGCACTTTGGCCCTGTCTAGAACATTTTTCCATTTATATTCTCTCAGCGCTGTCCTTCTCCACCGTTCTACTCCAACTATAATTGCCCGGGTGGATCAGTAACAGAGTATCTGATTGAAAATCCTAGGGTGGCTGGTTTCTCCCTGGCTAAGACAGTCGAATTTTGAAGAGCGGTTAAAAATCTGGGTACTCCATGTCATTGTCATTTTAAAGATGTCCGGTGGCATATCCAGTTTCATCCGACAAAATTAAATTAGCTCGACCATAGGAACCACCTTTTGGAATTCTGATTTCACTACTAGATAGCAACACAACGGGATTGCCGAAATTGGTAGCCAGGCCACCCAGATGGCAGCAGTTCAGAATATATGTAACTCGTAAGCTGAGTGACTCATTATTATTATTATTATTATTATTATTATTATTATTATTATTTCAAAATTTAAATTCCTATTAAAAACCATCATTTAATTTTATGTATTGCAAATGTTAAAAACTTTAAAAAGCTTCTAATGCGTTTTCATTCGTGAAATTGTCAGTATTTCGTGCCAGAGGGTTCAAAGTATGTGTTTGTGTTCTAAAATTGGGGATGAGAAACAAAATATCGGGAATTTATTCCAAAGCCATATAGGCCTACGTAACGTGCTTAGGAACAGAGCACATAATACTAAAAGTGCTATTGATTTTACGTTCCATTAATTACTTTTACGGTGTTTGAAGACGCCAAGGTGTCGACATTTACCTGGCGATAAAACTATCGACACGAATCTGACGTATTTCGGCACCTTCAAATACCACCGGACTACGCCGGGATGGAACGAGCCAACATGAGCTCAGAAGGCCAGCGCTCTACCGTACAATATTGCTACGGTTCTCTAGAAATCTTGATGATTGAAATTCACAAACAAATGTGAAATGTCTTCAGAAGAATCCCTTGTCACCTTACTTCCACTGGTATGGTGTGATTTTCGGCAAGACCTGTGGGTAGCGGTGAGATAACACGTACAGGAAGATCGACTGGCAATGCTGCTTTTTGTGAGAAACAATCGTATTCTTTAGATTGGGAGTCTGTGCCTCTTTTGTTGAGCGAGAAGATCTGATTGATCAAGAATGATGTGAAGCTCAGATGAAACCTAGTCTGCCTGAGAATTGTTGTTTTTACCATAGAGCACTATGAAATTGCCGAAGTAGATTCCAAGAAATGGAAATGGTCCTAAGTAATTGAGTTCGCCACGCCACACTGTTTTTCGTACTGTAAGACAGAGTAGACTTCCAAGATTCATCATCGTGAAAATTTGTTTCTAAGTTTCAAACTTACAGGGAAAGGATCTTAATTTTTTGTGAGAATGAGATATATATGGTTTCGTAGAATGACTTAATCCCCTCTTCAGTTCAACCTGAGAAAAATGTCACAAGTTAGCCTTTACATCCCTCATTAAATTTGACATACTAAAATGACACTGACGATCGTTGTGCCGAAAATGTGTACGGTAATTGCTATTGCATAAGAAAATGACATCGTAAACGATTCCTGGTTCTGTCAAAGGGTTCAGATTGGAAGAAGTAATGCACTTCCTAAGGAGCATCAGTTTCCTATTAAAATAGTGCTCATTTTATGTCCTCTCAGGAGACCAGGATTTTTTCTTTTACTCAGAGAAAAATCAGGTCTGAGGGAGTAGGCCATAATATACAGACTAATGGAAGATACACTTGGATGAATTCCTCTTAACTTAGGAGAGTGGTTCGGCGACCACTAGGCCTTTAGCTGAATCTTGGAATTGCTTCCACTTACTTGTGCCAGGATCCTTACATTCATCTATCCTATCCTCCTTTGGTCAACTTTTGTTCTTCTCCGACCCCGACGGTATTAGAGCATTCGAGGCCTAGGGAGTCTTATTTACACGCCCTTGTCTTTCTATGGCCTATACCTTAATTTTCCCTCTCATTAGTGTTAATAGAGGATGGTTGCCCTGTTGTACTTCCACTTAAAACAATAATCACCACCACTCCCTTCTTGTCTTAACCTCCTCTCAATTAGACAGCTCCTTTGTAGTCACTGCTGCTAGGCTGTGGAATACCCTCCCTTGCTACCATTAGGGATTTTCGTTATCGTAGGAGATTTAAGATGGATTACCGAAATCACTTGCTGAATACTTCTAGCTGACTTGTTCGATGTGTGAAGTGTGAATGAGTGCGTGAATCAGCTTATTTTCCTTAAAAATTAGAAATGTATTTGGTAGTTAAAAGACTTCTACTGTGTTTCCTTCTTTTATTATTACTAGTGTTATTTTTATAAGTATTATCATGTTTCGTTATATTGTCATGTTGTACGTTCTATAAACATTTTTTACGGTCTCCATATTTTCTATTAGTACTACATTATTTAAAAAGATTTATTGTATTTAAAAATGATATGTCTAATAATTATCTTAAATGTTGTGTTTACAGTAAGTGTAGGAGAGGGCTCTGAGCCCTAACTTCACCACGAATAAAGACGAATTACTTACTTATACTTACTCTTTCTGTTGAAAGAGTGAACAGAAGTTGAGAAAAGTGGTGATTATAGTAAGTGCAAGATTTGCAAACACCGTCGATACAAAGTGTTTCTTTCTTTTCCCATTCACCTGCTAAGTAGAAGCGCTAAAAGCAGAACTTTGTTATAGCGATGTCAGCACCGGCGACACCTCGTCTAAAGCGTCAGATATCCTACGGTACCAACATATTCCTCATAACGAAATTGTATATTGAGCCTTTCTTGATACGACAAACATGTATGCATCAACTTTGTGAGTAACGTCATTTAAACCTTAGTCTGAAGGTATTTTGTGATCTATATTGTCACTTGAGGATTTTGAAGCTAAATTACAGTGATAATAATTTGCCGTTATTTGAATTGCTGCGAAAAATAGACTGTGATATTCTGAATCAATGTGACTATAAAACGTATGCAACAATAGACAATGGCCTAGTTACAACGGAAGCACAAACGGACGACTACAATTCAGTATAAGTGAAGTGATGAATAAGGACCTCATTGAGCATGAAGGAGAAAAAGAAGAAAAATCTGAAATGCCTATTCCTACAGGGACTGATGCTGTACAGGACAGAGTTGTGAACATATTCTGCTACGAACCTAGGAAAAGGTGCAGTGAACTTATGAAGATAAAACACAATTTACAAACTGTGTATTGGGCAAGCAGGAAAATGCAGACGAGAATTACTTACTATATTTTTTTCCTAAATGAATAAGCTTGATACAGACTGTAGGATACGAGCTGAAACTCTTATGAAATGTAATACTGTATGTTTTATCTTGTATGCAATTCCGTTCTGCACTTTAATGTCAAGCCTAAAAGCAAATATGTACAATCTAAAATACCACTAATTAAGTCTTGTTCTGTATCGCATTCCGCCCACCTCAACTGATAGCACCATTTCCATTTACGATGATACTCGTTTGTAACGGCTCAATTTATCAGGTCCCTTAGATGTCTTAACAAAATGCTGCTGTAAATGTGTACAATTTTGTTTTGCTTGCTTGCAAAATGAAAAGAACATCAGCACACGTACTGTGTGTGAGCACAAGGATCTTGAATTTTACGAAAATAAAACAGCAAGTAGACCTAATGTTAAAACTTGAAAAAGAACTATTCGTATGTACAAATAAAAACTGCTTGGACTTTACGGAATGCAACAGATTCATAGGAGATTATCACACAAATTGGCCTACATTAACAATTATGAAACAAAGGTGGTGGTGCATAAAGCTTAACGATTCTTTGATAACGACTATTATGATGTTGAGTATATTTCTGGGGATACCTAGATATTCCAGGTGCATTTTGTAGTACCACCCCTACTACTCTGCTTCTTTTAACTGACCAATGCTCAAGTCGGATGTTGTAATATTTACTTAAATGTGGGAGGCATGGTTCATAACCATCTTTCTTTTCTCTGTCAACCTCTGTCACCTGCTCAGTGTCCCTTTCAAAAGGAATGGTGGGATCCAACACTAAATCAGTGTGCTTATTTTTTTTTTATTTTTTTTTTGTGGATGAATGGCAATAATGTCGGCTCTTCTATTCGACTCCATAGAAGAAACACAGTGAACTACTTCATAAACATGCCACTTCATTTCCCTCAAGGCTGAAGTTAGAGCTGATGTAACCCTCTGGTGGAGATTATTTCCAATTTTTCCATATGCAAAAAAAGAATATAAACAAGCCCTTAAATTCTAATCAAAGAACCACTACAAATAAACGTTTAATTTTTTTCACCTGAAAGAAACGTTACAAGCACATGTTGGTAGAGCCATTACATATCAGAAGGGAGCAATAATTTAATTTCACCTATTCCAAATATGAAAGAATCCCAGCGTTAGAACATCCCTTATATCTCAAAACTTGTTAAAGTTGTTAATAAAGGTTACAGATGTCTTCACGTGGGTGTGAGAATATCGAGGGGTTGTATTAAGGGCATTAAGGAGAGGGCATGTAAGTCTCTGGTAAGATCGCAGTTAGAGTATGACTCCAGTGTACGGGACCCTCACCAGGATTACTTGATACCAGTACTGGAAAAAATTCAATGGAAATCAGCCCAATTTGTCTGGGTTATTTCCGACAAAGAATTAGTGTTACGAAAATGTTGCAGCTTTGGGCTGGGAAGACTTGGGAATAAGGAGACGAGGTGCTCAGCTATGTAGTATTTTTCGAGCTGTCAGTAGTGAGTTGACGTTTAATGAGGTAAGTAGAAGAATAAGCTTGAGTGGAGCCTTTAAGAGTAGAAAAGATCATAATATGAAGATAAATTTGGAATTCAAAAGGACAAAATACCTCACTTTTTGATCCCGCTGGCGGTGGAGATCCAATTCTCTATCAACACCTTTTTTGATTTTTTGGTCATCCAGAAGTATATATTTTAATTCTCTCAGGATTCGGGATGGTTTCACATATTATTAGTCAAGAGAGAGGGAAAAAGGAGGCCTTCGGTACTTTAGGTATAATTTATGCAATAATAGCAATGGGTGTTCTAGGATATGTTGTATGGGCTCACCATATATTTACTGTAGGTACAGAGGTAGAAACTCGAGCCTACTTCACTTCCGCCACTATTCATTTATAGGACGACGAGCAAGCGAATGGAATAAATTGTCAAGGGAAATGTTCTATAAATTCCAAGTTTGAACATATTTAAGAAAATCAAGGTAAACAACTGATAGGCAATATGCGACCTAGGCGACAGCCCTAAATGCTGAGTGATTGATTGATTGATTGATTGATTGATTGATTGATTGATTGATTGATTGATTGATTGATTGATTGATTGATTGATTGATTGATTGATTGATTGATTGATTGATTGATTGATTGATTGATTGATTGATTGATTGATTGATTGATTGATTGATACTTAAGTACCAACAACGGAACCATCATTAAATTTCACCAATTGCGAATGTCATATTCTTTAAAGTTTAGTACCAGGAAGTGAAATGGTTGATTCCAAAGAGTAGTACTAACTTCACCCCTGTTTAACAGTAGAAACTATGAAGAATACAATGTTTCGCTTGTTAGTGATACGGAAGTAGCACTAAACTCCGTCCAATAAGCAGAGAGGAATGGAGATGCGAGATTATATCCAGAATGTCTTCGCTAGATGTTTCATTGGCGAGAGACAAGTAGTTTGTCGTTAAGATGATGATGATGATGATGATTTTGTAGATGATAGCGACTTCGGTCGGAATTTCTATCCAAGAGGCGCAATAATGATAGAAAGGAAGACGATTATATCATACGCGTGTGACCCGTACTGTAGCGGTTGGTATACTTTTATTTTGTTAATGTGGATCTTACGGGCGCAGTCGTCCTGTGCTGAGTGTTATTGTGTTTTGTGAGTAGGAGGGATGGCGGGGACAACACAAACACCCACTCCGAGGGAAGGGAATTAAGTAACTATTTAAAATTAAAGTTTCTAATCTGGCCGAGGGCCTCTGAACCGAAGGCCATGACGCTGAACATGCAGCCAAGGCGCCGGACATGACTTTCAGCGAGGTTTAAATACGGCAACCCAGTATCGTTGGTTTCTGGTATTTTAATTATTCCATGTGACAGAATTCCAACACCCTGGCGTGGGGTGATGCGAGTTGATCACAGTGGTCAGAAAGCACTATCTGCGCTTATATCGATGTCTTTCTGGTTAAACACAAACAACATTGGAAACGATTATATACTAGGAGTCCACTGGCCTAGAGAGAGGAACTTCATTCTGAATTCAATGAGAATTTTGTTCGATCACATCCAGACGTATATTCAGTTTTGATATTCTGAAAGGACTATAGAGTTTTATATTAGCATAAGAAACTGCAATTACCAAATGAAATGAGCTCGACGAAACATGAAAATCACGTGATATTTTAAAGGGTGTGTAAAACGAAGTCATGTCTCAGATTATCTAAAAGGGGGCTGTCTGTTACAGAAAATATTTGTAATTGAAAGAGTTATATGACTAACACTGACCAATATTTTGAACCTTACCAGCATTGAGAGAAGAATATTGTATGTCCTCTGTTGAAATTGGAAAGGAAACTGTTGCCAATTTCTTTGTGCGCAATAAGAATAAGAAATTTAGGTTGTTCAGATACTTGGTGCTCAATTCGTAGCCATGTTACATTTTTTTCTTAAACACGAAAACAAAAGTAATTGCATCTTATTTTACCTAAAATTCGTCGCCAAAAGACCTATCTGTGTCGGTGCGACGTAAAACAAATAGCGAAAAATAAAAAATAAAATTTAAAAAATTTTCCTAAAATATTACCAACTGTGAAACAAAAATTGACATATATATATTCCAATGATAGCAATCTAAAGAATTTTACAAAGTAAAACATATTCAAATCCCTTCTGGCGGGATGAGTAGCTCAGGTGGTAGAGCGCTGGCTTCTTCAGCTCAAGTCGGCGGGTTCGATCCCGGCTAAGTGCTGGACAAAATTCCAGGATATCTGCGTCTCCGAAAACCGTAAAATTGGAACTTTAAACCAATATTATTATTATTATTATTATTATTATTATTATTATTATTAAATGACAACTTGAGGAACCACTGAAAAATAAGTGTACAATGATTTCAATATATGTTATAGATAAATTGTCTTAATTTATACTGACTTTTAAAATATATGCTAGGTTTAGATCATTTGAACTCTACAATTTTTGATTAAATAAAATCACAGCCGTTGCCTAGAACTCTGAAGTAGGAAATCAAAACAATGCCCGGTTCATAAAAAAATAGCGCTCCCCATAACCAACTAGGAAAATCAAATTATCCACAGAAATAATGTTTGTAACCTCACCAGTCTAGAATTGTAAGAGTCGTTTGTAAGAGCTTTCTTGTCGATTCACGGAGAAGACTGCGTTGCGTCACTCAGTGTGGCTCTTTCACTTCAGAAATTGAGAATATAAGACATTTGTCAATTCTAGCCTTAAAATTTATGTCAACGAAAGGGACGTTAAAACTAAGCAAATTATTCAAATTATTGTATTATTTTGTATGTATTCCCTTGATCGTTAAGGTCATCATTGTTCTAGACTAGTCAAATCAGACTATGTGAAAGGACTGAGTGTTAATTTTGGTAGTAGGTCGAGGAGCTCACCAATTCGTTTCAGTATCACAGCTACTGTCCCGTTAGCCGCGGGTCACGGTGTGCGGCGTGCCGACATACCCCAGCACCAGTGACTCACACTAGCTTATAACGGCTATAATCTGCTCTAACAATAAGGTGGCTGGTCAGAAGCCAACAGGTGACATCAACTCTCCAAGGACTACTCATCCTATGCAAAAATCTGTATCTGCAGCACGATGAATGGAATTAAGTGCAGAGTCCGATGTTCATATCCTAGTTCTGGTATCTACATTCACCTTGGGAAAATGTGAGGTATCAAAACTTATTCCCAACCCGGACGATATATTCCTAATCTCATTTCGAGAGAGTTGGCCGTGCGGTTAGGGACGCACTGCTGTGAGCTCGAAACCGGGAGGCAGTGGGTTCAAACCCCACTGCCGGCAGCCCTGAAGATGGTTTCCCGTGGTTTCTCATTTTCACACCAGGCAAATGTTGTGCCTTAATTAAGGCCGTGGTCGCTTCTTTCCCACTCCTAACCCTTTCCTATCCCACTGTGGCGCTGGCCTTCCAACCCACCTTGGCACACGCAATACTGAATACATCCCTTTACATAAGGTTGGCGTCAAGAAAGGAATCCGTCCATAAAACTGGGCTGTTTCTAGGTAAATGGGGAAAAAGCCACGAAGGAGAAGATTAATATTGTAAATTATATGCTGAAAAATAATCGTCTATCGTGCTGTAAGAGAATTTACAGTTCCTTATGACCAATCCAATGTTTCACTCCAAGTAAGGACGAACGTAATTGCAGAATTAAATTAATTCACAGTTTGTGGCGCCGGATTCCAACCTTTTGTCTCTCCTTGCTGGAGAACGTCTGCTTGAAGCCTGTGTTATGATAGTAACCCTTGCAGTAGCCTACCCATGGTTATTGCAAACTCTATTACAGCTAAATAAAGACAGCGTTGATTGATGGATCGTCTGGAGCGAGCACATACCTTCAACGTTATTCTGTAGCCCGAGGTCTGAATTTGTAAGTAACGGCTACTGCAGCTGAGGTTCGAACCAGGGGCTAACTGTGAGTTGCAGAAGTTGTGTACCCTTCTTGATCGTACAGAATGTTATTGTAGCAAAGCCCCATTCTGATAGTGTGATGAAGACGTAATTGACCGGTATTTCAGTAAAGCGGTACTGCCTTACATCTATCCATTTACCAACGAATTCTAAAGCTGCGGTCTGTGAACGTTAAACCTACCGCCCATATTTCGGAACATAAACATTATTATGTCCCTTCTCGCACTTCCCTTTCTTCCTTCGCACTAAATATACTTTATGTAATCAAACGGTTCGCCATCTCTTTTGTTTATCCTAGTATTTAATAATAATAATAATTATAATAATAATAATAATAATAATAATAATAACAAGAGAAAGAATAAGAATATGTTGTTACTTAATGCAGTTGTTGCTAGCCTGGTTGCAGTCCTTGTAAGGAAGATCCTCCGATAAGGTAGACGGTATGGGCCAAATGTAGGAAACTGTGTTGGTGGAATGGAGAAATTGAAAATGAAAATCCACAGCCTGTTTCCAGTCGTCTGACCGGGTCAGGAATGGAATGAATGAAACACCATCAAGCGGCGAGGATAGAAAATATGCCGGCTGCCGAAGCCTGTCGCACTCCTCTGGGGCAATGATAAATGACCGACAGATGAGATGAAATGTTAATGGAGAGTGTTGCTGGAATGAAATATGACAGGAAAAACGTGAGTACCCGGAGAAAAACCTGTCCTGCCTTCACTTTGTTGGTATGGAGAATAGTGGTTTTTTTTTTGCTAGGGGTTTTACGTCGCACCGACACGGATAGGTCTTATGGCGACGATGGGATAGGAAAGGCCTAGGAGTTGGAAGGAAGCGGCCGTGGCCATAATTAAGGTACAGCCCTAGCATTTTCCTGGTGTGAAAATGGGAAACCACGGAAAACCATTTTCAGGGCTGCCGATAGTGGAATTCGAACCTACTATCTCCCGGATGCAAGCTCACAGCCGCGCGCCTCTACGCGCACGGCCAACTCGCCCGGTAATAGTGTTTTAATGGTATGCGATTTTCAGGAATGTTGGGATCAGCACAACTATCGAGCCCCTGGGCCCGGGTAATTGCCAAAGTAATAAACTGTTCTAAGATTAAAGTGCCTCCACCCGGCAGAGAATCGAACCCAGGGCCCCAAGGACCAAGGCCAAATCTCTGACAACTCAGCCATGGATCCGGATAAAAGAAGGCCGAGTCGACAGTCTTGAAGAAAATTTTCCTTGGTTTTCTATTTTTGCCGGCCCCGTGCCTCTTATCCGGATGCCCCGGGTTCGATTCTCGGCCAGGACAGGGATTTTTCCCTGGATCTGAGAGCTGGTTCGAGGTACAATCAGCCTACGTGATTACAATTGAGGAGCTATCTGACGGTGAGATGGCAGCCCCGATCTAGGAAGCCAAGAATAACGGCCGAGAGGATTCATCGTGCTGACCACACGACACCTCGTAAGTTGCAAGCCTTCGGGATGAGCAGAAGCCAATTGGTAGGCCTTCAAGGGCTGTTGCGCCATGGGATTTAGTTTGGTTGTTTTTCTATTTTCACCGTATGCAAATGCCAAGAATAGGAACAAGGACGGTATCTATTAAAACATAGCTCCAGCATTTGCCTCCTTTTCATATTGAAACCACTATCCCCTGAATGCAAGTTTCCCACTACACGCCTTGTAGTCTACCCACTAGAACTACAGTAGACATTTCACAATTGTCTTCGAATGGCGTGCCATTCCAACGGATGTGCACGATGTGGGCGAAACTTTGCACGCACGCCCAAATGGCATAATAACCCAAAATCTGGTTCTTTTGCTGTAATTTTCAGATAAAAGCTGAGTATTTAATTTTTCGGAATGCCTTAGGCCATATCTGTGTGCATTGTAACCCATAAAATATTTTCAAAAGAAAATCCGAACGCTACAAACCTTGGAGCTTTAACCTACCGAGGCGACTGCTGCTCAGTCAATTGGAGTAATACGTGGTCAGCCGTAGATCTTGACCTCCTTGACCAGGTCCACTGCCTCTCGTATCAGAAATATCAGCCTCCCCGTCCAGAAATTTGAGGTTTGGGGCATAATTTATGGCAACTATTTACCTTTTTCGCACGGATGCGAGATCTGCCAGACAAAGAAATACACAGATGGGAGTGGGGAGCGTACGGTACAGTGGAATGTGTGATTAATACCGTGTAGGTTTATCAGGTGTAGGATATAAAGCGAAGAATCTGTCAGTCATGCAATCCTTGTGCTACATGATGTTCATTCCCGAAGAGTACAGTAACCTTCACAGTAAACTCTGAACGTAGTTCCCTGTATTGTCCACAATGCGTTGGCAACGACGCAGCTCCCTCACCATTTTTGCGAATTTTGCAATATCATGTTATCACAGCGCTGATGATGTCCTCTCGTGTCCGAAACATCTCCCAAGTAATCATTTTCCACTTTAAGGATGAGGACAAAATCACACAGGGACAGGTCCGATGAGTACGGCTGGTGTTCCCAATACTTCCCACTTCTTCACGGAGCCTGACTCACTACTGCAGTTCCATCACCCTGCGTGTGGTACCTGTGCAACGCACCGCCCTCGTATGCTGTGTCCGTATTCTGTAACTGTCAGGCTTTCCAGAAAAAATGGCAATTTCATGGTGGCACCGCGCAAATGTGAGTTGCCAAGACTTATGCCACAACCCGAACCTCGATTCTCCAGGTAAGAGGAAGTACTCTTCCCCTAATCTACGGGACTAATTTATTTTTCCCCACGCACATATTACTGACATCAACCCGACACTTAAAAAACCATAAAATGAAAGGTTATTTTATTTTAAAAAACTGTCTACCACCCATTCGAAAAGGAACTGAAAGTTGAAAATAATGATAAATTATGGCTGCCAATCAAATTTTGTAATTCTTATGACCCAGAGGAGAAGGATGGACACAGGAGAGCAAAACGCCCTCCCGTAGTGATTTGTCGAGTTAGGTGTGAAATAATTCACCAGTGCTGTTACACGTGACCTTGATGATAAAGGAGTACAGTACTTACGGGTACCAGTTGTACAGAACCCGTGCCGCAAGTGTTAAAACACCTTTCTGCATGTTTTCACCTTGTATCTGTCACCTTCTAGACTCTGGTTATAAACTACAACTTGTGGTAACAAGGATCTTATTAAGACCCTTCAGAAGTCTTGTTACCTACGCTCTGCGTCCACGAGTTCTTGTTAAAATAAATAACTGATCTAAATCACTATTCCTAGTATAATACATCCGTTATTCAGCTACTGTATTTGCTAAGCCATCCTTTATGGCTGTCATAACGATAGTAAATTCCGATTACAATGGCTACTACAGTTCAAAGTAGACAATTAAATAGTATTTTATGGAAAGCATCCAGCATAAACTACACAGACCGAGTGTGAATTCAACCAAGGAAGCTGTAAGATCACTGGGTTGAGTGATTTAGACGGTATGGTAGCACCGCTGGTAGCCCAAGTTGACGGGCTCGATCCCAGCTCAGTCTGGTAGTAACTTATTTGAAGGGTCTGAATACGTAAGCCACTTGTCAGTAGATTTGCCGGGTGTAAAATAACTCCTGCGGGACAAATTTCCGGAATTCAGTAAAAGTCGCTACTGGAACGTAAGACAAACGACATTATTATTATTATTATTATTATTATTATTAGTAGTAGTAGTAGTAGTAGTAGTATAGTCTTGCTCCTTGGTTTATTGGCCATGGTTCTGGTCTTCAGTTCAGATGACCCTGAGTTCGATTCTCGACCGAGTCCTCTGGTTTGAGGGCAGGGTGTTTGTGTTTGAGTACACTTCTCTTCATCTATACACACTATACTACTAACCACCACAGAAATATACAATAGCGAATACATCCCTCCAAATAGAGGGTTGACATCATGAAGGGCATCTGGCCGTATAATTGGGCCAAATCCATATTAAGTGCCGACACCAATAAATTGGGATTACGACCAGGAAGATTTTTTTTTTTGCTAGTTGCTTTACGTCGCACCGACACAGATGGGTCTTATGGCGACGAGGGGACAGGAAAGGCCTAGGAATTGGAAGGAAGCGGCCGTGGCCTTAATTAAGGTACAGCCTGGTGTGAAAATGGGAAACCACGGAAAACCATCTTCAGGGCTGTCGACAGTGGGGTTCGAACCCACTATCTCCCGGATGCGAGATCACAGCCGTGCGCTCCTAACCCCACGACCAACTCGACCGGTAGGAAAATTATTATTATTATTATTATTATCATCTAACGCCCATTTTAATTGCTAACTGTAAGAGACGTGCGTGTGCTCTTTAACGTATGGAAACAAGTGACACAGAGTTGTATTTGATCTCACTGAGATACCACCGACCTTAGCCGCCGGGATGGAAGCATTTATCTTGAGAACAGTAGGAAGACTAAACGGCTGTGAAAGATACATATGTAATTTGTTGAGGGTAAGTCTCATTTCTGTATGTAAATTGTATGCATGTTGAATTCTCAGCCGAAGTCTGGTTGAGATGTTGACAGTGGTGGTAATGATTGCTTTAGGAGGAAGTACATTTGGCCAAACATCATCTATTAACAGGAATGAGAAAGGAAGAAGCCTGACACTTCGAAGTATGAAAGTAGCGCCAGAAAAACAAGGGCCACGATGGGCGTGAAAATGAAAGACCCCTAGGCCGCGGAAACGTCATACGCTTAGGGCCGGAAAAGAACAAGAACTGATCTAGGGAGGTCGGATAGGATAGATTGAAGTGAGGAGCTTGGCACACACATGTAAGTGAAAGCAATGGCAGGACTTAGCTAATGGCTCCGTATTCACAAAACCACACTCCCAAATCGAGATTCCCTTGGGCCCCTTTTAGTCGCCTTTTATACAGGCAGCGGATATCGTAGATATTATTCTAACGCCCCCACAACAGATCCAGCATCAGATGTCACAGATAGCCTAGGCGTCACTGAAGAGGTGCACTAGGGAAATTAGGAATGAGGAAATTCCCCGTTGTTTTCCCCACCGAATCACAGGGGTGCTCAGTCTACCAGGCCCACTGAAATGCGTTCACCAATTGACCCCATGATCGACGCTTCCTCAGCATTCATGGAAGGGACTGGCTGAATAAGAAACTGGTTTATTAGTATTGCTCATACCTCAGTACTTTCTTGGTGTCAAAGCCAAGAAGGAGATTTTCGACATAAATTGATGTATCCCCTACTATTTAATAAATGTCACATCAGTAACCTTGAAGATGTGGGACTACCGGACGAGTTGGCCATGCGGTTAGAGGCGCGCGGCTGTGAGCTTGCATCCGGGATTTAAGTGGGTTCGAATCCCACTGTCGGCAGCCCTGAAAATGGTCTTGCAGTTACGGACTGTGTTATATACAAGACTGTTCGATAATTTGTCACCACGTAGAAGAGCAATTTTTTCACCGATTGTTGGAAGAACCTTGAAATGCCAATTTTTGTAGTTGCGTTAGTTTCACACTTGAAATGATGCTTAAACAAAACGCCGCATCTTTAAAATACATTTTTTATCATTCCTGGAATAACGTTTATATTTTAAAAAACTATTCGTTATCTGTATTTTTAAACAAATTTGCATATTAATAATTTGCTACTAAATGGGGTTTGCACCATAAATACTACTATTCATAAATATTTACCTTTTACTCAAATGAGCCAACGGCCGTAGCCGTGTTGAAACACCGGATCCCGTGAGATCTCCGAAGTTAAGCAACATTGGGCGTGGTCAGGAGTTGGATGGGTTGCCACGCGCTCTTGGTTGGGGGTAAGGGAATGGAGGAGCGGAAAGGAACTGGCCACCCTACCGCACGTAAACTCCGGCTCAGGAACACCTCTGCGGAGGTTCGGACCTGCCTTCGGGCGGAATAACCCTTACCTACTCAAATGATATAAATACATGTAGGCTATCAAAAACATACTCTTAGATCTCCTCAGGAAAGTTCAAGAACTTATTGACGACATCTGTACGTGCTTTTTCATTAATCAAATTAGGTTGAATAAAGACGAGATTTCCTGTTCCTTCTGTTGTTAAGTTACTAATCATTTATGTACACTTACCGTGCTATGAACTTACAAATTCAGCTAACTTTTCTTCAGAAAATATGTCGTTCTTCAATACCTTTGTTATCAGTTTCTTATTTACTAAACCAAATCTGTCTTAAAAGTTAAATCACTTGAGTCAAATAACATAGGCTGTGCATATAAATAAAATACACTACTATGAAAAATAATCATCCAACTATCTTCAACAGCTATTGAATTATGATTTTTTAAACATGTGTAAAGATTAGCAAACATGAATGAAAAACATATGACAGAATCGGACGTACCAAGCGAAGAACATGAATTTAAAAGTATATATTTTGATGTACTGGAGATAATTAAAAAAATATCTCACGAGATTAAGGAGAAAGTATGTTTTATAAATAGAGTGAATCGAGGAAAACCTGAAATCTAAGGGTTTAAACCTACAGAACCCGTAATTCCCAGGGCAAGCTCGGGACTTTATTAACAACGTTTCTATGTGCTTGTTCATTAAGCAAATTAGGTTGAATACAGCCAAGCTTGTATGTAAAAAGTTCTGTTGTTGAGTTACTAGCCATCAGCAGTGTACACTTACTGTGCTATTACCATACAAAGTCAGCTAACTTATTGCGCCATTTCCTACCGTAACTCCAGCAGGTTAGGCGAGGTTACGGCAGACCACACGCAGCACGCGCTAGGCATTCCTTTTTTTTGTAACTTCACTGTATCATGTTGCGTGGTGAGTACATTTTTTAAATATCGATATCCACCTTAGTAAGTACCGTTTTTTTTGTTAGTTGTTTTACGTCGCACCGACACAGATAGGTCTTACGGCGACGATAGGACAGGAAAGGGCTAGGAGTGGGAAGGAAGCGGCCGTGGCCTTAATTAAGGTACAGTCCCAGCATTTGCCTGGTGTGAAAATGGGAAACCACGGAAAACCATTTTCAGGGTTGTCGACAGTGGGGTTCGAACCTACTATCTCCCGAATACTGGATACTGGCCGCACTTAAGCGACTGCAGCTATCGAGCTCGGTTTAGTAAGTACCACCATCTCGACAGATGCAATATATAAAACCATCTCTGTTTAAAGGAGAATATAATCGAATGTGGAACTATAACTGCACACCATTCACCTATCACACAAGATGTTAGAAAAATCCTGACAGTAATTACAGGCCGTAATAAAGGGGACCCAAACAAGTAAATTGACGGTAGTGCGGAATTGACTGCTGACAAAACGCTGCATTTCCTAACAACTCACCTTTGTCTAGTTCAAAAGCAGAAAAGTAATGTAGACCTATGTTAGAGGGCACTTGTTTAGTTTTATTATTCTGGAGTCCGCCTCCGTAGCGTAACGGTTAGCGCTATTAGCTGCTGTCCTCGTGGGGCCTGAGTTCTATTCCTGATATTTTACCAAATTTAAGATTGACATGAGGCCTGGTATATGGTTAAAATGGTGCATGCAGCTCACCTCTATTGGGATTGTGCCTGAAAAGAGCTGCACCACCTCGGGACGAGGACACGAGCTTTCTTGTATTATTCTGGAAACAGACAGTTTGTTTGGCTTCGGGGTTGGTTCTCAGTACATTTTGTTCATAAACAGATACTGGCCAAGCTTAATTTAACCTAGGAGCATATTTGGCAGAACTTATCCACTTATAAATGAAGACATGCGTTTTAATTGCAAAAATGATATCGTGGGCCTTCTAGTATTTGAGATATATTCGCCTGGACAGTGGATAGAGAAACTGGCTACTATTTACGAATACACAGGGTGAACCGAAATTTCTTCCCATCCGTTGTTTAAAACATTATTCGGGATGAATCGAAATTCGCGCACTCTGGCGTCCCAGCGTGACTCCTCACGTGCCAGCAATAAAAATATCTATCTCACAAAAGTTCGTCCTGCGAGTATATCCGGCAGAAGAAAGGACGTTGAGGAGTGGCGATCTGGCAACACTGTAACCACACGTAGGGTAACTAACTACCTCTGTCGGCACGTATTAGTCGTGCTGTATAGTTTGGTGCAGTGGATAAAGTTTTGGGTTAGCATGCAGGAGATCGAGTGGTCGTTTAGTAAATGTAGTCCAGGTGGTATGGTATCTGGCATCTTAATCGTCAACAGCGAATGTAGCGAGTCCTCTATAAACCATTTGCACTTACATACTACGATCCTAGAAATGGACGAACAATCGTTTTCATTGGTCAGCTTTGAAAGACGCCCTTTCCACGTCGTGGGCGTGAATTTATTCGCTGTTGACGATTAAGATGTCAGATACCATACCACCTGGACTACATTTACTAAATCAAAAACATACCCCCCCCCCAACCCAGGATCGACCCCTCGACCTTCTGCATGCTAACCCAAAACTCTAGCCTATCCACTGCACTAACTGTACAGCACGAATAATATGTGCTGACAGAGGTAGTTACCCTATGTGTGATTACAGTGTTGCCAGACTGCCACTCTTCAAAGTCCTTTTTCTGCCGGATATACTCGCAGCACGAACTTTTGTGAGAGACATTTTTTTATTGCTGGCAGGTGAGGAGTCGCGCTGCGACGCCCGAGTGCGCGAATTTCAATTAATCCTGTATAATTTTTAAAACAACGGATGGAAAGAAATTATTGCAATCCGGCTCCTTAGCTGAATGATCACTGTCGAGGCCTTCGGTTCAAACGGTCCAGAGTTCGATTCCCGTCCTTGATGAGAATTTTAACCGAGCCTGGTTAATCCCTCTGACTCAGGGACTAGGTATTTGTTTTTGTTCCAGTATACTCATCTTCATATAAACACTCCACACTACTAACTACAAAAAAAAACGCGTAATAGTGAATACATACCCCCACATAGAATTGGTATCACGAAGGATATCTGGTCGTAAAATAGGGTTAAATCAACACCCGTAAGGGACACCCCGTCCTTCGCGAGGGTGGGGTGCGGAAAGTGGCTTTCAAGGGAAGTGAATGTTCAAGAGAGTGGAAGGAAAAATGAAGATTTGCTGAAGGCATAGCTGTCATTGAGGAGAAAATACAAAAAGCGTTAGCAAGAATGAACAAGATCTTGAGAGAGAAGTAAAACATGAAAATCAATACCAAGAAAAAAAACCGAAGTTATGATATGCAGCCACCGACATATTGCAGTCTACATTAGAATTAATAATATACCAATCAAGCAAGGGAATACCGTTACCTATTTAAGAAAGAAAATCACTTCAGATAGCAAAAATTCAGCCGACTCAAAGAGCAGAATTGCACAGGCAAAGGTGCTACAAGGTGCTGTTTACATCAAGGAATCTAAATGTGGAGACCAAAAAGAGATTTATGGTCTGCTGTGTCTTGAGTGTGGCCGTGTATCACTTGAAAACATGGACTATCAGTGAAAGCGATAAGAGACGTATGGAGGCATTTGAGATGTAGTGCTGGAGAAGTATGGACAAATCTCATGAAACATCAAAGCTCACTGTATTCGCAGCGGGATGGGTTATACCACCAATAATAATAATAATAATAATAATAATAATAATAATAATTTCTTGCGGCTGTTGCGGCCCTGGTGCAGCTCTCTTGGATGGCAAATTCTCCAACGAGGGTGAGCGGTATCCGCTGTGTTGTGGTGGAGGATAGCGTTATGTATGGTGCACGAATTACTGGGGCCCTCTGAAATGAAAGCACGCTTACAGCACTAACACCCAGTCTCTAACACAAGGGAATTAACCATTTAAGATTAAAATCCCTGGCTGGTCAGGAATCGAACTTGGGACCCTCTGAATTGAAGACCACTACGCTGACCATTCAGCCAAGGAGCCCTTGGTGCAGCTCTTTCCAGACACACCCCTAAACGGGGTGACCTGAATGTACCGTTGCAACCACTGAAACCTGTCAATCTTAAATCTCCCGCAGTGCCGGGAGTAGGACCCTGGCGTCCAAGGACAGCAGCTAATAGCGCTAACCTTTACGCTACTGAGGTGGACACCAACAGACTATAAACAACACCATAGAAGCAAAGAAGTTAAAGCAGTACGACCATTTGTAACGCATGAATGAATATCACTTAAGAAAATATTACACTGAATACAATCAGGAAGGCGAAGCAGAGGAGCCTAAAACAACTTGGAAAGATTATATCATAGAAGGTATGAAGGGAAGGAATATTCTCCCTAAAGAAAGAACAGCATAGTGGCTTTCAGTTCAGAGGGCCTAGGGTTGGATACCTAGCAAGGATGAGGATTTTAGTCGCGTTTTCCTCATCTTCTTCATCTTCATATTATTATTATTATTATTATTATTATTATTATTATTATTATTATTATTATTATTATTATTATTATTATTACTTACAATTTGCTTTCCGTCGCACCGACACAGATATGTCTTATGGCAACGATGGAATAAGAAAGCTCTAGGACTGGGAAGGAAGTGGCCGTGGCCTTAGTTAAGGTAAAGCCCCAGCATTTGCCTGATGTGAAAATGGTAAACCACAGAAAACCATCTTCAGGGCTGCCGACAGTGGGGTTCGAACCCATTGTCTTCCGGATGCAAGCTCACAGCTGCGCAGCCCTTACGGGGCCAAATACAACGACCCAGTCCCCGGGTCAGAAGAATTAATCAGACATGATTAAAATCCCCGTCCCGGCCGGGAATCGAACCCGGGAACTCTGAACAGAAGGACTCAACGCTGATCATTCAGCTAATAATATACATTGACATTCAACAACACTATTACTTACTCAGACCTCAGATCAGATTAAGTAATGCTACACGGTATATTGCAATAACGTTAGCTGGAGCCATATGTCAAGTCTCGATACAGTGAGGATATATCTACTGCGCGTTATGATGTACAGGCATAGAATGAAAAGTGCTGTCATTTTAAAATAAGTCTTACCGGGCGAGTTGGCCGTGCGTGTAGAGGCGCGCGGCTGTGAGCTTGCATCCTGGAGATAGTAGGTTCGAATCCCACTATCGGCAGCCCTGAAGATGGTTTTCCGTGGTTTCCCATTTTCACACCAGGCAAATGCTGGGACTGTACCTTAATTAAGGCCACGGCCGCTTCCTTCCAACTCCTAGGCCTTTCCTATCCCATCGTCGCCATAAGACCTATCTGTGTCGATGCGATGTAAAGCCCCTAGCAAAAAAAAAATAAAAATAAATAATAAGTCTTAACCATCTTGGAGAACTCAGAATTCGTTGAAAACTCAACCAGGGATACCGATTACTTCAAAATTAAGTTCTAAGAGCGCCTGGTCGAGCGCAGAAACACTAACAAGGTTGTTCAGGAGGGAAGACTAATGTCATGCCAAGGAAGATGGATGATACGATCTCCAGAGCTTGTAATAATTACTGAAACATAAGTCATCTACTAAGCTAATGACAGTATCAGATCTATTAGCATTACTCCAAATACGGATGGTCGTGCCTAACGAGTTTGCTTTCTGTCTCATTAAAAGGACAATTGGAATCATATAGTGCATGAAATATCTAAGTAACGTCGTGTATTTATATTCCTTGTTCAATAATGTGGTGTTTTACAGGTGTGTTATAGTCTAATATTTATATTGAACTTGTGTGTTCGACAGACTGGAAAAGCTTTTTAAGTTAAATTTATTTTTGCCACATACTCACAAATGATTTCTTGCGGCCTTCGGAGAAGCCTGGTGCAGGTCTTTCTAGTCGATACCCATGGGAGACCTGCGCATCTGGGTATGTGGTAATGATAATGATGTAGGGAGAGGGTAAATCTCGGTGTCAGCACATTCCTGCCTACTCCTGTCGAACAGTGCCAAAGTATGTACTCAGGCATGACCGTCTCCAGTTGACGACATCATCATCATCATCAACAATGGTGTCATATGCCCTTACTCCATATGAATACTGCGGTGAGGTTTGTAACTGCATCCACGCTTTTGGTACGTAATCTGTTGATTAGAAATTCTACACCACCACCTCTTCTACCTAACCGGCCGACATTCTTTTGATGAAAATTTATATTCCACCGGTGATCTTCGAACCAGCTAACCGAAAACACTTGACGTATTAACGATCTTGGAAACCAGGTAGGCTTAGATGAATGATATAAATATTGTTGTAACTCAACGGCATGGTATGAAAATTAAAATTTACTTCCAAAACCAGATGTAAATTCTTAGCTATTTGGTAACACGAAGTTCTACCGAGCGAGTTGGACGTGCAATCTGTCAACTTGCATTCGGAAGATAGTGAGTTCGAAATCCACTGTCACCAACCCTAAAGATGTTGTTCCGTGGTTTTCCACTTTCACATCAGGCAAATGCTGTGGGTGTACCTTAATTAAGGCCACGACCGTTTTTTCCCACTCCTAGCAAGTTTCTACCCCATCGTCGCCGTAAGATCTACCTGTGTCGGTGCGACGTAAAGCAACTTGTAAAAACCACCCGTAACATTCCATCGTTCGCCTCTGTGGTTTAGTGGTGTGATTAGCTGCCACCCCCGGAGGCCGGATTCGACTCTCGGCTCTGCCACGAAATTTGAAAAGTGGTACGAGGGCTGGAACGAGGTCCACTTAGTCTCGGGAGGTCAACTGTGAGGAGCGGGTTCAATTCTCTCCTCAGCCATTCTCGAAGTGGTTTTCAGTGGTTTCCCACTTCTCCTTCAGGAAAATGCCGGGATAGTACCTTCGCTTCCTTCCCTCTTCCTTGTCTATCCCTTCTAATTTTCCCATCAACCACAAGGCCCCTGTTCAGCGTACCTTGGGCGAGGTACTGGTCCTCCCCCAGTTGTATACCCCGACCGAATGTATCACGCTCCAAGACACTTCCCTTGAGGCGGTAGAGGTGGGATCTCTCGCTGAGTCCGAGGGAAAAGTCAACCGTGGAGGTTAAACAAATTAAGAAAGAAAGAAAGAAAGAAAGAAAGAAAGAAAGAAACATTCCTTCATCAAGGCTTCAAAAGGTGAGAATTTTCGTAAAAATTTGTTTAAGTTTGGAGAGTTTACGAAATCTAGCATTTATCAAACATGATCATCTCGAATATTTCTTTCATAAGTGAAAATATCAATAATATGATTGCTGTCCATTTATTATTATTATTATTATTATTATTATTATTATTATTATTATTATTATTATTATTATTAATGTTCCCTCGTGTTGCGCCTTACACAAATGAAGTTCAGACGCACTTAACTGAACATGAAGACTCATTGCTTTTCATTCAGGAACCGCCTTCCTTCCAAATAACTCGCAGTTCATGATGGATTTTAATAGTATTTAAGGTGTCAGATTTCAGAGTGCCGCTTTACGGAATCCCAGCAGGGGGCAATGGATTCAGCTTCTAATATTCCTTGTTTGTAACAATGTAAAGATTTTAAATAAGCTGCTATCGAGGCCTTAGAGCCAACCTCCGAAGAACGCTGCAGCTTCAGGGTCGGTCCACCTGCTACACTATGCAGGAATGTGCGGTTCGGAGACAGCACATCTCATGCTGAAATATTTCTGCTCAGTTGGTCAAACCGTATCAAGATTTAGTAGCCGAATTATGGAAGGCTTTCTTTCTCTCAATCATGTTAGTTTTGTTGTGGTGAATGCCATACCGCTTGTCTACCTGCCTGCAGGAGAGTGTCGCGCGGAGAGCTGCCCCGTGATTAATGACCCGCCTGCCACAAAGATGCTCGCGAGCCCGCGTGACCATCATCGTCATCACTGTGATCACCATCATCTCGTCCATTACTGCTCGCTCTAATAAACATAACGTCTAATGGAATGAGATGTCTTATGCATAAAGTTTTTTTTTTTTTTACATCACACCGACACAAATAGTTCTTGTGGCGACGATGGATTAGCAAAGTCCTACGAGTGGGAATGAAGTGGCCATTGCCTTGATTAAGACACAGTCCCCAGCATTTTCCTGGTGTGAAAATGGGAAACCACGGAAAACTATCTTCATGGCTGCTGACAGTGGGGTTCGAACCCACTAATTCCCGGATGCAAGCTCACAATTGCACGCCCCTAACCGCACAACCAATTCGCCCGGTCATGTATAAAGTGTCTAACCGTACAGAATGTCTACAAAAGTAAGATGTATTAGGTTTAAATGGCAGAAAAGCTTAACAGTGCTTAATACTGGCAGGGCATTGGCCTGTTAAACAAAGATATCAATGGTAGATAGAAGCTTAGGACCAAATTATCAAGCATACAAGGAACGCAGTGAAATCAACGGCTGCTTAAGAGCGTAGCGTTTAGCTACAAGTTACAATTGTAGGCCTATACCGTGAGTGAGAAAGATAATGCATCAGACCCGTCATGACACATCATTGGACTGTAATATATGTCAACAAATATTTGATACTCTTCTATCAACGTTATACCTTTCTTTGCTATATACCTTTTTGTATAAATGCTACAGTTAGACCGCATAATTACGTAGACATTTAGCCGAAATTTCATGACATACGGTAAGCTGACATTATGAATTTGTAGACTTCGTTCACAGTTAGACATTATTTTGTGTTCTTAACCATTTGTCACTATACGTAAACACGTAGACACTGTATCATTAGTACGGTCCGGATTCTTATGTTGCATTTATTTACTTGTAGACAGCTGAAAATGAAGAAATGGATGAATTGTGGTTCTGATATGTTTATACTTAAGTTTCATTTAATAATAATGATATTGGCTTTACGTCCCACTAACTACTTTTACGGTTTTCGGAGACGCCGAGGTGCCGAAATTTAGTCCAGCAGGAGTTCTTTCACGTGCCAGTAAATTTAACGACACGATGGATTTCATTTTACATATTTAAACATATTCTTAGTAATATTCGAAATTTTACATATTATGCGAAGAATGTAATATTTTTGTGCATGTAACGTTTATGTTTTCATTATCAGGGTATAAGGACGACGGGGAATTAGCTACAGCAATAAATTGTATAAAATACTCCGCGATTTACAGTGCAGCACGCCTGGTAGCCATGACAGTTAAGGCGTCAAGTATATATGGTCTGACACTGTGGTTAGCCGTTCTAGACCCGTACGTCGATAAATGTTTCACAATCAGAATTTTGGCCGGTATACAATGGTAGTATACAATTTCTAATCACTAGATTGCGTGCCAAAAGCCTGGATTTAGTCCCAGACCTCACCATTGTGTCCATATGGAGTGAGAGCATATGACGCTGTTGATAGTGATGCGCCTATCGGATGGCAACAGGAGTAGGCTATGTGTCGGCACCGGGTCCTATTCCATCCCTTTTTAGTATCACATATCACGCCATTCATTTTATTTTATTAATTCCTCTGAAGAGGTTCATGTCAGGAAGTGCATCCGGTTATGAAGAAGAATATCACTCCATACCCGACCCCGTAGAGAAACGGGATAACGGTTGGACACACACTCCGCGATTTACAGTGCATAACATTCTTTTTAATATATCTGAAGTATTTTGAGTACGCCCTTAATTTGTTTATTTATGAGTAACACCGACCTCGATAGCTGCAGTCGTTTAAGTGCGGCCAGTATTCAGTATTCGGGAGATAGTGAGCTCGAACCGCACTGTCGGCAGCCCTGAAGAGGGTTTTCCGTGGTTTCCCATGTTCTCACTAGGCAAATGCTGGGGCTGTACCTTAATTAAGGCCACGGCCGCTTCCTTCCCACTCCTAGACGTTTCCTATCCCATCATCGCCATAAGATCTATTGTGTCGGTGCGACGTAAAGCAACTTGCTTTGTGAATACCTATACATACCGTATACTGTCAAAATAGAAGACAGCAGGCAATGTAACTTATCTAAAGCAATAAAGATAAATCTGTCCTCAAATATGGAAATATTTAAAACAATTTTATTGTCTCGTGTCATAACTATACGTCATAATAAAAGGAATACACGAACATTTTTCGAGATTGAGTACATTAATACTACTATATATTTTATGAATATTACGTATGTAATTACATATTTTATGAGTATTACATATTTAATTACATATTTATCTGATATTTACTATAATATTTTATGTACATATTTCCTACTTTGGCATTATAATTTTTTTATTTAACAGTTTGCTTTACGTCGCGCTGACACAGATAGGTCTTATGGCGACGATGGGATAGGAAAGGCCTAGGAGTGGGAAGGAAGCGACCGTGGTCTTAATTAAGATACAGCCTAAGCATTTGCCTGGTGTGAAAATGGGAAACCACGGAAAACCCTCTTCAGGGCTGCCAAGAGGGGTTAGAACCCACCATCTTCCGGATACAAGCTCAGAGCTATGCGCCTCAAACCACGCGGCCACTTGCTCGGTGGATGCTATTATATAAAAATCAGGGCCCTAACATTAGACATTAATTCTGTAGACCTATCAACTGTGTATCAGATCATCTAGTAACTGTGAAACTCACGATCATGAGCCGGGCAGCTGCTTCTAAATTCTTTCTCCATTGCCACTCGAAATAGACTTTCAGCTTATCAGATCGTATTGAGTACACGCCATACGTACCGAAGAGGCTAAGGTGACCGACTCGCTTATCAACGTACAACCCATATTACTGTACCAAGAAATTTGAAAATTGGAAGGTCTGACGTAGACAAGGGATAAGAAAATGTATTTGCAAACACGAACTAAGGCGTGAAAAGGTGTCATTCTTTTAAAATTTACTGTATAACCATAACTCAGGTGTCACTAGGGTTATAGATGTGTTATTCAACATAACTCCTCATTCAAAATTAAAGAAGAACACTTACGCCTATTTGAACTTTTTCCGAAATTCATCTCTTATGGGAGTAAAAATAATTTAAGTTTTTTTTTAAGGTCTTAGTCTTTTTTTTGCTATGGGCTTTACGTCGCACCGACACAGAAAGGTCTTATGGCGACGATGGGACAGGAAAGGCCTAGGAGTTGGAAGGAAGCGGCCGTGGCCTTAATTAAGGTACAGCCCCAGCATTTGCCTGGTGTGAAAATGGGAAACCACGGAAAACCATTTTCAGGGCTGCCGATAGTGGGATTCGAACCTACTATCTCCCGGATGCAAGCTCATAGCCGCGCGCCTCTACGCGCACGGCCAACTCGTCCGGTGGTCTTAGTCTAAGCCGTTCAATAGTTCGGCTCCTGATGTCGATGGTCAGCGGTTCAAAGCAACCATGGGTTCGATTTACGACTGGGTCGGGTATTATCTGTGTATAGTTAATTCCTCCGGACCGAGGACTAGGTAATTGTGTTCGTATTAATATACACGTCATTCGCCTGCAATACACCCATACTACAAACGACCACAGAACATGCAATAATGAACTGATCTCTTCACATACTGTTGGCGTCAGGAAGAGCATCCAGCTGGAAAACTGCTCAACATTGGCATCAGTTTCCAACCTCAGTAAATTTGGAGAAAGGCCAGGGAGAACAACATTTCAATTTATTTGATAGATGGCGCTGGTTCTTCTACTGTAGTTTTGTTCAGGAGTGGGAAAGAAGCGCCGGTGGCCTTAATTAAGGTACAGTCCCAGCATTTGCCTGGTGTGAAAATGGGAGACCGCGGAAAACCATCTTTAGGTCTATCGACAGTGGGGTTAAAACCCACCATCTTCCGAATGCAAGCTCAGAGCTTCGCCCCCCTAACCGCATGGCCAACTCGCTCGGTCTTTCTAAAATTTCGTCTGGAATTTAGGTTGAGTATAGACCTATGCACGTTATTTAATCACGTATTTCAGAGATAACCTAATCGTTCAATTGATATACGTGGCTCATGAAAGTTCTGATGCAGAAAGCGATAAAAAAACAAAATATGCAGAGCGCCTTTCTAAATAAACGACTATTTGTGGTTCATTTACTCTAGATAGAGCATATGTCCAAGTTTGTCATTAACAACGGGTCAGGTGAATTGCTACAAAAGTACGGTTGGGTTAGTTTCAGATATGCGAATTCCCACAAACACATACAGTCATAGGAAAAAGTATACGTACACCTTAAAAGTTAAGGAATGTTATCGTTTGTAGTTGACGCATTGTCTATAGACTGCTAGAAATTTCACTACTATTCTATATTTCGGTATTCCGCGAAACATGAGTATGAATACGTACTGGAAATAACAACAGTACTTGAGAAATGTTCGTTTTAACAAACATATCATCCAATAAGTTTGAAATATAGATGCATAAAAAGTATTCGTACAGGTGGTTTATCTTCACATCAAGTCCTTGATGGCATCCCTTGCAACGCAGATAAGCAGTAAAGGTCACGTCTTGTACCAAGCCAGTTGTGCTTCAGTCGTTGTGAACAACAAGTGATGCAGTCAATCGGTAAGATGGGCCGAAAAAATGAAAGAAACAACAGAAGAAGAGAGAAGAATTGTAATCCAGGCTCATAATTCCTGTAAATCGCTCTCGGAAATATCGAAACTTGTGAAGAGACAAAGATCTACAATTCAGGCAATTATTGACAGCTATGGTGAGATAAAATCTTTCAAAAATGCACGTAGATGTGGACGTCCATGCAAACTAGACGATCGAACTAGAAGACTAATCCTCAGGAAAGTTACGAAAAATCCTAGAATCAGTGCTGCAAAACTGACGTCTGAGCTAGGAAAGGATTTAAAACGTAATATCTGTGCTTCCACAATTCAAAAGTTTTTATATACGAATGGGTATCATTGTAGAAATGCCAGGCGAAAACCTTTAATTACTTCAGCAAATAGGAAGAAACGACTACGATATGTTACAGGCTATAAACATGCGTCTCTAGAATTCTGGGATCGAGTTATATTTACGGATGGAAGTAAATTCACTGTTTTTCAAGAACATGGCAAAAAGGTGTGGAGGAAAACGAACACAGAACTCGAAGAAAAAAATCTGGTTCCTTCAGTGAAGCATGGTGGAGGTTGTTTAATGGTTTGGGGTTGCATGAGCTCAGCTGGAGTAGGTTCCTTAGAATTCATAGATGGAAAGACCGTAAATACTATATTGAAATTTTGAAGAAAAATCTAGCATCTAGTGCCGAAAAATGGGACTTCTGGGTAATTATGTATTTATGCAGGGTAATGATCCAAAGCATACGGCCCTTGATACACGATTGTGGATTTTATACAACACACCCAAATATGTGGTAACACCCACACAATCCCCGGATCTGAATCCGATTGAACATGTGTGGGCTTATCTTAAAGAGAGACTGAGCACAAGAAATATTTCATCAAAGACAGCTTTGAAAATGGCTCTTTTGGAAGAATGGGGTAAGATTGAGCCCACCATCACCTCCAAGCTAATTCATTCAATGCCTAGGCGGCTTGAGGCCATTGTAAAATTGAAAGGATTGCCAACAAAATACTAAATATGTACTAAAATCAGTGGCGAATGAAAGTAAAACCGGACTGTACGAATACTTTTTATGAGTATGAAATCATGGTATTTTCAGTTATTTATCTATTATAGACAGAGACATGTATCAATTTTATGTTTTGTGATGTATATACCTTTACATAGTGTACAGAAAGCTAACCTATTGATGTTATAAAATGTACATGACAATAAGTGTACTAAGTAAAGTATTTTTGTTTCAGTATTAAGTGTACGAATACTTTTTACTATGACTGTATATGAGTTTGCACAAAGGCATACGTGATTTGCCACACAGAAAAATACAAAATTTCCCCTCCCACTTCTTCCAGGATTGGAACTATGCAACCAACGTCTTTGGTCTGGTTTAAAAATTTTGCCTTGGATATTAAAAGAATGTTAAATCTAAAGTTAATCACTTCCCAGTTTCACATTCACCGCTGGCGAACAATGTTGCATTATTTTGTGCAACGCCTGCCCTAAGGCAAATGCATATCCATCAATTCAATATCTGGGTTTATGTCTTCAAAGGATGTTTTGTATCAATGACAAATTCGAAAGGGGCCTTTAAAAAATGCAAAATTATTAATGATCTATTAGGGGTAGTGATACCCGTGCTTGCCTATAGTACAGATATCTATATACCTGTGGCAATTCATCGGGCCCGATTTGCTAATGTGGAGCAGACCGAGTCCTGTATGGTACGTCTGTGCCCTGCTTCTTGAGGCAGACACTGTATCGTTACAACAATCTCTTTAACTTAGTGTAGTTTTAGCAGTATTTCACTTGTAATTACATGGCCCAGTACGATCTCTAAAGCTTGAGCTACGCTACGCGCTTAACAGCGTCCCGTATGTAAAGATATGAAATCTCTCGAGCGCGAATAATAGGGAGTGATTTTCCTGACGAAAAATAAATTGCCGGGGTCAGTCGGACTATGCTATCCAGGGCAGGTGGTTGAAATAATGACCTAACTGGAACATGCTATAAACCCTGTGGTTCGAGACGGGGGCACTATGTTGAAATCTTAGCCTAACTATTTCAATGCCGCGCGTGATTTCTTAACCGGAATTTGCAATTGGTGAGGAAATTAAGTGCATAAGAACTCACATTAAAAGCTTTCTAACCACAGAAGAACCTAGCAAGTGACCTTGGAACAGATAGACTGCGCGCCGGAGGTTCGTAAAGGGCAGATTAAGTCTGCGGTAACAAGACGGGAAATCACAGAGATTTATGTATTACGGCCGTAGGGCTTTTTATTCAGTATTTCTTAACAGTTGTTATGTGATATGGTCATTACTCCGTGACTCACTCCTACAGTGACGTTTTCATTGGAAGCATATTATTTTCTCTCTTTCTCTCTGTCTATTTAACGTCACTAACAAAAGTGGACTTTCCGCAACGCAGGGAGAGATAGCCTCATTACCAGAATAACGAACATAGTTACCGTGACCTTATTAATGTATTGGCATTTGCCAGGTGTGAAAATTTTTAACGAAGAGAAAACTTCTTCAGTACTAGCGACAGTGATATTTGAAGAATCCACCTTCCTGAACGCAAGTTTTTAGGGATATGATTTGTACCGTGTAGTCAGCTCGCTCCATAACACAATAATGATGACATGTTTAAACATGTGTAGACTGTAAAATGTTAACAAACTCTCTTTCCAATTATTATTAATTAATATATTTTTACGCTGGCTTCATTATGTCGAGATAGTGTTGCTACTACCTGGAGGCTCTGGGTTTGATTCCTGACCAGTGCAAGTAATGTAATTCTAAACTGAGAAATGGAAATCGGTTCATTCAGCGTCATGAGGCTAGCCGAGGAACTGCCTAATATGAGAGGCACCATCCGCGGTCACGGAAGCAAACAATAGGCTGAGAAGGTTGTTACGCTGACCACGGAACACTCCTGCAGTGCAGGTCGTTACTGGGCAGCAGTCCTCTTGCCAGGCCAAGGCCCTAATGAGCTATTGTACCAAGGGTTTGCGTTTTGTTTGGCCTATTATTATTATTATTATTATTATTATTATTATTATTATTATTATTATTATTATTATTATAAGTATAAACTTTATTTTTTTAATGAGACTAAGAAAGGATAGAAAACTTTTCTAGGATGGATAAATTTTAGTGATAATGTAACACGAAGCATTTTGTGTTGTATGACTTCGTGGCTAATCACGAACCAGAAAAGTTAAATTTTGTTCTTGGGGATGTTGTAGACTAGTAGTCCGTGAAGTGAGAGGCACGCTCCTGGGGGAGAGGAAGAGGAGATGAGGCGTAGCTATGATCGATATTTCATAAGAATGTTATACACTGCATCACTTTCATTCTCAGATTCTCGTTACGGCGAAAGCCTCCGTGGCTCAGGCGGCAGCGTACCATCCTCAAGCGCTGGGTTCTGTGGTTCAAATCCCGTTCACTCCATGTGAGATTTGTGCTAGACGAGGCGAAGGTGGGACATGTATTTCCCCGCATACTCCGGTTTTTCCAATCATCTTTCATTCCAGCTACACTCTCCAATGTAATTATTTTCATCTGTCAGTCATTAACCATTGTCCCAGGGGAGTGAGACAGGCTTCGGCAGCCGGCAAATAGAGCTTCATACATTTCATTCCTGACCCGATCGAATGACTAGAAACAGGCTGAGGATTTTCATTTTTCATTACGGTGAAAACAAAAGGGAAGTTTTCCCTCAATCAGTGCAAAAGCATTAAACAAACAGTGCAAGTGGATTGCTATGCATCCTGAGGGACAGTGGTTAACCTTTCTTAGTGATGCACGTAACATCATAACCGTTTGTTAGTTGATTCACAGGGGTGCAAACTGAACACATAAGTGATTCGTTTGGTGCCTATTTTCCCTTTAGAAAGTAACAAGTAGCGATATTAGTTTAAGTACAATCACTTTCTACATCTGTTTCTGCTCTCAACAGAAAGAATTGAGTGTAAAACGCAAAAGAAATTGTGCAAATATCAAGACTAATATCTGAAACTAGGTTTTACATTCATTCTTGTGAGTAATCAGGGACGACCACAGTACTTGAACATTTTAGCCAACGACAGCTCCAGGCCTGTGAAATTTACGAATAGGGTACTGTACATATAATCACTTTTTTTTTCAAGTTGCTTTACGTGGCATCGACACAGATAGGTCTTACGGCGACGATGGGACAGGAAAGGGATAGGAGTGGGAAGGAAGCGGCCGTGGCCTTAATTAAGGTACAGCCCCAGCATTTGCCTGGTGTGAAAATGTGAAACCACGGAAAACCATCTTCAGAGCTGCCGTAAGTGGGGTTCGAACCCACTATCTCCCGAATACTGGATACTGGCCGCACTTAAGCGACTACAGCTATCGAGCTCGGTATAATCACTACTAGTACTGTACATATAACCATTACTATTCCCGAATTAGTTGTAATATCAAATACTCGGTACCTATAAGTAATAAAAATATAGGATTATTTTACACACATACAAGAAAATGGTTCAACTATCGTGTGATATAATGATACTGTAATAGTTTCAGTGTAAGTGAAAGTTTTGGATTTTGCTCTTTGTTGAGCATCATGTTGCTTTATAAGTATGCAGAATTTAAATTCGTTAAATAATAATAATAATAATAATAATAATAATAATAATAATAATTTTGCTAGTGGCTTTACGTCGCACCGACACAGATAGGTCTGGAGCGCTGTTGTAGACTACCAAACCTTGGAACAGACGGTGTTATGTTCCCCAGTGACCTTACGTGAATGGGAGAAAATGTAATAATTATTTTATTATACCCTGTGAAGAAAGTAGGAGCTGCCTAGCCGAGACGGTATAGGCGTGCTCGGCTCGCCCGGTAGGACGTGGGTTCGAAAATCCGTCAGGAAGTCGTAAAATTTAAGAAGCGAGATTTCCTCCACTGATTTTCACTCAGCCTATACCAAAAATGAGTACCATGTTAATTCCTGGGGGCAAAAGTGGCCGGGCGTAGAGCTAACCACTCTACCCCGTCAAAAGCCGAGGTTACGTACAGTGGATGCCTATACCTTCCACCACTCCAAGGGCCTTCATGGCCTGTACGGAGATGGTAATTACTGTTTTATAGGAAAGACATTTATTTATTTATTTATTTATTTATTTATTTATTTATTTATTTATTTATTTATTTATATCTTTCATTGCGAGGACTTCCCGAGGATGTGTTTGGCCTGGTGCAGGTCTGTTTATTTGATGGTTGTAGGCAATTGTCTGGGTGTGGGATGAGGAGAGGGTGAAACCTGGTGTCGGCATATGGCCTTCTCCTGTCGAATAACACTAACACGAATGACCAACAGCGTCAAATGTCCTCATTCCATATGGGCAATGTGGAGAAGTTTGGAACTGAATGCGGAATTTTGGCACACAATCTAGTGATTAGAAATTGTATGCCGCCACTTCTAATACCCTCCAGACCAACAATCCTATGGTGAATTTTTTTCCATCAACGGGACTCGAACCCGCTAACCACGGCGTGAGATCATGGCCACCAGGTGGGCTACCATCACCTTCTTAAAGAGGGAGACGTGCGAGCCCTGAAATAATGTAGGCACATTAGCAAAAGGAAAGAACAGAATGGCCTGGACATGAAACCCGAAGCTAACACCATACGGGTTGGAAGTGAATACGAGTAGCTGACGGACGATCGGATGGAAAAGATGGAAATGACAATCCTAGCACAAGTAAGTGGAATCAATGCCAGACTCGGAAGAAATGTCTCTGTACTCCCAAAGGTTGAGAGCCGAGATTTCAGATCTAGAAATGTGAACCTATGGATGCGTCTAAGACAAAGACCAGGGAAGACTGTCGAAAGTAGAAATAACCTCAGCCTGTAATACCGAATCTCTCAACACTCATAATGGTGGTTTACCTCTTCTGGACAGGGCTCCACCTCATATTTCCGGGGCGGAGGTGAAGTTAAAATTCCTTAATGGCGTCTGCATTATGAATTTGTATGTTCTACTAGACTACTCGATTGTCCAAACCACAGAACTTTTCACTTCCACCATTGATGTGTCTTGATCAATATTCTTCAGTGTGACTTATCTGCGGGAAACACGGTAAGCTTACTTTACTACTGTAGCGAAACTTAGTAGTTCAGATGGTAGAGTGTCGGCTTTCTGAGCCTGCGTTGACGGGCTCGATCCCGGCTAATTCCGGTGATACGCCAGCCTCGGGATATTAGATTTGCTGTCATCTAAAAGAACTCCGAACTCCTGCGGAAAAAAAAATTCTACTTCTTCTGAGTCTACACAAATCGTAAACTTTGTTATTAGGACATAATATCTACATTATTATTATTATTATTATTATTATATTACGTATACAATCTACCATTGATGAGGTATTGGAAATCATTGCTACTCTACATCTCCTTCCCCAAAAATTTGCTACGGTATTGTATCATCATTGTCCCGTATACTGCATTTTATGGAATGAATGAACGAATGAATGAATGAATCATCTCCCAATCACGGCTGACCAGGATCTAAGCAGCAACTATTCATCTATTGTAATTGATAATACATGCGGTTAGTTCTTCATAAGTAAACTCTCAAAGGAGGAGATCTACATATATCCTTTTAACCACATACCAGCCACACACCCCGCCCCCCCCGGCCAAATTTAAATTTTTCACACTACCGGGAATTGAACCCGGCCCTCCGGAGATGTCAGCTAATAGCGCTGACCATTACGCTACAGAGGTAGACATTGTTTATATAATATTAAAGACACTCCAACCATCAAAATGTTACAAATATAATTAAAATATAATTTACTTATATATATCCCATAATCCTTCTGGGACGTTTTTAATAATCAAACTTGAAATTGTGAGGGATTTCCTAGAGATGTCTTCTCACGCATTTACTTACAACTAACAACATGCATCTTCTCTGTTTTCACTTTTCCTAGATTTACTTTCCCATATTACTGTAATAAAATGGCATAGCTTTGATGTTTTCCCTGGTTTGTTCCATTTTCTGTGTAATTATTTAACAATAATATAACACATTACATTTATCTTCAATTTTACACATCTTCTTACTATCTCTGTATTTTTCTAGTTTCTTTATTGTTTTTGAATAGTGTGGCACTTGCAAATCATAAATGCATATAACACATGGATATTCCTTGACTTGAGTCTTATATACTCCCATCAACCACTTAATCATCGCTCTTATTTCCTTTTTAGTTTGCATTTTAGTACTTATCACATTTTTGCTTACTATAGAATGGATTTTATGGCTATATCATAACCTCCAAAATGTGTAATTCGTATGCGAATAATTAGGGAGACCCTATTTTTATAGAATGTCAGTTCGATAACCATTATTATAAACAAGGATTTGGAGTGAATAGGTGGAATAAATAATTAAGTAGGTAGATCTTTATTTCTGATACAAATGACATCACACCGTCTTCTAGAAAGCTTACCCACCCCTTGTACCAAGGCAGCGACAAATCCGTGACCAATGCATGGCATAATAGCCTAACTAAATGTAACCTCCATGAAGCCTGTTTCCGAGAGAGGATGTGAGGTAAAGGAACACGAAACAGAGCGAAGAATGATAGAGAAGGTACACAAAATTGATCGCGCTATAAAAAAAAGAACTTTAATAGAATAGTACAATGTAACAAAAATGAAGACTGTTATTTCAAGATTACGTGAGCAAGTGATCCTTTATACAGCACGTTGAGTAATGTATCTCGCAATTGGCTAAAGATATATACAATTAATTTGCATTCGTTCCCCTTGGAGCGTGCGCGCACTCTCTGGCGGCGGCTTGCGCAATCAGGTAGGGAGGATGTGACATCACGTGTCGTCACGGAACGCTGGAAACCGTTTACAGCAGGCCATGCTCTGCGACTAGGTAGTTCCCACGTACATGAGGCCAACACAACACTCAATTACATTGCTTTTTATCACAGCTTTCTAGGCCTTGATTTCAAAAAATTGTAATACTGCTTTAAAAATAAATAAAAAATGTCAATTTTATTTTCCTTTGATTGCAGATAATGCAGGAAAATATTTATTTCGTTTAGGTGTACAGAACAAGTTCGTTAAGCGGGTTGAGGCGTGTAGCTGTTATAGCTTGCATTCGGGAGAGAATGGATTCGAACCCCACCGTTTCCAGTGTTCACACCAGGCAAATAAAGGAGCTGTTTGTGCCTTAATTAAGGTCACAGTCGCTTCCTTCCCCACTTTTACCACATCGTCGCTATAAGAAGAAAATATCGTTTAGGTGTAAAACTGAAATGGCGTGTGGCTTTTAGTGCCGGGAGTGTCCGAAGACATGTTCGGCTCGCCAGGTGGAGGCGACCTGAAGATCTAATGATGATCAAGACGACATATACACCCAGCCCCCGTGCCAGTGAAGTTAACCAATGATAGTTAAAATTCCCGACCCTGTCGGGAGTCGAACCCGAGACTCCTGTGACAAAAGGCCAGCACACTAACCATTTAGCCATGGACATGTACGTCGTTTAGGTGCAAACCGGGAATTGTTGCATTTGTTTATGTAATTTCAGTTTTCTTTTCTTTTTTTTTCTTTTCTTGATAGCTGCAGTCGCTTAAGTGCGGCCAGTATCCAGTATTTGGGAAGTAGTGGGTTCGAGCCCCACTGTCGGCAGCCCTGAACATGGTTTTCCGTGGTTTCCCATTTTCACACCAGGCAAATGCTGGCTGGGGCTGTATCTTAAATAAGGCCACGGCCGCTTCCTTCCCACTTCTAACCCCTTCCTGTTCCACGTCGCTATAAGACCTACCTGTGTCGGTGCGACGTAAAGCAACTTGCAAAAAATCTTTTCTTATTTTTTATTTTATTTTATTTCTTATTGTTGTTGTTGTTGTAATCATGTAAAATTGGTCCTTAAAACGCATTATGGCAGACTCGGAGAGACTCATCATTGCTGCCAATAAGAATAGCTATTCGTGAAAATCACCAAACATTGCCAAAACCAATCTCTGTCGTACTAAGGCAGAACCTGATATGTCAAAGAACTTGATATTTCAGGAAGCGCTTTTAAAAGTTAGCGGTATCGCTGAAATTCATATTTGTTTCTATGTCTATTAAATTGAAATGGCATATATTTGTGAATGCACTAAAAGGAAGGAACAAATTTTATTTCTATTTACTCAGCGGGTTCACAGAACAAATCACTCGGTTGCCTCCATGTACTGAACATATATGAATCTTTATTTTGGAAACCGTGTATTATACGGGCACCAGGATTAGCGTCCGACTCGTTGGCTCAACGGTCAGCGTACTGACCTTCGGTTCAGAGGTCCCGGGTTCGATTCCCGGCAGGGCCGGGGATTTTAACCTTAATTGGTTAATTCCAATGGCACGGGGGCTGGGTGTATGTGTTGTCTTCATCATCATTTCATCCTAATCACGACGCACAGGTCGCCTACGGGCGTCAAATAGAAAGACCTGGACCTGGCGAGCCGAACGCTTCCTGGGATATCCCGGCACTAAAAGCCACACGACATTTCATTTCACCAGGATTAGACCGGGCTTGTCATTATACTCCTCGTCAAAATCTACTATACTGTATTAGCACCGAAACATAACATTCAATCCCACAGATCTCAATGCAGTAAGCAATAATTGAAATTCCCTTTTTTGAGAACATTATTCATGAAACTGAAAATGTAATCCTACACCAACTAAATTATTAAATACATTAATCGTATATTTCATTATGCCAATTACCTGTCATTTATCTAATAGCACTAAAATCCAAAAGGAATGTTATATATTAACCAATTACACTTCTAAATGTATCTTGTGACACTCACGATATGACAACATGAACGTTAGTAACAGTTAAACTTGCCGCAAAACACGGAAAAATGCTGTCAGTGTGCGAGTTGAAAGTTAACTGTAATATAATGTATCAGCAAGAAGAGTACCTTCACTCCATTGATGGCAACGCAGAATGCAACCTAACAGTTAGAACACAACTGTACAAGACTAGCTTCAATAGTAATGGCCGGGAAAACGTTTCCTTTTTTTTTTTTTTTTCTTTTAGGAACCAAAATTAGGTGATGGAGACTATAACATTATCTGGCGTGCTATTATAATACCCTATTTCACAGACTGCTTTAAACAACTACGTACAGTAAGTAGAAAATATTAAAAGTGTTGGGGCGGAATTTAGTCATTGCTAAGTAATTCTCTTCCTGAGTTGATAATTTCAAAGACGAATATTGTGGGCTTAAATTCAGCCCCTTTCTTATCAGACAGCATTTCAGTTGGCCTTCTGAAGCGTAATTCCGTTTCAGCCCTCAATCGTCGGGAGAGCCGCGATTCATACCCTGATCCTCTGGGTAAAATACTGGAGAAGGTAAGAGAGTGATTGTGGAGTACGACACGGCCTGCAAATTGTAGAAAGTCAGAATGTATTATTATTATTATTATTATTATTATTATTATTATTATTATTATTATTATCATCATTATCATTATTACTATTATTATTATTATTATTATTATTATTATTATTATTATTATTATTATTATTATTATTATTATTATTACAGCTTCCGTGCGCACCATAAGGCTGCCTGCGCGTCAATGTCACTACCCATGATCATTTAAAACATGAAAGATTTTTACCCTTCCCAATAGTTGTTTGTCATATTCCCTTTTATCAAACTTGTTCGTCTTCTCCATTGGCATTCTGAAGGTTCTGTTCGGCTTGATCTCTCCAGAGACCCTGAGGTCTCCTCTCACCTGACTGTGCAATGATAGCTTTGTATAGGAGGCCCACAGTTCTCAAAATATTACCAATTATTTCCGGTGTCTGCTCCGGATTATGGTAGTTATATCAGTCATTCTACATCGTTCGTATGTATTCATTGCTGCATAGTTTCCAGGTGTTGTTTTCTTTTGAAGTTTTTCCTGAGAATTTTATTTTCAAACGTTATGAGTGATAGGCACCTTTCCTTAGTTAACACTGGATTTTCATATCAATAGAGTAGCACTGGTAGAATTTCGGGTTCGATTCCCGACCGGACCGTGCATTTTAACCAGGTCTGGTTAATTCCTATAGCTCGGGGGCTGGATGTTTGCGTTCACCTTCATTCACATTTACATACAACGCATATCGCTGCAAACTCCACAGAAACATGCAATAGTGAATATATTCTTCCACTTAATTCTGGAGTCAGGAAAAACATCCGGCCGTAAAACTGCGTTAAATTCGTACCAATTACCGACCCCAGGTAATTGGGAAAGGTAAAGAAGGACAGAGGAGAGAGTAGCACTCTTAGGTTGTTTGTTTTCTATATCCTGATTTTTTGTTTTTGTTTTTGGACAATAACTTTGAAATTAATATTTTTTAACACACGTTCATTCGATATTCTAATTTTGGTACTTAGTTTAGTTTTGATTAATTTTGTCGGGTACACATCGAATGTATTGCCCGAAATATTTTACATGTCGACGAAATGCCGAATGGACATTTTTTAGTCTTCAAAAATGCGCCTAACTCTGTTGGGTTTAAATGCACGGATCTTGGGACCTGGAGGGCCACAGAGGGAGATAGATTGTCAGTCATAGAAATGTCGCATTTCACCAAACTAATCTGGAGATATATTTAGAAAGACTGATTCGTAAGTGTTAAGTCCGGCTCCATGGCGAAATGGTTAGCATGCTAGCTTTGATCCAATGGGTTCCAGGTTCGATTCCCAGCCAGGTTGGGGATTTTTAAATTCCTTTGTGCCGTGTTCAGCATTAGAATTTATCCTGGTAGGGTCTCATCCTTACGGACGCGCAGGTCGCACGTCATCATCATCATCATCATCATCATCATCTAGATGTAAGAATTGGAGGGGTGTTAGTCATTGACGAAATTTCTTATTTTAGCTAAATTACACTTCGCCTACCTATACTGTGTAGTGACGGTAGAAGGTGACAAATAAGTTTTTCTTGTGCAGATAAGCCAAGCGTCAAAAGTAGATAACTCGGCCCATGGGCATGTCATTAACAAACGAGTGATTATAGACAATGTGTTGCTTTTTTCTTCATGTTAAGTAAACCTAACTATGGCCGACCTCGGTGCTATATATGGTGAGTATGGCACGGATGTATATGTACTTAACGGTGTAAAATACTTTTCAAAAGTAAAATATGGATTAACATGTTTAATTAATTTATATACATTTTGAAGCAAGTACATCAGAATCACAACACTGTAAAATCTCAAAAAGTTATACATACATACATACATACATACATACATTACATATTCCGGCGTTCAATCTGCAAGCCTCTTTGAAATAAGTAAGCGTCTCCACAATCCTCTATCTGCTACTAGCTCTGTGGGCTGGTTTAGTTCCACACCTCTCGCCTTTAAATGATTAAAACTGACAAATTACTCATCGTGACCTCCGTCTCCCTCTGTGTTTTCTTAAAATGCTATTTGTTCGGGGCGTCGACCTGTAGAGATCTTTTATCCCTACTTGCACCATGTGATATGAACCTGCGTGTAATTGGAATGGAGGGAGTGTAGAGTGTTGAATGTGAGGAAAGGAACGTTAAGGATGACACAAACACCCGGTCCCCAGGCCAGGGATATTAATCATTTACAATTAAAAACCCCTGACCCAGTCGGGAATCGAACCCGTGACCGCCGGGTGACAGGCGGACGCGTTGCCCCCTACACCGCGGCGCCGGACTCTCCCTCTGTTACTTTTACACTCCATGACAGAGTAGATCATGTGGCCTCACATCTTTCTTACAGAACACCGTAGATCGCATCTACCAGTTCACTGTGTTACTTTTGCCGCACTTTGACTAATTTCACTTAGTATGTTACCATCCTGCAAGAATGAACATCTTAAATACTTGAAATATTCATCCACTCTAATCATGAATGCTCTCTCCCCATTTGGTTGGAAGACTGGAGTATTCTATTCTATTTAAATACTTGAAATGATCTGCCTGGTCCACTTTTACATTCCGGACCTGACATTCAACCCTCTTAGGTTACTTCCCTACTGAATCATTTTACTGTAGTCTTGGAAATGTTTCATATCGTATTCTCTGCGTCTGTTTTCTGGCTCCAAGATATAAGATTTCCGGCCTTTATTACATTCTGCTATTAAGATCATGTCACCAGTATGAGCCAAACTGCTAACTGGATTTCCTCTCAACTGAAACGTATGATTTTTTTTGTAAATGTAGTCCATCAAAAATTTCAAATCGAAGGAACACATTTAATTTTCTGTTTTAGAAACAAGAAAAATATCTAATGATGTCACACTGCTCTCACTTCAGAAGAAGTTTCACATTTTATGTTTCATTACCTTAAGTATCCGTTATCTCGCACGGATTGTGACAAGGTATTAAAATAGTTCAACTAATTGGTTAATGAATATTATAGCATAACACAAGAAACAATACTTGGCTGTGCAGTTTGGGTCACGGAGCTACCAGCTTGCATTCGAGAGATAGTGGGTTCGAACCCCACTGTCGGCAACCATGAAAATTGTTTCCCGTGGTTTCCCATTTTCACACTAGGCATTAATTAAGGCCACGGTCACTTCCCTCCCACTCCTAGCCCTTTCCTCTCGCATCGTCGCCATAATACCTATCTATGCCGGTGCGACATAAAGGAGATTCTAATCATATTTCCTTTCTCAATATTATTTGTTTTCAGTTTCACTCTAATTGGTTTACACGTTTTGTACTTTTATGTATTTTTACATGACATGTATAACACTTTCTTGTATACAATACTTACGCCCTTTCCAATGGTATAAAAATATGTAGGTTTTTGCCTGTAGAAAGTGAAGACCACGCCAAATACTTCACATAGGCTTATTATAGCATGGTCAAATTATTAGGTTAAACAATACCTATCATCTAATATATCCTTACAGTAGTTATAAATCTATCCATAATTATGACATTATAATTCGTTCTCTGACACCTGCACATTTATTTATTTATTTATTTATTTATTTATTTATTTATTTATTTATTTTAGTTTTCGAGCTGTCGATTGCTATCCATATCCACAGCTAAGAGCGTAATTTTGACCAACGTTTGCTAGAAAAAGTTCTAGCTTTCTTCATAAAAAATCAGTCGCGTTGGGTATTACTTACTACAGTAGTGTGCACACGCATGCTTCCGAATGATGAAATATGAAAAAACAGTTCTCAATTGTTGGTTGGATCAACTGTATATAATACAACCATATACTGAGCGAGTTGGTTCCGACGTTCGGATCATGTAGCCGTGAGCTTGCATTCGGGAGATGTTGGGTTCGAACCCCACTGTCGGCATCTCTGAACATGTTTTCCCGTAGTTACCTCTTTGCCAGGCGTTAGCGAATTGCGAATTCACAGCAATATACTATTTCATTCTGGCTTCTAATGGTCAGGCATAAAATGATCAACAGAGGTCTCCATAGGACATTTATGATGTGGGGTTCGTGAAGTTATGACGAACTTTAAACATGACTGTACATTGTAGTATTATTAAGACATCCACTAATCCATTAACTTCACTTTTTATTCATTTAGAGGCATGTGGAGAACAACTTTGTTTTTATTTACTATACAGACTGTATTTTTCGTAAATAATTTATAACAACATAAGAAGACACTAATGGCATTCCCCTGACTTCATAATTCTTACTATAGTATTTGTTAAAGAGCAATGTGATAGACGTCTAAGTGGTGGTGTGGTACGTCACCGTTCAATGACCTGACTGAAGGACAGGTCCGAAGATCCAAAGTTAATCGACGACGCCTTTTACAACTTTTCTTTATAAATTATACTACATTATTAGTTTGATGAGGAATATTTGAAGATGGTAATCATATTCACTCTAGAAATCAAGGCAAAAATATATACCTTATATCAGTGGCTTCAGAACTCTAAAGATCGCGGTACCCGTCATAAATATGGTGTAATATTAATTTACGCGTATATCCGGCTCCTCGGCAGAATGGCCTACGTCGTGGCCTTCGGTTCAGATAGCCCCTGGTCCGATTCTCGGCGGAGTCGGGTATTATAACAGCATCCGGTTGATTTCTCTGAATCAGGGACTGGATATTCGTGTTTTTCCGAATGCATAGGCCTACCTCTTCATATAAATAACACACCACATTAGCAACCATACAGAAACAGCTAATAGTATATAGCCTATATCCTGGCTGGCGTCAGGCCGTAAAACAGCGTCAAATTCTAATGTATTACACGGGTCACACCCGCGACGTCACCAGAGTGTAAAAATGTTTGTTGGGTATTCAGCCCGAAGGTTGGTTTGATCCTCAACAGATCTATTATTAGCTGACAGATAGCCCAGGCGTCGCTGGAGAGGCGTATTAGAGAAAGGAGGAGTGAGGTAGTGAAAATAACAATAATAAATTTGCGTGTATGGGAAACAAGAAATACATTTGCCCGGGAAAAATGTTCTGGAAAAATATTAATAGAATACTGATATTGATACTGAATAAGAAAAGGGAAATGGATGAGCTAGATAAGAAAGAAACATCTTGAGAAAGAGCTTAGGACCCTAAAAAAGGATGATGCATGGAGGAAGAGGAGAAATGAAATCTATATGCACAGACAAGATCACAGACACCATACTTAAGAAGAGACTGAAGTTTTTCAGGCACCTCACAAGAATGAACGAGAATCGACTAACAACGAAAATCTTTAATTACGTCATAAAATTAAAAGCAATTACTACTAAATGTGTAGAAGAAACAAAAAAAGGCATGAAGGAAGTTGGCATCAATCCAAAATAACTTTTCATTGAGATAGTATGTTTCGAGCTAAAATTGGTAAAAATGATCTCGATAGCTGCAGTCGCGTGAGGCCAGTATCCAGTGTTCCAGAGATAGTGGGTTCGAACTCCACTGTATGCAGTCCTGAAGATAGTTTTCCGTGGTTTCCCATGTTCACATCAGGTACTTCAATTAAGGCCACGGCCGCTTCCTTCCCATTCCTAGCCCTTTCCCATCCTATCGTCGCCGTATGACCTAACTGTGTCGGTGCGACGTAAAGCCAATTATTGTAAACGTTAAAAAATTGATAAATTCAAGGTGTTCCAGGAAAAGCAAAATGAAAAGTCCAAGAACATGTGGTCAGTGGAAAGAAACAGGAACTACAGCGAAATGATTAATTTCAGGGAAGAAGAAAGGACTAACGAGCAGGTAAATTGTTTACCGTGATCTAAAGTAGGTCAAATCGAAGAAAGAAAGAAAGAAAGAAAGAAAGAAAGAAAGAAAGGAGAATAAGAATAAGAATAAGAATAAGAATAAGAAACAATAAGCACAATGGAGGGAATGATAATCGCGAAGAGCGAAAATTGCCATTGTAGGCTAACTCTTATTACACGTTTCCTTCGAAACACCGTAAGAGAAAGATAATGTATATTTTCTCCTCTGGTGACGACGATTCTCTGCGTCGTTGTTTCGTAATAATAATAATAATAATAATAATAATAATAATAAGAAGAAGAAGAAGAAGAAGAAGAAAGAAGATTTGTTTTACGTTCCACTAACTACTCTTTTACGGTTTTCGGAGACGCCGAGGCGCCGGAATTTTATCCCTCAAGAGTTCTTTAACATGCCAGTAAATCTGCCGTCACGAGGCTGACATATTTGAGCACCTTTAAATACCACCGGACAAAGTCAGGATCGAACCTGCCAAATTGGACTCAGAACGCCAGCACCCCCTTAAAATTGATCAGCAGTAACATACAATAACTGACTTATTAGCTCAGGTGTGCACTATATGTTTTGCTGCTCCTGGTGGTGATCATTGTAAGAGGAAGTACACGCACGCACATTAATGGTGTCCCGACATAAACAATCAACACTGCCCCACTCCAGTACTGAAAAGGAGGGTAAGGGAGTGAACAGGTAGTGCTAAATACACAGTGTGTGTATTCCGGCGTTATACTGTAACATTGTAATAAGATGGCTCCTATCATATCACAAATGAATCGAGGCCGTATTATTGGCATGTGAGAGGCTCACATGGTCCCCCAAACAATAGCACAAGCAATACCATGCAATCTTAAGACAGTTTGGATATTGATAGAAATATGGCAAGAACGAGGTGAAGAAGGATTGGTAGACCCGATATAACGCAGCTACAAAATATTCCTAACTAGTATAAAATACTTTTCGGTTAAAAACCTCCTTTACCTCTTAATACTGTAATTAACAGAGTAGGCTACTTTTTAATTATTTTATGTTAAAATGCTACTTGTTCGGGGCGTCGACCTATAGAGTTATTTTGCCCCTACTTGCACAATATATGATGAACCTGCATGTAATTGGAATTGCGGAAGTGTTGAGTGTTGAATGTGAGGAACGTTAAGGACGACACAAACACGCAGTCCCCAGGCCAGGGATATTAATCATTACAATAAATAAACTTGATATTTCCACCTATTCAATACAATTTTAATGCTGTTATTCAATTACAACATATTAAATTTCACAGGACTAGTTTCGACGCGGACTTGCGTCATCTTCAGCTTTTTTCGGAAAATAGGCAACCTTAAAATTCATGACATGTCTTAAAATGTTTGGCATGAAATCAATTAAAAACCCCTGACCCGGCCGGGAATCGAAGCCGGGGCGGCCGGACGCGTTGCCCCGTACACCGCGGGGCCGGACGAATAGGTAACCTAATGCTGTACTTCAATACATCCGCCACTGTGCCCATTTCGATCACAACGAAGTCTTGTAGCGGGCAGTCTGCATGCAGTCCATGCAGCAATGCGTTAAGCGAGAAGGTGAGTCATTGTGCCTTCGACACTACCCCTTCACTCCCTTCCCCCATGTTTTGTACTGGATTGGCCTTCAACACTACCCCTTCACTCTCTCCCCTTCTTTTCAGTACTGGAGTGGGGCAGTGTTGATTGTTTATGTCGGGACACCATTAATGTGCACGTCTGTACAACCGGGCAGCAATCCCCTCTTAACTCTAACCAGATTGACATTTGAAGGTGCTCAGATACGCCAGCCTCGTGACGCTAGATTTAATGGCACGTGAAATAACTCCTGTGGGATAAAATTCCGACACCTGGCAGCACCTAAATGTCAATCAATGTTGATATAAAAGAAACTCTTATAGGCTAATAGTTTTAATTGAAATTATGTGCAGTACTGTAACTGAAGTCGAATTAATACTCTATGTAGCCCAATATATTTCCATTTATGGTTAAATCTCTATAAGCCTACGTCTTTTGCCTTGTACTGTTAAACAAATCCATGCCGTATAGGCCATGAATGCCCATGGAGGAGCGGAACGTAAAGCCTCCCACTATCCGCAACCTCGGCACTAAGAGGGATAGAGTGGTTAGCTCTATGATCCGTGTAAGCCTAGTTAACCTCTAGCGCAGAGGTTCTCTAATTATAATGCGATTGCACCCCTCACTCGTGGTAAAAGTACAACGTATCCCCACAAAAGAATCCCTAAATGATAGGTTTAAACCTATGTGTACCTGGCTAATTATTAAGGTATTTTGAATCGATTTTTAAACAATTTTCAAATACACATCGTAAATAAGTCAATATTATGAAATGAAATACATTTCTGTAACACATCACAAGAAATTTAAGAATTTGTGTATGTATCAAGTATTATACAGTGTTAATAAAGAAACACAGGGTACCCTGTTTGTATGTAAGTTTCAAAAAAAAGTTCGATTTTGGTTTCAATATCAAATTAAAAAGGATGAGAAATTTTCGATCTTCAGTCTTGAATTCAAACTGTACGAACCATCAAAATTTCAATGGATTGGTTGAGCCTGCAAGGCGTGACGCCGTTTTCTTGTGTGTCGTAGTCCAGGTGAAATTTTCAAGCGAAGCGTGGCTTCATATATTCAACTGTTATGTTATTTATTTCCATATTTACATTTTTCATATTTTTTACCCTGAAGGCTGCTGGCATACCCTACTAAAAGTCTCAAGCGTGTACCACAGTCTGAGAATCACTGCTCTAGGGCATGTACCCCTCCAAAAGTGGAAATCTATTTTCAAATTTTTCTACTTCCTGAAGGAGAATCGAACCCACGTCATTCCAAGTGAACCGAGTACGCCTTTACAACATTTGTTAGGCAGCTCTTTTTGTACTGTTAACAGTATTGAGTAAGTATAGAAAATGTATATGAAGTCAAGCTGCTTGGTTGAATGGTCAGCGTTCTGGTTTTTGGTTCAGAGGCCTCTGGATTCGATGCGCGAATAGGCCGGGAATTTTACCTGCGTATGGTTAATTCATCTGGCTCGAGGAATTGTTGTTCGTGTTCTTCTTAACCCACACACTACCAATCACCACAGAAACACGCACTAGTGAACGCACTAGTGAATACTTCCCTCCTCATAGGCTTGACATCAGGAAGACTGGAAAACTAGATCAAATCCACATCACATGCTGACTGCAGTAAACGGGGAAAGGGAAGAAGAATAAAATGTAGGGGAGGCTCGGCTAAATTCGTTGTACGGGTAATTTTTCCGTAATTGGAATGTAACTTTACTGCCGCTTTACCCCAGGGTGAGAAGGTCTGGCCGGTTCATTACGTCCTTTAAACATTTTGAGCTCTGATGATAAAGGTTGAACATTGTGCAGCGGATCCCTTTGGTGGTCGCATCAAGAATCATTAGTACTTGTTCTGTTGACTGTGTTTGGAAGACAGGGTTTGTTAAGTCCGGCTCCATGGCTAAATGGTTAGCGTGCTGGCCTTTGGTCACACCGGTCTCGGCTTCGATTCCAGGCAGGGTGGAGAATTTTAACCATAATTGGTTAATTTCGCTGGCACGGGGACTGGGTGTGTGTGTTGTCTCCATCATCATTTCTTCCCCATCACGACGCTCAGGTCGCCTAGGGGAGTCAAATCAAAAGAACTGGATCTGGCGAGCCGAACTTGTCCTCGGACTCTCCCGGCACTAAAAGTCATACGCCATTTCAGGGTTTGTTAAGGTGAGTACTTCTACGGTATGTACAGTATTACCACCTGTATTGAAGTAGCATCATTTGCAGCTGTACTTGCAATGAATTCACGGACTACTACAGAATTTGTCGTAGCATCCTGCGAAATTGTCTGAACTGCTTAGGATTCAACCAAAGTTTTACAATTACAATTAAGTGAATTAATTGAAAAAGTAAATCATAATATTGTTCTGAAGTGCAAAATAAATATAGCAAAAGGAACACTTGTTCCAGTGTGTATTATTTTGATAATTATTATCAAAATGCACCATATTTACTATGATCATCTGACGAGATGTCGCGTGGATGCGGGGTAAAGGGTGCGCATGCGCCTATCTCAAATCTGAAGGCCTGACAGTAAACATCTATTCTGGCCGCAATGACCCTTGCGAACTAAGATGCTGTTTTGAAGTTTGGATGTGGTAGTGCAAGTGTGCTTTAGTTACACATTTATGATAAGTACTGCATAATGCAATGTTTCAGTGAACTCGTAGTTTTCAGGACTAATGTTTGTAGTTTAGAGTGTAGTTACTGCTACTCGTGCCGTACCTACAAGCTGCCGTGACTTCTCGTCAGGCGCAGATAGTACGATTTGTCCTTAATATTGTGGATTTTGCAGAGCCCTCCTCGTGGCCATGATCGTTAAGGCGTTGACACCGTGGTTCGAGTCCCGTTGGCCGAAAAAAATTCACCATCAGAATGTTGGCCGGTGGGTTAAGGGAGGTGGCAGTACACAATTTCTAATCTCTAGCTTACGTGCAAAAAGCCTGGATTAAATTTCGAACCTTGCTGCATTGCTCATATGGAGTAAGGGGGATGTGTCTGTCAGATGGAGTCGTAAAGCCTTCGCTGTTATTCGACAGGAGTAGGCTATGTGCCGGCACCAAGTTTTATACCCTCCTTTCTTAGCCTCAGATATCACGTCATTCATTTCATCTCATTAACTCCTCTGATGAGGCTGACGTCAGGAAGGGCATCCAGTCGTAACATCTCGCTACGAAGTTCAATCTCACTTCATACCCGACCCCGTAGAGAAACGGGACAGGTTTGCCATCTATACAATTGTAGATTTAGCAGAACCCCTTGTATACAAATACACTCTTATTTATATCGTTAACGAATTTTCCGGATTATCCGGGTTTTAATTCATCCGGATCGGATAAACCGAATTCTGTTGTATATTGAATTGTTCTCGTACTTACCATCCTGCTAAGCGTTTACTGTCATGCAAGATAGAGGAGAGGTCTTGTGAATTAGTGAAATAATTTATGAAAGTGACCCAAGAAGAAAATGAATATGTTTTTGTCACCGAGCTCCTTGTCATTAATATATTAAACTTCCAAGGACTTCTCCCACGGGAGGTACGACTTGCCGGGACTGTACTCCAGCATCATTTAGATAATAATGGCGGGCTGTCAAAAGCATTAAGCTCCTCAGGCACACAAAAGTCGGGTTCATTCCGTAATGAGGCGACCCCCTCGGGAACAGCAGGGGATCTGACGTCATCAGCACCGTGCCTAACTGACCGAGACCCAGGAGACCTCGTGGACCCCGGGAGGACCCCCTGCGGCCCAGGATTAGCCCCAGTTCTTGATGAAATTGCCTTCAGAACAGTTTGATGTTAATCAAAGATACTCGGGTTACAACAAGCTAAAGAAACAATTTGAAGTGGAATGTTGTTCTTGGGTATCCCATCACGTTGTACACCAAACTTCAGGAACTAATTTCACGAAAAACAGCGGAGATTGAGCAAGAAATCTCTAATAAGGAATACATTTAACGTATTCGTGATTCACGCACTGCCGGGTGTGGTATTACCATATTCTCCTTCGGCGCATCTCTGCTGTTTTGTAACAGAACTGGATGACGGCGCTTTCTGTGGTAGGTAAGGTATACTTTCATGCTGAGCCACATTATATTTCCGGATTTCATATTTCCTTTGTAAAAAGTACAGTCGAAAATTTGACAGATTTCTGAAATTTGCGTTAAGGGGCTCCAGTAGGGTAAGGGTGACTATTTTTAATTTTTTTTTTTTTTTTGCTGAATCTTGACATTTTAGCTGTCCTCTTTAATTTGGTATATAACACGTACAGCTTTATTGCTTAGAAATTGCCGTAACAAATTATTTAAAAGGAAGTGGTGTGGGCGAGGCAGTCTTCACACTTTGGGAAGTAGCTTCTGATATCACAGCGTAAAGACCATGTAAAAGCTTGACAAAGAAAGAGTTAGGCCTTCAGAGAAAGCAATAAAGAAAGCGGAAGAAAAAGCAAGAGGAATGGGAATATAACTAAAGAGAAGGCTGGAAGAAACCTACCAGGAGGATCCGGATGACCCAATTTATAGTGTAATTTCCCGTAAGTTCATTTTTTAAAGACTTGTTTACCTTCTCTTGAAAACTACTTCCATGAATTTACTGAAACTTTTGCGCACATCTTTGAAAGTCTGTGAGCATTTTAACATAGAGATGTTGTATTATATGTCATACTTTGTGAATTATGGACTGGAGAGCGCCTTAAAAATTTAAAAAGTTTAACTTTTTGGAAATCCTTGTGTTAATGTATTAAAAGTTTTTTTTACAATTTTACAATTGTTTACAATTACAATTTGGCCTTAATTGGTTCATGAGAAACGGTGCAAAGAACTTTGTAAAAAAAAAGGTTGAATTGATACGGTAATTCAACCGATGAACGAGCATTGAACATCTTATTTCTCTTCCTGAAATCAGTTTCAGTCACCTGTCTTCTCACAGGACATTAATGGAACGGAGATCTTGGTATATCGTGAGACTATAGCTGTTCATGCAAGATTGTGCAGTGCCTTCCCGATGTTTGCACCACACTCTGATAAGGGGTCTGTTTTGTTCACAGCTGCGAAAGTACCAGGTACGGTACAGAGCTCCTAATTGATAAGGATGGAAGATACAACTCCCAGACACAAGTAATTGTTCTTCCCACCAAATGAAATCAAATCAAAACTTTCTGCGCAGGCCACGAAGGCACCTGGAGAAGTGTCCCTTGTCGCTTACAAGGGAATTGTTTGGGTTAGATCGAGCCGATTGCAATGACACTTGGTAGGATGATCAATAAAAACACCATGAAGTTAATGGTAACAGTCATTCTGCAGTAAAATACAGTGGAACCTGGATATTTCGAATCACCTCGGGACCTAACTTTTATTTCGAGTTATCGATATTTCGAGATATATAGAATACCGTTTTTGAGCATATATAGCACATAATAGAATCATATGTATGTACGGGTTTACACTGAACAAGTGACTGAGGTATGAGCGATGCTAGTAATGCCAATCCTTATGCAGCCAGTCCCTGCTATGAATGGTGTGAAAACGTTGCTCATAGGGTCGGATGGTGTACGCATTTCAGTGGGCTTGGCGGACTGATATATAATAGCAACTTCTGGCTCGGTGAGGAAAGCAACGGGAATTTTTTTTGCTAGGGGCTTTACGTCGCACCGACACAGATAGGTCTTATGGCGACGATGGGATGGGAAAGGCCTAGGAGTTGGAAGGAAGCGGCCGTGGCCTTAAGGTACAGCCCCAGCATTTGCCTGGTGTGAAAATGGGAAACCACGGAAAAAGCAACGGGAAACTACCTCACTCCTCATTTCCCTAGTACGCCTCTTCAGTGATTCCTAGGCCATCTATGACAGCTGATGGCGGAGCTGTTGAGGATCCAACCAGCCTTAGGGCTGAAGACTGAACATGCATACATTATTTTTAACAGTATTTAAAAATACACTAACTCTATTTTACGGCATCACTTCAATTAAAACCCTTATTATAGTAACAATTTAGAAGACAGGATACAGTACATACAGTAGTGAAACAAGAAATGTACCTCCATTAACACCGCTGGAAGAAATCCATTAGTCTCTTACGTTTGTTACTTTTAACCTTTCCTCCCTTCACGTTGAAACTTCTCGTCAATACCACGCAGCCGAGATTCGTAAATGGAGCTTGTCATCCGCGACTTCGGGGGGGGGGGGGTTGATTTCGTACGTGATCGGTAATTAATTCACACCCAAAAAACAACGAGGCTTCGCCGATTTTCCGATCACTAGAAGTTTTAGTTTTTCGGTTCCCGTCATATTAGCTTCCATCATCACTCTAAGGCCCCATTCACAATGCAAACGTAACCGAAACCTTTAACGACGTAACGTAACAGTAAAATTAACGTAAAATTTGTGGTATTCACAATGGAGGAACGTAACATTAACGTAAAGAGTACACAGCAGCCAATCAAAACACTGCCATGTTATTTAGCACGGAAGTCGGGTTTTGGACTATCTCGCAGTTTTATATTTCAATACCTCGATGGAATCAAACAACATGGTAGCGGAATTCATATTACTTCAAAAATCTATTGCTTTGCTCCTGGGAAAAGACGATCTAAAAAACGGTGCAGAAAATGGGTTCATCCCTTGAATCAAAGAAGGTTACCTCAGTGCGATTTCGGTAATCTAATGTACGAAATGACCATCAGTTCGTTTTGGACATGTGGATGAAACCTGAACTGTGTGCCTTTCTTACGATTTACTTCATCTTTTCTTTAAAAAAAAAAAGGAGAAGAAATATAAGGTCTCCTTTACCGACATCTATGCCCCTATCTATCACACCCCGATGAGATGTTTAGATAATATCGTTTTCGTAAACTAGTAGTTCAGATAATGTTAAGAAATATACAGGGACACTGTTTTATTTAAGAGAGGGATTTTCTCTCGTCCGTTCGCCAGCGCTACGAGCTTGTCTCCCGCCATTTACCATCATATTTCTTTGCTACAGGATATTTATTTCCATCTAACTTATAATTTTTCGGTACAGCGTCTTTGTAATTCTTTCTCTAAAGATTGTTTTGAAAGAGAATTACAAGTGTTTTGTCGAAAGAAGTCATCATATCGTGCACAAAATACAATGTTTACCTCTGCTCTCATTGGCTGGTTCTTAAAGTTAACGTACAATTAACCGCAAGAGCTTGGAGTTTGCAATCCCTTAATTTTACGGACTCGCAGTTAAGTTTACGTCGGCGCATTGTGAATGGTTCCATTAGATAAGATGGCCGCCAACTTCTGAGTTAACGTTGATTTTAAGTTTACGTTACGTTACGTTTGCATTGTGAATGAGGCTTAACCCTTTCTTTACTTGTTAACTCTTCCTCACAAACCACAAATGCCGTATTGCACAGTTAATGTTGCACATAATTTGAGTTACAGAGTATTTTTTGCTTCAAAAGAGAAAATGTTTGTTTCAAGAAATCGAGAAATTCGTGTAACCGAATTTCCAGTAATAGAGAAATAAATACACGTGAAGAACAGGACAGACAGAAAATTCGAGTAATGGAGATTCGATATATCGATATATCGAGGTTCGACTGTAATTTGTATCGAAGCCATCGATTGCAATGAAATTGTGTATAATGATCGATTACGGTACTTCAGAACACCACTGCACACTTGCCGCTGTTATATAAGTTCTCCTTTACATGATGAAATGAGTGATTCTCAACAGGAACCCTGCATTTCTCTCGTTTGTGCTAATAAGAGTTTATAATAATAATATGCGTGTTTACATATAGCCGATCACTATTTCGTACTACATAATGCGGTTTTCAGAGACGCCAAGATGCCGAAATGTTGTCCCGCAGATATTCCTTTAAGTACCGGACCGACATAAGGCTGACAAACTTGAGCATCTTAAAACCCTCTTGGACAGTGCCCGTGAACTTGAATTCAAATTCTACCGTCTGAACCACTCAACCTGGATAAATTCAAAATATATCACAAGATTTTACCTATAAAACCGCCGACTCATTGGCTGAATGGTCTGCGTTGAGGCTTTTGGTTCAGAGTTGTCCCGGGTTCAATTCTCGTCCGGGTTGGGGAATTTAATCGGGCCTGGTTCATTCTTCTGGCTGTTTGTGTTTGTCCCAACACTTTCCTCTTCATATTCAGAAAACACTGCACACTACCAACAACCACAGAAACAGACAATAGTGATCACATCCTTCCATATAGAGTTGGCGTCAGGAAGGACATTCGACCTTAAAATAGGGCTCAATCCACATGTGCGGCACAGTTCACACCCGCGAACCCACAGATGTGGTAAAATCGATAGAAAAATTGGATTATACGTATAAAAACAAAACAATCCAAACCCACGGCGCAAGACCCCTGATAAGCCTTGCCCTACCAAGTTACTGCTACTCAGTCCGAAGGTCTGAAGATTACGAGGTGACACATGGTCAGCGCGGCGAATCCTCTCTGCCGTTATTTTTCATTTTCTAGACCAGGGCTGCTATCTCACTATCGGAAAGCTCCTCAGTTGGTCTCATGTAAGCTGAGTGGTCTTCGAACCAGGTTTAGGAAACCTGCCCTAGACAGGAATCGAACTCGGGGCCTGTCGGTAACCCGCGGAACACGCATATTATACACATATTTAACTTGAATATATTGTATTATTTGAATATATTCTAGGAAGTAGTAATTATGGCTGTTGTCATAAAGAATCAAATTTTGTCCCTATTCCTAGTAAATCATATAGCCGTCCTTCTCTCGATCTTTTCCCTGAGTTTGGGCGTCTACCTAACAAGTGGCTGTGCGGTTTGGGTGACGTAGCTATCAGCTTGCGTTCGGGAGATAGTGGGTTCGAACCACACCGTAGGCTGCACTGAAGATGGTTTTCCGTGGTTTCCCATTTTCAAATCAGGCAAATACTGGAGCTGTACCAGGTCGCTTCTTCTTCTTCCATCGTCATCATAGGACCTACAGTATCTGTCAGTGCGACGTAAAGCAGATTTTGCAAATAAAGAAAAAGAGTTTGGGCGTCGTTTATGTCCACAAAAATCATGCTCCATGGTAAAAGGAAACAAGTCTCATCTCCTAACTGTAACTCTTAAGGTCTGTGTTCATAAATAATGATCATTGTTTCTTTAGAATTGCACTATCTTATGTCGTCCGATCCATACATTTCCGGTCCTCGTATTTAACTCTCTCATGAGTGTTAATAAAGTCCTGTCTTCTTGGGTCAAGACCTGAATGTATTTAGTGATCTGTGCAAGCTGAGAAGACAATGCGGACGGGACCACGAGGCGCAACGCTAGGCCGGAAGTGGTCTGACGGGACTGACACCTACCGTCTCGAGAAAGTGATGGGTGTGTCGCGGGTAGACTGATGGAGAGATGACAGAGACAAACTGTCTGTTCTCTCGATAATAATATATACTCTATCTGGCTTTTAGTGTCTTACTGCGACACCCATGTGAAAAGAAAGATGCTTCAACGTACAATGACCGTGAAGGCGGAGAATTGTAAGATAATCAAGAAGTCGCTCTTTGTTTGACGGTTGTCTCCTTGACACTAAAACCGGAGTTCCCTTGCATAGAGCTGACCATATTTGCACATTTTCACTGTGCATTACATTCAATAATACATGCAATATCAGTAGAAAGGAAGTCTGGATAAAATCGTATTAGTCCGAGAATAATTAGTGTTGATAAACGAGGGAGAAAAAAATGAAAGAAATCGAGGAGAAATGAGAGGAGTCGAAAGACAAAGAATCAGTTTTGTTGTACGGATTATGAAATGTACTGCAAGACAATATTACTCGACCTTTATATTTTCTCATATTTATTAATTTATTGCGCACTACAGGATTTCTAATCCCAATTATAGTGGCAATTGTTTACATGTGTATTTTCTTCTAGTTCTAACACTTAAAACTACATTTACGGGATAGGGCTTAATGCAGACTATTTAAAATATATTTTGTGGTTCAAATCAGCATTACAAGTTATTAACAGAGTTTTCATGGAGATGGTAAATTCTTGTAAAAACGGGTCTAGAAGTACACAGAAGTCTAAAGAATTATTTTCCCGAACTGCACTGTTGTAGACATTGCATAGTCTGTAGAGTGGGGAATTTTTGTGAACGGTTGTTCTGACTTCTTAATTACGAAATTTAACATTTGTCCTCGCATTAAAGCGAAGGACGTGGAAGCTCGAGACGCATGAAAATTCAGGGTTGTCAATAATAGAATTTACAGTTTTGTACAGAAACTTCATGTCATTCTTTTTTTGTCTCCTCAGTTTCAAGTTTTCTACTTCAAAATTTAGAAGAAGTTCGTTGTATGCTATTTGCTGATATAAATGTAAATGATATGACTAAAAACTGGATGATGTTCTACTGTGTAGAGTAGTAAATGAGTTACAGGAATGTGAGCGAGTACAGGAAGACCTAGACAATGTTGTAGGTCTAATATGGACAGCGGATAGTGGTATGATTTTGAATGGGATGAAAAGTTAGGTTGTAAGTTTCTAAGTCCTCTCTGTTTTAATTACTGTGTTGATGGGGTGACAGTATTTATTTATTTATTTATTTATTTATTTATTTATTTATTTATTTATTTATTTATTTATTTATTTATTTATTTATTTATTACTTTCTGTGCATGACGGAACTCAGGCTATGAAGCCTGCTATTATGCCAAACCTTATAATTATACACCTGCATAAAAATATACTGAGCATTATAACTACTTAAAATGAAAAGTAAATTTAATATATTTTATGAGGATCACTGTAAGTATCTATATGTTAATATAAGGAATGATCTTCACTGGGCCAATCACATTAATGAGGTTGTAAAGAAGGGTTACATATCTCTTCACATGCTTATGAAGGTATTTAGGGGTTGTTGTAAGGATGGTAAGACCCCAGTTTATAGTTCCATTGTATGGAATCCGCTCCAGGACTACTTGATACGAGAAATAAAAAAGATCCAGAAGAAAGCAGCACGAGTAGTTTTTGGTGATTTCCGACAAAGTAGTAGTATTACGAAAATGTTTCAAACTTTGTACTCAGAAGACATGGAAGTAAGGAGACGAGATGCTCGACTAAGCGGTAAGATAAGAGCCGTCAGTGGAGAGATGGCGTGGAATGGCATTAGTGGACAAATAAAGTTGAGCGGAGCATTTAAAAGTAGTAAGATTGAAGATAAAGCTGGAATTTAAGAGGAAAAATTAGGGCAAATATTCATTTATAGGACGAGAAGTAAGGGACTGGACTAGTTTATTAAGGGATATATTAGAAAAATTTCCAAGTTATTTGAAAATGTTCACACACACACACACACACTCTTACACTTACGTGGATCTGGCCCGGTTTTACGGCCGAGTGCCCTTCCTGACGCCAGCGCTATGTGGACTATATGATTGTGTTCCTGTGATGGATGACAGTGCAGCGTGTTGTATTTAAATGAAGAAGCGTTTTTTTATGATAAACGCAAATACCCAGTTCGCGAACCAGAAGTATTATCCATGATGCTGTTAACACACCGAACTGGTCTGGAATCGAACCCAGGGGCCTCTGAACCGAAAACCACAATGCTGACCACTCAACGAAGGAGTTGAACTCTTGTTGGTCAACAATACCATGTATGTCAGTGAACGTGAGGATCGTATTGACCTAGCTCCTGACTACGAAGAAGATTTATGCCTATACGCCTATTTCAACCCTTAAATGGAAAATGAGGTATTTTAGATTAAGTACTCATTTTGAATTACCACGAGTGCCAGGTCTATTTGCGAATTCTCCTGTGTTCATAATTGCGTACATGACTAGTAAATATCTATTTACTTACAACTTAAATGTGTAAATATTTCCTCTCACTTCAGTATAAGTATATCGTCGCTGCCGGGAAAAAACCTCCTATGTGAAATATTTTAGCTTAGAGCTTTGGCCGGTAATGTTCTGTCATCTAAGGCGCAATATTGTGTGAATATTGTCAAGGCATTCTCGCTCTTCATAATGTATGTGCTGCGGGTCAGTATATCTCCAAAAATATTATCACATGGGAGGTTTTGTCCCGGCAACCACGATATGCTTCACTTTCGCTGGTAGTATCGTCGCTCCAACATGCACATGGTTGTATTTACCGACCATTTACTAATATCTAATGTGTTGCTCTTCTGTTCTCCATACAGAAGAGAAATCCATTAACTATCGATAATTGTATGAGTTATCCTTTACTGCCACCAGAATGAAGGAATCGAACGACTCATAATCAAGCAATAAGAACGCCATATTTCGAAATTTAGATAAATATATTGGTTGTAGTTGTTCATATACATTTTGCGAATTCAGTCTTATTAGAGGGGTGTATTGTGACGTTGACAATATCATTCTGCTAGAACCTGATTGTGCTTTTAAGAAAGCTAACTTCCGGAAGCTGCCTGTTCATATAATAAAACTAGAAACACTGGGCACGTCACTCTCCACCTCAATGCAAATTATGAAGGAAGTAGAAGCTATTCTTTAAGAAATACTACTCGGTATTGAAGAAACAAATATTTGAAAATCATGGAAAGAAACCCTGACTGGGAGAAAGTGATGGTGGCGGAAGCACTGACTGAAATGATATTGACGATACTACATTCCCTCTGGATTGGTTCTAAGCAGATATTGGGTCAATGAAGTATTGCCCGATAACTTCACTTGAAGTGAAGAGTTTCTCCCAATTTAACAATATTCTGATACACTCGCTGCCACAATAACATTCCGAAAGAAACTAGTGTGATTCTAATTTGTGTTTATTAGCGTATAAGAGAGAGGAATTGTTAGCGCCTTTTAAATGCCTATTTTGTAACTCAAAATGCCTATTTCCAGTGCCTAAAAATCCGCTGCTCACTTCCGACTTCCTATCCATACGATTGGAACTCGTCCTGCATCATCTTGGTACTGAACTTTCGCCTGAAAAGTTAAAAACCGTCAGCAAGAGCATATGGGCTCAAACCTTCGGTCGAAACTCAAAAATGGAACAGAGTGGATCCAGTGAAACCCAGAAATAACTGGGAGCTGGGTTGAGTGGTTCAGATGGCAGAGCACATACTTTGAGACCATATTGGTGGGTTCGATCCCAGCTCAGTCCCTGGTGTTTTAATCTGCTTAAGTACGCCAGTCGCGAGTAGGTAAATTTACCGGTGCGTAAAAGATCTCCTACGAGACGGAATTTCCACAAGCATCGCTTGTATAAAAATCATGAAAATAATTAGTGGGGCGTAAATCCAGTAACATTGTGATTACTCCTACAACGCAAGGTTCGCCAGATATCAATGTTATCCGAGTTCTTCATTTATTCGAGATTGCATCTACATGACCTCGGATAATGGTATTGTGGATGAGAAATTGTGCTATGTACCTGACGAATCACGTCTTTATTGAATCATCAAACAGATGGCTGGAAGGTGAGGATTTGTATGGAGAATCTTTAGACTTGCAGTACTAGGGCTGAACGAGGCACGTGACACTGATGACAGGAGTGGCGCGCCCTGCCCTCCAAACCTTGAAGCACTGTGTGCATCACCATTAAGGAGGAGGAATCGTTCGTCACTCCACACTCACCATCAAATATGAGTGACGTTTCACATCTCTGAATTCTTAACTTCGAAAGGAGAAGGCCGAAGAGGTGTAATAGCTGAGTGGCAGCTTCACTGGCTTGTTTAATTAATTAATTAATTAATTTATTTATTTATTTCACACTACCCGCCTCTGTGGTGTAGTGGTTAGCGTGACTAGCTGCCACCCCCTCAGGCCCGGGTTCGATTCCAGGCTCTTCCACGAAACTTTGTTAAGAAGTACGAGGGTTGGAACGAGGTCCACTCAGCCTCGGGAGGTCAGTTGAATAGAGAGGGGGGGGGGGGTGTTCATTTTCCTCCTCAACCATCCTCGAATTGGTTTTCCGTGGTTTCCTACTTCTCCAAGCAAATGTCGGGATGGTACCTAATTTAAGGCCACGGCCGCTTCCTTCCCTGTTCCTTCTCCATCCCTTCCATTCTCATCCCCCATAAGACCCCTATTCAGCATAGCAGGTGAGGCCATCTGGGCAAGGTACTGGTCCTCCTCTTCAGTTTTATCCCCGACCCAAATTCTCACGCTGCAGGGCACTGCCCTTGTGACTGTAAAGGAGGGATTCCTCGCTGAGGTCGAGCGAAAAATCAAACCTGGACGTTAAACTGATTAAGAAATAAAGAAAGAAAGAAAGAAAGAAAGAAAGAAAGAAAGAAAGAAAGAAAGAATTTCACACAACAGTACATGGTTTCTTTACCTCACAATGTGTCACTTGTAGTAAGCATCACCGTATGTATTCCCATTTTAGATACGTTGTCTGGGATGAGGCAAGCTGAAATTATAGCCTATGGCATATCTTTCTTATGGACGGATGTCCTTCCTGCCGGCACCGCGGTATAGAGTTAGCGTGCCTGCCTCTTACCTGGAAGCCCCAGGTTCGATTCTTGTCCAGATCAGCGATTTTAACCTGGATCTGAGGGCTGGTTAGGGGTCCACTCGGCTTACGTGATTACAATTTAGAAGCTATCCAACGGTGAGATGGCGGCCCCGGTACAAAAAGCCAAGAATAACGGCCGAGAGATTCGTCGTGCGGACCACACGGCACCACTTAATCTGCAGACCTTCGGGTTGAACAGCGGTCGCTTTTTAGATCATGGGGTTTGGTTATGGATGCCCCTACCGACACCAAATCCAGTTGAGGAACTAATGAACATGAAATTAATGGTGAAAAATGAAATAGGATAAGGAGGTAGGAGGAATCAGCTGTGGGGTATAAATATCACTTGTCCCTGCATTTTTCTGGAACAGCCGACGATGGGGTTCAAACCCATGCGTCTCCCGAATACAGAGCTTAGCTCTATAGCCACAGGGCGTTAACACGCGAGGCTTCTCCGCTCGGTTCAGTTTCGATCACTATTGTTACATTATATTAATTTCGGAAGAAGGAAGCTATCCTTTTTCAGCGTCGGCTCATAAAAACAATTTTCACAGATACCGGTATCTTTATAGTGGACTAAGTGATGCATTTCGTGTTTCGACAGACTGAAACACTTGTAAGGTATTAATATTGTATGAATGCTAACAATATTGTCCACCTCCATAGCGTTACTTTTAGCACTATTAGCTGCAGTCCTCAGACGCTCGGGTTCGATTCCCGGTACTGCGAGGGATTTCAGAATGGCAGGAGGGTTGGTATGTGGTTGGAAATGGAACATGCATTTCACCTTCGTATGGGGTAGGGCCTATGCGTGAAGAGAGCTGCACCCCTTCAGGGTGAGGAAACGACTTTACTTACTAAGAATCTAATAATACTATCATGACTATCAATCAAACATAGTTCAATACTTAGAATGTACCAAACCAGTAATATTAATAAATAAATAAACAAACAAACAATGATTATAAATACGTTTTACAGTTGAATATTCATACATTTTATTATAAACATTATTTTACTTTACAAAGTGATGAATTAATAAAATGACAACTTATAGAAAATAATGGTTTACATCAAGACGACAGCGGTTCTATTCTATTGTAATTTCTCGTAAGATCAGCGCTCAGCAACTGGAAAGACATCTGGCCTTAACGTACGTTCTAGTCCCGGACTGACCGGGCGAGTTGGCCGTGCGGTCAGGGTTACACGGCTGCGGGCTTGCATCCGGTAGATAGTGGGTTCGAATCCCACTGTCGGCAGCCCTGAATAGGTTGTCCGTGGTTTCCCATTTTCACACCAGGCAAATGCTGGAGCTGTACCTCAATTGAGGCCATGGCAGTTCCCTTCCAACTCCTAGGCCTTTCCTATCCCATCGTCGCCATAAGACCTATCTGTGTCGGAGCGACGTAAATCAACTATCACATAAAAAGTCCCGGACTGAACTTGTGTGCTTTTCCGATGCCAGTAATGCAATTGAGGAGTGTAAGGAGGAAAGTAAGAAATTTGATGTTCCAGGAGGAGGTTGCTACAGACCTCTGGTCACTTTAATGGCTTTGTGTGTGGACGGTAACATTTGTTGTTTATTGTCAGAGGAGAAGAGAGCTAAATTAATCAACAAGGTTACTGTTGTGCTAAGGTGGAAGTAAGCTGGTGATCCGTGCGGAGGATTCACTCTGGCCTAGGTAACGAGCATGGTGACATGATAATGCCCCACCGGTACCGTTTATATAAATCATATTTCACGTTAATAAGGCCTCAGGTTACCCATCCCGTTTGTCTTTCATTGTTCGCTAGACGGATGGGCGGTGCTGGAGGTGTCCAACAGTACAATACTAGACGCACGTCTTTATGGCTTTCAGATTCCCGCGTTACTGCAGGTTTCACACGTTCGTAGGTGTCTACATGATTCATCTACAGACCAATAGTAACCAATATTATTTATTTCCCATTATTACCAACGTGCTCAACAGCTGAGAAAATACTATAATAACCTTATCATTAGACTTGATTTGCGTGATGAAAAGAAACGGGGAAATTTATCGTGCATGAAAAAGAAAATAATCTGTCAATAAACAATGGCTTTTTGACAGCTGTAAACCTCAAGCACCGTAATATCATTACGGTTTGAAGAAGGTGGTCTACAGAGGAATAGGACTGACACCTGTCTTCCAGGTATATGAAGGTAAGGTTATATCTTAGTTTTAAATCGTATAAGATTATTAACTTACCACAATTTGAGTACGGGACGAAATTGATTTACTACGCCGATTCCTGTGAGTATGTTTTGTTACCTTAACGACAGAATACTGTTTCAAGAGGAATTTTTAAAATAATAATACTGAGCTCGGTAGATGTAGTCCTCCAAATGCGGCCAGCATCCAAGTATTCGGGAGATAGTGGATTCGGACCCCACTGTCCGCAGCCCTGAAGATTGTTTTCCGTGGTTTCCTATTTTCACACCAGGAAAATACTGTGACTTTACCTTAATGAAGGCCATGGCCGCTTCCTTCCCACTCCTAGCCCTTTCCTGTTCCATCGTCGCTACAAGACCTATCTGAGTCGGTGTGACATAAAAGCTACTTGTAAATAATAATAATAATAATAATAATAATAATAATAATAATAATAATAATAATAATAATAATAATAATGGCCTCAGCTACCGCACTGAAAATTTTAGACGGCCTGCGTTCTGTCTTACTCCACCAGATGACAGAGAAACCAGATTTTTGAGCGATCTAGTTCTGAGCTTTAATTAATTTTGTCGGGTAAACACCAAATGTAGGCCTACTCTATCTTTTACTTGGCGATATCGTAAGACACGGAGTGCCGAATGTACAGTACTTCCTTTTCACCTTTCGAAAGTTAAACTACGTCAGCGGGTTTGAACCTACGATCTTGGACCCAGACGCCGACACTCTACCACCGATCCACAACAGGAGTATGGAGTAAAATTACGAGACGTGACTGCCAACATTTGATATTTTCATATGAGGGAAACTTTGGAGATAATATTTCAACTTTATTTCTTTCTTTCTTTCTTTCTCCTTCTGCGCCTTGCACTTACGTAGGACCAGCGACACGACAGTGATTTGTCCATAGTACCGTGTCCTGGGCAAACTGTTTTTGCTTATAATTGAAATGTTTAACACGTAAAAGTATGAAATTCAAAAAGTAGCCTAATGTTATTGGCTTTACGTTACACTAACTACTTTTACGATTTTCGGAGAAGAGGAAATTCAATCTGTTTTCCAGTTATCAGACAGAATTCTTCAGAAGGGCCTAATATACAAGGCTGTTGTTCCCTGTATTCGCAGCTTCTTACAGCATCAACAAGATTTTTGTGAAGTCGCTTTTGTAATTCTGAGGCTAGGGCACCTAATACCCATCTCCTGCAATGAATATTTGAAGTTCATAGATGATTAAGAAATTCACGAGACGATTTCTACTACTACTACTACTACTACTACTACTACTACTACTACTACTACTACTACTACTACTACTACTACTACATGCTTATTTATAATTAAATTTGTCATGTATTTGAAGCAATTAACAATTTGGTGTTCCGCGAGTAGAGAAAGGTTGCGGAACACTGCATTAATAAACTACTGTAAAGTGAAACTGTACACTATTTCTCGTAATTTTCTCTCTCTCTCTCTCTCTCTCTCTCTCTCTCTCTCTCTCTCTCTCTCTCTCTCTCTCTCTCTCTCTCTTAGAAATGTGTTTGAACAGCTGAGTCTTTTCCGCATGTGAATGATCCACAATTTTTATTTCGTGAGCATTGACATTAGCAGCGAGGATGGGATCGTACGACACGCGTCCTGTCCCACTTCCCCCAAGTAACCTCTGCAACCTGACCCGCTCGTTAAAGGGCTCCTTTCCCACAAGAAAAGTCACACACTTAATGACAGGTAGGCTGCTAAGCACGCAGGCGCTCGGGCCAAGGGACGGTCATGGCCCCCACTGCGGGCGCCGACCCCAGGCGTCTGCACCCCACAGTACAGAGCTCGTTAATACATACAGTAAAGTATGTGACTTTTAGCTCTTCTTATCTATTGAGGAAGTCAATTTATCTAGTATAGACACGTCATTATTTCCCTTTTAATCCTGTATTATCAGAGATATTCAAAATTTCTTCATTTACACTTCCTCTAAGCGAAAGTTTGGACAGCAATCAGAATTTGTTATTTTCAAGATTTACTTATTTTCCGTGTTTTTCCTCCTACGCTTTTTGGAGGCATAAGAATCCAATAGAAACTCATTTCTTGAACTTCAGAATATTTATTTATTTATTTATTTATTTATTTATTTATTTATTTATTTATTTTAATACCAAGAGAGCTTTGTAACAGATATCGCTTCTGAAGCAGCATTAGCAGTCATCATAACTACTTGACCGTCAAAGTCACTCAATAATAATAATAATAATAATAATAATAATAATAATAATAATAATAATAATAATAATAATTGTACCGGGCGGTACACTTCCGCTCCGCTAATTCAGACATTGCGCCTGTTGAAACTCCTCTACTGGAGGAAGCCTGAACTTTAACTACTGTGTTAATTCTCAAGTTTCTCAGAAGATGTCCCTACTTGTAAATTTTGAAGTTTTCTGAACTGTGTTGTTTTCGATGTATTTTTGTTTTGCCTGTAGTAAGAAGTGTGGACATTCTCGTCTAGATGGCACTACTGAAGGACTACAATTATGCACCCTAGTGCGAAGTGAACGAACTGTGTTTTTGGAGAAATTTTGGGTTCATAAGTTTGTTCTTTGTTAAATTTCTTTCAGTCATTGTTTAAGTTGGCAATATTAACCCTTTCTTTCCGCCAGTTTTGAATTTGACCAATAAGGAATTTCTGTAATTAATTTTCCACCAATAAGGTGTTGCTTCTTCGTCTAGTGTAGTAGTTTTTGCCATTATCCAATAAAATGCTTGTGGGCGGGTGTTATCATTCACGAAACGCCTCGAACTTTCCACAAGGGTATATAAACTGCTGATTTTCGGGTCCCCGCGCCACTTCAGTAACATCTATCATTGTGTAAATTATGTAGCAGGGGGCGGGAAGCGCCTCGTTCTTCGGGCAGCAGTTCAACCACCAGGTAATGGCCTTTTAATAACTTCTTTTCTTGCTAGCTCAGCAGTTTAACTCTCGGGGCAGGTCCGAAGCCTTTTACCATGTAACTTTCCTCTAAAATGGAAAGACACTTGGTATCTATTCTATCTTTTTAAACTACAAATTGGGATAGAGAGTGCTTAACCCTCTCGAGCTCCCACTCATATTGCTTTGAGGTGAACTTATTTTCACAACCGTTTCTTCCCTTCTAATGTAATGTAAATCGTTTTCTTATATAAGTCACCTCTTTAGGGTGGGATTAGCCCTTGCATTAACGGCCTAGTGCCAAGTAGGTTTTAAATAAAGTGTATTAGGTGTGCAAGGACGCCTCCTCTCAAGTTGGTATTTTGGAGGCCATGTAATTGACCTGTTTCTTTACTTAATAGGCCTCAGTAGGTTGGGTATTTTTACCCCTGTTTTCATGCACTTGGAGGACAGCTTGAAAGTAGAATTTGGTGTGGCCTTTGATAGGCTTGAACTTTGAGAGCGTGTTGCTCTTTCTTAAAATTTGGTTTCTGTGTGCCTCGAGCAGGCTTTTCTGTGGAATAGGGAGCGAGTGCTCCTGGGCATGATTGGGGTTTTCGGCCCCTTTGTTAAACCTTATGTATAAGTAAAGTTGGGCTCATTGCTCAAGAATTATGTGTCTGGCTCTCGGAGCCCAAATCCTGTAACACTGTAATTGTACATTCTCGATTGGTTGCTTTGCTACTCTGTACCTGCCACTCTTGTTATTTCTTGATTTTGCAAAGAAAATATAACCTTGCTAAATTTTATCTTAACTTTAATTTCGTAAGTTGAGACCCGTTCACCCCAGCACCTTCTTTCACCTCTGCTAATCCACAATACTCCGTAATAATAATAATAATAATAATAATAATAATAATAATAATAATAATAATAATAATAATAATAATAATAATAATATACCGTCGTAGCGCCTGCAAAAACCGCAGTGTGGTTGGAGAAATACTGACCCGCAGCACATTAAATTCACGAATGGGAAATATGTCATTGGGTCATGATTTGATTTTGAATAAGAACTGCTGTCTGAATGCATTGGGAATATTTTCTTCAAACTGGGAGTGTACACTTTTAGGCAGGTGCCTACTACTCGTTGGTTATGGTGGTAAGGGTTGAACGAACCCCTCAGACTGAAAGGGGACGAAAGTTGAGCATCGCACCTGCTGACAGCGGAGACGAGACTGTCCCGTTAGCCAGGCGCACGATTCGCACACACCGCATCTTGGGTGTTGTCCACTGACTCAGGGAGGCTGAAGAACAATGGACAACGTACGTCCAACGGAACTCGCAGGATGTGAAGATGTGACGCTGATATCCGTGTGGTCCCACTACCACCCCGCCCTCCCAGCTGGCAGACATGTGAAGTTATAACTGCGAGATGACAACTCATTATTACATGCATATTAACGGTTGTGTAATTAAACAGTATTCGCCTCCACTGCATTGACATGTTTCTTGTGCATGATACTTGGTGATTATTCTGCCTACGTCCAAGTTTATTTCTTGTTTGATGGACCGGCTGTGTAGGTCATTTCGGTGGTGCTCGCTGTTTGTGCTCAAGGTACTAAGATCTAACCTTGCTTCATTATATCACTCATCCTAGGGAATAACAAGAGAAGTCAAAAAGTTCTCAGGGGAAGTTTTCTTTCTTGTTTCTAACAATATGAAATCACCGATTCACCAAATGTTGTCAAATAACTCTGCGTTATATGTAACAGCTTCTTAAATGGTTTTGGATTGATTTTGAAAATGAAAAATGAAAATCCACAGCCTGTTTCCAGTCATTCAACCGGGTGAGGAATGGAATTAATGAAGCCGCAATCTAGCGGCGAGAATACGAATTGTGCCGGCTGCCGAAGCCTGTCGTACTCCTCTGGGGCAATGATTAATGAATGACTGATGAAATGAAATGATATTGAAGAGTTTTCCTGGAATGAAAGATGACAGGGAAAACCGGAGTACCCGAAGAAAAACCTGTCCCGCCTCCGCTTTGTCCAGCACATGTCTCACATGGAGTGACCGGGATTTGAACCACGGAGCCCGGTGGTTAGAGTCCGGTGCGCTGCCGCCTGAGCCACGGAGGCTCCCGGGTTGTTATTTAATTAAAAATAATAATAAATTTTCTGCTTTGGATTGTGAATAAAAGTGACTTGTCCTCTATTGAACATGCATTATTTTCTGATGTGAACCAGTCAAAACCGAAGTGGTGTAAGTCACATTTGTGTATTGTTAGCTAGTAATATTTTAACAGCTCCCTTTAACAAAGGCAGCTGGGTAAATTCACTACCAATAATTCATTAACAGTGCAATATTGTCCGACTCGTTGGCTGAATGGTCAGCGTACTGGCCTTCGGTTCAGAGGGTCCCGGGTTCGATTCCCGGTCGGGTCGGGGATTTTAACCTTCATTGGTTAATTCCAATGGCCCGGGGGGGTTGGGGGTTTGTGCTGTCCCCAACATCCCTGCAACTCACACACCACACATAACACTACCCTCCACCACAATAACACGCAGTTACCTACATGGCAGATGTCGTCTACCCTCATCGGAGGGTCTGCCTTACAAGGGCTGCACTCGGCTAGAAATAGCCACACGAAATTATTATTATTATTATTATTATTGCAATACTATCCATGACCACAATGTCAACAGGAAATAACCTACACAAAAAACAAACTAGCTCTACTGATTGAAGCCACTTTTATTAACAATTTTCATAATATTAATACCTCAACTTATATGGTTCTTGCCGGTGACTATTTTGTGAAAATGAAAATCCACAGCCTGTTTCCAGTCATTCGACCGCGTCGACAATGGGAATTGTGCCGGCTGCCGAAGCCTGTCGCATTCCTCTGGGGCAATGACTAATGACCGACAGATGAAATGAAATGATATTGGAGTGGGTTGCTGGAATGAAAGATGACAGGGAAAATCGGAGTACCCGGAGGAAAACCTGATCCACCTCCGCTTTGTCCAGCACAAATCTCACATTGATGGACCGTGATTTGAATCGCGGAACCCAGCAGTGAGAGTCCGGCGCGCTGCCGCCTGAGCCACGGAGGTTCTTCTATTTTTTTCTTGAATAATCTGGAAGCAATATTTGGTTATTTCTTCAGTATTGTGATGAAATGACTTACCTTGTTAGTGTCAAAAGATACAGAGCATTGAGCTCAGTAGACCATTGCAGAAATTTAAAAAACTGAGAAGCATGATTTATTTGGTTTTTCCCAGGGATGAATGATATACTGTTACGACTTTCAGTCTTCAGTCTGCACGCCTCTGTGGATTAACTAACTGCCTCCACAATCTGTTATTTCTAACTAGCTCTGTGGCCTCGTTGAGCTTCACACCTCTTTAATTTAAATCACTAACCATCGTCACGTTGGTTTCCCTCTGTTTATTTTAGCTTCAATTGTCTAGTCCAGTACTCTCTTAGGTAACCTATCCTCATCCATTCACCTCATATAACCCCTCCACTGATGCTGGTTTGTACGCACAGCTTCATCGATTCAGGTCGTTCCTGACTTAGCCAATAGCTCCTCTATCCGAATACCCTCCTGCTATTGTCCCCACCTGTTTGTACCAGCAATCATTCTCGCTCCTTTTATGTTCATTACGTCCAACTTATGAATAAGATATCCAGGTTTCACTCCCGTACAGCAAGACGGAAAGGTACCTTCGACCGAGAATTACTGTAATGTCTTTCACACAGAATATGCTTGATCGCAACTGTGAGCTCACTGCATTTTTATTAATCTAATTTCGCTTTAACTCATCATACAATCATCCTCATAGAATACAAATCCTAACAACTTGAAATGATTCACCGTATATAATCTATGAAGAGATACGAATTTTGTTGATTTTTACATGATAGGACATTACAGATATCTTAAGAAACACAGTTAAGAGAAAAGTTAGATCAGTAAGCTTGAAGGACTGGAAAGTAGAGGCTTCCACTAACCGTAATATCGGTACTGAGTCGGATAGAGTAGTTATTCAATGCCCGGAAGAGTTTGTTCAGACGTAAGCCGAGTAAAATCCTGAGCCAAGTGCCTCTCTTTCGACTTCCTAAAGGGAAATCGAACTCCTGTCCTTTCGTTTGAAGCAAGTAAACATTTTCCATTTCACTTCGGCAATCCCCTCAACTTTAGTGAGCTTTACAAGGTTTCGTAATGTCTGAAAGACTGCTCTGTGTATGCAGATTGATTTAGGTTTCATATAAGAGCCTTCATTAGTTCTTGCGAGGCATTAAAATGTCCAGCTTCAGGATCCGAGCTCTAATTACGGCCCTCCGGTTCATTCAAAATAGGAGAAATAGGCGAGAGATTTTTCGTCTTAGATAATCTGTAATATAAAGATTTGCTCTATATATGTGGATCTAAAGACGAATGCTGAGGATTAGCTGGACAGAACCTCGGGGCCAGTGACCTTTAAACAACAACAACAATCATCATCATCATCATCATCATCATCATCATCATCATCATCATCTGGACAGGACATCCAATAAAAGCGTTCTAAACGAAATATAACTTAAGAGAGTTACGCACTATGACGACCAATTTCCTTGAACTCCCTCTACACTATAAATGCTTTATGACCAATCTTACTGAGGGAAAGGTATTGGGAAAGAGAGGGGTGAAAAGATTAACGGCCATGTTTCTTTGGTGTATCGCCTACCTACCGATGAAACACGAAGCTGAAGACAGACGACTGTGGCTGTGTCGACAGGGTATTGCCTTTAGAATCTATTAAAATAATATAAAACAAGTGATATCATTCCTTAAGACAAAACGTGACTTGAATGGAACTTAATGAATTTGCTGTGTAAGTAGTGTCTGTATCCCAGGAACCGTTTTCAGAGAACGCACAAGTAGTTTACCTGGAGACGGACTGGCAAGAGAGCTCGGTACGTATGCCACGAATAAAGTGTCAGGTGATCAATTCCTGCCATGATCTTGTTCGCTAGTTGCCCAACGGCGTGCCAGAACGACAGCTGGCATGTCTGTCATGCAGGATGCAGATCCTCAGGCGCACACGATTGCTAGGAAGATGACGAAAGATGTTCGACAGAGCATGAACTGTCACGAGAAGGATGAAGAGGGAGTGTTCATATTCGTTAGTAGAATTAGAATTTATTCAGCAGTATACTTTCTAAGTGCTCTTAAGGCAGATATGTGCTGCGGGTCAGTATATCTCCAAAAATATTATCACATAGAAGGTTTTGTCCCGGCAACGACGAAATACTGCTTTGATGCAGATCTCCATGTCCCCTACCCTGTTCATCTTTACGTAACTATTGCATCCTACATCTACAGTAATATTTGTTCCATATTTATATCTTGGCCTATTCATAGACCTACTGTTCCTTCCACCAACACTTACTTAAAGAACCAATAGAACAAGTCCAGGGTAATGAAGAATTTTACTGTCATTTTACTTCTTCTTCTTCTTCTTCTTCTTAATCCGCCTACCTTCCAGGGTTGGTTTTTCCCTCGGACTCGGCGAGGGATCCCACCTCTACTGCCTCAAGGACAATGTCCTGGAGCGTGAGACATTGAGTCGGGAGATACAATTGGGGAGAATGACCAGTACCTCACCCAGGCGGCCTCACCTGTTATACTGAATAGGGGCCTTTAGGGGGACGGGAAGATTGCAAGGGATAGATAAAGAAGAGGGAAGGAGAGAGAAGGAAGCGGCCGTGGCCCTAAATTAGGTACCATCCCGGCATTTGCCTGGAGGAGAAGTGGTAAACCACGGAAAACCACTTCCAGGATGGCTGAGGTTGGAATCGAACCCACATCTACTCATTTGACTTCCTGCAGCTGAGTGGACCCCGTTCCAGCCCTCGTACCACTTTTCATTTTTCGTGGCAGAGCCGGGAATCGAACCATGGCCTCCGGGAGTGGCAGCTAATCACACTAACCGCTACACCACAGAGGTGGACTTTAACTCTTCTCTTGATCAAATTTAGCTACGTCGTTTTCCTCTCGCCGACTCGATTCAGTGTACGTTCATGGGCGATGAGGTCCACCTACCTCACCTTCAATATTCGCCCGTAACGCCGCATTTTAAGACCTGTAATCTCTTTCTTTCAGCACCAGTTATTGCTCACGTTTCAGTTCAGGTCTGACTCCGACTATTGTACAACGTAGAGTGCTGGCCTGCTTTTTCCAAGATCGTGGGTTCAAACGCGGCAGAGGTAGTCGAAATTCTTCAGGACAAAATATGTCCATTCGGCACACCATGTCGTGAGATGTGGGCGTGTAAAAATTATTTTGTGACGTGTGGTGTTTACTCGACAAAAATTATTAAAATTTCGGTCGTAAATCGCCAATCAGAGAGAGATCCGTTTCTCTTCCACCTAGTAGAGTAAAATAAATCACCGTAATTAACACGCAAGCAACATACATAGCTTGAAATTAAAATGCCCGCACATGGTATTTGAGGCCATAGATTATTATTATTATTATTATTATTATGATTATTATTATTTTTTTTCCGGCTCCATGGTTAAATGGTTAGCATGCTGGCCTTTGGTCCAAGGGTCCTGGATTCGATTCCTAGTCAGGTCGGGGATTTTAATTTTCATTGGTTAATTATTATAGCTCGAGGGCTGGGGGTTTGTGCCGCCTTCAATATTATAATTCATTTTAGGTAGGGCCTCATTCTCACGGACGTCATTTAGCCTCAAAACTAGCAATACTTGTACTGCTCCGACCACCTTGAGCTCAAAATAAGAAATCAGATTTGAACATATTTAGTAACAGTAGTGAAGAGTAATATCACCTCCGTGGCTCAGGCGGCACCGTAGGCCTTTCACCGCTGGGTTCCGTGGTTCACATCCCGGTCACTCCATGTGTGATTTGTGCTGGAGGCGGGACAGGTTTTTCTCCGGGTACTCCGGTTTTCCCTGTCAGTTTTTATTCCGGCAACACTCTCCAGTATTTTTAAATTTAATCTGTCAGTCATTTATCATTGCCCCGGAGGAGTGTGATAGGCTTTAGCAAACGGCACAATTCCTATCCTCGCCGCTAGATGGGCGATTCATTCATACCATTCCTGCCCCGTCGAATGACTGGAAAGAGGCTCTGGATTTTCATTTTCATCTGCATTGAAGAGTAACATTAACAATTTTCTTCTGATAACAGGTCTGTCGCGTTACGTCATTCTCCTCAGCCTGTACATCAGTTTATCAATGCGTCAATTCTCGTAACCAGGGAACACTACTTGCACTTGGCCGTGCGGGTAGGGGCGCGCAGCTGTGGCCTTGCATCCGGGAAATAGACGGTTCAATACCCACTGTCGGCAGTCGTGAAGGTGGTTCTCCGTGGTTTCCCATTTTCACACCAAACAAATGCTGGGTCTGTACATGAATTAAGGTCTAGGCCGCTCCCTCCCACTCCTAGGCTTTTCCTGTCCCATAAGACCTATCTGTGTCAGTGCGACGTTAAATAATTAAGTGTCATTCTAATTGTGACTGTTATATTTACAGAGAAACTCTATATGTGGCTCGACCTTTGTATTACATTTCATTTATGACAAGACTTTATTTATTTGAGAATCTTACAGTTCTAAGTCGAACTCAATACTTTCGAAATTCTAAATTGAGTGAAAAGGATTATACTGTGTTAGGTGTCGTGCTAATTGTGATTACTTGAAGTTTCATTCTCCAGATACTTTTAGGGGGATCATAAGAGCCATATTAAGAGTGTTTATATCTGCATTGATTTAATGATGATATGTAGCCTTTACGATTACCTGTTCTCATATTTGGCTGAAGATGATGCTCACCAGCGTCGAAACTAGTTCCAAGTAAATGTTAAAACTTATTTTGGGTAACAGTAAGGAAGACAATAAGCCTCACGAAAGAAGTTATAACTTATTTGGTTTAATATTAGTATTGAAAATGTGGATTTTTAATTTTACTTACCTATTCTCGGTTCAATACGGACTTTAAAAAAATTAAATTCTTAATCAAGAGGTGGTGGAACAAAGTTTCTATTAAACAGATCGCGTGCCAAAAAGCCTGCAAACAATTCTAACCCTCTCTGCAGTAGATGTTCATAGAGTGAAGGATTTTGATGTTGTTGATGGTCATTCGTCCGTCAGATTCGGATGTTAAGCCTTTAGCAGTACCATTGGTATTATTCGACAGGAATAGGTTATGTGCCAACACTGGGTTTCATCCTATCCCTACGTCCATGGGCGACACATATAAAGACCTGCACCAGGCGAGTCGAACATATCCTCAGATACTCGGCACGAAAATCCATACGCTAAATAAATAGAAAGCGGCGTATTCTCTTATAAGGGGCCTGGTTGAATGACTCAAGACGGTAGAGCGCTGGCCTTCTGAACACAAAGTGTGGGGGTTCATCTCGGCTCAGTCAGATAGTTTTCAGTTACTCAAATACGCCAGCCTGGTGTAGTCAGATTTACTGACACGTAAAAGAGCTCCTGCAAGACAAAATACCGGCCCTTCGGCGTCTCTGAACAACGTCAAAGTACTCAATGTGTTCTTCATCCTGACATGAATAATATGGTGAGGTATATTCTAAATCTTCCGCACACGAAACAGTTCAGTCACTTGTGTTGACTATATCCAACAAGTAAGTGTTTTTAAACACTGTATTCGTTTATATTGGACAATATTCTCAAGCATTCTTTGTTCTTCAATTGTTTACGCTTGAAAAGCCACTATTCTCAATCTTAGATTTTGTCCAATTGAGTGTCTGTACGTTGACGATTTCGTTCAATCAACAGTCACTACGTTTGCCATGCCATTGTTAGGATGCTCAATTGTAGCTGACTTTCGTGATTCCGAGAAGAGAAAGCGCACTAAGATAATTTCTACGGAGAAAACTACAGGATGTTATATAGCCTGCAATCATGTGACACACTCACGATAGGCTCTATTGGGTCATTAGGCTGTATAATACTAGTCTGTTTGATGCTTTATATTCATTAATCTGCGACTAATTCAGGTGTCAATTCACTAATACTGATATTAGCTTCTTGTCTTCCATGTTTAATGTTATAAGATCGAATCTTAGAATAGTCTGTTGGCATTTAAAAGGGCTTAGCTAGAGAAACCGGAATCAGCACATTTATTGTGTATTTTCGAGTGAATTTTGATATAAATATTGTTGTATTATTACTATTATCGCATTATTAATGCACAATACGTTTTTTCAGGGATCTGCTTTATTATAAGGGGCAAGTGGGTGGCGTTAACAGCCGTATAGCACGTGCGTGCAATTTTTCGTGATCAAAGTCACCTTTTATAAAATTATTTGGGTGTTTAGCAATTTCTATCGCCTCACGAGTGACTCTACATATATGTTATGGCTATGCACGGCTGCAGATATCCGCGAAGGTAGTGTCTTGGCGGATGCGAACTGTATGGCAATGTGGATAAATGTGCTTTTTAAATAATGACGTTTATTGATTTTCACTCATATACATTCTTAGTTTTGCTTGCGGTCAGGTGACCCTTGACAATGGTATGGGAAAATTGTGATATATAAAGAGCCTTGACACGATAAAGCCGCAAGTCTGACCTAAGCCTAACTGGCTCCTGTTCGCAATTAATGGAAGGAAGGAATAAAGGTCAACACGTCCGTAGTTGTCGCAATAGAAAATCCCTCATAAACCTGTGACTGTAGGGCGTCTGATGACAGGTATCAGACCTATCAGGCGGAAACCATTCGTGGATGGACGAAGTGTGGATGTGGAATGGATGTGGATAATATTTTGTATATCCGAGCAAGGCTCTAGGTGTATCATGGCTACTCACAATAGTTAACTCGTCAACATCTTTCTCCTTGACTCTGGAGACCCTGGAATGAACTATATTTCTAATAGGGTCTCTCAACCTAAATTCTGGTTACTACGGAGTGGTAGTTTCCAGTAACTTTTTTTTTTCATTGCTCTGAAAAGAATCCTGGTCACAAGTTCGAAACGCGTCAGCATATTGTAAGCATTACACGCCCTAATATCCCAAAAATTATGTAATATATCTTTTTTTGCTATTTGCTGTTTGATGTTTGTTGTTTAAAGGGGCCTAACATCGAGGTCATCGCCCCTTTGCTATTTGCTATACGTCGCACCGACACACATAGGTCTTATGGCGACGGTGGGATAGGAAAGGCCTAGGAATGAGAAGGAAGCAGCCGTGGCCGTAATTAAGGTACAGCCCCAGTATTTGCCTGCTGTGAAAATGGAAAACCACGGAAAACCATCTTCAGGGCTGCCGACAGTGAAATTCGAACCCACTATATCCCGGTTGCGAACTCACAGCTGCGCGCTCCTAACCGCACGGCCAACTCGCCCAGCTATTATAATATCGTTTTTCATAAACCATTCAGTTTTAATCCTACATAAATAATTAGAATCATGCAAATTTAATGATTTCTATCATCTTTGTTGGGAGGATTTACGACAAAACAGAAACTCTGATGGTAAATAGTGGCACGATGGATAGCCTTCTGTGGGTTGGCCACCCATGGTCTATACTGTGTCAAAGAAAAGTGTTTGGATGTACGTATGTGGTGGATAATTACAGGAACTACTCAACCGCTTTCAGTAATTATTTGATCATTAGTAAGCTTATTTCCTCAGAATTGTCATAGGCTTCATATCACATAGCTTATCAGGAGAACAGATAGATGTTATTTTAAAGTAGAGCAAGTCGGAAATTCATCCACCCGGGGCACCTAATGGTGATTACACTGGATGAACTACTAGTTCTATTCAAATATACTTGAAATTCAATTTTCTACACAAAATGGTTCATATGACTTTTCTTTCTATAATATTAGCTGCTTTCCAGAAAGATTTTTTTTTTTTTTTTTGCTTTACGTTGCACTGACACAGGTAGGCCTTGTGGCAACGATGGGATATGAAAGAGCTGGGCGTGGAAAGGAAACGACCGTGGCCTTAATTAAGGCACAGTCTCGACTTTTACATGTCGTAAAAATGGAAAACCACGGAAAGCAATCTTCAGGGCTGCCGATGCGCAGTGATCTTGTATTCGGAAGATAGTAGTTTCGAACCCCATTCCCATTCTTCCGTCCCCGAAAACCTCCGATGTGTTACAGCAAAGTCAAACAAGTAGCAAACAAAATATCGGCTGAATGCAAAATTGATTGCTTTTCTGTATCTCAAAGTGTGTTTTATCCGATAGAAACCAAAATAACAGTTTCATTGTTAATATTATGCCTATCAAGGAGAAACACACGAGCTGGATTTAGAATTACATTTTCTATTACAATGCTCATTATATTCCTTCACCAATACCATCGGCGTCGGAAGACAGCGAAAACTCACCAAAGAGGTCGGATAAGAAAGATAAAAGCTAGGAGACTGGCGCAAGTAAGTGGAAGCAATGCTCCGAAGTCGCCAAATCACGCTTCCAAGTTCAAAGACACTGGAAGGTCCTCCTTTAGTTTCTTACGATAGAAAAGGAGAGAGGGGGCGAAGTGGTTACTGAGGATAAAGAAGAAGAGTAAAAAGAATTGTATTGATACAAACACGAACACCCAATCCTCTTGTCAGAGGAATTAGCTATGCGCAGCTAAAAATACCCAACCCGATCGGGAATTAAGCTAGAGTAGTACCCTCTGTACCGTAGGCCACAAAATTGAACATTCAGCCAAGAAGCCTGTTTCCTTGTGAGAACTATGGATGTTTATATGCCTTCACTTACAGGCAAAAACATAGTGTAAGTCAGTGATACATTTTTTGTGTGTTTTGATTTGATGCTTTTCTTAAACACATCATTCTGGCTAATCTATGGGGTGGTATTTCAAAGGAAACACGACGTAGTGGGTTCAGCGACCTGTAATTCACCTCATATTACTGTAGTACTTCCTGTTCAAATTGTGCACAACATGAGAGCTCTGGAATATTTCACAAAAACGACTTTCTAAACTAAAAGTGTCATATGCCGAGCTCACCGCCCACTCGCAGTTTCCCACACTCCGCAGTGTTCCCACAGTCTTGTCGCATGCTCCTAGCAGACGTGGGAAAAGAGATTTTTAATTAAGGTGGCAAGGGCTTGACCTGTGCAGATAACAGTTAACCAAATCTGCAGACATATGGAGCGCACCAGCGACTTTCATTATGCTCGTCACTTCCGCTAGTCAAAAATAAAGAAACTTAGCAGAGCCATCAGGCCAGTGCTTTTGGCGGAGATTTTGCCATTTTAAAGGGCAGCTTCTGAGGCCAAGGTGTTAACCTAGGGCAGTAATTTCCTTCCTGATGGTTGCAGTTTGATCCCTAAATCTCTGTCACGAAATTAACATGTTCGCAGCGCATAACTTCAATTTCGTCCTCTTCTCCTTATTACTGGGGGCGGTACTTGACGTGGATTTGATCCAGTTTACCAGATGAATGCTCTTCCAAACGCCAACCCTATGTGGAGGGATTCATCTGCTATTGTGTGCTTCTGTGATGGTTGGTACTTTGGTGTGTTATATGTAGATGAAGAAAATTCTATTAAGACAAATACTAACACCTAGTTCCCGGTACATAGGAATCATATGCAATTAAAATTCCCAGCCCAGCTGTGAACCATACCCAAGGCCCTATGAATCAGTACGCTGACCACTGAGCCAAGGAGACGGACATTAATAACTATTGATGAGGACTGAAAATGTACTGCCATCATCGCAGAACTTACTAAGATTGCTTCCAGACCTTGGAACTGATCTCACTGTCATCACACATTTTCAAAGCCGAGAATAGGATACCTTGAGCTTCAACAACGTATTAATTGTAGATGAGGGTTAAAATCTAGCCACCAAACGAGTTAACTGTATGGGCTGGATGGTGTATCTATACGTTTGTATTCGGAAGATGGAGAACTGGAATCCCATGGAAGATGGTTTTCCATGGTTTCCCCATTTTCGCACCAGACAAAATCTGGGGCCGTACTTCTACCGTCATCGATATTCTACTTGCCGATATAGTTTCAGCGTCTGCAAGGGTTTATCTTCAGCTTCAAAAACTCAGCTAATTATAGGTAGTGCGTAAAATTCCGCTGGCATGCACATGGAGCTTATTAAGGTGGAGTCTGAGTCTTGAACAGGGTACGCTCCCTCAGCTTCGGCAACTCAACGGAATAATGGTTGAAATCATATTGCAATTCTCACTAAACTTGTTAGGATTGGTTCCGGAGCCTTGAACAAGATACCCTCAGCTTCTGGAACACTTCATGCGAATGACTTTCAGCGCTAGTTTTCGAATATTTATTACAGAGGTCATACACGTTTTGGCAACCCGGGCCTTTTTCTTTGTTATTAACTCTATTCAGTTATTGTTCTTGCTGGAAGTTTCTTAATCCTACAAATCACAAGGCAGATCTGATGTCCTTATAGGAATACTTATTAGCTATGTTCATGAAGTAAGATAATTATTTTTAGACTACCATGTTGTTGGCACCCCTGTGATAAAGCACTTCCTCTAATTACAGCAGCAGCTACTTTATTTCTCATTGCACAACGGTAAAAAAATTAGCATCTCACCATTCCCAGGACCTCTCCGCTCCAGTAACTCATAACCACTATTTCACAACTGTCTGCCACCTCTCTCCTTAGTGTGGCTTCCAGATACGGAGTGCTACATTACGGGTACAGACTCGCCGCACAACTTAGCAAACCATACACACAAAATAAAATAAAATAAAAATGTAGAAATTGAAACAAAAATCTGCACTACAAGGAGTGTGTATTTGAACTTAAAATATCTTGTTTGTAACAGTGATGATAATAATAATGTCATTGGCTTTACGTCCCAAGAATTACTCTTACGGTTTTCTGACACGCCAAGGTACCGGACATGAGTCTCGCAGGAGTTATTCCACGTGCCAGTAAATCTACCGACACGAGGCTGACGTATTTGAACACCTTCAAATACTACCGGACTTAGCCAGGATCGAACCTGCTAAATTGGGGTCAGAAGACCAGCGCCTTAACCGTCTGAGACACTCATCCCAGCTAAAGTGATCATTGATTTGGAACTCCTTGATGTGTGGTGTATTATTGACGCTACTTTACGGTATGGAAGGACACGCGCTGAAGTCCTCGTCATGGTACAGACTGCAAGCCCATCATATGTGAATATACGGCTGAATGCTCAAAGATCTTCCGCTCTGGCGGAAAGTCATGCGAAGTATTAATCCTCGAGAAACTCAGGAAATCAGCCTATTTCGGCGTGATCTTGAAATGACAATACAGCCTGATACAACTGATAATAGAAGGGAAACATTGACGTAGGCGGAAAATAATATTCTGCGCGCAGAACCTCAGATAGTCCTTCGACATCCACGATTCGGCAACTCTCCTTCTGGGAACACAAAATATAAAAGACTACTCCAAGATGGTCGCCAGTCTTCTATGAGAACATGACATCGGACCGTGGCTAACTGGTTAGCGTGCTGGCCTTTGGTCACAGGGGTCCCGGGTTCGATTCCCGGCAGGGTCGGGAATTTGAATCATAATTGGTTAATTTCTCTGGCACGGGGGCTGGGTGTATGTGTCGTTTTCATCATATTTTCATCCTCATCATGACGCGCAGGTCGCCTAAGGGAGTCAATTCGAAAGACCTGCACCTGGCGAGCCGAACATGTCCTCGGACACTCCCGGCACTAAAATCCATACACCATTTCATTTCATTTCATTTCATTTCATTGGAAGGAGAAGAAGAAGAAGAAGAAGAAGAAGCCGACCAAAGTGTAATCCATACTTAGAGGCATGATTTTTTCACATTAATTTATGTTATATTTCGCGAAATAGGACTGACCCCATCGCTTTGATTTTACTTTAATACTTTCCGTAAGTTATTCATAACACGTTTAATTTGTGTTATATGTGAATTATTTACGTGAATGATAGATAAATAAAAAGAAACAATATTGATAATAATTCCTTATTCCTTATGTAATCATGATTAGAACTATAATATAGGCCTAATCAAGATCACATAACAAACTACCCTTTCACCCTACATGACCATAGCTTTCACCCAATATGACCATGCCATTAAGGGATTTCATAGACTATTAATACCGAAGAGGTACGTCTGTAGAAATGAGAAATCCTTATTCTGTTTCCCTTTAGACGCGTGATACTGGAGTATAATTTCAAGGTCGTTATTTTCCATTAATTTCGCTGCGTGTTTGCACTTATCGCAAAATAAGTAAATTTTGCTTTAAACTGGCCTTGTCGCTTTAATTCGCGAAAACAAAATCACTAATTCGGTAAGCAGAATCATATTATTCGTTAAGATACTTATACATCGCTTCAAAATATTTTTTGTCGTGTTTATTGTTAATGCTAAAAAATCATGCCTCTATCCATACTGTTCAAGACTCAAGATTGATACTTAAGCAAGCGAAGATATTTTTTGCCGCTATTTATATAACTATCTAAAAGACAATTGTACAGTATCCGAATTGGCTTAGACACTCTTTAGACATGCGAAATAACAGCGTAGTGGCAATGAGTGTTCCTAAACTGGCAGTAAGTTTCGAGAGAGGGTACTTTAGCGGCTCCCTAGCCAAGACAGTAAAGTCATGCTTGGTTTACACCGAAGATAGGCTCATGGTTTTAGGCTTCACTTTAACTCAGACAAGAAATGAATTGGACTGAACAAGTAATTCTATTTAGTTTATTTTTGCTTTACGTCGCATCGATACAGATAGGTCTTATGGCGACTATGGGATAGTAAAGGCCTAGGAAGTGGAGGGAAGCGGCCGTGGCCTTAATTGAGGTACAGTCCCGGCATTTGCCTAGTGTGAAAACGGGAAACCACAGAAAACCACCTTCAGGGCTGCCAAGAGTGGGGCTCGAACCCACTATCTCCCGATCACTGGATACTGGCCGCACTTAAGCGACTGCAGCTATCGAGCTCGGTTCTATTTAGTTTCGAAGTTACGAGCGTTGGGAAGCATTCCACTCCTCTGCAGGTCTAAATGGTCGTTACGGAGATGGCTCATTTGTGCGCTTGTTTCTTGCTTCCTACTTTGCTTGCTTGAAAGTATAAAGTGGAGATGCACGTAGTGTAAACTTCTAAAATATGAACTTACGTTGTGCTACTCTTGACGAAAAAGTACTCTAGGGGGATGTTGATCAAATGTATCCAAACTACTACAACAACAACAACAAATTTTTAAGAAAAGTACTCTAACGAAGTATACGAGTAATACGACGTCCATTTCCATTTTAAAGTGCTTAAAATCACACTAAAATGGGGAATTTTTCGGTAACATTGGAATAAGAAAAGCTTGGAAAGTAAGGAACAGTCCTAGAATTTGATTGATTTGACAACTGCATAAACTGAATTTCATTTGACAATGGATAAGTAAGAAAAAGCGGCTGAATTTGATCCAACCACCTTCCGAATGCAGGTGTACAGCTATATGACTGTGCCACATAGCGAAGTCGCTCAGTTAACACTTTATAGAACCATAAAATACTTGCTGTATAAACTTCTTATAAAATCGTAGGAAAAAATTGAAGGGACATTAAATGTAACGAAACTCACCACAGTCACTCATTTTCTTAATGCATGCTATACTAGTGGATTATTTACTTTTGTTTGGAAAATCTGAAGAAGATCCTCATTTTTCAAGGAGATGTGTAGAATGCATCAAACAGAACATTGCAGAAGCGACACTGCACAGCTTATATGTGATGAATGAATAATGAGAACTATGCTATTTGATTACATAAAATTACGCATTTTCAATGTGACCTCAAAAGTGAAAATGTGAGAAATCATTTTAGTCCATCTTATAGCATGAGATAAAAGTTAAGATATAAAACCTGAAATAAATCTAAGTTATGTGAACTAAGAAAGTGGAAGTTTTGAGATGTTCAAATCTACTGAAAATAAAATAACTTGAATGTTATATGCATATGAATAAACTACTTCCAACTATTTTTAAAACTTTATAAACTTTATAAATCGAAGATGTCCACTTAATTGTGTGAAATATGTCTTTCTGTGATTTAAAAAAATGTTCTTTATTTTACTTTTTATGTCTGAATTCATTGCTATTATACATTTTTATTCGGCCAACAGTAACGGACAATTCATAAAGATTTATTTAATTAAGTGAACTATCAAACGTACATAATTTTCGTGTGCAATATGAGCAATAACAATCATATTAAGTAAAATAACAAATGTTCAGTCAAATCTATCCGTACTATATCGTCTAGCTGAGCCAACGGAAACCATATACATTCGCAGCTGTGCCAAAACCGCGAATATGACAACTCTCTTCGTATCTATATATCTCTTAAGACTGGTTACGCCTCCCAGCCACATACTGATACTTAGTCCAGTAGAATAATTTTCGTAGAAGTCATTTTCCCATGCGTGTGTGGAAAGGAAAATGAATCTTATTGTACCGTACTGTAGGAATGTATGTTTGGATGACATACTTATCCACTCCTAGAGTGTGATGTACTGTATTTAAGGTTCAAGAATATGTTCAAGGAAATGAACTCGAGTAAAATTTTTCTGATGGACTGCATGTCAGTATGTGGCTGGGAGGTGTGACCAGTCTTAGGAGAAGTAATGGATAGACAGAGAGCATTGTCACATTCGCTGTTTTGGCACAGCAGAGACGATATGGATTCTGGAGATTCCAGAAGTGCGCAATATCGAGTATGAAGTGCCATCTATTGTTCTGTTGGTAAATGTGGAAAAAAGTCTCAATATGAAGTTACCAAAGATCGAACCACACTCTCCTGTTTCCCCATTCACCGCGCTGTCGCGACTTCGTTCACTAAATCTTTTACGTTCTTCACAATGGTAGAAGCATGTCACAAACAACATTGTGCGCTTTTCTTGTTCTTTTAAAAAGGTACTCGCAAAAAAAAAATCCTTGCCACTTCCTTCATTCCTGTATAAGAAAAGATAGCGTTAATTACACTAGCTGTATATATGTACTTAATTACAACGCGCATTATCAACAATGGCTGTTTGCGCCTGCGCAGCTCGTTCCGTGAGAATCTTGTGCTTGTTCGCAATGTTCTCATGTTAAGCAGTTCCTTCCTTTTTTTTTTCCTCTCTCGTTTTATTGTCATGCTTCCACTTGAAGAGGAAATGTAGAAATCTACGAGTGAAGGAGCGGCCAACACACGGTTTTCAGCTTCTTCGAGTGGAACAGTCCACGCACCAAGGCGATTGGCATCACCCACCTCTTAAAGTGATGTGAAAACTCGTTTGCATATTTCAACGGTTTGTTTTTATTGTTGTTACACTTCAGAAAGTGGAGCTGGATTTTCTCGAAGATGAAAGCAGTGCAAGTGTTATCTGTGTCACACAAGTGCAACCTCATTTTACTGCGCTATTCGTTCCTCATTCTCAATGATTCTTTCACGTATCAGTAATATGATTATACTTTAAATGAAAATAACTGTTGTGACGTAATATAAATGATAAACATTTTGAAACTTCTGGTAATATATAAACTTTATTAAAATTTAGTTCAGTGTGGGATTGCTGGAAAATAATTATTGTAGCTTTAAAATAATAATTATAGCGACAACAATGGACTTCAACCAAATTCCAACGGTTTCTCTGGATCTGGAACCTTTAAGTGAGTAACACTAGAATTTAATAACATTTTAAAGTATATTTATCTATGATATATCATAACTTTGATATGTTCCACTTTGAAAATTGATAATTTTCTTACTCTCTAATGGTACATTTGTACATTATCCTGATACTCTTGTAAGTTATGTATATTGAAGGCAGACAAACTGGTGGTTGACACTTGAAAAGGTGGAAGCAATTTAGATTAGGTAAATTCAAGGAGCAGCTATGGGACAGAAATTGATTTGTGTTGGAAGAATGTTCTTCACATATAGGCCTGAGTATTATATGCATTTACAACAATTTAGTAGCTATTTTACTATCAACGTGAACTTGTTTATCAGTTTATTAACGTACTCTATTCTGACCTGAAGAGGTGTATGTATATGTATAATTACTCTAAGAAAAGTGGTCAGATTGAGTAAAGTCTACTAGTGCGTCAGGAGCAGGGAAGTTGTACAGTGCGATCGTATTCGATTTGAATCAATAATAAGCATCTGAGGTACATTCATTTGATTCTTTTAACATTTAGAAACTTAAGTGAAATAACTCCATTTTATGTTTTACATAAATCAATGAAAACATCATTAAATCACTCAGAAATATCAAATTTATTTCCATGAAACGTCGCAATATCACTCACGAATTCGTTCGATAATATTAGGAAATTAGTATCGCTGTCTCTCTTATTTTCACAATTATGTACTCTTCTGCGACCCAGTGTTAAATAATTGTATACTTAGGTACAATTTCGGTGTTCAATATACATACTAAACTTATTTTTTCGCCGACATGCTGTCCTAAAACCCTTGTCAGTGATTAAATTTTGTTTCAATCACTTTCGACTTTAACATGAAATTAGAAGGGGATGATCAATATTTGTGTCCAAATGTACAACTGCATAAAACACAGACACTTCTTCGGTAATAAGTGCGATTTTAAATTTAAAAATAGGGAATGGAATGTCAAATATTTTCGTAGAAAAAAATAAATAACATTGTCTGTCTGAAATAGTAATCAATGAAGTTAAATATAAAATATTTTAATAATTTTAAAACAGAGTTTTAATCTAGATATTACCATATGCCCTACTTCAATTATGATTCATGTATTCTTCTGCCTTCCTTTGACATACTGTATATGCATGAATAATTTCAAAATACTCTCCATTGTACCATAATTTTTCATGTCTGTGTTTATTATTACTTTTTCTGAGTTACGTACATTATTTTCAATATTAATCGTATACTCTTATATGAAACTTTTCGTGTTAAGTTTTCCCATTCCACCTCCCATTCCATCTCCCCTACCACTTCATATCGTTGTGAACTACGCATTCCCTTTTCGTTTTATTCGTAGTCCGTTTCTCTTTTGAATAATTTATCATCAACAAGAAATTTTAAAGTCATTTTATTTTAATTCGCATTGCAGATTTCATGAAATGTTCTAGTTAATCTCTGTTTATATTAAAATCAACTGCCTATTGCATTTTATCTCTGTAACGAACCTTTGTCTGTTTTATGTCCATCCCGTGCACTTTTAAACTTCTCGTGGTGCATGAGGGTGATGCTTGTCTGAATTATTCAGTTATTTAATCACTTGTCGCTCGGCTCTATGGCTAAATGGTTAGCGTGCTGGCCTTTAGTCACAGGAGTTCCGGGTTCGATTTCCGGCAGGGTCGGGAATTGTAACCATAATTGGTTAATTCCCCTGACACGGGGGCTGGGTGTATGCGCCGTCTTCATCATCATTTCATCCTCATCACGACCCGCAGGTCGCCTACGGGAGTAAAATCAAAAGACCTGCACCAGGCCTCTCCGGAGGTCACACGACATTTCATTTTATCACTTGTCAATATTAGACAGGAAATCGAAGGAATGGTTTAGTGTTCTTTGCTTTTAAAATTATGAAGTGACACAGTGTGTTGTTAACAGTTTTATGACAAACCTGGGAGACCGAGATATTTAATTAGTTTGTAAATCAAACGTGATGTATTGTCCTCTGACAAGATCTCCGCAGTTCTTCTTCAAGTTTCTTATTTATAATATATTCGCTTTAGTAAATTCTATGTTATTCCTTAATTTGTTTGCCTGATTTGTATTCTACTTTGTGTGTTGTCTGTCTTGTCCGCTGCAATGCAAGTTATTTATTTATATCTTTTTATAATACGAGATACAAGTATCTTTATATCGATCCACTATAATAATTTGTTAGTAGCGCAATATCTAAGATAAATGACGATGAAGGACCCCATGATGAATGATTTATTATAACAAATAAGATAGCGCTTCATGTAGCTTATCTATGTTTCCACGTCATCTGTCTGTTTAAAATAAATATATGTTGGCGTACAGGGATATGGCAACTAGTATTTTATATATTTTTAATGGATGTACCAAATTATTAAAATAAATAAAACTTAACATCATAAAGAGATACCGAGGAGTATAACAAAGAAATTTTATAGCAATTGAGTAAATAAATCTCATCTCTATTTGAGAAAAACTATATTTAGGGACGGTGATTTATCGCTGCGGCGATATTACAGAAAATGTTTATAGGGGCTTATACTATTTTGTATCTTCAATTTTTACCAGTGTGAATCACTTGTTAATCTGTTTTGAAAACTAGATAAAATGTAAAATCACCGGGCGAGTTGGCCGTGCGGTTTGGAGCGCGCAGCTGTGAGCTCGCATCCGGGAGATAGTGAGTTCGAACCCCACTGTCGGCAGCCCTAAAGATGGTTTCCCGTGGTTTTCCATTTTCACACCAGGCAAATGCTGGGGCTGTACCTTAATTAAGGCCACGGCCGCTTCCTTCCCATTCCTAGGCCTTTCTCCTCCCTTCGTCGCCGTAAGACCTATCTGTGTCGGTGCGACGTAAAACAAATAGATAAAAAATATAAAATCAACCCAAAATGTGAAATGTATACTATAATGCGATATAAATGCAAATCCGACGATTTTTTCAAATGAAACTCTATTTATTTGAACACGGGATGCCTGAAGAGAAGGCCAGTGTGCTCAATGTACAGCCAAAGAGCCGGGCTCGAAATATACAGTAAATATCAGTATAAAATCCACCACTCTTCTGTCCAGCTTTGGGCATGTCTCGGGATTTTTAACCACTTCTTGATGAGCTAGATTGTAGTTTTGTTAAAAGTTCATAATAATTCCGTAAGTTTGACTGCAAATCCTTAAATACTAAAAAAATATTAACGTATACCTCTGTCTCTCATTTCCCGTTTGTTCTGTCTCTCGCTTACACGCTCGCGCGTTGCCGTGCTCACTTAGCTATTCCCTTAAACTACAGCTAGTTAGTTGGCTGAATGGTCAGCGTACTGGCCTTCGGTTCAGAGGGTCCCGGGTTCGATTCCCGGCCGGGTCGGGAATTTTAACCATAATTGGTTAATTCCTACGGCACGGAGGCTGGGTGTATGTGTTGTCTTCATCATCATTTCATCCTCACCACGACGCGCAGGTCGCCTACGAGTGTCAAATAGAAAGACCTGCACCTGGCGAGTCAAACCCGTCCTGGGAAATCCCGGTGCTAAAAGCCATACGACATTTCATTTACCGGGATCTTCGACCACGCAGAGTGATGAGCTAGTCGCATTCTATGGTGACAGCTTCGTACTGCCCAAGTATAAAACAAAGCCCAAGTGTTCAAAAGCAACACACCGAACGCTTGACCACACTCCAGCGCAGTGTCTTCCGAACAGTGCGTTGCCACGCCGATTGGGAAAGGGAGGCGCTCCCCGCGGGAGATGGTATGACCCTTAGGCTCCTTTCACACTACACGGTTTCGACCGTACGGCAAAAAAACCGTACGGCGACATTCCATTAGTGGCGCGAAGAAGAGCATTAGACCTTTCACATTACACGGCACGGCAGCCGTGCCGTTGCCGTGCCGTGTACCAGCCGTGTCTTGCCACTGGAATGGACGGCTGCCGTTGACTCAGTGGCCCACACAGCTAAATGCGTGCTTTCACACTGCACGGTTTTTTAATCGTACGGCAGCTCTCGAGCAGCTGTAGAGGAGATAACGCGAGGGTATCTAGACACAAGTTATACGTATTGGTATCGTAGTGTTTTATTGTTTTACTTTGTTATTAAAATGTTCAGTGCATTGCTTTGTAGGATTTATCGTTGGTTTTGTGAAATGGCTGACGCAGATTCTGAAATTCTTATTACTCTGGTCCATACTGGGACATAACACTAGACATTTATACAGTAGTGGCGATTGTATTGGACGTGTGTGTTGGGGGGGGGGGCGAAATGTACAAACAACAAAACGTATCCGGGTTTGTGGTGTATAGCGTTGGGGTGTGTGGGGGGGGGGGGGGGTGTATATACACCAAAACTTTTAAGAAAAGCTCAAAGTGTTTGGCTAATTTCGACAGAGAGGTAAAGATTGTCAGACTACCAACTTAAGTGCGGTAATAGTTTTTTTTTTTTTTAGATTTTGATTCAATACCATACAATAAAACTTTCATCAAAGGAACAATTTTACACATGCACTAAAATTAAACAGAAGTACGGTGTGATAATACAATTAAAATTCGTTTAGAATTTGACTACACACTTCGAAACTAACACACTAACGAGATTGCCAGATAGACGAAAACGCGCGGCAAGCGAGTGAATCATACTTCAGCGTCCATGACCTTGGCAATAAAATATACCCCTGTAACCCTTCCTCACAGGACATGCAAAGTCTCCACTACTTGGTATGGCGCTATACAAATCGGTTAGCCGCGACAAACTACATTCTGTGCGTATTCCCGCTAATAATTTTATTGATAATTAAAGAAAATAAAAGAAAGATTTATCTGATAAGACAACAGGGCTTGTACAAATTGCTTTTTTAAATAATTAAATTAAGTCCTAGTTTCAGTCACCTAAAATGGAATAATAATGTAATGTTTTCTCCACTAAGGGACTGCCTGGCCGAGGCGGTAAAGGCGTGCTCGGTCCGCCCGGTAGGACGTGGGTTCGAATCCCCGTCAGGAAGTCGTAAAATTTAAGGAACGAGATTTTCACTTCCGGAGGTGCATATGGCCCTGAGGTTCACTCAGCCTACTCCAAAAATGAGTACCAGGCGGCCGGGCGTGGAGCTAACCACTCTACCCCATCACGCGCCGCGGTTAACAATGGTGGAAGCCTTTACCTTCCACTCCTCCAAAGGCCTTCATTGCCTGTACGGAGGTGTCTTTGTCTTTTTCCTCCACAAAGTGGGGCGGGGCCGATCGCACCCCCTCGCCCCCTAATCGCCGCTGCTGTATTTATAAAGATCGGAATGCGACAAGAAAAGCCTGGCGTGAAGTTTACTTAGAAATAAAACCAGATTTTGATCTAATTTAAGAAAAGAAAAAAATGTGTTTGGTAACTTAGGTGTATTTTCAGTATATATAGTGTATATTATTACATAATACAGATTCACAAATATATACTTATGATACAATTTCACAGTTTAATATTCAGCCACAAACTACTAATATTAAGAAATCATCCTATTATTAAAATGACTCTCTTGTATGACTAGCATCAAGACATGCACTGAGCTTCCCACGGCAAAAAAACCGTACGGCAAAAAAACCGTTGCAGTGTGAAAGCAACATCCACGGCAAAAGAGCCATACGGTTTTTTTGCCGTACGGTCGAAACCGTGTAGTGTGAAAGGAGCCTTACAGCACGGCCACAGAACCTACCAACTGACAGTAATGTGAGTCGTCTTCTCTGTTAGGCGAGTCTGTCTCGAACTGAGGCGAGTAACTACTTGGAGCCTAGCGATATTTATTCTCTTTACCTTATTGACGTCGATCGTGTACGAATCTGTAATTCTATTTCTTTGGAGTTCTGGTTACATATAGAACTGAAAGTTGACGCTTTGTGGTATTCATTCTCCTAGCTGCATTCTCTCGAGGAGGATATTGCCACCCAAATTGTGCTCGTAGATATAATTCTTATTGTTTTATTAGGTAATTCAATGGCCGGCCGCGGGTTCGATTCCCGGCCAAATCAGGGATTTTTCTCTCGACCTGAGGGCTGGTTCGAGGTCCACTCAGCCTACGTGATTAGAATTGAGGAGCTATCTGACGGTGAGATGGCGGCCCCGGTCTCGAAAGCTCAGAATAACGGCCGAGAGAATGAGTCGTGCTGACCACACGACCCCTCGTAATCTGCAGGTCTTTGGGCTGAGCAGCGGTTGCTGGGCAGACCAAGGCCCTTTCAAGGGCGTTAAGTGCCGTGGGATTTGGTTTTTTTTTAATAACTCAATAGCGTGTGGCTTCCGAAGAGGATTCTGATAACTGAGACGGCACACACACCTAGGCCCAAGCATCGCAATTAACCAATGGAGGTTAAAATATCCGAGCCGGCTGGGAATCTAACAAGGGACCCCCTGCACCAAACACCAACACCCTGACCATTTAGCCATGAAGCCGGACTATAATTAGGTATGTAATACGTCCAGAACTGAAATATGACAGTTTTTAGTGTTCATTTTCTTGAAGAGGTATGGAGGCATTTATTCTGGAAGCACTTCCTCTTATCCTAGACATGCTTGCAGTTAGTACATAAACGTAAAAAAATCAATAATTCAAAATAATGAAGAAAATGTTCTTCCCATGTTGAGTTCACCTGTTCTCTTCATATATTTATGATGCTCTTGTAGAATACTCGTAACAATATTAGAACGTTCCACCTGCCGTACATCGCTGCATATTGTGGGATTATTATCGAGTTAGTCCCATTAACTACCACCATAATGCATTGTTTCATATATTCATAATGAGCTCATTTGCTACCGAAAACTATCGAATAATATGGCCATAAAATACAGTATGTACAATTAACAATGGCATACCACCATGCACACCGCCGTTATGCATCAGAGTCCTGCAGAGCGTTTATGCGGGTGTTATGAACAAATAACTCTAACTCATTATTAAATGCCTTCATCTCCTCGATATTCTCTTGAAAGGCCGTGACCAAAATAATTATGGAACTCAGCCGTTGTACGAGAAGAATTCCATGGCTGTGGTTAACTCTGTTCGTAAAGCACAACGAAACAAAACTTAAAATAAAACATGCTGTATGGTTTGTAGTCAGATAAGGTCGGGTACCATACTTCTAATTAGGTCTATTAATCACATTCAGATACTGTCACTAGAAAAGTGAGTATGTTTATCTTGCTGTTCAAACTTACATGCGTAATCGGGAGATAGTGTGTTCGAGTCCCACCGTCGGCAGCCTTGAAGATGGTTTTCCGTGGTTTCCCATTTTCACACCAGGCAAATGCCGGGGCTGTACCATAATTAAGGCCACGGCCGCTTCCTTCCAACTCCTAGGCCTTTCCTCTCCCATCGTCGCCGTAAGACCTATCTGTGTCAGTGCGACGTAAAGCAAATAGAAAAAAAACTTACACGCATCTTTTTAAGGAGTCCTTGAGTGAACAAGAAAAGCAAAATACTTAGGACAAACAGACAATACCATAAAAAGTCAGACTAAGGATAGTGCCTAATTCAATAATATTACTGATATTGGCTGTACGTTCTACTAACTACTTTCAAGGTTTTCAGAGACGGCTAGGTGTACGAGGTCTTCTACGTGCCAGCAAATCTACCGACAGGAGGCTGACGTATTTAAGCACCTTCAAAAACCACCGGACTGAGCCAAAATCGAACCTGCCAAATTGGGGTCAGAAGGCCAGCGCCTCAAAACAGTCTGAGCCACTCAGCCCGATAGTGCCTTATTCATCCAAAACCTTTCTCACTCCTTAGTGCAGTCGTGGGTTTCAACTGTGTACTGCATGTGGAATTGACCCTGTTTTACGGACGGATGCCCTTCCCGACGCCAACCCCATAAGGAGAGATGCATTCATGTTTGCGTGTTGGTTTGGCAGTGTGGTGTTTTGTATGTATGTGGAGAGGCATGTGTTGGGAGAAACACAAACACTCACAAACACAATTAACCCCACCCTCGATCGGGCCGGGAATTGAATCAGAGACTCTCCCAACCGAAGACCGTGACACGAACCATTCAGCCAAGGGGCCGGTCACTAGGCTACGGATAGCGTATCAGCACCAAATGAAACATCAAAAGGAGGGATACCGGGTGTATGTGATGCAGAAATCACTATAAGACATAGAAATGGGGGACTACTAGGAAATGAATTCAACAGGGGAATGGTAGTGTGTAAGAAAGTAATACAACGGTTAAAAGAAATTGAAAGGCAAACAATAAGGATATGATATGACGAGCGAAAATGTGACAATAAGGGCCAAAATTTCAACTAAAGGGAAATGTGAGATTATTTGGTGGTTGATGGTAGTACAGAAGAACAAAGGCATAATACAAAAGAAATGAAAATAAATGCATGTATGCTACAAAGAATTGGAAATAAAAGATCTACTAAAATACTGTTCAGATACATGGAAAACAGGGGAAAATATATAAAAGGGAAAATATGGGAAACACTGAAAATGAACTTGTTACTTATTAAATAGAGAACGACCGGGCGAGTTGACCGTGCAGTTAGGGGCGGGCAGCTGTGAGCTTGCATCCGGGAGATAGTGAGCTCGACCTCCACTGTCGGCAGCCCTGAAGATGGTTTCCCATAGTTTACCATTTTCACACCAGGCAAATGATGGAGCTGTACCTTAATTAAGGCCACGTCCCCTTCCTTCCCATTCCTAGGCTTTTCCTATCCCATCGTCGGTGCGACGTACAACAAATTGTAAAAAACAGAACGGAAGAAACCAGAGAGAACAGCAAAACTATGCAATATTATCAGAGGAATGTAGGAAGAGAAATTGAAGGAAGGTAAAAACAGAGAAACTGCATATACCTAGTACTAAGTATATGCATGAGAAAGTATCCTAGGCTCCTTAACTACCTCCATGTATTAGCAATGATTGTAATAAATGTACTCTCCGTCCAGTAGATGGTCATCCGTGATTGGGAAATAATAGGGTCCTCATCATTCATTCGTCATTTTAGAACTGAGGATAAGATGATGAAAATGATGATGATTATGATTGTTGTTTTAAACTCAGAATTTATCAACGTCAACATTGCGATTCATTACATGGTTTCATATTGCGATACTGAAGACATAGCATCGTCATAATATCGTGCGTTTGTTTTTGATAGTGGATGCGAAAAGACCGCATTCGCCAGAGTGTGGCTTTCGATTCCCTATGGATTATTTTGACGCTAGGTTATGTTGTCTTAAGAGTCTTCTTTGACTCGTAAAGAGATGTTGAACTGAACTTGGTTTTGCGCATATGGAAGTTTGAGATTTCTTTGACAGTATTACTGTGCATGTTTGTACGCTTATATGTTACACTTATTTTCACTGTGTGTTTTATGTATTACAGAATGTTTTCTAATATATTAATTTTATAAACTTACGAACATTTCTATGAAGCAGAGATTCAATTTAAAATTTTGACATTTCAAACTGTAATTTTTCATCAATTAGAATTTATAAGAAAGTTCACAAATATTACTAAGAATTAATCTGTTGATATTTCATGGTTAGAGTGATATGTCTACCCTGTCAGAGTATCATGCCATTTGAGATAATACCATTGCCAATTCTAGGTTTATGGGGCTAAACATAGCGGTCGGTGGTCACTTTACGACACCAAATAGAAATGAATTTAAAAATATTAGCTCACATTTCGTCTATGAGGCCAATAAGCCACCATTACAGCAGATAAACTCAATACATGACATAATAATGTTAATGAGCTTCTACTTAAATAACAGTGCCAACACAATAAAATAACTAGATGCTTAATCAAACAAGGAAGAAATAAAATATGATATGAAGAAGTTCAAATACGCAACTGTACACAGTTAATTAAGTACAAAATAATAAAAGCGTATGATCTCGGCCACCGTGTGTAGCCATTTTGATTTGGCATCATTCAGGTTTCCTTTTTGTCAATTTCAACTCCCCACCTTACTCCTCCACATGTTAGGTTAAGTATTGTTGAATTATAATTACATTTATCAGGTAAGCATAGTGTCAGCAGAGATATTTTACGTCCCGACGTCGTACAATAGAGTGCCGAATGGACTTAATTCTACCCCTAAATAACCCTATCTCTGTGTTTGAACTCGCAATCTTCGAAGACAAATTTTTCCACTGATCCACAGAAGGAACTAATAGAATAAATATGCGCTTTAAGTATAACCGTGTCTTAGTCTTCCTAGAGATTTGTAAAAATGTTAAAAAACATTTCTTGTCTAAAGAGTTGATAAGACTCCTAACTGCGAACACTGTTATACCCAAAACGTTTTGTACTTTTGTAATACTTGTTTGTATACAGATTGTGATTCTTCAAAATTTCCTTTACGCTGCAATGTAACTGATACGAAGTGATACACTGCTAAACTGAATCATCAACACACCTTTTATACAGTTTACTAACAAATCTACAAAACAAAAGGGATTTAATGTTGCCATTGATGCTTTCACGGCCCGTACTTATAGACATGATACTGTACAGGCTTTTAGGCTTATGCCGTGTCAAGAAAATAAGGTGAAATTATTTACGTTTCACAGAGAACTGTGCTCTGCGTCATCAGAATAAAATCTCGACTGTCCACGAAAAAGGCTTCTAATTTGTGAAGTAACGCCGAATTACCTCACTTGAGTGAGATTTTTAATATGTGATGGAAAGAGAGCAGCCAGCAGAACGTGATGAAGTCAGTTCAAGTGGACAGTAACTTGTGGATGAGCGCTTTAGATGGCTATCGACATCACTCGCCGATATTACACTTGGCGTACAAAAAGTTGTACTGGTTCTGCGGAACGAGGACATCTCAATCCGGAGAGCTCACTAACACAACTTGATCGGGTCCTCCACCTTCAGTGGTGCTTTATTTTCCAGCATGTGTGCGTGGAGTTTTTAAAATATGAACTCATTCTAGCGTACTCTGGGAGTGAATATGTGTGGAGGTGAGGTTCATCTGAAAAAGTAAGATCTAATAGTTTGACTTATGACTGTACTGCACAGAATATCATAGATGTTAAAGTTTCGTGGTTTTGCACAATGAGATGATACAGACTGCGTAAAATCTGGCATTTCACTAAGATTTTGCTTCGTTTTCTCAGAAGAAAGTCATGACTGTTGTAATAGTACCAAAAAGGAATGAATTGAATATTTCAACATCGTTCTGTTGGTTATTAACACTTGAAAGGCCCTGTGCCCTATTTTGAAGATTTTGCCTTAATCCCGTTTTAAAACTAATATCACGATCTCAATTTGTAAATCTGTTACTGTGTTATTTATGTTCTGGTGCTATTTTTGCTAGAAATGCGTTGTTCCTATCTTCTTTCTTTATCCGTATCAGTAGCATCATACATAATATTAGAGTGACGAAGAAAACATAAATTAACAAGTTTTCAACGAATCAGTCCAAAATGTGTTTATTTTTATAGATTTGGTGCTGGCTGCTGCCAGAGCAAGAGATGGGCACTGTAATCCATCAGGTGCCGTGTCGTCTGATGTTCACCACAGTCACACAAGGTTCGTCCTTCTCGCAGAAAATCTAATTTCTTCAGGCTTCCATCGGGACTCCCAATACCAACTCTGAGCCTGTTTAACGACTTATATGTAGTTCACGATTCCTTATGGCCAGGGGATAGTTTTTCTTTACACTTCACACGTTCCATATTTCAACCTTGGTTTTCTTTGGGTCTGAAACAAATCTATTCATCAGTAATAAGCGTAATATCCGCGCTCATTATATCAACAGGTTGGCACATTTACAGGCTAATTTAACTTTTAACGACTTGCATACTAATTACCTGCGTCCGTCGATATATAGAATCAAAAATAGAGATTAATTATAATTAAATACCAACGCTGTTTGAGGAGACCCATTACTGGCACAAACGCTGACTGAGTAACATTGCGTACAATATACGTTTGTTCAAATGCAGGTGAGTGTTGCCGGTCTCACTGTTGATTGACAGCAAGCGACTGACTGTGAATTCGGATTTTAGCATGCTAGTGTGTAAGCTGTTATCATCGTTACGTGTGAATGTGGTTTATCCCATTGTCCTATAACCACCCAGTCATCTTCTCATTACAATGGGATTCAATGCAAAACTGTTGAAGACACCGACTAGTAGCGAGTTGTACAATGGTACGCAGCAAGCCTTAAATACACATTCATATGCAAAGTACAAGTTGTTGGTTGCATATTTAAAACATCTCACCTGTGCTATTAAGAGCACGTGATAATCATTCGAAGTGTGAGATTCCTGCAATTTAGTTCAGATTTTGCAGAATCTATGTTGTTTAAAACGTAAACACGTAAGAAAGCCCACTTCATGGTATTTGACACAGTACAGGTTCAACCGAGTCAGAAGAAAAAACTAAATTAGCAAGAAAAGTTTGCAATCACCTTTGTAAACAGAATATTATCACATTAGACATACACAGACTGTTCCAGAAAGGCTTCTAGCTACAAATGCGGACAGTCACTAATGCTTATGGTCTTAATTAGTATCTAAGGGATACGAAGAATCTGAGCTGCCACAGACTTTTTCTCTTTTAATAAAGCGTTTTTACGTTAAACTATTCTAAATCATCACATTCAGACGAGAGAAAGAATATCTTGAAGTCAAAAATGTATTTAGAGGGTTTTCCTCGAATTTTAGGTTCCCCAAAACTTCCTATGATTTCTTCAAAACTTGTTTTACTCACACATACTTCGCGTTGCAAGCTTCAACATCCTCTAGAACTGGTGATGTCTACATAGTCATATACTAATTCGTAATAAACAACATTCAGTTCAAGGACACTTCAGAAATTTAGTTGAACTCCTGTCTACAATGAGGTGGACACGAACTGGATAGCGTAATTTCCCTTGTCATATTGGGGTGAGTAAGAATGGAGGTCTGTAAGAAGAAATTTGTACGGGACGGAAAACATATCGTACTGCTAAAGGTAGTTGTAATACTGTATTTATATGCAATTGAGTAATTGTATTAGGAACAGGACATTGTATCTCATAGGGAGGGGAATGGTCAGCACATGGTCTTCGGTTCGATTACTGACCAGGGCCTGAGGTTTTAGCCGTATCTTCTAGCTCAATGATTGTGTGTTTGTTCTAATGCATATCTCTTCATTCACACACAACAAACCACGTTGCCAACCAGAAACCCGTGACAACTGAATAAATTGCCCCAACTGCATAGAGATGACTTGAGCAAGGGTATCCAGTCTTTAAACAGGACTGATTCCTCATGTGGGACACAATATGCACTTGTGATTTCCGCCAGCATATAAAAAATGTGCCAAAAGAATAATAAGTCCGGGAAGGTGGTATGAAATAAACAACACTGATCATCAAAAAATGACTTTTGACGGATATCTTTGTATCAAACAGGCATTCTAAGATAAAAGAACATGTTGACTCAAACTATTCAAAGCATTTGTCTCTATCACCCACAGTTCTTGAGATATACGTGATCAACCATTTGCACATGTTTCACATTTATCACGCAAAATAATTCACAGAAGTTTCACTACAGAATTACCGGGTGAGTTGGCCGTGCGGTTAGAGGCACGCAGCTGTGACTTTGCATCCGGGGGATAGTGGGTTCGAACCCCACTGTCGGCTGCCCTGAAGATGGTTTCCTATTTCCACACCGGGCAAATGCTGGGGCTGTACCTTAATTAAGGCCATGGCCTTCCCACTCCTAGCTGTTTCCTACCCCATCGTCGACATAAGACATAGCTGTGTCGGTGCGACGTAAAACAAATTGTAATAAAAATCATTACAGAATTCATTGCTTCATGGAGTACTATGAACATGGCTTTTGCTAAGATTAGTGCAATGACATGGCACATATTGGATTTCATCGTTACATAGCTGCACACGTAGCAAAACAGACTTGGTGAACTTATGCATTCTGCAATGTCCACTGTCACTGACGGCTCTATATGAAACATAACGAAAAAAGGAACAAAATTCTCGATTAACGCTGCTCCATGAAAAATAAAGCTTTGTAAATATATTCAAAACCTGTTGTGATAGATCAAAACGGTTTTCAGATTTGAAATCAGCATGAAAAACTGCGCTAGAAACAGTAATCATCATGTCATATAACTACCCCTCGTAAATCAGTGATTTTTTTTTTTTTTGCTAGTTGATATACGTCGCACAGACACACATAGGTCTTATGGCGACGATGGGATAGGAAAGGACTAGGAGTGGGAAGGAAGCGGCCGTGGCCTTAAGGTACAGCCCCAGCATTTGCCTGGTGTGAAAATGGGAAACCACGGATAACCATTGTCAGGGCTGCCGACAGTGATCAGTGAAATTAATTGATATCGTTGTCACTTTACTTTCAGGTGTAACTAGATTTATTATTAGCTACGCAATAGCTTTGACGAATGACATTGATAATGCTCTTTAACTTCAGCCTTCTTGGACACGTGGCTGGGACTGAATCCAACATGCAGTTCTCTCGAAGGGACCTTCCATACGAATTGGAAAAGTTGAATGTAAAATAAATAAGAGAAACATCTAATAATACTGTATCTTACAGATTCTTCCTGAAAGTTACTGAAGTGTCGTGTTCTCATCAGGTACTGTTAGGAATTATCTCTCTTTTAAATCCTTTCCCACAGTGTCTAAAAATGAATGAGTTTCAAGAATGGGGGATAACGAGGTCGCGAATAAGCCTGTTTGTTTAAGGCTGGGTTATACCAACTATTTTAATTGCTTCCCAGTCATGCTGACTAACAAGACCACTAACGGACAGGCGCTACTCAATTATACTAATCACGTTACCGTTAATAACAAGGATTCCTTATTCAGTTCCCACTCTTTTTGTAAAAAAAAAATCTAGAAAATGAATTGAAGGGTAATGTATTTGGATACATCGTATTTCTTCCCTTGTTAGTAGTACTTACTGTAATAAAGACGAAACTTGAAACAGAACACTGTATATGCAAGAGAGAAAAAAAACCTTTCAGGCAAGCAACTTTATGCTGAAAACATCCAAGGAATATGAGCTACGAATTTTAGATAAATAAAGTGTGAGGATATATTATTTACTACTAAAAATTATAATCCTTTTTTAATCATCATTATCCGGTCGATTAGGTTTTCAGTTTAACTTTTTTTATCACTACGAGCGCTAATGTGATTCAATGCAGAGTGTCACTTAACTAAATTCTGTGTGGATTTTTTTCAGAAAATCATAACACGCCTGAGGGTATTGAACCATGGAACACGTTACAGAAAGAATTATGTAAATAAGTTAATTTGGCTAGGATTTGAATGCAAAAGAAAACAAGTATAGAAACAAGCGATTTCAGACTGGTTTTCGAAACTGAATTTAGGCCGAGAGTGATTTTCGACTTTTTTTTTTAGTTTGATAGAGCTATCCATTACTTACAATTTGAAACCTTTCCGGCCCCTTTATCCCTTCAACTTTCGGTAAATTTGAGTAAATTGCTAAATTTTACGTTTTTCGTAACAATGGGGACCCGCGCCCCCGCATTTTCTGCTAAGAAATGTTTTCAAAATGTAAATGAAAAACAGATTCAAGCACAATAATTTCTTTGTAGCAACCCATATTTTCGAACTTGTCAGATATTCAATGAAAATGAAATGAAATGGCGTATGGCTTTTAGTGGCGGGAGTGTCCAAGGACATGTTCGGCTCGCCAGATGCAGGTCTTTTGATTTGACACCCGTAGGTGACCTGCACGTCGTGATGAGGATGAAATGATGAAGACGACACATACACCCAGCCCCCGTGCTAGCGAAATTAACCAATTAAGGTTAAAATTCCCGACCCTGCCGGGAATCTAACCCGGGACCGCTGTGACCAAAGGCCAGCACACTAACCATTTGGCCATGGAGCCGGACAGATATAAGACGAAGAAGAAGAAGAATGAATGAATTAAGTTCAAGCATCACAGGATATTAAAGTAACCAAGTAACAACACTATATGTTGTAACTGGATCAATAAGACTCTTGCATAAGAAACCTGAGACAGTCCTTGAAGAAACTTCAGCTGTCTATCTATCTGATAAAAAAACATCCATAAATCTGTAGCTCTCAGCACCTGCAGAATTTTTTGCAAGCCCTCAGCGAAAGTTAAACAAAAATTTTGAAAGTAGCTTGTTGTTTAATTCAGAAATCATTGTGCATGATAAAGATCCGTATCCGTGCAATTATGCTGATCTACCAGAATTTAAGCCGGTGAGCCATGGAAATAATAATAATAATAATAATAATAATAATAATAATAATAATAATAATAATAATAATAATAATAATAATATGTGTATTTCTCTTCATCTGCGACACATTAAGTACAGTACTACACAGCAATTTTAGTCTTGAAGACGCATTGATCAGTCGTGCATTTGTGGATGATGGTGGTGTCTGTGAACATTGTTTTAAAAGAAGGTAACAATCCCATATAACACTAAATATGTGAGAAAAAGAGTACGTCCTATACTTTGAAGTATGAAGGTATCAGTAAAAGGAGAAGGACAACAAAGGTGTGAAAATTGGCCTCACAAAACTAATACCACCGAGATCTGTAAAGAACAATGTTAAGGTAATTCGTATAGGAAATGTCAGAGTAAGGAGCCTAGCGTAACTAGCACTAATTCCAGACTCTGCCAGAGGTTTTGTGTTCGTCAATTCACGCTCTCGACTTAGAGGTCCCCTTCAAACCTCCTCGTACGATAGTCAGGGTACACCGTGGTTTTATTGTATGCCCCACCCAAAAGGAAAATTAAAGTTATTCATATTGTAAGTGTTCGTAATCTGTAGTTTCGATCTATCAGATACTTTATTGCATCTGTTTGCTATTCCGCTTCTGCAGCCGTTCTCTTTCATAACCTTTGGCTTACTCATGCATCGTATGACTCCCCGTGAAGCGCTCGTTTGTCAGTTGTTCAAGCATGACGATAATAATAATAATAATAATAATAATAATAATAATAATAATAATAATAATAATAATAATAATAATAAAATCATTTACCGAGCGAGTTGGCCGTGTGGTTAGGGTCGCAAAGCTTTGAGCCTGAATTCGGCAGATGGTGGGTTATAATCCCACTTTCGGCAACCCTGAAGATGGTTTTCCGTGTTTTCCTATTTTCGTACCAGGAAAATGCTGGAGTTGCACCTTAATTAAGGCCACGGGTGGTACCTTCCCAAACCTAGCCTTTTCCCATCCTTGCGTTGCTGAAAACTATCGATGTGTTAATGCGACGTTAAACAACTAAAAATTAATAATATGATTCGACGACGTAGATATTAAACCTCTTGTAATAATAATAATAATAATAATAATAATAATAATAATAATAATAATAATAATAATAATAATAATAATAATAATAAATAATAATACATTATTATTGTCATTCGTCATGTGGGTCACTGTAGTCACGTCCTAGTTCGTGAACCAGGGGAAACGGGTGAGTGGCCTATTAAATGTTCTGAAAGTCGGGAGACCAATTGCTATGGAATGGGAGTGGGCATCTCCGATATATTCTGAGTCGTGGCCCTCATTGTGTTCAGTCAGCTAGGACTATACAAACCACCGGTGATCCCTAACCCGTTAGAGGAGAGATTCTCACTTGGACTGTGTGTAAGTAGGGGTAGCATCCTGCTTCATAGCTTTTCACCAAGCATGCTAAGTGGGACCTGTGGGTGTAACTGAGTTCCACTTCTATTTGACACGCAAGGGACTCCTTGGAAACAACTTGGCGAACGAAATGTATTTTGATGGGGAGCCACCAAAATGGGGTTGATAGAAGAAAGAACAGAACTGGCTGAGTCAGCATCTGGATGTGTTAGGAATTAATGATATTCACGTAATCGAAGATAACGAGAAAGAGATAGGACATTATGAAGCGTGTTCTTAACAGATGTCAAAAAGAATGTGGCATACAATAACAGAGAAAGTGAAATATATATGCAGACGACCAAGGATAAAAATATCTCCAGGACGAGGCATCTACACAGACATGGATATGATTAGTGGAAAGTTCGAAGTTGGGAAGAGGGAATGTCTAGGAAAAACTGTGTGTAAAGAAGGGGAAAAGCGAACATCTTGGTGGATGTTGAAGTAAGGGCAGCTTGTTAACGTAAAAGGAAGGAAGGCCTATCAGAAATGGCTCTTAACAAGGACGGATGCAGGAGAATGTACATAGAAGAAAGAAACAAAACAAAATACATAATTGTTGAATTCGGCAAGAAGTCATGGGAAGATTTCGGTAATTACTTGGAAAGGCTGGTCAAACGGCAGGGAACTCTTTCTGGACAGTAATAATGCATCTTAGAAATGGAGAGGAAAAGAAAATGAATTGTGCTTTGGGTATGGTCCCAGGGAATCACTGGACAGGTGGAAGGAATATTTTGAAAATATTCTCACTGTAAATCTTTCTGTTGACATCGGGAACAATCGAGCCAATAGGGAGGAGGACAATGATGCTAGTGACATTAGACTTGAGGATGTGGAGAGGATGTTAAATAAACTCGATTGCCATAAAGAAATAATATTATTTGCTTTACGTCCCACTAACTACTTGTACGGTTTTCGGAGATGCCGAGGTGCCAGAATTTAGTCCCGCAGGAGTTATTTTACGTGCCAGTAAATATACCGACACGAGGCTGACGTATTTGTGCACCTTCAAATTCCATCGGACTGAGCCAGGATCGAACCTGGCAAATTGGGGTCATAAGGCCAGCGCCTCAACCGTGTGAGCCACTCATCCCAGCTAAGTTAGAAGTAACAGAAATGAAAGTAGAGAGAATAATCGCTGATACCAACAAGTGGGGAAAATGGCAGGAGGGTACTCGGAATAAGAAGATAAAGGGTAAGTTAGGAATGAACTCGATTGATGAAGCTGCATAAATCGGCTTCGGTGGTGGGGTTATGTGAGGCGAATGGAGGAGGATAGGTTACCTAGGAGAATAATGGACTCCGCCATGGAGGGAAAGAGAAGTAGAGGGAGAGCAAGACGCCGATGCTTAGACTCGAATTCTAGTTATTTAAAGAGGTATGGAAGTAAACGAGGCCACGGTGCTTGTTACAAACAGAGGATTGTGGAGGCATTTAGTAAATTTACAGAGGCTTGCTGACTGAACGCTGACGGGCATAACATTCTGTAATAAAGATGTAACAGGTCACTTGGCCCAATACCTGGTTGAAAACACAAGAGAAAAATTAAGACGTTATAGGAACAGCGGAGCCCGTACGACGGATAAAATATCTATGAGAGGGTGATATCAGTTTTCTAACGTATGTTAATCTACCAGTGTAGAGGGCGTTAAATTATTGGACTCCTTTACTTCATATAATTATCTTTGTATTTCAGAGGTTAATTGTCCGACACAAGATTCCAAGTTTGCGATTTTGACCCCACCTAAATTAGTCGATATGCTTGGAGGTAGAGCATGCGAAGCCATGGAGGTACAAAACTTCCTGAACAACGTATTAACAACACGACGTAAATGTGTTAGTTCATCATTATTTAAGTGACTTATCAGTGGAACTTGTTAAGCCTATCAATTCCCTGTCGATAACAGCCCATATGTCTGCAACGACGCGCTAGAAATTTCACAGAGTAACGTTAGAGGCACTGTAGTTTGAAAACATTCTAGTTCATAAAGATCCCAGAATTCCAAATGCTCGTCTCTGCCCACAACTAAATCGAACTTATATTAAAATACGGATAACCGAGCTCGATAGCTGCAGTCGCTTAAGTGCGGCCAGTATCCAGTATTCGGGAGATAATGGGTTCAAATCCCACTGTCGGCAGCCCTGAAGATGGCTTTCCGTGGTTTCCCATTTTCACAGCAGGCAAATGCTGGGGCTGTGCCTTACTTAAGGCCAAGGCCGCTTCCTTCCCACTACTAGTCCTTTCCTGTACCATCGTCGCCATAAGACGTATCTGCATCGGTGCGACGTAAAGCAAATTGTAAAAATATACGGATACTATTGCAATAATTGATTTTACTATGGGCTGGCTCAAAAACGCATTATTATTATTATTATTATTATTATTATTATTATTATTATTATTATTAAATTGCATGGTTATAAACCTGCAAAAGGGGACATTGAGTGAGGTTAATTTTTGCTAAATGTGGTATTATTTTTCCAAGGAATGTATGTTATTTTCCACTTTGTCGGAAATTCCCTGTTAAGCTGAAATTATTTTGAAAACTAATTAAAACAAAGATACCAGAAGAACTGGAAGAATCACGTTATCACATTGGAAAGGGAAATAATCTCAAAGCAGATCTCATAATAACCCGCTCAGGGAAAGACGCTCTGTTGGAGATGGGATGAGACCATAACAGGTCACATGGCCTAATACATGCTTGATATCAGAAGAGAAAGATGAGGACGTTATAGGAACTGCAGAGCCCGTACGACGGAAAAATATCCAGGAGAGAGTGATAACAGTTTTCTAATGTTCAAATTAACTACTGTTTGCTATTGTTGCCAAGTTGTTGTCCTTCATATTCGTCTGGTGACCAGTTACAACTCTATTGTATGAAGAGAGAAATCACTGAGAATGTATATTCTCATATTCGATATAAGAGTAGTGTTCACATGTCTCTAATACATTTACGCACTATTTCGCAGTTACAAATACTTCCGTCATTGCTACACTAAAACTGTCGTAACAAACAAAATGAAAGTGGGTAACCAAAAATAATGGTGATTAAAATACAGGCTACCTGCTTCCTGAAGCACCAAAAGATAAAAATGTGCACAGCACAACAGATACCATCGTTCAAACAGTTTGAATCAGCAACAAGGGAGCCAGTATAGACATATGCATAGATCGATTCTAGTGCCACCTAAGGGAGTCGGTCATTACTTTTTCAATGACTCGCTGTAGTTCGAAATCGCATCGTTCAATAGGCTCACGAAATAAATCAAAATATGGAATAAAGCGCACAGTGAATATAGCACACAAGCAGAAATTTGTGAGAAAATTGCACACACGGAGCTGTGACCGTTAGGAGTTGAGTTTACCGAGTTGCCATTACTGAGAACATTGCACCGGAGAATTTCAATGCTCATCGTCCCTACCCTCCACCCCTTCCGCCTAGTCATTTGACTTGTGAAAGTCATTCGGTGTAGTAAGCACAGTGTGTCGATTTCGAAGTGCTGACAACAAATGTGGCTCCTTGCAGTACATTATAACGGCGACCGACTCCTTGGCCAAATGGACAGCTTAGCTACCTTCGGTTCAGAGGAGGCTGGGTTCGATTCCGGGCTGAGTCGTTGATTTTAACCTTAAATATTTCGGGGAATGGGTGTTTGCGCTGCAATACGCGATAGGTGGACGAAATAAAAAGTGGACTAATTTTCAGTGAACGAAACGTCTGCTAATCCGAGGTTCGCTCTAACAAGTAGAGACGGATCATTGTTCGCTTAATAGTCAGCCTTTCTGATGCCATCTTGAAGTGAGAGCCTGTTTTGCATGACAGCATTGAGCTAGAGAAAACAGAGATAACCTCTTGGCCAACCTCTACAATTATGTACAATAAATTTACACATAAAGCCTTGGTCTGTTCTCAACATTTAGGTTAGCGTAATTAGACAACGAAACAGTAGCTAAACAACTTATTTTGAAATAAACAAAAGAACGAAGACTTTGCCAGTGGTTGCGCCTTTTAAATGTCGTACCATTGGATTGATTGATTGATTGATTGATTGATTGATTGATTGATTGATTGATTGATTGATTGATTCATCATATCGTTGTTGCAACTAGAAGATACGACTCATTGACTGAATGGTCAGCGTTAAGGCCTTCAGTTCAGAAAGTCCTGGGTTCGATTTCCGGCCGGGTCGGGGATTTTAATCGCCTCTGATTAATTCTTCTAGCCCGAGGACTGGGATTTTGTGTTTGTCCCAACACTTTCCTCTTCATATTCAGACATCACACTACACTACCAACCACCACAGAAACATGCAATAGTGATTACATCCCTCCACATAGGGTTGGCGTTGGAAGGGCATCCGGCCGTAAAACAGGGCCAAATTTCCATGTGCGACACAGTTCGCACCCGCGACCCCACAGGTGTGGGAAAAGCGGTAGAAAAAGAATAAAAGAAGTTGTTGCAACTAGAAAAGCAGCTCTGTGATAATATCTCAGCTTAGAACTCAGACCAGAAAGGTTCTTTCATCTTAGGTTCAGTATTGTACGAACTCTACAACTAATTTTCGTTGTGACATATGTACTGCGGGTCAGTATTTCTCCCCTCGCCTTTGATACATGATGCTATTTTGAGGCGAAATGACTGTATACTGTAATCTTCCACATTTTAGAATTTACTGTGTTTGCTTCTGTAAACGAAATACACATAATCACAATCCTCTATTCACCATTACCACACTAGTTTTCCCCAATTTTCTCAGCTTGATAACATTTAGTCGCTTTATCTACTCCCTGCTAGGATTACTGGTGTGAAATATGAAGCGCATATGGATTTGGCCCGGTTTTACAGCCTTACGCCCTTCCTGACGCCAACGCAAGGGGGTTTGTATTCATAATTGAGTGTTTATGTGATGGTTGGTAGTGTAGTGTGTTGTTTGTATGTGAATTGGTGTGTACTGAAAGAAACTCACAAGCCTCGCGCATTAACCAGATGCGGCAAAAATCTATGGCCCTATCAAGAATCGAACCTGCTACTCCCTGAACAGAGGGCTCTGAAGCTGACCATTCTGCCAAAACACTTTGTGCAGAGGTTCATCAGGTTATCTCTGTTTTCCTGAGTGCCATGCAAAGCAGACCCTCGCTTCATGTCGGGATGATTGTTCGTCGAGGTCGGAGTTTCACACCGAAATGGATGCTGCCACGTATTCTCCCGTGATTCGAACTCAGAACATTGAGGCTGGGAGTCCAGTGCCTAGACCACCGTGCTACCTCTCCTACCAATAAAATAATAATACCGAGCTCGATAGCTGCAGTCGCTTAAGTGCGGCCAGTATCCAGTATTCGGGAAATAGTTGGTTCGAACCCCACTGTCGGCAGCCCTGAATATGGTTTTCCGTGGTTTCCCCATTTTCACACCAGGCAAATGCTGGGGCTGTACCTTAAGTAAGGCCACGGCCGCTTCCTTCCCACTCCTAGCCCTTCCCTGTCCCATCGTCGCCATAAGACCTATCTGTGTCGGTGCGACGTAAAGCAACTAGCAAAGTAATAATAATAATAATAATAATAGACAAATAGTGTCATCTCACTAGTACATTTAGAGACAAAATGCACACTTGAGTCTTTATTAGAGTTCTTGGCAAACAATGAGAGGAAGCAAAATATTCGAAAGGACATAAGACAAGGATATGGACTATCAAGATTTTTTAGTTATCGGCAATCATGGCGTATAAGTTAGTGGCAAAATGTACAGTGCCATATGAGTTTTTGCAGATGTTATAGCTAGGGGCTTTACGTCGCACCTACACAGATAGGTCTTATGGCGACGATGGGATGGGAAAGGCCTAGGAGTTGGAAGGAATCGGCCGTGGCCTTAATTAAGGTACAGCCCCAGCATTTGCCTGGTGTGAAAATGGGAAACCACAGAAAACCATCTTCAGGGGTGCCGATAGTGGGATTCGAACCTACTATCTCCCGGATGCAAGCTCACAGCCGCACGCCTCTACGCGCACTGCCAACTCGCCCGGTCAGATGTTATAGCACTGATAACCCAGAATGAGAATGATACGGAAACGGCTCTAAATCGCATGAAGGAACTGCAAAGGGAGACGTCCGGTATGAGAATAAACAAATGAAAGATCAAGATAACGTCATACACAGGGGATGACAAAATTGGAAGGATGTGAGGGATGAAAACATAAAAGAAGAACTAGGTCAAGTAAATGTAGACTATCTATGTCCAACCCTAGTCGCAGTCGGCTATTAAGAGAGTTGAAACTTCGTAGCGAGTTTTGAAGACTGGATACCCTTTCTGACGTCAACCTCATCAGTGGAGTTAATGAGATGAAATGAATGACATGGTACATGACAGAAGGAAGGAAGAGGATGAAACTCTGCAGAGATTTCTAATCATTAAATTGCGTGCCAAAAGCCTGGATTAAATTGCAAACCTATCTGCAATATTCATGTGGAGTTTGGACATATGGCGCTGATGATGGTGATTCGTTCGTCGGAGGAACCCGTTAAACCCTTGTGTTATTCGGCAGGAGTAGGCTTTGAACCTACTTCGGGTTTCACCCTCTCCCTCTGAGAGTAGCACAATAGATCTAACTGGTCGCAGAGTTTAGTCATGTAGTGACGTCTCCCTTATACAAAATAAGGAGTCGCACTATCGACATATTGTAAATTGTTATAGAGTATTCTTTCTTTCTTTCTTTCTTTCTTAATCCGTTTACCCTCCAAGGTTGGTTTTTCCCTCGGACTCCGCGAGGAATTCCACGTCTACAGCCTCAAGGGTAGTGTCCTGGAGCGTGACCGTGGACCCAGGTGGCCTCATCTGCTTTGCTGAACAGGGGTCTTATGGGAGGATGGGAAGATCGGAAGGGATAGAAAGGAAAAGGGAAGGAAGCGACTGTGTCCTTAAGTTAGGTACCATCCCAGCATTTTTCTGGAGAAAAAGTAGGAAACTACTTCGAGGATGGCCGACTTCCCGACGCTGAGTGAACCCCCTTCCAGCCATACCTCTTTCCAAATTTCGTGGCAGAGCTGGGAATAGAACCCGGGCCTCCGAGAGTGGCAACTAATCACACCAATCACTACACCACAAAGACGGACGAAAAAAAGAATTTTACTCATGATTTTTCATATAAACTGTTAATATTCTATAATATTTGGGCGGATCCTCTCATATGTCTCGTGTATTCCTCTTGATACCTCTTTCTTGTTTTCCGAAGTTTATTGGATACTTCTCAGCCTCACATCAAATCTACTTGTCTCTTGTAAGGTATTTTCGTACAAATTTCTCAAGTTAGTACGACATAGTGATGACTGTGTGCCTACTGGCACAAGAAGCTGAGTCTATGCTGCTGTTGATGGCTGCCACAGGCGTGGCTGTGATCCAAGAGTAGTGGAGTGGAAAATACGGGGCACAGCCCTAGAGGCTCTTCCCTACGTTATTTATATCGGGACACCACTCATGACAAATTCCCTGCCAAAAGTTAAGACTCCTAACAATACTCACTGAGACCTTCATTCTTTCATTGCTGAGATAAGAAATCGGAACTGTCCCACTCCACTCAGCTATTGGAAGGAAATTCTGAATGTTCGGTGCAGGTCTAAGTTTCGCTTTCAGTGCTGTTACATGATGTAACATACCTGCTATACTCATCAAACGTGGATGTGCGCTTCTGGAGTGAATTTGGTGAACCAATGCATGTTTCACGCGTGCAACAAGAAGCTGATGTAATACTTTTACTTTTGGTTACTCAATAGTTGGCAGCACTGCACACTTAATGTAACATTATTTTGCTGATGGACACGAAGAAGTTATACTTCAATTTGAAATATTTCCTTTTTTTATTATCAACTCATTTACCAAGAATTTTTTTATTATTTATTTAATTCTTTTTTTGCTATTTGCTTTACGTCGCACCGACACAGATAGGTTTTATGGCGACCGTGGGACAGGGAAGGCCTAGGAATGGGAAGGAAGCGGCCGTGGCCTTAATTAAGGTACAGCCCCAGCATTTGCCTGGTGTGAAAATGGGAAACCACGGAAAACCATCTTCAGGGCTGCCGACAGTGGGGTTCGAACCCACTATCTCCCGATTACTGGATACTGACCGCACTTATGCGACTGCAGCTATCGAGCTCGGTCCAAGAAATTGAAAGCCAGATGAACTATAAGTGACTTATATGAGTCTAAGATTCACAAAGTAGGTTTATTCACGATGAACCATTATTATTCAGTATATATGGAGTTTTACTACGGCAGCACTCCCTCTGTACACCTGTGGTTTTCGGCGTGCCAAATCACACAGTGCCGGCATGTAAAAGATCTTTTAATCTTTATCCAACGAAATTTGTTAAAACTCATCAATACTATCAGTCCCCCAATAGAGTTATAGTTTCGGTACCATTTCGTGCTTAAGATACCTCTGTGTGTGCGTGTAGTGTGGATGGGGGGGGGGGGGGGAGGGGCGCAGAGTTAAATGGGTTTAAACTCCTCCTTGAACATTTGAACTACTCTTGTTTAATTGAAACAAAAACAAAACATTATCAAATAAACGTTATTAAATGCGATCTCTTTGCTAGTTTCTCGCATCACCAGCGAGCAATAATAATAATAATAATAATAATAATAATAATAATAATAATAATAATAATAATAATAATAATACATTGTAGTAGCATTAATAGTGGTTGCAATAAATTATTTCTACAACCCAGTACCATTCTACTGAATCCACTTTTTGTTCATATATTTGTGATTCCTTTTACTGAATTGTAATTTTTGCTCTCTCTGTTTCAGGTAAGTACTACTGAAGCTGATCTCTGACGTAGTATATTGCCGGACTGTTGTTGGGTAAGCCTCTTATTCAACATTTGTTCACGAGTTGTATTACATTACGCTAGACTTTCGATCTCCTCACTGGTACTGTAAATTCTAATACAAAATTAATTGTGAAGTTGAACTGGGAAACGATGTACTGTAAGTGGATTAAAATGCAAAATGCGTTTATTCCGTTGAAAGTGATCTATGTCCCAATAATATGGAAAACTATATAATTCGAACAAATGTCCCTCTGTAGATCAAACCCTTTCAGATAGATGGAGCCCGATACAAGTCCAACAGCTTTTCTGTAGGGAGTGATACAAGTGCCAGCACGCTCTGTGGAAGTGCAGGGATATGGATCCAAAGTATCATGACTTTTATATCAGAACTTTGTAAGTGAGAAATGCTGGGAACCTTCGTTACGAAATGTTATGAATAAAGAATTTTAGACTTACTTTGTAAATATGTCTCATTTGTTTCCTGTCATAGTATGTTACTTTGTGAATGATACTCAAACATAATAATAATATTCTTTATTGCCGATATCACACTTCCTGCTGCTTACACTTGTATCACTTTCTGAAGACATTTCGCATGGCACTTATATCGTTCCCCAAAACTGTAAATTTGTTCTAAATTTGTTCTTTCTTTTAAACTAAATGACCGCTGGAAAGTGCCTAAAATGAAATACAAATATTAGTTTCAAATTTAATATTGTTTTCTTTGCTTTCCCATGATTTTTGTTTCGGGCACTTACAGCATTTCCCACTTCCACTTCACAGTTATCCATGTCACATCCTTGAATAAAGTATCAGCGTTCTGGTCTTCCGTACAAAGGGCCTGGTTTCGATTCTTGGCCTGGCCGAGGATTTTAACTGCGTATTGTTCATTCCATGGCTCGGGAACTGAGTTTTTGTGTTCGTCTTAATACACTGCTCTTTACTTATGTACATACAACCACCAAATGAACACGCAATACTAATATATCCCTCCACGTAGGGCTGGCGAGAGGAAGGTCATCCTGCCGTAAAACTGACCGCAATAAATTGGGACAACACCAGAAAAAAGAAGAAGACTGTAGAAAAATCTCGACGACAGAAATAGCAATATATAAGAATCATCTTCAAAATGTCGGTCACTACTGAAGCTGTTGTTAACAGCAGTTCATTTACCTTCATTATTTTTATCTATTATTTAACGGCTCCCCTGTGTTGGGGTAACGTTGCTGCTACTTACCCGGAGGCCCCGAATTCTATTTCTGGCCAGATCAGGGATTTTTACCTGGATCTGAGGGCTTGATCGAGGTCCATTCAGCCCACGTGAATACAATAACGGCCGAAAAGGTTCGTTATTTGCTTATTATTTTTAATTCCTGGTGATAAGCTTTGTGAAATGTCCTTGTAGACGAATTATTTTATTCCTGATGTACACAATGTAGAGTACATAGTTCACAAGGGAAGTTTCAGTTAAAACAGATCACGTCTTCCCTGAAATTTGTTGACAGAATTAATATCCTGTAAGAACATTCAGTACCTAAAATCATCTGCGAGTTCCAACTGGAAGGTCCCGAAACCGAGACATCCCGTAATCTGCAGGCCTCGGAGTTGAGCAGCGGTCGATTGATATTCATTCCTCGAGGATGAACAGGGTCGTGGACGACCTAAAGGAGAAAGGACTTCAGGAAGAGCATGTTTGATATAAAAATGGAGGCGACATTGTAAAGGTGAAGTAGTAGTAGTAGTAATAGTAGTAGTAGTAGTAGAAGAAGAAGAAAGTCACAATGTTATTTGCTTTACGTCCCACTAACTACTTTTACGGTTTACGGAGGCGCCGAGGTGCCGGAATTTAGTCCCACAGGAGTTCTTTTATGTGCAGTAAATATACTTGAGCACCTTCAAATACCTCCGGACTGAGCAGGATCGAACCTGCCAAATTGGGGACACAAGGCCAGCGCCTTAACCGTCTGAGCCACTCAGTCCGGCGAAGAAGACAGTGTTGTAGGCTATATGGTGCATCAGTTATCAGTTCCATCAATATTGGGTACGGCGCAAACACGCAGTCTCCAAGCCAGGAGAATTAACGAGTAAAATCGTACGACCCAGCCGGAAATCAAAACAAGGTCACCGAGGCCGGAAGACCAAGGCACTGACCAGGCAGCCGTAAAGCCGGACATTTTATCCCTGATGGGATAACACACTCCTACTTCCTTTAATCCAAAAAGAGATTTTGATTTCGAAATATTTGCCGCTATTTTCACTAGTACCTTCTGAATGAAAAAGAAATAAATATGCACTTTATTCTCCCACTCTGTATCTCATATTCATCTGCATCATACTTTAATAGGACCCGGCACATCCACGCCCATAACACCAGTCTGCATTGCGTTACAGACTCAATTAATATGATAATGGAGCACTAGTGAGAGCACGTCCATATTTAAATATTGCAATTCATCATGCTTACACCCTCCTCACAGAGAAGAGTGAGCATAATCCGACATATCTCAACACCAAATACTAGCTTGAGAATAAGGGAGCGCAATCTAAATCCACTGGACTGCTGGTGAGTCAGAGAAGAAATATAGAATAGATTATTGGCGAGTTAGGAAAGACATTCGCAAGGCTGCTGCGCATGAAATATCGAATTTCTTAAAGAACTAGCTCGCTCATTTTTGAATGCATGGTGATGTTTGTAAGATTTCACTGTAGAAGGGATTATGTTAATATTTTTCTGATGTATAGAATGTAGTGTGAAGCTTCAGTTAAATCAGACCACAACTTCCCTGAAATTTGTTGACAGAATGGATATCCTGTAAGAACATCCTGTATCAAAAGTCATCTGCGAGTTCAAACTGGAAGGTCCCGAAACCATGGTTGGAAATATCGCGTTGACACGGCGGATTTCCTGCTCCAGTATTTTTTTTATTTTTTTATTTATTTAATTGACCTTTGTTGTAACAGCATTTGGTCATCCTCCATGTACAATGAACACTCACAGAATACATAAAGAAATATTGTCAGCGCAAAGTACTTATAAGAAACAAAGATCAAATCGTCCACATTCATCAAGTACATAAAACACTGAATCTCTTTCCCGGGAGGAGAGGGAGAGAACAAACAAAACACTGGCAACAATGCGATGAGCACAAAGCCAAATTCTTATATCCGCGGTTCTCAAAAAGTCCATAAGAGCATTGAGAACTGACTTGTTTTCACCTTGCAACACCAATCCTAGATATTCTCATCAGCTTGGTGGCTGGAGACGGTGCGGCGGCAGGTGTGTTGGCAGTCAGTTCCATCATCTAAGGTTCAGTATTGCATAGACTATATTATATTAACGAATATTCGTTCTAAATGATACATGTGCTCCGGGTCAGTATTTATCCCCTCAACATTGTCGCATAATGGAATTTCAAGGCGCAACGACAATATTCTGATGAATATATCGGAGACTTTCAGTTAAAAGTCACGGCTAATATTTAACAGATGACCAAAGCAGAGACATCTTACAGGCCATGAAGGCCCTGGGAGAGGTGAAAGGTAACCGCGGCACATTGTCGGGTAGACTGGTTAGCTGTACGCCCGGCCGCCTTTGCTCCCCGGAATTAACCTGGTACTCACTTTTGGTATAGGCTGAGTGAACCTCACCTCCTAAAGCGGAAATCTCGTTTCTTCCATTTTAAGACTTCCTGACGGGGAATCAAACGCACGTCCTTCCGAGCGAACCGAGCACGACTTTACCGCCTCACGCAGGCAGCCCCCTTAGTAAATGACCATGTCGGCGAAATTACACGTAAGTAGCGATGTGATCTCACTGAAGCTTTGTCTCCACTCCTGTGAGCGGGGGTGCTAGAATAACACCCACGAGATCACCTGCCTGTCGTAGGAAGCGACTAAAAGGGGCCCCAGCGGCTCTCAACTAGGGAGCATGAGTTGGTGTCCACGGGGACTTCAGCTGAGTCCTGGCCAGAATCCTCACTAATCTACCCTATCTGACCTCTTATGGACAACTCTTGCTTTTTCTCCCGAGGGTATTAGGTTCGCGCGACCTAGGGAGTCTTTCATTTTCACGCCCTTCATGGCCATATCTTTTTTTTTTTTTAAGTGTCGATCCCCTTCCAGTTTTATCCCCTCTGACTAGTGGTAATAGAGGATGGTTGCGTAGTTGAACTTCCTCTTGAAACAATGATCACCACCGCTATCTCACTAAAGCTTCCCTTCTCAACGCGTCGTTATTCCACCCACCTATCTGTCGGTTCGCTCCTTTCACGAATGTGATATCTAAACCATTCCTACGCTTTCACCAAAAAAGACGATTCATGCAAATTATATATTATACAGTGTATTTACATCAATGAGATGGTTGAGGCGGATAAAGAGTTTAAGTTGACATAGATGGTTCCTAATTTTAAAACTGAGGTGGTGATTGTTTTAAGAGGAATTACAACAAGGCAACCATCCTCTATATAACACTAATCAAAGATAAAGAATGGAAGGGATCCGACACTTCGAAAAATGAAGGTATCGGGCAAAGGAAGACAAGGTCCACGAAGGGCGTGAAAATGGAAGACTCCCTAGGCCTCGAGTGCTCTAATACCGTCGGGGTTGAAAAAAAAAAAAAAAAAAAAACAAGAGCTGATCATGGGAGGTCGGGTAGGCTAGATGAAAGTGAGAAGCCTGACAGAAGTGGAAGCAATGCTAGGACTCAGCTAAGGCTCCGTGGTCGCCAACCCACACTCAAGTTGAGAGCCGCATCTTAAGACAGATAGGGGATACCGTGCGTGTTATTCTACCACCCCCACCTATAGGGGGTTTTAAGATTGATCACGGATCAATTCGGTGGTATTTGAAGGTGCTCAAATACGTCAGACACTTGTCGCTAGATTTACTGGCACTCCTGTGGGACAACACTCCGGCACTTCAGCGTCTCCAAAAAACGTAAAAGTAGTTAGTTGGACCTTAAACTATTCTTATTATTATTATTATTATTATTATTATTATTATTATTATTTATTCATTTTAAGACTGACATTTTACCGCTAACATTGACATAAAAGCGCTTTCTGAGAGCTACCTTTTTCAGATAGGCATATTCTGTCGTGGACGTTTTGTAGAACTTATGCTCAACTAATTCTTCGGTACATAGGTCGTTGACCGTTCAGGCAGCATAAGCCGAGAAACACACGGATGGGAATTGTTTCTTCCATTTGTCTCACTAAAATTGTCATTTTTCGGCTCCCTTTCTTGCAGATTAACGTTTTATACGTTTACAACCGTCCTCAAATTAACTATACAACGGTGAAGATCGCATCAAGATCAATTCGTTGGTTCGTAAGTTTAGACCACACAAACGCTGACAAACCTACTGAGGACTTCACTTCGTAATATGTACAGATACGTGTGCTGAGGCATATTTGTTCAAAGGTGGAATGTTTATGTTTGTGAAGCTACACTATCTCTTTGGCTGAATGATCAGTGTAGTGACCTTCGATTAATAGGAGCCCCGAGTTCAGTTCCCGGGCGAGCTGCGATTTTAGCCCCCTGCCTCGGCGTTTGTGTTCATCTTAATACACAACTTCAGTTGTATAGCAGCACACCACACTACCAACCACCACAGAAATAACCAGTAGTGAATACACCTCCCCACGTAGGGTTGCCATCCGGTCGTAAAACTTAGCCTGATCCTCATATAATGCGGACTCCAAGTAATTGGGAAAAGGCCAAGATCAAAAGGGGAATTAAATGCAATTGCCTTAATATTTTTCTGATATTTTTAAACAATCAAAAATAATTTTCGAATAATGTATTACTTTTTGTCTTCCCTCTTCTTTACCCGTTCCGTATGTTGGATATGAACATTGCTGTGTGCCCGATCCCCTCTTGCCGTCAACTCAACACATCCCTAGTACGGTACCTTAAGAAGGCGATGCTGTTGCACTATCCATTCTCGTTAAGTAATGTCTATATAAGGAATTCGACGTATTCCTCCGATAAATTTACATCTCAGGTCCCATTATATTGTTAATAATAATAAAATAACTTAAATATTATACTATTATTTATTTATTTATTTATTTATTTATTTATTTATTTATTTATTTATTTATTTATTTATTTATTGTGCATTTGAGATTCAACATTATTAGGAGCCACAGAACTATCATCTTCATTTTGTAAATGTACACTCATTGATGACTGAAACCAGTCAGTCACCATAACATCTGACGGATGTAACATATATTTTGTGAATAATTTCATAGGTCTACTAAAACTCATATATATATTTCGTCATCATATAACATGTATAAAGCACATTGTCTCGTTTCTAAGCTTCTTCTGAAATGTTTAACGTAAAGTCTAAGTCTTTGCCCTCCAAGGGATATCCTCCATACTGCAGTTTTCGAACGCCGACTTTCGGGCATGTGGATAATGTGACCTGCAAAGTCACGTCCATTGCACAGTCACAGATGTCGACGGGGGTTTTGAGCGTGATCTTTGCAACATCTCTTCATTTGCGATATGATCACGATATGTGACATAAGTAATTCTCCAAAGTCCGAAGGCAACATTGTTAGAAAATATTTATCCGCTTTATCACGTGATAATAGAGCGTCCGTGGCTCAGGCGGCAGCGCGCCGGGCTCTTACCGCTAGGTTCCGTGGTTTAAATCCCGGTCACTCCATGTGAGATTTGTGCTGGACAAAGCGGAAGCGGGACAGCTTTCTCTCTCCCGGTACTCCGGTTTTCCCTGTCATCATTCATTCCAACAACACACTCCCATATCCTGTCATTTCATTTCATCTGTCAGTCATTAATTATTGGCCCAGGAGTGTGACAGGCCTTCGGCAGTCGAAATAATTACTATCCTTGCAGCTAGATGGGGCTTCATTCATTCCATCCCTACCGGGCGAGTTGGCCATGCGCATAGAGGTGTGCGGCTGTGAGCTCGTGGGTTCGAATCCCACTGTTGGCAGCCCTAAAGATGATTTTCCATGGTTTCCCATTTTCACACCAGGCAAATGCTGGGGCTGTACCTTAATTAAGACCACGGCCGCTTCCTTCCACCTCCTAGGCCTTTCCTATCCCACCGTCGCCATAAGACCTATCTGTGTCGGTGCAACATAAAGTCCGTAGCATTCCATCTCTGACTCGGTCGAATGACTGGAAACAGGCTGTAGATTTTCATTTTAGCACTTGATAGTGAATTGAGTTTCACAGGTGTATATTGCACTTGGCCATTCATACTGGTGACATTTTGTCATAATTGCCTCCTTTGTTATGTCATAAAGATCACTGTTCTGTGTATTACTTAACGTGGTCCTTTTCTAATTGTCAATTAAGATTTGACACAACAGACCATTCCGCTAGTTAATTTGGCGACATGGCAGACAGTGAAAAGTTATATGAAATGAGGTAATAATAATGATGTTATGAGTCAGATACAAGCGATAATAAATGACAGTTTCACATGATGGAGGAGGTACAGGGAGTAGTTACGGAGGAAACTATAAATTCTCACTCGAGGTGGGTGTCTTTACAGCTCACATTCACACCGTTAAGGCCAACCCCCGACATGCTTCAGGTGAGTTCAATCGGTCAAGGCAGCATTGCACAATCGTCCATTCCGGTTTTAAAACATTATTGTTTTAGTCAGTTTCCTATTATTATCGTTTGCACTTATGATGAATTGTTCACAAGCATCTGAAGGATTATTAACAGACTTCATACAACAATTCTACCGCGCGAGTTGGCCGTGCGGTTAGGGGCGCACAGCTGTGAACTTGCATCTGGGAGATAGTGGGTTTGAACCCCACTGTTGGCAGCCCTGAAGAAAGTATTCCGTGGTTACTCATTTTCACACCAGACAAGTACTTTAAGGCCACGGCCGCTTCCTTCCCATTCCCAGGTCTTTCCTATACCATCATCGTCATAAGTCCTAGCTGAGTCGGTGTGACGTGAAGCAAATTATAAAAACAAAACACAAAAAATGTTAATAATGAAAACATTTCTTAGCAAAGTAGAAGTCCGCTACGAAGAACGTAGCTGTAACAATTTAAAAAAAAAAAAAAAATCGAAAATCACTTCTTATTCTTATTCTTCTCCTACTTAATATGTTCACCCTTCAGGGTTGGCGTTTCTCTCGAACTCAGCGGACTCTACCGCCTCAAGGGCAGTGTCCTGGAGTGTGAGACTCTGGGTCAGGGATACAACTGGGGAGGATGACCAGAACATCGCCCAGGCGGCCTCACCTGCTATGCTGAACAGGGGCCTTGGGGTGGACGGGAAGATTGGAAGGGATAAATAAGGAAAAGGGAAGGAAGCGGCCGTGGCCTTAAGTTAGGTACCATCCCGGCATTTGCCTGGAGGAGAAATGGGAAACAACGGAAAACCACTTCGAGGATGGCTGAGGAGGGAATCGAATACCCTTCTACTCAGTTGACCTCACGAGGCTGAGTGGACCCCATTCCAGCAGTCGTACCACATTTTAAAATTCGTGGCAGAGCCGGGAATCGAACCCGGGTCTTTGGGGGTGGCAGCTAATTACACTAACCATTACACCACAGAGGCGGACTTCAAAAATCACTTCCGGTGTAAATGCAGTTCCGGAAAAACAGCCTAAAATCGCTCGTTTCTTTACTTGTTTCTTTTTTCATTCAAATCCTAGCCAAATTAAATTGACAATTCTTTAATGTGTTCCTCAGGCATTTTTTTAAATTCAAAAAAATATGTCCATACCGAACGTAGTTATAAGAAGTCTGCGCGTTCCTCACAGTACTTCCGTATTCGATACAGGCGAGTTTCGGACTTAAAAATGGATTTAAGAAGAAATAAGCTGTTAAATTAGTTTCTTGCCTTTGATTATATGTAATTAGATTTACCATAATCTGCCAATTGTGAAATAATGCTAAGATTTATATATTTCGTCGTATATAAGCACTCTGTTTCCATACATTGTGAACAGATGCAGTGGCATTAAGAACAGGCTATGTGACGAAATGATCACAATCAATTTTTTCAGCCAGTAGGCCTAATTTAGGGTACCTAAGCATGAACGAAGTAATATAGTTATCGAAGAAGTGTGGATGGCTAAAATTAAAATGACATATAGGCTAAGGCCTAACACAACATTAGGCCTCTTATATTAAATATTAAAGCCTGAAATTTAGGCTACATTTCAAATAACAGGAATAAACGCGTATGCTAGAGAACTGCTTTCGTAGCCTAACAGATAATGTAATAAAATGCCGATCTCGCGGTCCGGGTTCGATTCTCAAGAATGGTATGTGCTCACATCTATTGCGGGTGTGCCTGAAAAAAGAGCCACGCCGCCACGGGACGACGACACAAGTTTAGTGTTATAATGTAATACATTTTATTACAATTCGCTTTACGTCGCACCTACACAAATAGGTCTTACGGCGACGGTGGGAGAGGAAAGAGCTAGGAGTGGGAAGGAAACAACCGTGGCCTTAATTAAGGCAAATCCCCAGCTTTTAGCTGGTATAAAAATGGGAAACCACGGAAAACTATCCTCAGGGCTGCCGATAGTGTGATTGGAAATCTATCTCCCGAATGCGAACTGATTACTACGTGACCCAAGACCCGCAGCCGCTTGCTCGGTGATATGCATTTTAAATAATAATAATAATAATAATAATAATAATAATAATAATAATAATAATAATTGAACAAGTTATGGAAATTTTACCTTATTTCTTTCTTTCTTAATCCGTTTGTCGTCCGATGTTGGTTTTCCCCTCGGACTCGTCAAGGGTCAAGGGCAGTATCCTCGAGCGTGAGACTTTGGGTCGGGGGATACAACTGGGAAGGAGGTCCAGTACCTCGCCCAAGCGGTCTCACTATGCTGAAGAGGAGCCTTGTCGGTGGATGAGCAGATTGGAAGGGGAGACAAGAAGCGGCTATGGCCTTAAGTTAGGTACCATCGCGACATTTGCCTGGAGGAGGAGGAGTAGTAGTAGTAGTAGTAGTAGTAGTAGTAGTAGTAGTAGTAGTAGTATTTATTCATTCATCATGTCGTTTACATATTTACAGGACTCTGTTTTATATATACATAACTCTTCTAATAACATTATTACTTGAGAAATATTAATCTTATAACTAAACCACATATATTACAGAAGTAGTAGTATTATTATCAACATATTAATACTTAAAATAAATTGAACTTCTATCTCTTGCACACATTAAATAAATTATTATTATTATTATTATTATACAAATCACACCAACCTCAACAGAGTCGAGTAGATATCAGTAAAATACCACGTGTGTGGTAATTTAGAAATTAATTACATAGTGAGAAATATATTTTAAATGATGCCAGAAATACGAGTATGGGTATGAGTGAATGACGGATATGATCAACAGCACATGGTGGAGCATTGAATAGAAATTGGATATGGTGACGTGATATTCTCATTTAGTTATTTCTTCCATAACAGTTTTATTATCTCTGACAAAGGATTTAAGACACTTCAGACTCTTTTTTTCCCTTAATTAAGGAGTGTCTGTTGAAAAGGTGCTATTTAGACCTTAAGTAAGTTGTGGGGAAAAGAGCAAGGAACACAAAATAAAGTCACATGGAACGTACCCGTTATGAGATTTCGTAAAACGTTATGGAATTACATCTGTCTGGTCTGGATTGTTCATGACAATCGATAATATTCAACTATTTTAACGATGTGGACGAAATACCGATTTCTTTTTTGGAGGTGGAAATAGAACATTTCGAACAGACACTCTTCAATTAAAACCACGGTCACTTCCTTCCCATTCGTATCGAAAAATATAAGTATTTCCATCATTCCATAACAGCTGGGCTCCTAGAATGTGTAGTATTTTTACGTTCGTTTCTCTGGTTAAGAAATATTTTTCCAAGGCGTGATGCATTGTTACGGTGGTTATCACAGGATTAGGAACGAACTTCTGAAACTTGAAGTATTGTTGTGTTGAACTGTTGCTGTATGAACATAAACAAGCTTGTTGTTTCTGTATGCTAATGATAATAGCCGTCATAAAAGTGAACCTCACATCCAGTGCATGTTTAAGATGGCGGATAACCCGCAGTACGGGAATCTCATTGTCTTACGTTCTGTTATCTCCCAGAACTCGATTTCCTCTCCAACAAACACGTCATAATTCAGGATCTGCACGCCACATGACTCATTCTTCTTACATCCTTTTTCACATGAATGCAACCAGTATGACCAGCGTATTATATTTCTATAGGTTATCCATTTATTTCTAACTAGATAAGTCGAATTCCAATGTCATGTTTATGTACTCTATATTTGCGAGCTTCTCAGTCCGAAGGCTCACTGTATCTCCAACAGTATCACCCGCCTAACAAAGCCTAGATATCATTGATAGGAAAATGATTAACACTTGCGTGCAGGTAATTTGGCCTAGACCCCTTGATAGCAATGGTGTGTTTCATTCCGTAATGTTTCCGCTTTTAGGATTCCTAATTAACACTTGATTCCACCTAGGGATGGCTGAAAAATAACGTAGCAGTTACTTCGTCACAGTTACATATCTGTAAAAGTTACAATTTATAACAGATTTAAAATAACAAGTTGCCGTTACTTTTTGTAACGAAAAACAAATTCCTAAAAATGCAACCCTCTTTCATCGTTGTGACTTCTAAAAGTGAAATTTATTTATTAATTAATTAATTTATTTATTTAATACATCCATAACAGGGTATATCCCCAATTACAATGGATGGTAAAAAATACAATATATAAATGGTACCTATATGTACAAAAGAATATACAACAATTAAAAAACCAAGATTGCCATCACTGAATTAAGAATAATTTAAACATATTTTCAATGAAACATATAAACATATAAAATATCAAAGTTAAAGGAATAAAAACAAATTAGCAGAGAAAAAAGAAAAATGTTCATAAGAATAGTAAATACACAAACACACATACATTCCGCTCATCACTTTCGATTACGAACTACCTTCTACAGGCAATCATAAACGATCTCATTTTCTTAAACTTCACATAAAAAACGTGTATGTGTAGGATTTGAACTGGAACTGCACTGTAAACTAATATTTTAGTTATCAGTAGAATTAAGTGAAAGCTACTTAAAGATCTTTTATTAATACATGTCCTTACTTAGTCCCTGGTGAAATGAATAACATTTTCTTGGTTATTCCACACCAAGAAAAAATCTTATCAAGTGTCACGTTAGAAAAGTTGTGGTGCCTTCAAATTTAGAATTGTCTAGCCGTTAAGATATGAAGGTATTATTCATTGTTTAATAAATAAATTTAAAGCAATTCTGTATTGATAACTATACCATGAGGCATTTATAACAGTATTCGAGCTTGTTCGTTTTCACTTGTAACAAACGTTCATTATAAAACTTATAGCCTATCATTGTAAGAATTGTAATGAATGGTGGAACATTTTAACTGATATTTATTTATTTATTTATTCATTTATTCATTTATTTATTCATTTATTTATTTATTCATTCATTTATTCATTCATTTATTCATTTATTTATTTATTTATTTATTCATTCATTCATTCATTCATTCATTCATTCATTCATTTATTTATTCATTTATTCATTCATTCATTTATTCATTCATTCATTCATTCATTCATTTATTTATTTATTTTGTAACTGGCGTACAGTTAACAGTAACATGAAAATAACGTTTTCAACCATCACTAACTCCACCCAGCCATTACTTCTGACTGGCTTCAAGTAAATCCGTAGAACAAATAATAACAAATGAGTGTGTCAAATGAAGAGTGGGTCAGAAATAGCCTCACTCGATAAAAATTTACTAGGACTGGAGTGAATAAGGTGAGGTGGAACTCAACCAATGTAATGTGATTACAGTCTACAACTTTTGGAGGGAGAGGTGAGTGTTACCCTCCACTTATTTTTTGGGATAAGGTAAATAACTTAATCCTGTTGCTAGAAACATCAAGAGTGGAAAAGAGGTTGACACTACATAGGGCAGGGCTTTGAGATATTTCTGTACGAACTTAAATCATTGTTTCTACATGGGCCATGATATTTTGCTCGCAAATGTACTCTCCCGTCCCTTTCTTCACCGACGATTTCCTCTGAAACACGGAACAGCTTTACTGCATTGTAATATTTTGTTATTTTATGACAGGTACTTAAATCATCGATACTACTATTTCCTTTGATTTGATTCTGTAACGTCTATTGCACTTACAAACTCTTGGGATTATTCCTAACTTTACACCTGGAGGTAATGTCTCGGGAATTCAGAAATCTTGCCAAATTTCCTTCTTTGTAACGTGTTAATCTATACACACTTTATTTTAGTATTCTTTAACTTCATCGGATGCACTTCTGCCATTTAATCTCAGAGAACGTTCTTTACAGAAATGATCATCCTGAAATACTAATGCGTGTCTCTTAGTTAATCTGACATGTTCATAACTATCTGGACTCCCATACATATCAGCGATGCCCATTTGTCTTTTACATTATTATTATTATTATTATTATTATTATTATTATTATTATTATTATTATTATTATTATTATTATTATTATCCCATGATTCCAGGTTCAAACCCCGCAGAGGCAGTAGGATTTGTGAAATACAGAAGAATCTTTCCCCACTCTATATCGCACGATTTCGGCATGCAAAAGATATTTGACGACACTTGACATTTGCTCGACAGAATTAATTAAAACTTACCCATAGGTCACCCAGCAATGTTCCGATTTCTCTGTCATGAAGTAAAACGAACTCTATCTTGGCACGCAGACCGTCTAAATGTCAACTCAAAATCCCTGAGCACGGTCAGTAACTGAGACTGTATTATTAATACTTTTACAATTTGCTTTACGTCGCATCGACCCAGATAGGTCTTATTGGCCACGATGGGATAGGAAAGGCCCAGGAGTGGGAAGGAAACGGCCGTGGCCTTAATTAAGGTACAGCTCCAGCATTTGCCTGGTGTGAAAATAGGAAACATGGGGCTCGAACCCATTGTATGCCGGATGCAAGCCCACAGCTGCGCACCCCTAACCGAACAGCCAAATCGCCGGGTATTATTATTATTATTATTATTATTATTATTATTATTATTAAGCAAGATGTGTCATTCCTGGAGACCCCTGGTTCGCAGGAGTTTTTAACTTTTCTTCCTCAGACAGTCGGTAAAGGCGATGACAACGGCAGTTCTCTAGAACTCTCGTATGTGAAGGAAGACGTCCAAATTCTTAAGCATAGTAATTTGAGTTGCTATAATATAGCCGTTACTCTGTCTTAAGACCACACTCAGTACGGATTGTTTTGACGTTTGGACCAAATTTGAGGGGCGTTGCCCGACACCACCCTTCCGTCTTCCCCTTCCCCCTTCCTTGCCTCATGCTCCCCTACCCCCTCGCACGAGATGAGTTGAAGAGGGGGCAAAACAAGGGGAAGTCACGGACTGACGTCACCGATATCAGACTCCAGTGCGCTTGTGAGCTGTAAAGAGGTGCCTGTACGTTCTTCCCTAGTCCGATGAATATGACGTCATTCAGATGAACTGGGTTCATTGACAATCCTGCTTCAGCTTAGTGAGGATCAGTTGATTGTTCGCAAATGTATACGAAAATAAAATTGCTTTGGAATTAAATCTGTGGATGCAGGACAGAGATGCATGTCTCAAAATGTTTTTCAGGGGAGAGCGCTAAACACTCAATTACTTCCAATACATTAGGGATTTGCAATATGAAGATACTCAATTCACATATTTCAAGAGAATTGGATGTGATAATATTCATCTTTGAAATACAATTTTCGATCAGAAAAATTAGAAGAGGTAAAAATAATTTTCGCTTAAATAGCCATACTTGACTTTCAGCTTGCATTCGGGAAAATAGTGCGTTCGATCCCTACTGTCGACAGCCATGAAGATGTTTCTCCGTGGTTTTGCATTTTCACAACAGGAAAATGATGTCTGTACCTTGATTAATAAGACGGTTGCTTCCATCCCGATCCTAACCCTTTCCTTTCCATCGTCGTCATAAGACGTATGTGTCCGTGCGACGTAAAGCAACTTGTACCACCTCGACTTTATTACTGACCTTGTTAAAGTAGGAGAAACAACGTTAGTCACCTTGTGCAAACTGCTCCAATACGAATTTAAGTGATATACCTGTGCATAAGTTTGTTTGAAAATATATACGCAAATTAACTTCATTATACAGTATTTACTTATAAGAAACTCTTCCTCAAATTTAGCTCTAGCGACTGAATTAACATACACTACGAAAGATATTCAGTAAAACGTATACAAAACAAATGTCAATGTGAATGCTGACCATTGCAATCAACATAAATGGGCATGCATTCTTTTAAAAAATGAATACTAGGTAGCCTATTTGTACCACTTCTGTCCTCGTGACTTCTTAAGAATTGTGGCAGGAGTAACGAAGTTTTTGTCGATGATGGAGCAAAATTCACTACTTGCGAAATTAACCTAAAAATAAGTAAAATTGGACGCATGCAGTTTTACGTGAGCGCCACAGAAATAACCATAGTTTAAATATAGAGAATGAAGAAAAATTCACGGACAAACTCCACACGACAACATTCCACGTCGAACACGAAGTCATGTAGGTGTAAACAATAATGTCGAATGCTGGCCACTTGCGGAAGTGGCAACATCGTAAAATTGAAATAATCTAAGATGTATAGGCCTATGTGTTGCTGAAAGACTATTATATCTGGTTCTGAATGTCGAGATCCCGTGTGCAGTAAGTTACTGACGCTATAGTGTAATTAATAATTTTATTTCAGAACACTTCTGTCCTCTTTCATGCCTGAATGGCCAGCGCAGTAGGCTTCGGTTCGCAGGATCCCGGGTCTGATTCCTGGCCGGTTATTGATTTTAACCACGATTAGGTAATTATTCTATCTCGGAGGATGGGTGTTTGTGTGATCGTCCTAGTACCAAAGATTTTAAAGTACAAGAAAGAATGTAATTTGGGCTGAATTACGGTTACCTGGGAAACATCTTGAAAAAGTAATTTATAATAATTGTGCAACAAATAACTTGTAAAAGTACAAATACAATTACACTACTTCACTAACTATTCCATTAATTACACAAATTATATTAATGAAATTAGAATCTGCAGTATCAATTATCCAATTAAAGACAAAAAGATGAGGAAACCCTATAGAGCTTGAAATAGGTTTGGTTCCCGGCCAGCTAGCGGATTTTACTTGCGTGAGATTAATTCTTCTGACTCAGGGAATGGGTGTTTGTGTTTCTTCCAACACTTTCCTCTTCGTGTTCAAACAACACACCACAGTACCAACTACCGCAGAAACACGCAATAGTGATTACATTCCTCCATATAGGGTTGGCATCAGGAAGGGCATCGGAACTTAAAACAGGTTCAAATCCACGTGCGCGACTCAGTTCGCACCTGCGACCCACTGGTGTGTGAAAAGCGGTAGTAGAAGAAAAACGATGGGAAGAAGAAGATAATGCAGATTGACATTTCTTTTCGCATGAGACTGGAATGATGCAACGAAAATATACCTATTTCTTGGTTTTCTTTTTCTTTTTTAGCACTGAGACATTTAGTGAGGCTAAACATGATGCCTGGCAATTTTCAAAATTAATTTTATCTCCATTTATTTTTTATGACTTTCCGTATTTCAGTTGATTTTATATCTACACAACAATGGGCTCTTAGAAATCCCATCGCTAAGTCTCGAACTTTTAGAGTAAGTACGTCTTTGCATTTCGTCGTAGCGCCTCGAAAAACTGCTATTTGATAATGTGGCAGAAATACTGACCCGCAACACATATATCAATAAGATCCACAATTCTTTGAATATACAGTACTTGAACCTTAAATGACAGAATCTTACCAGCAAATGTTTCAAGCTGAAATATTTCACATAGCGGTTTTTATAGGTGCAACGAAAACTTGCTGAAAAGGTGTTCTACAGGGCCATTTGAAGGAATATTTCTGTTCGATTATAGGAACGTCCTCAAACAATGATGGATATTGTAGGATAAGTCTTTGGAAATACTGGAGGGGTAAGAAAGTACTTCATCCAGCATTGGTGAAGCTGTTAGTTCTAGTGTAATTAAAATGAAGTTATCCCCAACGTCACTTAATTTCTTCCAGTTCCTGCTGGCATGCGATGTGTATCGATTACTATAATGTAACGATTAACATTTTATTTCAAGAAGTAATTTACAAGTAAAAAATGCATTTAATAAACATTAACGGTTTCAAGTAAACGTTACCAACAAAGTATTCGTTACAAATAACAGTTTCAAGTGAACGTTACCAACAAAGTAATCGTTACAAGTAACGGTTTCAAGTAAACGTTACTAACAAAGTAATCGTTACAAGTAACGGTTTCAAGTAAACGTTACTAACAAAGTAATCGTTACAAGTAATTCCATTACTTTTACTCAATTACTTCCCAACTGTGCTTAATACATATCTTCATTTATATACAACATGAATATTGTTATCTGATGATGGCAGAAGTAAGGCCAACATAATATGCAGACTAGCACAAGCAAGTAAAGCCTTTTTTAAAGGAAATTTGCTCACTTCGAACATTGATATAGGAGCGTGGCGTTGTATGGAAGTGAAACATGGACGATACCTGGCTCAGAAAGAAAGACAAGATCTTAAGAAATGTGGTGTTACATAAGAATGCTGAAGGTGATATGGGTAGATCGAATGAGAAATGAAGTGATACTGAATCGAATTGGTGGGAGGAGAACGATTTGGTTAAATTTGACCAGAAGAAGACACCCAGCACTTGTTCAGTTAGTATTTTGAGGAAAATCTAAGCGGTAAAAACGGCAAGTTAGCATAGGATAGGGTGGCATGATGAGCTGCATCAACCCAGTCGATGGACAGACGAAGCCCAAACAACATCACACTACTAGCCACCCTAGAAACACGCAGCAGGAAATACATTCCTTCATACAGAGTTGGTATCAGGAAGGGCATCCTGCCGTAAAAATAGTTTTAATCCACATGTGCCTACTCCGTATGGTGGAAAAAAGGTCAGGAAAGAAGACATCTGTATACTTCTGTTGTTTTCTTTTTTCTGCCAGTGGTTTAACATCTGACCAACTCAGACAGGTTTTATGGCGACGATGGGATAGAAAAGGGCTTGGACTGAGAAAGAAGTGACCGTGGCTATGAATGAGGTACATTTATACAGTATGAAAGTGGGAAACCAGGGACAACCATGTTCTGGGCTACCGATCCTGGGGCCCGAACCAACCACCTCCATAATGCAGTTTCACAGCTACACGGTTCAAACAGCTCAGCCAACTCATTCAGTTTGTTGATTCTTATTTTAAGTGATAAGTCTACTTTTAGTACATTCAGACCAACAGCCTATATTGTAATTTTTCTTTGCTTACGCATGTTTACTGTAATCTATAATCTGAATATTAACTTGGATATATTTAATCCATTTAATCACTCTACTTTTACTACAAACCATTGACATTTTGTACGTAATATTAAATACAAAGAATTCATGTGGAATTTTTAAATGAGAAAAATGAGGACTATAATTCTCATTTCAAAGAAGAAAATACGAATGGACAATATATGAAGCAACGTAGGTCTTTCGACACCTCGAGCACGAATGAAGAAAATCACGGCAGGCATATTTCATTTGATTTTTTCCTAAGGTCGCACTAACACATCGAAGGTTTTCGGTGACGGAAGGTTTGGAAAGGGCTGGGATTGGGAATTTAGCAGCCCTGGCCTTAAGGTATAACACCAGCACTTATCTGGTGTGAAAATCGGAAACCACGGAAGTCCATCTTCTGCGCTACCAATGGTGGGAGTCAAACCGACCACCTCTAGAATGCAAGCTCACAGCTACGCGACCCTAATCGCATGGCCAACTCGCTTTGTCTGTGAAACATGAAACCAGAAAGTAAATGTAACAAACTGCAAAACTACCACTATCCAAAAAATAATTTGCATTAAAAGGACGGTCAATGGGGTATCTAAATACCACACCCAATCCTCGGAGGGTTAAATGCAACGATGAAGTGCACTGTATTGAGTAATAGAAATTATGCGTTTCGAAAGATGGTATTTGGAAACAATTATCTTGTGAAGGTTACACCACTTCAGTCATCTTAATTTTATTTCCTGGGCCATGATTTGTAACTTTCTTCGGTCAAAACCGTCTGTTGTTTGGTAAAAGAGAATGAATTGTCCCGTAGAATACTATGCCAACTGCCTGTGATGTAATTAGGTTAATTTCGCTTGTACAGACTGAACTGAGCTGTCGCAGCGAACATGGGGTAGCCACCCCAGCTTACAGCAGGTAGATGAGACCGTCTGTCACCCTTAAATATGATTTATATCCCCTCTCATCTACTGCCTTTTGTTGGGAAAATCTCGGGGAACCCACGCCCTCCAGAAAGTTAATTTAAAACTAAATCTCTAAAATCTAGAGCTTATTGTGCTGGTAAGTGGACCAGGCCGGAAGATACCGTCGTTGAATCTCATTAGTGTACGAGGATAGGGTTTTTGTCAACTTCAGGGCGGATGGAGGTAACATTAACTGGCTGAAGCAGGTGGGGGTGAAGGATAGGGTGTATACACAATATACGTATATCTTTATCGTTATTACAGTTCAGAATCACCTAGAACAGGCGTTACGTTTACTAAATGGAACTTCAGTCTGCTTTTTCGTATTCTATGGCGTTTTCCCCAGTTATCTAGGGTTGGCAATAGTGTGGATTAAGACCAGTTTTACGACCAGATGCGTTTTCTGACGCCAATCCTATGTAGAGGGATATATTCTTTAATGCGTGTTCCTGTTGCGGTAGGTAGTGTTATATGTTGTGTGTGTAAATAAATATGTGTTTTAAAACGATCACGAACACCCACGCCCCGTGCTAGAGGTATAAACTTAACGTATTGGAAATTCCCGATCCGGCTGGGAATCAAACCCAGCGCCAATAAGCTGACCATTAAACCGAGAACCGGACAAAATAGAACTTATCCATTTCAGAACAATGAAATAGCGAAATATGCCCACAGCGGAACCTGCACATAGTGGAAACCTGGCGTTAACGGAAATATACCATAAACTCCCATGAATGGTTAAACTAGACACAAAGGTAGAGAGCGGAACCCGACCATCGCTGAAACTGAAACTCCTCCACGGAATCCCAGTACATAATAGGTAATTACAATTTACCTTATACCGTTTTACTATCAACGGTACCCCGTGCAGAAGGGACACAGTTCAATTCTGTTTTGTGCAGTTTGCACTGTACAGTACAACAATCCTTCATTTCTATATTTTCTTACAAATACTAGCTAGAGGTATAAACTTAACGTAGTTAAAATTACTGACCCGGCTGGGAATCAAATCTAGGCCAGTAAGCTAAACATTAAGCCGAGAGCCAGACAAAATAGAACTTCAGTAATCCCTAGATCTTTATGCAGTCAATAAACGACCGAGCGTTTTGGCCGTCCGGCTAGGATCACACAGCCGTGAGCTTGTTTTCGGGAGATTATCGCACGGCACATACGGCTCACAGAAGACCCTAGATGGTAAGAAAGTAAAGAAGATTGATCATGTTGGATATTTCGACACCTAGACCAGTAATGATTATTTTTATAAAGAAAATCAGAGAATGTGAGCTTTGTTTCATGCTTAATACGAAGGCTGAAAGTACATGTAACGGCACTGAGTGGGAGAGAGTGGTTAGTTCTACGCCCGGTTGACTTTGCGCCTAGGAATTAAGTTAGTACTCATTTTATTTTATTTTTACACAAGTTGTTTTTCGCACCGACACAGATAGGTCGTATGGGGTCGATGGGACAGGAAAGGACTAGGAGTGGGAAGGAAGCGTTCGTGACCTTAATTAAGGTACAACCCCAGCATTTTCCTGGTGTTACAATGGAAAACCATCTACAGGGCTGCCGACAATGGGATTCGAACCTACTATCTCCCGAGTACTGGATACTGGCCGCACTTAAACGACTGCAGCTATCGAGCTCGCTGGTGTGCTTCTTCATCTCTTTTTTTAATGTTTCGATTTCCTAACGGTAATGGTAACATGCCTTTACCGCTCCGGCTCAGCACCCCCTAACCCTGAATATATAGGCTGTTTGTATTCCATATAGTGCTGACCAATGAAAGCATAGTTCACAGGTTTTGCACACACAGGGGGCTGCCGATTGCGATGCCTCAAGACCCTAAATTTAAGCAACAGGAGTAAAGTGCGAATTGAGATCACAGTAATGAAAGGCGCCGGGAAATGAACCCTAGTACCACAGTGAGGGGCGGTGTGGGGAGAGGAGGGGCGGCCAGGCTGGCTGGTGACAGTGTCGTGGTCTGTGTTTAGTGACAACACAACACAACGCTAGTAATTACCGTCCGCCCTTTGGAGCAAGCGGCGAGCACGCCCAGCCGACACAGGGTGGCCCGACAGCAGTGCAAGGGTTGGCGCAACATTGCTCGCATTACACATACTTTATTATATTTCTGGTATATTCTCGGATGGACTTTACAGCTTACAGATCTGTACGCAGTAAATAAATGACCGATCGATTTGGCCGTAAGGCTAGGATCGCGCAGCTGTGAGCTTGTATTCGGGAGATAATGGGTTCGAACGTCACTGTCGACAGCCCTGAAGCTGGTTTTCGTGGTTTGCCATTTTCACACCAGTAAAATGCTGAGGCTGTACCTTAACTAAGGCCACGGCTGCTTCCTTTCCCTCCTACCCCTTGCCTAGCCACCGTCGCCGTAAGACCTATCTGTGCCGGCGCGACGTAAAGCAAATTGAAAAAGAAATGTAAATAAATGTGTAGGATACGTCTATAATTTCGCAACCGTACTTGGGACGGTGAGTGTTACAGAAACATGAAAGTTTTCAAATTGAAATTATGTCTAGACAACACGTACGACGACAATGATCAATATCTCATTTTCCAAAGGACCAATGTATCTAGCAACAGGAGTCTGGCCTCGAGGTTCAGTAATGTTGCCATTTTGAGATACTACCATTCCCCATGCCGTGCGGATAACAGTTAGTACAGCTGAAGGCTGTACGTTGCGTGTGAGATGTCATTTGATTCATCTCAGTCACTTCTACGTACGTACGGGAAAAAATAATCAAGTAGTGAACATCTGAGGAAATTAATGTTAATTTATAATTGTTGGGGTTTTCAGTCTGTTGAAACTAATTTATGATTAGATTACATTTAGACAATACCTGAAGAAGAAAACATTCAACGACAGATTATAACTGAAAAAGAAACACATTAGAATTCGAATATAAATTATTACTATTATTATTATTTTAATGAAATAACTGACATACAAGGAGCATGAGGGAGAAACATTTTATTTATATACCCTAGACACCGTCCTAGCCAGGTATCGGAACCTGATTCACCCCGAACGACCGATGTTCGCTGAGAAAGAGCGGTCTCTACACTTTTCCGCTTCGGATTTGTTTCGTCATCTGTTTCCTCTGAATAATCTGGAGTCGAATCAAGGACCTCTGCCGCGTAAGTCGAGTAGGAGCGGCTGCCTAAGTTACGATCAACAACAAAAGAAAACTGCTGGCTGTCAAACCAGTTTGAAATGTTTAATGTGTGTAACACGGAAGCACACCGAGAAGCACACGTTGACCTGAACTCTTCCAGATCATTTGACTTGAAGCCTATTTGAATGACCTTATTACTCCCCTTCATTTCATAATGTCACGTGAGAATAAATCATTATTGACTCTCCCTCTGAACCACTTTCTTCTAACGCCCCGTCTTACGTTGTGACATAATGGGGACACTCTGAACTATTGGCACTTTGTAGCCCAGCCATTGAACTCTTCACCAGACCCCTCCCAACTGGGAGTTCTCTGTATTTTCACTCGCCTTGACTCCTATTAAGAATGACTCCTTCTCAGATTAGTTTTAGTTAAATACGATCTAGTTTCAGTGGACTGCCATGATCGTTAAGAAGTCGAGACTACACGCTTTGACACCGTAGTTTGCCGGTTCGAGTCCGGTTGCTCGTAAAAATTTTCATCACAATGTTTTTTTTTGCTAGGGGCTTTACGTCGCACCGACACAGATAGGTCTTATGGCGACGATGGGATAGGAAAGGCCTAGGAGTTGGAAGGAAGCGGCCGTGGCCTTAAGGTACAGCCCCAGCATTTGCCTGGTGTGAAAATGGGAAACCACGGAAAACCATCTTCAGGGCTGCCGATAGTGGGATTCGAACCTACTATCTCCCGGATGCTAGGTTCGAATCCCACTATCGGCAGCCCATCACAATGTTGGCCGCCAGGGTAGAAGAGGTGGTGGTATACAATTTCTTATCACTAGAATGCATGCCAAAAGTCGCGATTCAATTCTAAACCTCTCCGCAGTGACCTAATGGAGTGAGCTGGTGGTGGTGGTGATTAACACTAATTAGAGGGGGGGGGGGGGAATGGAAGGGATCCGATACTTCTAAAGATGAAGGTACCTGCCAAAAAAGACAAGGGCTACGAAGGGAATGAAAATTAATAACTTTCCGGGCCTCGAATGCTCTAACATCGTTGGGGTCGGAAAAGAACAAGATTTGAGCACGCGAGGATGGATATGATATATGAAAGTGAGGAGCCTGGCACAGGTAAGAGGAAGCAATCCCAGGACTCAGCTAAGGCATCCGTGGTCGCCAACCCACGCTCCCAAGTTAAGAGTCCCTGCGGCTCCTTTTTGTCGCTTCTTACGACAGGTAAGGGATACCATGGGTGTTAGTCTACAGCTCCCACCGACAGGAGTATATGGAATGAGGGTATATGACACTGTTGATAGTGATTCGTCCTTCGGACTCCGTAGTGCTATTTGGCAGGAGCGGGCTATGTGCCGGCACCGGGTGTCACCCTCTCCTTCCTACTATCATATATCATGCCATTCATCTCATCTGATGAGGTTGACGTTAGGAAGGACATCCGGTCGTAAAAGATCGCTACAGTGATTCGTCTCACTTCATACCCGACCGCGTAGAGAAATAGGGCAAGGGTTGGACCCACGATTTAGTTTATTTTTTTCCTATTTGTTTTACGTCTCATCGACACGGATAGGTCTTATGGCGACGATGGGATAGGAAACGCCTAGGAATGGCAAGGATGTGGCCGTGGCCTTAATTAAGGTACACCCCCAGCATTTGGCTGGTGTGAAAATGGGAAACCACGGAAAACCATCTTCAGCGCTGCCAACAGTGGGGTTCGAACCCACTATCTCCCGGATTCATGCTCACAGCTGCGCGCCCCTAACCGCACGGCCAACTCGCTCGGTCGATCTAGTTTTAGCGAGCTGCCTGCTCGAGGTTTACTGATGCTCTGTTCACATGGAAAGCCGTGGGCTCAACATCATTCCGTCATGAAGACGAAACATTTGAAAAAGTTATTAGCTTACTACTCCTGGAGAGGCACATGGTCCTGGGTACAAACAGCTAACCACTAAAACTTAATACCGAAATAGTGCATGTAATTGCCTTCAACTTCTCCAGGGTCAATCATGATTTGTACGAAGATGGCTTCCCTTTGCCTTTTATATTCTCATCTGCACTACTGCTTGCAACCAAAATTCGTAGCGATTATTGTTTCGAGGGAAGTAGAGGTAATTTTAATATTGTTGGTTTTACGTTCCTTGAACTATTTTTACGGTATTCAGAGATGTGGAAATGCTGGAATTTTGTCCCACTACATTTCTTCAACTTTCCGACAGGTTGGTGTATTTCAGCACCTTCAAATACCCCCGGACAGAGCCAGGATCAAACCTGTCAACTTGGGCTCAGAAGGCCAGCGGTCTATCGTCTGAGCTATAGTAGTCATCCCGATAGATAGACGGATAACGTCTTTACTTACGGCGAAGTTAGAGCCCTAGGCCGTCTCTTACGCTTAACCATAGCATTTACAATGCGCAACGTACTACTGCACTACTACTACCACCACCACCACCACCACCACCACTACTACTATAAGTAACCTTTCTTTCTTTCTTTCTTTCTTTCTTTCTTTCTTTCTTTCTTTCTTTCTTTCTTAATCCTACACTCCAGCGTTGGTTATTTCCCTCACACTTAGTGAGGAATCCCACCTCTTCCGCCTCAAGGACAGTATCCTGGAGCGTGAGACATTGGTTCAGGGGATACGACAGGAGTGGAGGACCAGTACCGCGCCCAGGTGGCCTGGTCTGCTATCCTAAACAGGGGCCTTATGGGTGGGAGGGGTGATGGGAAGATCGGAAGGTATAGACAAGGAAGAGGAAAGGAAGGGCCGTGGCCTTATGTTTAGTGCCAACCCGGCATTTGCCTGTAGGAGAAATGGGAAATCACGGAAAACCACTTCGAGGATGAATGAAGTGGGAATCAAAACCCCCTCTACTCCGTTGACTTCTCAAGTCTGAGTGGACTCCGTTCCAGCTCTCGTACCACTTTACAGATTTCATGGCAGAGCCGGGAATGGAACCGGTGCCTCTGGGAGTGGCAGCTAATCACACTAACCACTACACCACACGCAGCCACTCACTCCCTACAGCCTGACAAAACTGATCACAAAAATCCAGATGGAAGGGAATCGTGGACGTGGAACCTCCGACAGCGATTCGACCTCTATGGTATGGTATTTCTGATACGGGAGACACCAAATAGGAAAACTTACTCCATGAAGGTCACCGACCTTCTGTGATGAAAGCACCACAAGAAAAATAGCGACGATACAAACAAGAAATTGTTGTATTAATCTACAAGTATCGAAATGAGGCACAGTTCTTAAGAAATGTGTTCATTCTCGTTCTCGAAATAACACTAACCCAACTCTTCCTCAACATTCAACAACTTGCTATGCGAATTCCTTTACTGTTGCTGCTGCAGGGCATTGGAACACGTACGTCAGCTTACACCAGGCATGTCATTAAAGAGGTAATACAAGAACATTTGTGTAATTTAGAATAATAATTTAAATTACTCTTATTATTAATTTGATGTTATTATTTAATTATTCTTGTGACAATTAGTTGCTTTGTAAAGTGAAATTCATTATTTTTCATTACTATTATAATCAACATTATTTGTCATTATGTAATTATTATTGTGACGATTAGTTGCTGTGTAAAATGGAATCATTTACATGCTTGTCATTATTACTACTATGAATATTATTCATGTTTTACGTTGCACCGTCATAAATAGGTCTTATTATTATTATTATTATTATTTATTATTGTTTCATGTCGGTCAACTAAGGACCACGTGATTTCATCTGTTTCCCTTGAGCTTTAATGTTGGTCCAGTACTCCTTCATTCGTATACGGTGTTGCTCCTTTCGCTCTTTCGTCCATGCCTTTCCAGTTTTCAGCTTCGGCTTCGGCTTGGTTGAAAAATGTGATGTTCTTGGAGTTTTTTTCCTTAACTGGGTCACGTTCCTGGATATCTTCAAATGAGATCCCAATCTCCTGCAGATCTTTCTGTACCTCACTGAACCATGCCATCTTAGCAATTTATTCTTGGAGGAATGTGAAAATGTGGTTGGTTAACCGTGTTTACTTCATTCGGGCCATGTGTCCATAAAATAAAAATTTAAAAATCCAAGGAATCAGCGAAAACTGAAAGATCGTCTGCAAATGCTAGAGAGTCAAATGAAGGGTTCTTGTTCTTGTGGCCTAGTCTGACTCCGCTTTCAACCCCTTCATAACTCATTTCCTTGCGCCATTCACGGATCACTTTCTCAAGAACGCAATTGAACAACAGAGGTGGGAGACCATTTCCCTGCCTAACTCCTGTCCGTATTTCAAAAGGCATCTGAAGTCTCTCCTCTGAACTTCACTTTTGAGATGGTATTTGCGCGAGTCTATTGGATGATCGCTCTTGTTTCACCGTCCAAGCCAAATTCCTTCAAGTTCTAAATTAAGGTTATTCTGACAATTGAATCATAGGCCTTCTTAAAGTCGATGAACGTTACTACTAAAGGCTTGCACCTTGGTTTAAGATATGAAAGACAGATTTCAGGTTCATAACTGCTCCACATATGACCGTCCTTTCCTGAAACCTCCTTGGTGATCACTCAGCTCTGGATCTAGCTGTTCTTCTGCCCTGATTTGAAGAGCTTTCGAGAGAATTGTGTAGGTTATGCATAGGAGAGAGTTGCCACGATAGTTGTTAACATCCGACTTGTATTATCCGTCTTATTATTATTATTATTATTATTATTATTATTATTATTATTATTATTATTATTATTGATGTGTGCAGAGAGGGAATCGAATCGAATTTATTGATAATGAAGATTTACATGCCACTGAGCCTGAAAAGCCCCTTTATGTAGCGTCTCCTTATAACACAATACAGGTTTATGAATATACTAACTACATTTTATAATATTAAAATATTAAATTAAAAATTAAACTTAAAAATTAAAACACAGATACTAATTCCAATAAAATTAAAACAAATTATATAAGAAGTAATAAAGTATATCATTCAACTTATTTAATATTTTAGACTACAAGAATCTAAAGAATATAAAAAACAGAAACAATTTCTTAGAAATATACATATTTCTGATTGCGAGACACAAGAGAGAGAGAGAGAGAGAGAGAGAGAGAGAGAGAGAGAAAGAGAGAGAGAGAGTGAGTGAGTGTATGTGTTAGGATAATAGCATTTTGTATTGTAATTAAACTCAGTTCTGTGTAAGAGAAAGCTAAGCCTTCATCGCGCCAAAGAAAAGAAGGAGCGGGCGAGTTGGCCGTGCGGTTAGGGGCGCGCAGTTGTGAGGTCGCATCCGGGAGATAGTGGGTTCGAACCCCACTGTCAGCACCCCTGAAGATGGTTTTCCGTGGTTTCCCATTTTCACAACAGACAAATGCTGGGGCTGTACCTGTAGCTTCCTTCCCATTCCTAGGCCTTTCATGTCCCATTGTTGCCATAAGACCCATCTGTGTCGGTGCGACGTAAAGCGAATGCCAAGAAAAAAAAGAAGGCATAAATAAATTTTAAAAAAATACTGATTCATCATTTAATCGTCGCACATGTCGGCTGGATGCACTAATATTCTCAGTGGTTTACAAGTTAAACTCCAATTGAATGCCTGAGATGGATCCTAATATAGGTCTTAAGCTGATGATTGTAATGTACCAAACAGTGACATAACTTTTGATTGTATCTGTCGCACATGCTTGACGGGTGAAGGGCTAAACCCTATCAGCTAACGGGAGTTCTTGTCATAAATAGCAGGCTAGTTTCTTTGTAGCAATACTGATCGATGTGGCAGTGTCTCCCCGCCGCCTACACACCTCGCCAGTCTTATGAATGGAACCGCCCGCTCAATGGGCGCAGGGTGGACACCACATTCCTCGGCATCGCTGCACAATAATTGCTTTTCGCGTACAGCCTGTCATCATTATCCTCGCGTGGTAGGCGCGTCCCTCTCTCTGCTTTTAAATATGTATAGACATTTGTTTCTGTGAAATTGTTCTACAAACATAGTTAACGCACTCGTCCACGTATGTTAATGTGAAATGAAGTGTTCTTGATTTAAACTCCTGAGGCCCAGGCATTAGATTTTCGTAAGATATAACTTAAACTACGTTGAGAAGTGAAGAGAAGAGTCCAACAACGTAGGATAGTCACCTTCTACAGTAATATTAACTTGGACAAAACCGTAAGTAAAGTGTAATATACTTCTGGACTCTGGAATAGCGGAACCCGTAAAGAAGACTGAGCTTCGAATTTTGAATTATCATAGAAATAATTCTCAGGATTATGAGACTAATTTTAGTATATCGATAAGAAAGTATAAGCGTCTGCAATATTTTAGTGTTTCAGTTTTCGTACTGCCTAGATATATGATGCAGTGCTCATATTCACGTCTGAATTTATATTTGGCAACCGGTTCTCTGTCACAAATACCTGTCAATAAAAACGAAGGCAGCTAAATGTCCTAAGCAAGAGGTTATTGCCTTCACTTTTGCTTTGTGGTGTTACTATACAATTTCAGAAGTCTGTCAAAAATCTTGGGATTATCAAAAGTGACGCACTAGACTGGAGTGAGCACATAAATTCACTCGTCACTACACCCTCTCAGAACTTGCCAGTCACTTCTTACACGAAGCATGAAAATTAAACTTATCCAGACCCTCATATTTCCCATACTTAATTATTGTGGTATTGTAATGATTGATACCACCATGGAACAAACACTGAAATTACAGAGGGTAATAAACTCATGCATTAGGTTTATATTTTCAATTACATTTTCAACTCATATCTCACCTTACTATAAAATACCCTGTTGGTTAAAAAAATGAAACTACGATATCTTTACATTGCAACTCTCGTATTTCGTCTGTTGAATGAATCAAAACGCCAGTATCTGTCCTCAAAGTATAATTTACTCTCCTCCTTTCATGAACATAACACACGATCGACTACTTCACTACAGAATTCCTATCCAGTAAGTCTTTTAAGCGGTCTTACCTATTAAATATATAAACCGCTTGTGTCGGCATGAATAGAAGAATGATTGTGGTTATTATTTAGTTTCTTTTTTTCTGAAGTTTTTATTAGTTATTATGTGCTTAAGTGTAAGAAAGGTCCGTGACCATTAACTTCTCCACAGATGAAGGAAATAAATAAAACTAACGACATTAAACCAATATCTGAATATCCTAAGTCCGAGATCTCTGTAAGGTGCTCAGTAAATGGTCGAGAATCATACGTATATGAAGTGAACGTAAGGAGAGTAAATCCTCGAAGATCGAATAAACGAGAGGTAATCATTACTCCGCTTCAGGAGCATAACAGAGAAGAAAGTAAATGAAAAGACAGAGGAAGAACAGTGTTCATGAATAGAGGCTTGAGCAGAATCTGCAAATGCAACATCTTTTGGCTAAATTGAGAAAATGCTTATCAGTGAATAATCAGACTATCGAACAACTCATCAAAGAAATAAACAAAGTTGTCTTGATTTTAGAGAGAATGAAGTGGAAAGGAAAGAGATAAGAATGAATCAAAAAGTTATCCAGGCAGAGAGACGAACCTTCTGGACATGAGACATAAATTATAGTGTTGTAAACTGAAGTGAAGATAGTGGGCGACAAGGACAATATGTCTTGCAACGAACAGAGAAAAGACTACTAGCGTAACGATAACATTAACACTCACGATCCAACAGGTTTTCTAGTGAACTACTGGTGAATAAATAATGGAAAAAAGAAAGAAAGAAAGAAAGAAAGAAAGAAAGAAAGAAAGAAAGAAATACATAAATATGTAACGTTATGTTCCCATTTAATATTTTTTGTTTCTTTAATTGTAGAGTGGAAAATTATACGGGACTTTGTATGAAAGCCGCATTTTAAAATAGAAAAAGCATTTATTTCGAAGACATACGCTACTATTTATTTGAAATAAGATAAAAAATACCTTTAGCTACACAAGATAAGCCATTCCAAACATTAAACAGCTTGAAATGAACTGCTTATTGTGCGAAAGGCTTAATTCTAATCAGTATTTTCGTAGCTAAGTTCTATACTTCCATGAAGAGAATGGAACACTCACCACCCTATTACATTTACAAACACAGCTCGCTACAGAAATAGTGACATTGGTTTTCCACATATGGTATTATTGTCAGTAGATCTGTTTCTCCTTCAGCACTGATTTTAATCACAAATTGCTGACCGTGTAACTAAGTGAATTGAATATCATTGATGTTCAATCCTTTCTTCAAAACTGGGACGCATATGCAAACTTCTATAGTAGAAACTGCCTTCTTAGTGAACACCACGACTTGATTTTATTATGTCATTGTCAATATCAACCAATTTTTTCCAGTAATGCTAATAACAGCTGAAAAGAACAAATCTCTTTATGATTGCAACGGTTGCTGAATATACAACCTCTTGCATAGATTGGATCTTTTGCAAACTATTTAAAGTGAGATTAGAAAATAGTTCTTTATGCAGATTTTTGGCAGTCAGGTTTTTTTTTTTTTTTTTTTTTTTTTTTTTTTTGGAGAATGATACTCAATCCCTTATGATTTTAGAATCTACAGTTTTTTTGATATTGTTTTTGTTGTTTAGGTCACAATTATTTGATTTAGCACTCCATCCCATCCTCGTCACCTCTGTATAGGTATTGCGAACTGTATCTGCACTTAGGCTCTATGTGGTTGTCATACACCTTCGTCTTATACTCCCAACACCCCGCTATTCCCTCCGGCAATTTAACATTGTGTAGAGACCACCCGTGCACATCGCTTGATGTTCGATTGCGTGCAGAATATGTGGCCCATACCCATAGATCGAAACAGTGTTTTTCCTTCCGTACAGGATGTTTAGAAGACATAAGCTAATCAGACTTTCTCCTCACGCTGGGGTAAAGCCGCAGAAGAGGTAGAGCACACTTCATTTAACAACAGATTGGTCAATGTTTTTGTTGAGCGCGTACTAGAAAACTGAATTTTAAAAAGGCTAGACGCACTGCGCTTTCCTTAGTGATAGGAACAACTATTTGCTTATTATTTATATTTTTAGCAAATGAAACGTGTAAAGTTCAGTAACTACTTAGGCAGGGTATTTCCAAACATGTGGGAAGTAATCCATGGGGGTGAGAGGTGAGGGTAGTACACCCCCCCCCCAAAAAAAACCACTTTGAAGTCCCTCATTTATGATACATCATTTACGATCTAAACCTGTTTTACTTATTAGCCGGAATAGGGGAATGGTTCGTGTTTAGGATTAAGTTTGGAGTAGCAGAAATGCCGTTACAAACATTGCAGTATTTCACCAGCGTGTGGAACGTGGTTGCTATCAAATACGTGTAATGTCCGACAATCAATGAGGTGGTGCATTCAGGCGCAAGGTGGGCATTTTAAGCGCTTCTTGTATTAGGACGCTGTATCCCTGGTGGTACACCAACCAACATGACAGCTATTCGACATCGGATGTGCCAGGTAAGACATTACGTTGGGAAATCTGTCACTCGTAAACGATCGACGTGGGGCACAAGTTCGTAGGGACTTGGTCTTGTTTTGGGGTGTACTACTCACCTTCCGATTACCTACTGTACAACATATTTACGAACACACACTATATTAAGATGTGGCATTTATAAAAGCTTTATTATTGAAAAACACAATAGGAGTGAATATCTGAAATACAAAAAAAAGAAAATACAAGCCTTTGAAATGTAGTGCTGGCACTGCATGCTAAACATATACTGGACAAGGAGATTTAGCACTGAAGAAGTGCTGAAAATTTTGAATGAAAACTACCAACTGGTGAAGAGGTTAAAAAGTAGAAGGAACAGATTCGTAGGTTACCTGCTAAAACATTCAACCTGGTGTACCAGTCTGATGGAGGGAAGGATACAGGCCAAAAGGAGAAGAGGAAGACCCAGAAAAGAACTTATCACGGGTATCAACAATGGACGATCGTACGCAACAGTAAAGAACGTAGCACTGGACAGAATACCTACATATTGTGAGGATGACGGTGCATCCCACCAATCATGTAAGGCTGAGTAGATAAGAAACATCTGAAATATTTTTTCTTACAGTTTGCTTTACGTCGCACGGACACATAGGTCTTGTGGACACGGTGGGGTAGGAAAGCCCTCTAAGTGGGAAAGAAGCTGCCACGGCCTTAATTATGGTACAGCATTTGCTTGGTGTGAAAGTGGGGAAACCAAGAAAAACCATCTTCAGGGCTGCCGCCAGTGGGGTTAAAAGCCACTGTCTCCCGGATGCAATTTCCCCTATGGGTGGGGGCAGTAGAATGACACCCACAGTATCCGGTATGAGGCGACTAAACGGGGCTCTTAACTTGGGAGCGTGGGGCCTTTAGCTGAGTCCTGGCACTGCTTCAATTTACTTGTGCCAGGCTCCTCTCCTTTATCTATCCGCCCTTGGTCGACTCTTGTTCTTTTCCGACCCCGATGGTTTTAGAGCACTCGAGGCCTAGGGAATCTCTTTCACGCCCTTCGTGGCCCTTGTCTGTCTTTGGCCGATACCTTCTTTTTTCGAAGAGTCGGACCCCTTCTATTGCCTCTCTCTGATTAGTGTTATGTGTACAGCCATTAGCAAAAAAAACGGGCGAGCTAGCCGTGCGGTTAAGGGCGCGCGGCTGTAAGCTTGAATCCGGGAGATAGTGGGTTCGAATCCCACTGTCGGCAGCCCTGAAGATTGTTTTCCGTGGTTTCCCATTTTCACACCAGGCAAATGTTGGGATTGTACCTTAATGAAGGAAACTGCCGTTTCCATCCAACTCCTTGGCCTTTCCTATCCCATCGTCGCCATAAGACCGATCTGGGTCGGTGCGACGTAAAGCCACTAGCAAAAGATTAGTGTTATGTAGAGGATGGTTGTCTAGTTGTACTTCCTTTTAAAAGAAAAATCATCACCACCACTACCACCACTATCCGCATGCAAGCTCATACCGGCGCGCCCCTAACTGCACGACCAACTCGCCCGGTATACAAAAATATATCCACACCAGATTCCAGCTCAATTGCTCCAGTAGATAAGGCGTAATAAAGGGACACCATCACATGTTAGACTGTTACGCGACAATTTGCAAATAAATTGATGATGATGCTTGTTGTTTAAAGGGGCCTGACATCTAGGTCATCGGCCCCTAATGGTACGAAACGAGACGAAATGCAATGACAATTTAAAAGTCCAAAATCATCCACTAACCAGAATTCAAAACATGATTGTGAAGAATGAATGGATGGATATGAATATAAAACAATCAGTGGATCCGACCCGTGATGCCCCACATTCCCAGAAACTAGCGTTAAACAATAGTATTACTGACCAAGTGACTGCTTCTAAAGCACAATCCTGAATCGATGATGCTTGTAGTCCAAAGGGGTCCAAAATCCAGGTCATCGCCCCTTCATACTGGTACTTATCGCTATTTGTCATGTTGCGATACTAATCTAAAGTAGCGTAGACTCGCGGTATTCCACACATTATGGTACTACTCACAGGTAATGTAATGCGCACATATAACGCATATCTATGGTGTTTCTCACGTTGCTGCGCCCTTTACAGGCAACGCAAACCTATAGTGTTCCTCACGTAAGTATACTAATCACAGAGACTCATATCATCCCTGGTGTTCCTCACATAGTGGGTACTAATCATAGGCAAGCCATACCCATGGTGTCGCTCCGAGTGGTACTCTTCACAGGTACTGAAAACCCACACTGATTCACACACTGCCGCTACTAATCACAAACCTATCGGTACCATGCACAAGTAAAAGCGATCCATGGTGTTCCCCGCGCGGTGGTACTAATTACAAGTAGTCTCATGGTCGCCCCTTTTAGTCGTCTCTTACTACAGGCAGGGAATACCGTGGGTGTATTCTTCGCCTGCGTCCCCCACCCACAAGGGGGCAAATAATTTCGCAAGTACAATTCTTAGATAATTTTTTTAAAAATAAAACAGTCATGTGGCAGTTCCCTGTGAAAATGTTCGTACAAATCTTTATCAACTTCTGTCCAGGGGTTTAGACGTAACTGTGTCTTTTCGGAAGATAGAAGTCTTGAACTGCTCATTAATTGTTTCCACGGATTAAAAAACACGCTAGCTGCTAGGAGAGTGAAGATGGCACGAGACGAGGCTGGAGCAAGGTGCTGCCATGTCGGTATCTCAAGGTGAAGAGATAGTGACTCCCCCGCTGGTTGATAACAGGCGACTGCACGTGGCATAGTGACACACCGAGCTCACTGGATACAAGGACAAACTTATCACTCAGCCAAGACCGGCTGAAATCTGCTCCTCATGCATGTCCAAACAACGAGTAGTAATAATAATAATAATAATAATAAATACAGTACAATCTCTATAATCCACCGTTCAGTAGTCCGGCACGTCCAGTAATCCGGCTTAAGTTTCTGCCTGGCGTAGGACTAGCCCTACTACAGTCCTCAACAAAACTTTGGAATACCAGTTAAAGAAAAGGATACATCGAATCTAGCCAAATTTTGTCTTTATACGGTATAATTCATTTGAAACGTTAAATATAAAGAGAGGGCTTCATCTTACTCCTGAGAGTACAAACGAGAGGTTGTCTATTTCTGTGAAAACCTGCAACACATTTACGGCAATATTCCAAACTTTAGTTGAGATGTATCATGTTGAAACACCTAGATTTGAAGTGCCACTCATTGAAATGTGGCGTGGCCTTTGCAACCATCCACTATCTTCTTTCTATCCATTCGCTTGGATTATTCTTTTAACGTCCGACTCGTTGGCTGAATGGTCAGAGGGTCCCGGGTTCGATTCCATGTCGGGACGGGGATTTTAACCTTCATTGGTTAATTCCAGTGGCCCGGGGACTGGGTGTTTGTGCTGTCCCCAACATCCCTGCAACTCACACACCACACATAACACTATCCTCCACCACAATAACACGCAGTTACCTACACGTGGCAGACGCCGCCCACCCACATCGGGGGGTCTGCCTTACAAGGGCTGCAATCGGCTAGAAATAGCCACACGAAATTATATTATTATTCTTTTAACCCTACTTATATACTGCGATCCCGGTCTAGAAAGCCAAGAATAACGGCCTAGGGGATTCTTTGTGCTGACCACGCTACACCTCGTAATCTGCAGGCCTTCGAGCTGAGCAGCGGTCACTTGGTAGGCCAAGGCCCTTCAAGGGCTGTAGTGCCATGGGGGGGGGGTTATATGCTGCGAATCTGTGTTCCTTGTGCAGCTGCGTATGTTCGTGTGTATGTCCTGATTTTTTGCCTTTTCTTTTGAATATCGTGGACTGTTGCACGTACGACACTATATTGGTTCGCTAAATCGTTGTTCCCCATCTCGATCGAATTTCATTAGGAGAACCCATTTTTCGCTTAACGATAATGGTTTGCGTGTGAGTTTTTTAATTATTCTTATTCTAATTATTACACGTTTATTTTAGACAGTTATGCTTTCAACGTTCAGTCTTCGAACTTCGGTGAATTTACTAAACGATTCCATAATCCTTCAGTAGTAACTAGCTCGTTTATTAATAGTCCCGTATCTCTTAAATCATTAAAAAATGAGTAACCACAATTATCTTGGTCTCCCTCTACTTATCTTACCCTTCATGAGCGAATCCATTATTCTCTTAGGTAACCTATCTTCGTCCATTCGCCTCATATGACCCCACCACCGAAGCCGGTTTATGGGTACAGCTTCATCAATTCTCACTGTAGCTGAATCGCCGACTTACCATGAAAGAACCATAATTGTCTCTTCCTCTCGTAGCATTTTTCAGTTACGTGGCGCACACTGAAAATCTGATCATAACAGTCGACCCTCTGTGGTCTCAAACCACACTGGTTTTCATTCAACTCATGTTACTATCAATCACTGATCGCACCCTCTCTTCCAAAATGCCAGTGAACACCTTGCCTGGTGTACTGATCAAAACAATATCTTGATAGCTCTTGCAATCCTTTCTGCCTCTTTGCTCGTACACAGATACAATTACTGCTTTCGGCCAATCAGAAGGCACCTTACTAACATTCCATGATAATCTTATTACTCTGTGAAGCAATTTCATCCCTGCCTCCCTAGTATATTTCACTACTTCAGAACTAATTTTATCTCTTCCTGCTGCTTTATGACAACGCAGTTTCTTGATATTTTCGACTTCCTCAAGCGTAATTTTACTATCACTGTCCTCCCCATGAGCTAGGTTGTTGGCGGCGTCAAGAGAAAGATTTCCTTTTATGTTGAGATTTTCAAATTATTATTATTATTATTATTATTATTATTATTATTATTATTATTTTATAATATAATAATAAGGTGCAAAGATCCAACTTCAATAATGAGGACCAAATGCATCGACGTTAAAAGCATGCAAGTATTCAAGCACCTAGGTGAGATTCTGACCACGAAGGTAAACTGATGTTTCTGTTGATAATTGTTGTTTTAAAAGGAAGTTCAACTATGCACCCATTCCCTCTTATCACTAAGCAGAGGAAACAATGAAAGAGGCCTGACCCATCGATGATTGACGGCTTCGGCAAAAGAAAGAATAGGATTGCGATGGACGTCAAAATGTAAGGCTTCGCAAACCTGCTACCGTCGGAGTCGGAAGGGATCACGATTTGATCAAGGCATGTCAGTTGATAAATATGCAAACGAGGAGTTTAAACGTTGAACACCCCCCCACCACCACCACCACCACCACCACCTCCACCAATACCAACCACCGCCAAAGTCGCTAACCCAGGGTCCCAAGTTGAGAGCCCCTAGGGATATCCCTTTCTGTCATCTTTTACGACCAGCAGAGGATACTGTGGACACTTCGCCGACCCTATTAACGATAGGGTGGAATTTATAAGAAGTGGAGAGAAAGACGGAGGTGACATTCAGCTGTATCAGAAGACGTCCAAATCCCTGTTTTATCAGGCCAAATTACGGCTTAACATTACAATAGTCTAACTAGAAAGCTTGTACGTGGTAGAGATAAAAGCCAGGAAGGGACTAGCGGAAGTGGAAAAAGAAGAGAATTTCCAAGGAAGGTTCTGGGCCCCAATGAAACACAGAGTTCATTAAGAGTGTCGGCTTGCCCTGATGACGGCTGCCCACCCAGATGGCCTGTAGATATTGGAATATCAGGTGGTCAGTTAACGATACCAACAGCCATATCGATTTTCCTTCTTTGTCAGATCCGCTGCCTTTCATATCAGGTATCTCCTCAGTTGACTTCACGACTGTCCGACTCGTTAGCTGAACGGTCAGCGTACTGGCCTTCGGTTCAGAGGGTCCCGGGTTCGATTCTCGGCCGGGTCGGGGATTTTAACCTTAATTGGTTAATTCCAATGGCACGGGGGATGGTTGTATGTGTTGTCTTCATCATCATTTCATCATCACGACGCGCAGGTCGCCTACGGGAGTCAAATGGAAAGACCTGCACCTGGCGAGCCGAACCCGTCCTGGGATATCCCGGCACTAAAAGCCATACGACATTTCATTTACTTCACGACTGTAAGTCAGCCTCGTTCCTAACCTGTATGGGATTAACATCCTTGCACGAGCCGGGAAGAAGTCGTGTTACCCCTTCACTTTATGGACTGGCAACAATGCAAGTAGAAATCCACATGCACCGGACGTTTATAGAAAATCCTTCGGCAAAGAAATATACACCTTGACTGATGTAACAGTTCCCATGAAGCACGAAGAGGGAGATCAGTTTACCGTTTATGCTGAACAAATGCATCCTCCAAACCCTTGCTAAGCATAATCTTACACTTAGTTTAATGTGTAAGAGCCTTCCACTTCCGTGTTTCTGATTCACAACGACTGGATGCTCTGAAAGTAAAGAAAGGATTTTGTCCCCTGATCCTACCTAGGATTTTCTAAAATACTCCACTTGAACTGCTTGGGATTTGCACTAACATCTCCCATCCACACCAGCGTTCGTTACTCACCATTGATGAAGACTCAGTCCATATCTTTATAACTTCCTCAATTATTATTATTATTATTATTATTATTATTATTATTGCTACAGGGGTATGGGTGGTACTAAGTAATGGCATTCAGAGCACGACCACGAGCATCTGGATGTTACGATAGGTGCTCTCATAGCGCTAGTCGTGCTGCAATAGCTCTTTCTGACCCAGTGAGGAAAGCAATGGCAAACTACCTACCTCCACTTTATAACTTTTCCGCCTCAATTATGGTACCACCACAGATGTTTCTAGTTTGATGGTGATATTTGAGGATCGAATCAGTCTCTACGTTGATGAATTAGTAGACAAAGAATGGCAGTGCAGCCCTAGTTTATCCAAGCCTGCTGGACTGGACGTTCAAGGCGAGTAGCAGAGTTTAAATCCAGAAGCACGTGTTTCTTATCAGTCAGTGCTTTGATAAGCTCTGTACCGACCTGGGCATCGTTCATTGCTCCCGACAATCTTGGGAAGAAATTTTAGTCTTGTTCTGTTAACACGTGATGCCATAATTAAAACAGTAGCTGTAAACCACTGAAACAATATATATTATTATTATTATTATTATTATTTCGAAGGCCTGTCTCACGGAGGCGGTGAAGAGTGCTCGGTTCAACCGGAAGGACATGGGTTCGATTCGCCGTCAGGGAGTAAAGAAATAGAAACGATATTTCATTGAGAGGCACATGACCCTGTAGTTCAATCAATCAATCAATCAATCAATCAATCAATCAATCAATCAATACTGATCTGTATTTAGGTCTTCCGAGCCCAAACTTTGCAACATTTCTGAAACGCTACTCTTTTGTCGGAAATCACCCAGAACAAATCGAGCTGCTTTTCTTCGGATTTTTTTTTTCAGTTCTTGAATCAAGTGATCCTGGTGAGGGTCCCATACACTGAAACCATACTATAGTTGGGGTCTTACTAGAGACTTACATGCCCAATCCTGGACTGGGTTCGAACCCCACTGTCGGCAGCCCTGAAGATGGTTTTCGGTGGTTTCCCATTTTCACACCAGGCAAATTGTGTACCTCAATTAAGGCCATGGCCCCTTCCTTCCCATTCCTAAGCCTTTCCTGTCCCATCATCGCCATAAGACCTATCTGGATTGGTACGACGTAAAGCAGCTGGCAAAAAAACAAACCTTTGCAGCCTTTACACAACCCCTAAATTCCCTCATAACCATGTGCAGATATCTGTACCCTTTATTTACAATCATGTATCATTTATGTGATTTCCCCAATGAAGATCATAGTACACCTAGGTACTTACAATGATCCCCAAAAGGAACTTTCACCACATCAACACAGTAATTAAAACTGAGAGGACTTTTCCTATTTGTGACACTCGCAACCGTACTTTTAATCTCGTCCTACTATACCATTGCCTACTGTACCATTCGCTTAGTCTGCACCAAAATGAGTATCAGATTTATTACCGAGGTAAAAGGTGGCCAGGCATAGAATTAACTACTCCATTCCACTTACTGTCGAGGTTACGGATAATGGAAGCCTTTACGTGCAACTCCTCCAAGGGCCTTCATTGCCTGCACGGAGATAACTTTGATTTGCTTGCTGATTAATTCTACACAATTATATTTATAATCTCGTTATGCAGTACATTCTCAAAAAAGAGCATATTTATACCTGAAAGAAGGAAATTAATTTCCGTACAGCCTATGGCGTTTCTTGGAGGAGTCGGAGGTATTCGCAGCCTCAGCAGTAGGAGTGGGGATTAACCTGGTACCCATTTCTGTTATTCTGTAGAATGTGTGGTGAGCTTGATAAAGGCTAGCCTCCTAGACGAAGTATCGATCCTACGTACCTCAGGGGGTGAACCAAGCACGCCCTTAAGGCCTCATACAGCTCCTCAAGGATGGAGTAGTTGTGTGCTGCGTATTCAGCGCGCAGGCTGATTGGATCCTCGACAGCTCAGCCATCAGCTATCTTAGACGGCCTAGGCATCATTCAAGAGGCATACTTGGAAAATTAAGATTTCCCGTTGCTTCATCGGTGAGCCAGAAGTTGCTATTGAATATCAGTCTGCCAAGCCCACTGAAAAGCACGCTCCAACCGACTCTATAAGCGACATTTTCACACTGTTCATAACATGGACTGGCTGTATAAGGAATGGCATTACTGGCATCACTCAGACCTCAGTCATTCTCATTTTGTGAAAGTCAAGGAGAAACAGACAGGCTAGATGAAAGTAACATTTGTTCTAGCCTGTCCCAGAAGACATGGCGAACTGTGAACTCTACGTCTTATCAGCAAAGGATTTAAGGTATTACTTTCATTACTTCCATCATTCTTGGTTTCGACAATATGAAAGTGACTGAAGTATGAGCTATGCATTAATGCCATTCCTTATACAGCCAGTCCCTGTTATGAATAGTGTGAAAATGTTGCTTTTAGGGTAGGTTGGTGCGTGCATTTCAGTGGGCTTGGCAGACTGATATTCTCTGACTCACTAAGGAAAATGAACAGGAAACAATCTCATTTTCCAAATATACCTCTCCAACGACGCCTAAAGGGGCCCATAGACGTGCAATATTATTGCGCAAAATGGATTGTAAAATATATTAGCTGCCTATAGACGTACAATATTATTGCACAAAAATCGAGTTTGTGCAATAAATAGAATCGTGTGGAGATAATATTGATAGTTGTGCAATATATTGTGCAAAGCGGTCATAGACGTACAATATGCGTTACAATATATAGTCAGTCCATGCTGGTATTTAATTTGGTGATTATATTGAGTGACACTGATCTTTGCTGCGTTTTGATCGCCGTGGGCGTAAGTGCCAAAAAGAAGCAGAAACGGAAAAGAAGCACAAGGGCCAAACAGTGGTTTCTAGACAGAGAAAAGTACACTCATGAAAATTTACTCAATGAACTGAGAAAATGGGATCCAAATGATTTTCGAAACTTTCTGCGCATGAATGGTGAATTGTATGAGGAACTCCTCGTATTGCTCTTAACGTCCCACAGAGCCGGAAGGCCATACTACACTTCGATAAACTCCAAAATAAACTTTTTCTCCTTCTTGCCTGCCATCACGATACCTTCCCCAACGCTTGTTGATACCAAATGGCGGGAGGACGGGATATTGCACAATATTGCAAACACACAGCACAGTATTTTGCGATTTGCGCAATATTTTTCAAACTTTCTCGATTTCGTACAATATATTGCACAACCCTTCAATATTAAATACACACTATCAATTTTATTGCACAAACCCCGATATTGCGCAATAATATTGCACGTCTATGGGCCCCTTAACCAATATACGTCAGCTGATGTTGATTCTGTTGAGGTTAAAGCCAGTCTTCGAGCTGAATCATCAACATAGTTGAGAAAATTGAAAAGACCTGTAATGGTACTTTTAAAGGAAGACGATGATTAGATTAAATTGAACCTATTAAAATAATAATAATAATAAAAAGAAGAAGAATACCGGGAGAGTTGGACGTGCGGTTAGGGGCGCGCAACTGTGAGCTTGCATGCATCCGGGAGATAGTGGGTTCGAAACCCACGGTCGGCAGCTCTGAAGATAGTTTTCTGTGATTTCCCATTTTCACACCAGGCAAATATTGGTGCTGTACCTTAATTAAGGCCACGTCGGCTTCCTTCCCATTCCTAGGCCTTTCCTATACCATCGTCGCCATGAGACCTATCTGCGTCTGTGCGACGTTAAGTAAATAGTAACCAAAAAAAGGTAATATTTGTTTACGTCCCACCACTTAAAGTCATGGTTTACAATTGCACTGAAATGACGGGGTTTGTCCTCAAATGCCAATTGAATGTCCATGATTCGATGCTGCAATGTTAAACATAGAAGAATGAATTGCTGAAATTACTGTAAAGGCCGACTTAATTTTTTACCTGACAGTAAGATGATACAGCCTAGAAGTTCTTGTATGATTACTAATTGGAACTGAATAGGAATAATGGAGATGAAGTTTTCAGAAAATCACTTCCTACTACGATACACCCGTGGAGATTGAATTTGAGCGGTACGCCTGCAAGAGGGAAAGATAGCGAACCCGCGAAACACATCATGCAACGCGCTGTCCTTGACGCTTCTGTGCCTCGCTTGTTGGCTTGCTTTGCACATGAAACAGAGTTGACTTCAGGTAACAGCGAACATTCCAACACTTAAATATTCAACTAGCTGTTGTACCCGCAAATGGTGGATGAGTTCTTGTACTATTGCAGCAGTAACGCCATATCGCGGTGATGAGTGGCAGCAGAAGAAACGGAGTACTCGGCGACATTAACAATGCAGTTGGCAAATATTTACATGTCAGCGGTAGACTTAGCACGAAAATGTAAATTTATTATTTATTTTTAATTTTTTATATGTAATATTTATTTTTATATTTAATTTCGTATAAATTTTCTTATTTACACTTCTTAAATAAAACTAAATAACCTATTCCAAAAGATACTTGGAAATTTGTGAAAATTTAATAATTGTGAGTATAATCTTTGTAATTACTCGTACGTAACAGCTAATGAAGCACATAAACATAGAAAATTAGATCGTAACAAGCAAGCAAACAAACAAACAAACAAACAAACGAAAAGTCAGATAAAAATTTAAATATACCTGCTTTCGACTTTTGCATACATTTTCCGACATGAGAACGAAGTATCAGGCGAAGTTTTGAAGTGTATTGTCTAAAATATAATTGAATGTTTACATACAGACGTAGGAATCTAATAAAAGGAAAAGGCTTCAGGTATCTCGTTACTAATATTAGGCATCTTGTATTAGCGCCATTTTCTTGCACAGACTTGCATACTTACGACATTCTTTTATAGATTTCCGTGTAACAAGGCATATCCAGTTATTCATACATTCACTCCATTTAATGGTCGGTAAAATGCCGTTCTTTACAATCCTAAGTCCCAATAATAATTGCACAATTACAATGTCAGAAGAACGTTTAAGACCACCCCTAAAAGTCAATTAATTTTATTTTGGTCTTAAATTTATTGCTACTTCATCTTTCGCTTAATATATCATAATCTAAATTTAACATATAATAACTTAGTTAAGTGGAGAATACTGTAGCTAAAACGGTTCCAGAGTTACAACATTTGAGTTTTTATGGAATAACGAAAAATTACATGCTTTTTCGTGAAGAAAACTACACAGTTCAAAATTGGGGTAAGATAGGGGTACGATTTTTGTTTTCCGAATGGAACATAGGTAGGGTACTTCAACGCAAGACTTGGAAAAAAAATTGAAAAAAAGTGTTACTAAAATTCACGTTTTTGCTCACTTGAATTTAGGACAAAAAGTGTCAATTTTTTTACCTGTCCATTTATTTCAGTTTAAACTCCTCGCCTTCCATTTCGATCGGCAGTATGTGTTCACTCTGATATTACGGACTCTGTGCAAGGCAGTTGGCACTCCTGCTTCGACAGTTACCGCCATTTAGCTGCATTTTTCTCAACATTTGGAGGTTAACTCTTGTGCTGCAGACAATATAGGGGGAAAATTCTGTGTCAGAAGCCACCAAGCGGCAAATTATTGGTTTTAAAAAGTGATTTAAAAGGGTAGAAATTCAGAGATTACTGAGATTTTGGGAGTGTCTAAGACATGTGTGCAACAAACAATCCAACGGTACAGTGATTTTGGAACAGTTGTTGGCAAGCCAAGGACAGGCTGCCCAAGGAAGATATCACCAAATAAAAACCGTAAGTTACTGCAATTTTGTAAAAAGAACAGAAATGCTAGCTGTACAGATCTTCTGAGAGATCTAAAGAACTTGTGTGGCTTTATTGCCATAACAGACCGCATGGTATATAACATATTGAATGAAGCAGGCCTAGAATGATGTGTCGCATTGAGGAAACCACATTTGAAACACAGTCACAAAAGAAGCGATTTCCATTTTCTCAGGAGCGTTTTGGGGTGGAGCAATGACGCATGGGAGAGGGTATCGTTCTCGGAAGAATGACGTTTCGAGCTTTTTCCACGACGCAAGGTTCGATTTCGTAGAACAGGAACCGAAATGCTTTTGCCAGATTGTGTTGCAGTGCAACAAGGAGGTGATGCAATAATGATCTGGGGTGCATCACCTCCGAGGGTCCAGAAGAGTGTAAAATGGTGACAGGTGCCATGAATAGTGCCAGATATTGCGAGACTATGGAGGAAGTCATGATTCCGTCAGCAAAGAGGCTACTGAGGGAAATTTCATCTAGCAGTAAGACAACGCTCCATGCCACCGATCCATGGAATAGAAGCGATGTTTTCAAGCCAAAAACGATGAGCTGCTTCCCTGGTCTCTTCGTTATCCCAATCTGAACCACATAGAAAACCTGTGGAACACAATGGCATACCGACTAGTAAAACACAAGCCCAAGAACAGAGAAGAAATGAGACTGGCAGTCCTTACACTATGGCAACAAGTGATGCGCGAGTAGTGTAGAAAGCTGATCAACTATGATTGACAGGATCAAGACATGCTTGCAAGTCCAGAGTTTTTGCTTTGTTTTTCTAGTTGCTTTACGTCGCACCGACTCACATAGGTCTTATGGCGACGATGAGACAGAAAAGGCCTAGGAATAGGAAGGAAGCGGCCGTTGCCTTAATTAAGGTACAACCCCAGCATTTGCTTGGTGTGAAAATGGGAAACCACGGAAAACCATCTTCAGGCCTGCCGACAGTGGGGTTCGAGCCCACTGTCTCCCGGATACGAGCTCACAGCTGCGCGCTCCTAACCGCACGGCCAACTCGCCCGGTCAAGAAATGTTCGACATTAACGTTTCTACCTTTCAGAAAGATCAGTTGATAGTTTTACTGATGTAACTTAAACATCATTAACCCATGTGACCCCTTGCTTCGCGGTAGCGGTCACTTTCATTCTTGGTTGTTAAAACAACGCAGGTTTTCAGATAATATACCTCAGTGTGGTACGCGCTGGGCAACGTCCCTGACGGCTAACTGATCTACAGATTTGGCAAGTGATCTCCAACGTTTATAACATTAGTATGGACTCACGATTAATGATTTGAGTGTAACACGTAGAATGATTCCTCCGTGTAGCAAACCGAATACCTCATAATCGTTGTTACAATATTATGAAGCTAACCGAATCATAGTTTTTAATTTTAACGTGTTGATAAAAAAACAAAACGAAACGTCTATATTTACGCGGAATTTGAACCCCAGGAACAAGTGTCTGCTTCAGTGAATCGAAGGAGTAAGTCACTCAGCAACTACGTTTATATCAGGAACTGCAGTGACAACGAATAAATAAATAAATAAATAAATAAATAAATATTGGTCAGCGTTAATAGCTGCCACTCACGGAGGCCCGGGTTCAATTCCCACCTCAGCCATCCTCGAAGTGGTTTTCCACTTCTCCTCCTAGCAAATGCCGAGATGGATCCTTCCTTCCCTCTTCTTTGCCTGTCCCTTCCAATCTTACCACGCCTCCACGAGGCCCCTGTTCAGGACAGCAGGTGAGGTTGCCTGAGGGAGGTACTGGTCCTCCTTACCACTTGTAACCCCGACCCAAAGTCTCACGTTCCACGACACTGCCCATGAAGCAGTAGAGGTGGGATCCCTCGCTGAGTCCGAGGGAAAAACCGATCATAGAGGGTAAACGGATGAAGAAAATAAAGAATAAATAAATAATTTATTTATTTTATTATTTATTTATTTATTTATGAAATAAATAATATTGGCATTACTTGACACTAACGTCCGACTCGTTCGGTGAATGGTCAGCGTACTGGCCTTCGGTTGAGAGAGTCCCGGGTTCGATTCCCGACCAGGTCAGGGATTTTAACCTTCATTGGTTAATTACTATGGCTCGGGGGCTGGGTGCTTGTGCTGTCCACAATATCCCTGCAACTCACACACCTCACAAAACACTATCCTCAACCACAACAACATGCAGTTACCTACACATGGCAAATGCCGCCCACCCTCATCGGAGGGTCTGCCTTTCAAGGGCTGCACCCAGCAAGAAATAGCCATACGAAATTAAAACCTTTGCACTAACTACATATAAGGTTTATGCTGGAGTGCCAGATAATTTGTACTCAAGATCTTTTAAGTGCCGGTAAGTCTACCGACCTGAGGCTGGCATATTTTAATACCTTTACGTACCACCGGACTGAGCCGAGATCGAACCCTGCAACTTAGGTTTAGGGACGCTTTTCATTTCAAAACTACCAATACGTTTCGGTCCGGATTCGATCTGCAGTAATCATGGTTGGAAGCCTTTGACGATGTCACTCAGTTTTCATGCCCACAACAACAACAACAACAACAACAACTAGTGTACCTCCATCTACAGACCAACATTTGATCAGCTAGTGAGTAAAGAATCATGCTCCTACATGAAACAATTCAGTATCGAGGTAACGGTGAACCTTATCTTGGCCTATTTTCAAAGCTTTCATAGTTTTCACCCGAAAGAAGGGATCACAACTCTTAACAAAGACGTAATTGTCCTTGCTGCGGGACGACCCAGGCTCGACCTGGCAGACGACACCAGACTGTCATATGTGTAATTGTGTGACTCGCGTTCACAATGAGGGACTACAAGAACAATACGGCTGTTAAGAGCTGAAATTACAATCTTCTGAACACATATTAAATTGAACAGAACGCATCCTTGATGAATGCTTTATAGTGTTCGTAAGGAAGGTAAAGGTTCATTACGCAAGTCTTCGAGATGATTATCATTGATTTCGTGCCTCATTCACTTCAATACCACCTTACATCGATGCTTGACTCATTCCATATAGAGAATTGATTTTATTGTTGTTGCATTATATGAGGTACCTGGAAGAAAGTGCTCAATAGCCCCTATACTTACAAGCGACCTGTTTCGGATGGACCAGATACAATAGATTTCAATGAAATTTGGATGAATGATCAATTAACATCTTCTAAATGTCGTAAATCAACGGCAGTATTATAACTAATTGCTGAAAACTAGTTGGGTGGCTCGGAGCAGTGAGCTGATGGCGATACCTTACGTATGAATTGTTGAAAATATAGATAATTCTATTCTAAAGTTACATAAAACAATTTATACCGAAAATGAGATCTTGAGAACATAAACTGACCAGGCCGTATAAATTTAAACAGTTATAGTATATGAAGATACGAAAATATTAGGATCTTAATACACTTTAATAGTTTTTAAATGGAATCTAAAATATTTTGTAGCATGAAATCTTAGTCGTATATTTAATGTAATATTTTATTACTGTAGAACAAACGAGGAAACAGCTGAATTTCTGTTCATAATCACTACTTTCGTCATGCTGTGGACAGCCTAGGTCTATGTATCAGATGTGTACAGACGTTCTACTGTCCTAATTGATAATTGCAATAGATACTTTCAATACACCACGTTCCTTTAAAAATCTCTTCTTCTTCTTCTTCTTCTTCTTCTTCTTCTTCTTCTTCTACGATTTTTACCAATTCATTGACATTGGCAGGTAATGTGGATCTGGTCCAGTTTTATGACCAGATGCCCTTCCTGACGCCAAACCTATCTGAAGATTGTACTTAATACAACGTTTTCCTGTGGTGATTAGTTTTGTTTAGTGCTGCGTGTGTTTGAAGTGTATTAAGATGAACACAAACATTTAGTCCCTGAACCAGGGGAATTAACCGTATGCAATTAAAATTCTCGACCCGGCTGAGAATCGAACCCGGGGCCCTCTGAACCGACGACCAGTACGCTGACCATTCATACAAGTATACGGACACGTTCCATTTAAAACTGCAGTAACAGATTGTTATTCTTTTAAAAAATTGTCTTTAGGTCCCACGAATGGCTATTCTTTAAGTATCAGTAGGTAAATATTAATTTATGACAGAACGACTATTATCATTAAGTTTTCGATGTCTTTATCCTACCACGTTTCACAATAATCGGTTTGGTCCAACTCAAACAGTTTCCTTGCAAGTGCGCGTAAAATCTGTCTCATAACGAAACCTAACGTAACCTGGCCTGACACTCGGAAGTAATACTGAGGCTGTTACTGTACTGTATTTCGTTCTCCGTCCAGGTTGGAGCGTGTCTTTCTTTTTATATGTATATATACCAGGCGGCTCGCGAGCGCCGTATTTTCTACTTACAATTGTCCCGCATGCAGTAGTGATGTATGGGATGCCTAATCACTTATTTTCGAAGGAGTGCTACAACGTGCTGTATTGTGGATATTGTGAAACAAACAGCAGTCATTTTACTGCAGACGTTCCATAACAGGGTGCATTTACAAATAAGCCAAAGGTGCAGAAAATAAAATTTAATAACTTATTACATTATACGCGTGTAGACATTCCTCTCTATAAACTAATATTGTTCGGCGAAGTACGTGTGTACAAGGCAGACGTTTGTTTGGAGCTTCGGGTACATTCTCGCCAGATTATCCACAGATTAAAATGATATCTGCGTATTCGTCGTTGCTGAGGACACTAGCCATGCCGAAATGCAGACAACAAATATAGTGCTGCTGTACACTAGTACATACACCAGCCTACAACTATGAGGTCGTAAACGAGGTTTACTAATCCAAGGGGTTGCATTACACAGGTAGCGCTAAGAAACATGCTGCGAGCTACCGTCCGGTTGTTATCTCATCATATTCTGACGTAACCTGCCTACCTGCCTGCTGGCAGTAGTGTCCCTATGAAAATCAGTTAGTAGAGATCCCATCCATCATTTGTGCATGCGAAACATTTATAAATAGGAAGTACGGCGCTCGCAAGCCGCCATATATATATATATAATTTCAGGATGTTCCGAATAAACTTCAAAATTATTTATAAGGTGACTTTGTATAACCCTGCTTGATCGGAAATATACAGTCTCCCCAAGCAACTAAAGTTGTTCGATAATCAGTGTATTTGACACTTAAGCAACCTACACATAATGTACATGGAACAACAATACAATCCAACACGGACAATGAACATAATAGCAGTTAAACCTTCTTAGTGCCAGGCAAACATCCGTAGAATATACATAAAATACCAAAGCGATTTACATATTCCCGCTTGAAAAGCAATATAATGTAGAAATACCAACATCTGGAACTGAAACTCTCTCCACATTTTAATAAATGTACGAATTAACAAGTGATATAGATTTACGTACAGTGTCACACTTGAATATTTTTTCAGAACAAATTGTCGACGTGATTTTTTCAAAAGTAGATTAAAAATTAACTCCGATATAAAATATTTCATTTTCTCTGCAGTGCATTATGCTCAAGGGAATATGCACAGAATATACTCGTATAACCACAAATGTTCAGTAGTCAATATAAACACAACTTGGAGTTGCGTGGATATAAGTGAACTTAGGTGTTTCTTACAGTAGTAATAAAATTCAACTCCTGTACGAAAAATCCCAATTTAATTACAATATCTATTCTCAAAGGAATAAGCGGAGATAACATCTCACATAAATCTTTAGCAGTTTTATTCTAATGTCGAATGTAAACACAACCTGAAGTTGTGGGGAAATGAGTGAACGTAGGTGTTCCCTAGTAACATAACTAGGAACTACAATTTTTTCCCTGTAGAAAAGACACAGGAGATACCGCTATCCATGTGATATAACTACACTAAAAGCACGTAGTAAGGCACACTGCTTAAACAACGAGTTGTTCGGTACTTTGAGGATTAACATACCATGGACGCTTCAACTCTAAGAATTGAGGCCAAGACTGGAACGGAAACAAGTGTTGCCTGTATATTACCCTCAATCTCTGCGTTCTCTAGAAGCTGAAGTCATGAGAGGATGAAGGTAATAGAAAACTTCTAGGATGCTCGAGTGTGGTATCATAATACTTTTCTCCACTGATCTATGCTCCCAAGAATCGACGTCAGTGGTGCAGCCGGTATGTAGTTAGTAGTTGGTCCTACACATGTTTCCATTGCCGAGTGCAATCGTTTCCTGTTAATATTAAATTCCTGGCAGAGTTTGGAATCGAATCCTGGACAGATGGATGGGCAGCTGCTACTATACCAACCCCTATCCCGTTACCGTTTATTCCTCCTTATCTAGTCAATTAAGTGTTTACACTGGATTACATATTCTGGAACGGGATAGAATAAGACCACTGCCAGGTTTATGGTGGAGTTATCAATGGCTAACTCGGCAGAAGAGTTGACCCACGTCGTCTTTGTGTTGATAAAGAAGTCTAGTACCTCCTGTTACATAGTTTCGGAAGCGATTTATTATTATTATTATTATTATTATTATTATTATTATTATTATTATTATTATTATTATGCGCAATAGAATCAGATTTCGTATTGTCTCTGTTAGGGCAAAGTCTGCTCAGCGTTCCTTCAATCAAACCACGATTAGTAGGAAAGTTTACATGATTGTGAAGGAACGATATACGCGTCTTTTACTCCTGTCGTCTATGCAATGTTTCAAACGGATATGTAGTGCAGGTGAAAGAGCTATGTCGAGAGGATGATAATTTGTCCTGTTTTTAATTATTAATATTCGTATTACAAGTTATGTCACATAGTCTGTTACACAGAGAATTCTTATTACTGAGTTTACACAGGGTAATAAACACTCCAATTTACATTTGTCCAAAATATTGAACCAGTTTCAGTACATCTTATGAAAATGCATTTTGGACAAAATCACTAGTGATGTGAATACTGTAACTACCAAAACAATTTTACACCTGTTGATACATTGCACATTTATCTAAGTCGAAGTTTATATTGTTTCTTTTCGTTGACTCTATCGACAGAAACTTTCAATAATTGGTGGCTCTCTAATGTTCGAATCCAAGTGTCACATGGTAAACAAGTTACAGGAAATTTTATCTGAGCATGTATAGTTATATTGGTACAACATTTAAATGTATTAAGCGATTTGTTTAACGTCACACCGATACAGACAGGTCTACTTGTGGCGATGGGATAGGACAGGCCTAGGACTAGGAAGAAATTGACTATGTCTTCAATTAAGGCATAGTCCCCAGCATTTGTCTGGTGTGAAAATTCGAAACCACAGGAAACTATCTTCAGGGCCGCTGGCAGTGGTGTTCGAACCCACTACCGCCAGAATACAGGTTAGTAGCTACGTGGCTCAAACCGCATGCCCAATACATTGCGTTAAATACATTAATAGAAGAGAAGAAAATGGGCATAGTTTATATAAAATTCTGTTAGTGTACCGCTGCTAAATGTAGTGAGAAGATTGCTAAGTCAACAGAGGCACCAGCATGAGCAAAAAATGTTACCAAGAATTATCAAATATTTAAAATAAATCTTAAATCTGGCCTTTATCCCAATTCCTTCCGCTCTTCGATATGATATTGACGTAAGAATCTTTACCGCCACTCACTTAATCCACGGCTCATAATCTTCTCGTTGATTGCTAAACACCTGGTTCAAAATCAGTACAGTATAAAGGACAGGGTATCACATATTTTAATACCTCCCTGAAGTACAGTAGATTACAGACGTTACCTAACGTTGAGCGTTCAGACAAACGATGTTATCACTGAGAATTTTGATCGATCACGGATTTTTTTTTTGTGCATGAGCGATAATTCATATCTTTGGTATTGTAAGAATGTGATAACCGATGTACCTTGATACAACCAGAAATTGACTCCAGATTTTTTGGGAGAAGATAATGTGAAATGACAACACTACAAGTCGGTTAATAATAATACTAATAATAATACGTTGTTCAGTTGTGGTGAGAGCACTAGGACAAAATTTCCATCAGCTGTACGATGCATTTCACCTGTTAAAGCTTAACAAGGAACTCTGTATTCAGCTGCAAATGATTGTGTTTCTAGAAACTTGCACCATTATGATGAAGATGCTAGATAGGGATTTGAAGGATCCATAAATCAAAAGCTTTAGTTGATAATAGTGTTTCACTAGGCTTTGATAGTAATTCCACCTAATACAACTGAACACTGATCCGTAAATAAAATTTTGTACTGTATATGTAGTTAGAGCAGCAGTGTGAGAAAGCACAATGGAACGAACTACGTAGTGATTAGACAGGAGCGTAGGTAGTATGAATGACTTGAAGTGTCACTGTTGCCATTAAGATGCACCATAAAATGTGGAAGTTACCTTAATTAAGAGGAAAATACAATAATGATTGCTTTTTGCAACAAACGTGTTTTTAAAATAGAATCAAGAATGAAATACATTTTTTTACAATATTTGTTACATCTTTTTTATAACTAAACATCTATTAGACCTATACCAGAATTTTGTTCGTTCTGTTATGTATTGATATTCTATTAAATGCTAGTGAATACTCGTATTTTAAAAGTAAAGTATTAAATCCTTTCCTTACATTACAAGTTGGTTTTTAATTTTTCCGCATCACAGATTCTGTTGGAATTATAGAAAAATCGTATTTTGTGGATTCTACTATAATAATAATAATACATATATATCTTCATTATAAGAGCCTCCGTGGCTCAGATGGCAGCGCGTTGGCCTCTCACCGCTGGATACCGTGGTTCAAATCCCGGCCACTCCATGTGAGATTTGTGCTGGACAAAGCGGAGGCGGGACAGGTTTTACTCCGGGTACTCCTGTTTTCCCTGCCATGTTTCATTCCAGCAACACTCTCCATTCTCATTTCATAGCATCTATCAGTCATTAATATATCACTTTGGGAGTGGCGACCCCATCGTACTAACAGCCTATGTATGCTTCATTCATTACATCCCTGACCGGGTCAATGACTGGAAAACAGGTTGTAGGTTTTCATTTTCGTCTTCATTATAAACTGTTATGCTTTTCAGCGTTCAGTAATAATAATAATAATAATAATAATAATAATCATAATAATAATAATAATAATAATTTCGAACGTCTTTGAAATCAAGACTGGTGTTAGGCAAGGGGATGGACTATCACCGCTTCTCTTCAACTGCGCTCTGGAGAAAATCATTCGGGAATGGCGCAAGGAGATGTGCAAGGAAGAGGTTGAGAATGGCCTTAGAATAGGATATAAGAAAGATGACCTTATCATAGACTGCCTAGCTTTTGCAGATGACCTAGCGATCTTTTCTGATTCCCTGGATACTGCTGAAAAACAAATTAACCAACTGAGAATCCAAGCAGCAAAAGCTGGCCTCCAAATATCTTTCCAAAAAACAGAGTTTATAACCAACATCAAGCCAGCCCCCAGAGAGCTCATTGTGGAACAGGGAAAAATCAAGCAGGTGGAAAATTTTAAGTACTTAGGCGAGTGGATAGTACCTAACAACTCTGAGAAAGAAGCAATCATGTGCAGAATCAACAAGATGGAGGTGGCATATCAGCTGTCTAGGAATGTCTACAACAAAAGATCAGTGTCCATCAACGCCAAGCTTAGGCATTATTGTTCGGTTGTACGCCCGGAAGCACTGTACGCAGCAGAATGCCTTGCAATGAACAGAAAAGGTCTGATGGAGAAGCTAGAAGCTAAAGAAAGAAAAATCCTGAGAAAGATTCTTGGAGGATTAATTTTTATGGCCATATAGCACGCATGAGCACACAGAGATAAACCAATAGGATCTTTTCCTACTTTCTTAACAAGAAAACCAAGGGATCCTGGTTTATCGAAGTTGAAAAAGACCTTCAAGAAATAGGAATCACACTCGAAGACATCCAGAAACGTGCTCCTCTCCAGAAAAAGCTCCAGGGATACAAGAGGTTCCAAGAAAGGCCAAAGTTGAAAACAGGCAAGAAGTGGACTGATGAAAGGAAGGAGGCTCACAGAACGAGAATGCGTGAGTAGTGGGGAAGAATTAAAGCTCAAGGATGCAAACGGTTGAAATAACGTGGTCCACAGCAGGCCGAAACGAAGAAAGAAAGAATAATCATCATCATCATCATCATCATCGTCGTCGTGTGGTCTCAACTATTGTGTGCAGCTTGTTAATTTGATGCTATTTATTTATTTATTTATTTATTTATTCACAAAGTGCGAGAGCTACAATGAGCATACTTCACTTGTGTTAACAGAGGAATGAGCGAACAAACTTTCATAATGAAATATATCAAACATAACAGATGAAATGAAATGTCGTGTGTCCTCCAGAGAGACCTGGTGCAGGTCCTTTGATTTGACTCCCGTAGGCGACCTGCACGTTGTGATGAGGATGAAATGATGAAACAGCACATAAACTCAGTCCCCGTGTCAGGGGAATTAACCAATTATGTTTAAAATTCCCGATTCTTCCGGGAATCGAACCTGGGACCCCTGTGACCAAAGGGCAGCACGCTAACCACTTAGCCATGGAGCCATACAACGTAACAGATGAGTAACAAGATCACATATACGGCCTGTTAATAACTATCCAAATCGAAAACCATGAGAATGTTCATGCTCATAGCAAAGTCGTCGTAGGTCAAGATGGTGGTAAAACTAATTTACACTAACTTATTCTTGAAGGATATTTTTACATTTCTCTGGAATAAACTTTTTCTTAACGCTTCCTGATTACAGTTGATTTCTGAGAGGCCAGAACTCTACTGACCCACCTATTGCCAATGTTTAATCACTTCTGTCCTCCGTGGTTAACCCCCCTTCGGGTGGAGCCTTCGAATGTAATATGCATGCTATACCCTGACTGTCAAAAGAGGCGACTTAAAAGACATGAATTCCCATGGGATCTGAACTTGAGGGTGTAGAGTGGTGTACCTCTAACTCAGTCTGACTTTGCTCTAATCTACTTGTGCCAATCTTCTTGCTTTCATCTCTCCTATTAGATCTGCCTTGGTGAAACTCTTATACTCTTCTGACCCCAACGTTATTAGATTTTCGACATCGAGGGAGACTTTCGTTTTGACGCACTCCGGTACTTCATTTTCCCCGCGACGAAGTGGTTTCCTTTTTCCTCCTCTCTTTTTAATAAATTTGGCGATTATTATCAAGTTCTACTACTCATTAAATAATATAATCATCATCATCATCATCACCTCCTAATGAGACAAACAAACTCTAAAAGTGTATTATAAAGAAATCTAGTACTACTATATTTGGAGGTATCATTGTGGTTCTGCAGCTCTGCTGTAACTATTGCAACACAGCTTCTGGAGCGAGTGTTCTCCTCATGATTTTACTATGCTCTCATAAATGTTTACTAAAAAATTTCTAATTAATGCAGCCATGTTTCCAAAACTTTCCAATATTTCTCCTTTATGTTCTTTGGAAGACAGCCTTCAGCAGCAACATCAGATAAGATAAGAGAAGATTAGAGATGACAAACATAGTGAGTCACGCGATAGCAATATAAAATACATACATTAGATAAAGAAACAGGAGTCACATTGTCTGAGGTGAGAACTAGTATCCTTTCTGCTTAGTCTTCTTCGAGTTTTGCATCGCATGTGCAGTATCCACTATTCGAATTTATGATGTTTGCGATATATATTCTGAGGGTCGTCTTAACCTTACGAGTTCGAGAGAACTAGGAGAACTGAAGGATCTTCCTTAAGTTACAGGCCTGTAGCACTGCTGAGCTGCTGCTACAAGTTAATTGAAAGGTTAGTTTACAGTAGAATATCGCTGTAAAGCAGGCCGATTTCTGATCCAATTGCAGATGCTATGACCAAGTCCTTGCTCTTATATCTCACATTGAGTCGGTTTCCATCTTCAGCTAAAAGAGTCTGTTGTGTTTCTGAATTTTTCTGCAGCGTATGGTACAGTCTGGAGGGAACTATTGCAAATAATATCCTGAAAAACTACATTTCAATATTTTATTGCTAATATGCTCATAATTAACAAGAACAAGAACGAGCAAACAAAGGAAGAACAATGGACTTCCACAAGGGTCAGTGCTGGCTCCCCTTTCCTTATCTGTATATATCTGACTTCCCCGAAACACATTTTATACACTTTTGCTACATTTACGATGCACATACATGTTAATGTCGTAGAGAGTATACTGATTAATGAGCTGGTAAGACTTGGAAGATATATCCGCAAATGGAGAATGCAATAAAAAAACGTGTATTCTGTTTACATTAGAACGACAACGGCTAAAATTATAAAACACGCCCCGATGAAACTTTCAGTTCTTATTACAATAAATACCCAAAGTACTTGGGAGTAAACGTAGACTCATACTGTCTTTTAAAAGAACACCTCAAAACACTGCTACTATAATTAGAAGCCGCAACAAAATATTGGAGAAATTTTGTTGTACAACCCACAGAGTCGGTAAATGATTCACTAGAGGTAGCATTGGCGCCACCGTCTACGAGAGAAACAGTGTAGAGAGCGGAGCATGTTGAAATCGCAGCTGTTTGGCACAAAGCTCATCCTACCGTACTCATCAATGTAAATCGGGGCCTTTTAAAACTGTGTGGACATACGTAATGTTTAAAATTCTTATATGTAAATATTCTCAGATACTACAGTATTCTTGTGATGCTTCTCTCCAGTAAAAAAGAAAGCCCAAAAAGCATGAATACAGGATTAAATGCGTAATAAAAGAGGACGGTGTTCAGGTGCAGTTAAGTAACAAAAATCAATTTACTGTTCATATTAAGTCTTGTAACAACATACGTTTAAAAGGAGGGCTCGTATATTTCGCTATTCTTTGTGTAAATGACCAGAAATTAGGTATTATTCTGCCCAACGACAGAAAATGTCCTCTCGCAGATGAGAGATTTTAGGCCTAAAAACATTGGCGAGATTTTGGGGTAAGGTAGGCAAAATCTTATCATCGCCGGTTTAGACCCTAGCTTTCTGAGCCCAAGTTGGCAGGTTCGAGCCTGGCTCAGTCCGGTGATACCTGAAGGTGCTCAAATAAGTTAGCCTCTTGTAAATAGACAGATTTAGCGGCACATGAAGGAACTCCCGTAGGAAAAAATTCTGACACATCAGGGTCTCTGAAAACCGTGCAAGTACGTAGTGGGACGTAAAGCCATTTTATTATTATTATTATTATTATTATTATTATTATTATTATTATTATTACTACTGTTGATGTTTTCTAAACATGATTAGAAGTGAAAATATGACACTCGGTTGTGGTTTCGGCCTATTATGGAGTTCTTATTTAACTTTTCCTGAAATGTATGATTTTTACTTTTAAAATGATTTCCTTTAATGGAAAGGGAGAGTGGTAAATTACACGATTGAAGAGAATTGCAAAATACTTACAATAGTTTTTACAATTTGATTTACATCGCACCGACACAGATAGGAAAGGGAAGGATGCGCCGTGGGCTTAACCTTTTCACTCCCAAGTTTCTTTCAGCATTATGCATGCCCCATACCAGATTTTTCTGGACGTTTCGACAGTGGTTGTAATAGGCCATAAATACTTTGTATTTACACAGATACTGGAAAGTCATGGAACGACAATATTAGAAATAGTTTTCTCCTAACACTTCTCACAAAATTTGAAAGAACTTGGCGTGAGAAATGTCAACAGCTTGTTTCACTGCAACTTATTTCCACTATATTCATAAAAAATCAGACTCATCATCATTACCTAAATTTTCTAAAATATAATCTTTCGTTATGCTTTCTTTACACTCCCGTGCACCCATCTCAGAAGACAGCTGTGAAAGAAAAACACAAGGCACGCATAATTATCGTAAAAAACGGTGAGGGGATTTATGAATCGTCCGTCGTCTGAACGAAGCATGTCAACAGCGTTGGACTGAACTAGGAAGTGAACAAGAGCGCATTGCTTTAAATCCGAATTAACTCGTGTTTGGGACAGCGGGAGAAATTTTGAGATCCGAGATAACTCGGGCATGGGATGGAAAAAGTTAATTAAGGTACAGCCCCAGCATTTCCCTTGTGTGAAAATTGGAAACCAGGGAAAACCATCTTCGGGGCTGCCGACAGTGGAGTTTGAACCCACTATTTCCCGAAAGCAAGCTTACAGCTGCGTGTCCCTAACCGCACCGCCAACTCGTTCAGTCAATAATACATTATGCATACAAAATACACACGGTGTGGCACATGTAGTCTCTAAATTGTAAAATGTGGTAAGGTATGAATGGGGACTGCTACACGTATAGTATGAAGGGAAAGCAACAAACTGTATATACAGTCAATACATTCAATAGCTTTTAATAGGCCTACTATAAATACACACAGAAAGTGAAAAACGGACCACAATTTCAGATTATCATGCACACCTTTTCGTTATTTTCTTTTTTGTACCAAATCGCTTTACGTCGCACCGACACATAGATTTACGATGGCTATAGAACAGGAAAGGGCTAGGAGTGGGAAGAAAACGACTGTGGCCTTAATTACGGTACAGCTCCAGCATTTGCCTGGTGTGAGAATTGGAAACCATCTTCAGGGCTGCCGAAAGTGGGGTTCAAACCCACTATGTCCTAAATGTAAACTGACAGCTATATGACCTAAAGCCTGCAGCCACTCGCTCGGTATCCTGCACATCGCCATTCAATGGAAGGAAAATGTCATCCCTTATATTTCGTAAAACATTAATTTCAGTCTTCAAGGTAAGATCCAAAGAATCTTATTCACGCCGTCGCGAAGTAGGCCAATTCACATGAAATGAGTGTCATGCAAAGTATTATTTTATACATACGGAAATGAATTTCAAGGAAAATACCTGTGAAATGAAATGCTATGGCCCTTTGTGAACCTTTCTACGCAGCCATAAGCTGCACAGGCGACACATTTCCCTTCAAAGAAGTATATACTTCAATTTGTCGGGACGCTCCAGTAGTGACAGTGCCAAACAATCCAGCTTTTCCCAAACAGAGTGTTCGTTCAACTTCGCACACGACTGCAACGCAAATGCTACCTCTAGTGTTTCATTTAGTAACTCTATGGTACAACCTGGGGTGCTCCGTAACAGCTCTGGGGTGTTCTGCTTTAGGTCTGGTCTCCCTACGGCTGAAAATTTTGCCCCAGTTTAGTTGAACAACCATCTTTCAAGGTTAGTCAACACCCACGAGACTAACCACTGGTCTATTCAGACCGACTCCTACCTATTGGCTTTCAGTCCTCTGCAATATTATGGCATTTCATCTGTGTAGAAATGTTGCTCTGATTTGAGAATACGAGAAGATCTTAGCAAACCCGAACCGCCCTGTTCATGATATCTCCATAGGAACCGGGTGAAGTCCAAATACGTTCCCCGTTCTCCTCAGCCCAAACAGAAATGCTCAGACTTTAGCAGAGTGTCATTTGTTGCCAACGCCGAGTGGAAAGGAGGATAGAGAATGACCTCAATTTTCCGTTTTAATCCTATCTTTAATACAAACAGTCCTGTATCTTGCTTTGACCTACCAAGAAATATACGGCCTGCTCTTAATAGGATTCGAATCACCACAAAATCGGTGCTAAATTTCTTTATATGGTGGTGCTGGTGTCGGGGGGGGGGGGGGGGATAAAATGCCACGCTACTCACTGCGACTGTGCTGCTCCCATACGGACCATTCAACATGTTGTGACCGAGTACAAGACGAGGGTATGTCATGGAAATTTTCTGCTAGCAACACCTGCAGCCCTTGAATGGTGAAGTGAATTAAATGTGAGATTATAAGCCCTCCTTGTCATGTGACAACTTAATGTTCGTACCTATTATCATGTGGTAAATAGCCGGACTGAGTGGCTCAGACGGTTGAGGCGCTGGCCTTCTGACCCCAACTTGGCAGGTTCGATCTTGGCTCAGTCCGGTAGTATTTGAAGGTGCTCAAATACGTCAGCCTCGTGTCGGTAGATTTACTGGCACGTAAAAGAACTCCTGCGGGACTAAATTCCGGCACCTCGGCGTCTCTGAAAACCGTAAAATAGTAGTTAGTGGGACGTAAAGCAAATAACATTATTATTATTATTATTATTATTATTATTATTATTATGTGCTAAATAAGTAACCTTAATAGTACGGATGCAATTGTGTGTCGATTATTTTATAACTATTTCGCTTAATATTTTCTAAACATAAGGAGGATTTCGGTTGCTTAAATAACTTTGCCAGTATTAAATTTTCTGGAAAAATGTGGATGTACCCCACATCTGAAACAAAATAATATATATGATTACATGAATGATGGAAATTAAGAATTTGTAGGTTGCCATTTTTAATCACCGGGCGACTTAGCCTTGCGTTTAGGGGCACGCAGCTGTGAGCTCGCATCCGGGAGATAGTGGGTTCAAACCCCACTGTCGGCAGCCCTGAAGATGGTTTTCCGTGCTTTCCAATTTTCACACCAGGCAAATGCTGGGGCTGTACTTCAATTAAGGCCACGGCCGCTTCCTTCCCAATCCTACGCCTTTCCTATCCCTTCGTCGCCGTAAGACCTATCTGTGTCAATGCGACGTAAAGCCAATTGCATTTAGAGGTTAGCTGCCGTCGTGAATACATTGTGGTCAGCTGTATAGAATAACAAATTTAATAATAAAAACTTACTTTTACCCGTAATAGTACTTTTAAATATGTCTCTTATTTCTCATATCAGAGACCCATACTACCAGTAGCGGTGATTAGGGGCGGTTGCCCACCCCCACTTTGTGGAGAAAATATTACATTTTGATTCCATTTTAGCCAGCTAAAACTAGGAATTATCTTTTAAAAAAAGCTATTTGTACAAGCCCTGTTGTCTTATCAGCTGATGCTTTCCTTTATGTTCTGTAATTATTAACAAAATTACTAGCGAAAATATGCACAAAATGTCGCTCGTAACCGATTTGTATAGCGCCAAAAGCAAGTAGTGAACACTTTGCAAATACTGTGAGCAAGGGTAGCAGGGTACTTTTTTTTTTTTTTTTTTTTTTTTTTTTTTTGCCAAGGCCATGGATACAGGTTTGATCCGCCCGCTTGCCGCGCTTATTCATCAGTTTACAAGTCTCTTTAGTGTCTGTTAGTTTCTTAGTGTGTAGTCAAATACTAAATTATTTTAATTTTATAATTACGCCGTACTTTTATTTCATTGTAATAAATCTCTAATATTGTTCCTATGGTGAAAGTTTTAGTGTATAGCATTGAATCAAAACCTTACAAAACTACTATTCCCGCACTTAAATTGGTAAATTGTCACCTCTAGCTCTCCGTCGAAATTCGCTCAGAGAGCATCGAAAAGCTTACCACTTTGTAGCTTTTCTTTTTAGTATTGATGAAATACAAACACCCCCCCTCCCCTAAATTCACTATATCCCGCAAACCCGGGTATTGTTTGTTGTCTAAGTTTTTGCCCCTGCACTTTCAATTCCTAATCGCCGCTACCGCATACAACACCGAGTTATTACCCACATTCCAAGTGTACCACGTGCTATTGAATAACGTTTACTGTCCACATCATATTTGTCTTTTATTTCTAATAAGCAAGTCTTCGAAATCCTCAAAACCCTGCGGCCGTTACAATACTGACAGGCTACCGCTATTTATGTTTGTGTTAATAAAGCGTAATATTAATAGCATGTATGCTAGTTGCTTTACGTCGCACCGACACAGATAGGTCTTATGGCGACGATGGGACAGGGAAGGGCTAGGAGTGGGAAGGAAGCGGCCGTGGCCTTAATTAAGGTACAGCCCCAGCATTTGCCTGGTGTGAAAATGGGAAACCACGGAAAACCATTTTCAGGGCTGCCGACAGTGGGGTTTGAACCTACTGTACTATCTCCCGAATATTGGATACTGGCCGCACTTAAGCGACTTCAGCTATCGAGCTCGGTAATAGCATGTATGTTTCTACATTCTGTAGATTATCAAAATTTCATACCACATAATATTTTACCTTCCATTGTAAACGAAACCCACAGACCAATACCCAAATATTTTGATACATTCATGTACTGAACATTTTAGTAAAATAAGGCTGTAGAGCGTAAAAAAATCTGTTTGTGTTGCCAACATTTCATTTTCCGTATAAATTATTATCTGTAACTTCAAAACAGAACTACCGATATATTTTCATACTGCATTTTTTTAAATCGCACCGACACAGGTAGGTCTTATGGCGACGACGGGATAGGAAAGACTGGGAGTGGGAAAGAAGCCGCCGTGGCCTAAATTAAGGTACAGCCCCAGCCTTTGCCTAGTGTGAAAATGGGAAAACCCGGAAAAACAGAATCCACAGAAAACTATCTTCAGTACTGCCGACAGTGGGATTCGAAGCCAGTATCTCCCGAATGCAATTTCACAGCTGCGCGCCCCTAACCGCACGCCAACTCGCTCGGTGTCATCATCATCATCATCGTCTAACTTCTCCGAGGTACCCAGCTATCTTTCAGTAATTCAAGAACCACTACCATTGAATTACACCAACATGATAATTAATTTTAAATTTAGGATATGTTAATTTTTGATCATTAACCCACGCTTCATAGCAATATGTCTGGGTCTACCCTAACACTTCCCTTTTCAGAAAAGAGGAACACATTGGAACGTACGTGCTCTAAGGGCTAAAGATTGAACATTCATGGCAGACCATTCGTTCTTCACTTCATTTCGCTGACCGAACATGTTCCTTAAACATTGATTCATTTAATTCCGATTGCCATAGAGCACTTTCTTGTGGTCGCTCGTCTCACCTCCTCCTCCCTGGGAATGTCACTTGCTTCTCACAGTTGGAGGAGTCCTGCGGTCCATAATGACAGTTAAACACGGGGCGGCGAGGTGCCATCTCAAACAACGGGCTGTAATAACTCTAATATTAAGATAAACTGGGACATGAGTATGCTACGTGCAACAGCCATCCTCAGTATCGTCCGTCCCTTCGCTTGGATCCCGCGACCTTCGTGGTAGTGCTGGCACTGTGGTTTCATAATAATAATAATAATAATAATAATAATAATAATAAATGTTGGACTGAGGGATTTTGACGATAAAGTGTTGGGCTTCTGAGCACAAGCTGGTAGGTTCGATCCAGGCTCAGTCCGATGGTAACTTAAGGTGTTCAAGTACGCCAGCATGGTGTCGATAGATTTACTTAGCACGTAAAAGAAATCCTGCTTGACAAACTTCTGGCACCTCGGCGTCTGTGAAAACCGTGAAAGTAGTTAGTGGGACTTAAAACTAATAATAATAACAATATTGAAAGCATCTTATGTAGGACAATGCATTGACCGTGAACTAGGGGAAGTACATGCGCCAGCGTCTTAGAGAGGTGTGGCAATCCAACTGACGAGCCCAGTGCTACACTCGGCCTAAACGCTGGCAATTTCGCGATTCAAAGGACGTAAAGAGCTTAAATTTATATTACGAATAAAACAGCATCTGTTTTATTATTCTAATTTATTTCAGTATGTCCCAATAAATTCACACACACAGTTCTATTCAACCATGAATGACTAAACTCACTAATTACTAGCCATTTACAAGTCTATGTTCTATTCACACAGCAGGCTGTCCGGCTCGTTGGTATTAGCTGGGGACGGCTATAATCCTATTCATAGACTTTCCTTACTTTCGCTTCTACAAGTCCAGTCACCCCACACTGCAGTTGCGTGCAGGCCGCTAGGTTTGAACGCACTGCTACTGACTACACAACACACGATGTCTGTTCCTTGGTTCGACTCCAGATACAGTCCAGTAATTCACACAGTGTACAACTAAACAGCAACAGCTCAACAGCGTTAAACAGCAGGGAAATACTCCGCACAACAATGATCATTAACACTGTTCCTATTACACTCAGGATAGCTGCTCTAGTCGCTGACTCAGGACGATCCTCAGTCCACAGATATACACACAGTACCCTAATAAGGGAGTACAGAGTCTTCCGTTCCTTACCCCATCTTCAGTCCAGCTACTGTCCGACTCGTTGGCTGAACGGTCAGCGTACTGGCCTTCGGTTCAGAGGGTCCCGCGTTCGATTCCCGGCCGGGTCGGGGATTTTAACCTTAATTGGTTGATTCCAATGGCCCGGGGGCTGGGTGTATGTGTTGTCTTCATCATCATTTCATCCTCATCACGACGCGCAGGCGTCCTGGGATATCCCGGCACTAAAAGCCATACGACATTTCATTTCAGTCCAGCTACTCACTCGACACTCCGGCGCAACAACAACCGCTCCTCGTTTCGATTCCGGTAAGGCACTAGCGACAGCCCATACCGCTGTCGCCCTCAGCCCAGCCACCGAACCCGAACAGAGCGAGTCCAACTCTGACTCCAACACTGAGTGACCGTCCGCGGCTAGCCTCCTTTTTATCCCTCGGGTGATGTGTACCGGAATATTTGCGATGTGGTTAGAGACGAAACGTTCTCGCTGCATCTCCCAAAAACTGACGAGGAAATTAGTCGAACAGAACAATACATGGAAAGGCCGTTCCCGCCCTCCTGGTCGGCTGGGAACTCCCCGGTCGTGTGATTCACTAGCTCCTTCCTGGAAGTACTGAAAGGAGCAACCACAGGGATGGTACGTAACAGTATTTAATATTTACAATCGATGAAATTAAAATATGGTTTCCTTTTGGGAACGTGCCAACGGCCGTAGCCGTATTGAAACACCGGATCCCGTGAGATCTCCGAAGTTAAGCAACATTGGGCGTGGTCAGGAGTTGGATGGGTTGCCACGCGCTGTTGGTGGGGGGGTAAGGGAATGGAGGAGCGGAAAGGAACTGGCCACCCCACCGCACGTAAACTCCGGCTCAGGAACACCTCTGCGGAGGTTCGGACCTGCCTTCGGGCAGAATAAACCTTACCTTGGGAACGTCATGTTTAATATTAAAGTCAGAGGTAGGAATTTATACAAGTGAAGGCATTTTCTTTTTTTCCTTCTGATTTTTCATCAGTGTAAATTTGCTGTTTTTTTCTACGTTATGCTTTAGTCTATATCAATTTCAAATAATACTAATAACTAACAAGGATATAATTTGAAAACTTACTAATATAACTACTGATATGGTTTGGCATAATAGCAGGCTTCATAGCCTGAGCCCCGCCATGTACAGAAAGACATTAATAAATAAATAAATAAATAACTCCTAGAATGAAATACATATACTCTGTCTGTTATCGTACCCACTGTTGCTCTTGGAAAACAGACACATATTTCCATACACACTACTTAACCATCTTGCACGTGTGACACGGTGGTGTTATCGACAATGTGTTATCGCTGTGATTACAGAAGATAACGGACGGCTAATGCTCTATTGCGTCAGAAGGAGCAAATGTCCAAACGTAGAGAGGGGACAAAGTGATCAAGACACAGTTTTATCAGCGGTGGCCAAGTCTTGCGCTAGTACGCCCCAATTCTCCGCACGGCTTTACTTCCAAACTGACAGTTCACAGAACACGTGAGCATCACCTTACCTATGTTACCAGTGCTCTGCTGCTGCGAGAACATCTGATACTATTCGACCACGGCACACAGCCCTCGTAAAATATAGTACCGTACTCAGAGAATCTAATCTATCATGAATGAAAACAAATTCATAAAAACTTCAAATATGCCGTGTGCTAATGATGGGATAGTCGATCCATTTTACTGTACCGATTCTTTTGATTCCGTTCACGGTACTGAACTGATACAGTGATCCGATACACGATACATAAGTCTCTGTTCCTATTAAGGTAAGAAGAGTAAATTCCGTCCCCGCACCTAATTTCGTTCCCCTGGGAATTTCCAGTTTCCACAGTTGGTACCTAATGTTTAGCCGCGCGCACACGCGTAGCCTCATCCCGTTGTCTTGTTGTGAGAGTTGCTTGTTCTGCGTACAAGAAGGATTCATTTTTCATGCTGAGCTGAATTAGTGCAGCATTCAAATTAAGAGCCTGTTAATCCTAGAATGAGGACTGATGTGTATGAAATACTGGACTGCATTTCAGTCGTGTGGTGTTGTTCCTGGCGTGTAATCGTTACAGTGGGGTGGTTGGCGTGAGTTACTGCAGTGGCCATCATAAGAAATTAGGCAATGTTCGTAATTTCGTCCCCTTCCTTTTATTTCTTATTTATGAAGAATATTATTATTTTCAGCTCGGAAAACGCAAGCAGTGAGATAAGGAGGCTATGAAAAAGGCTATTAAGGCAGTGAGAGACAAGATAATAGGTTACAAACATACAAGTAAAGCGTCACTGAAAGACTACGTGCAAAAAGAATACCAAGTAAACCTTTCTCATAAATGGCCGTCAAGTAATTCAATTTGGGGAAGGTGCTTGATAAGGTTAGAAAGGAAAAATATATTTAAATTAATTGTACTTTTTATAAATTTAGTGGGGGACGAAATTACGAACACATTGTTTCGTAGTTCAGCTTTTGCAGTGCTGATGTCAAATATTGACTACCTTACGTTATAACAGTTCCATTGTAACTTGCCGTAAATGGAGAAATGTATAAATCTCCATCCAGTCCAAATCTGCTAAGGGGACGAAATATGGACCCCCTACTTACATCTGTGTGTACTGGTAGGTAGTAGCAACAACAGTCAGTGCTCATTGCTCACATCTTTTCTTCATTCTGTCTGTCTGTTAGGTCATTAGCCCAGAGGCTGGTTGGATCCTCAAGTAGCACCACCAAAGGTTATGCGGTTATAAGGAAACCCAAAAAACCAATGGCAGCACCAAAATGAGGCGTACTAGGCAAGATGAGGAGTGAGGTAGTTTGCCATTGCTTTCCTCACTGGGTCAGAAAGTACTATTGCAGCACGACTGACCCTATGAGCAGCACCTTTCACAACACTCAGATGCACTAGTCATACTCTGAATGTAATTACTCAGCACTACCCATACCCCAGCAACTTCCATATTGTCACAGCCATGGATGTTGACTGGGACTTCGGTGGAAGCTACACTTCACTCTCGCCTGTGCCAAGAGATGGATGCAAAAGTACTGTATCCATCAAGAAATGACAGCAGGCAAGGTCTTCATTCTATGAACTGTTTTCCTGTGCATATCATCCAGCCTTCCGATTCAAGTTCCTCCTGGAGCCTCTTCTTCGCATCAAGTTTTGGTGTTACAAAGCCTTTCCCCACGGTGACAACTCCATTAAATAAGTGCATATTCAGAATTTGATGTGAAAGACCCTGTCCATGTGCAACCGGTGATCTCGTGATTCCGTGATCGATTTTTTGTGCAATGATGCGATATACGAACTGTAGAATGCGGAGTAGTTCTTCCCAATAAAAACCAGATGTTTCTGAGTTTTATGAGCATGACATAGTTTTCTTTGTTATTGTTTTTCTAGCTACTTGTTTAACGTTGCACTAACGCATCGAAGATTTTTCGGCGACGGAGGGATAGGAAAGGACTAGGATTTGGAAGGTATTGGCCGTGGCCTTAAACATGGTACAGCCCCATCATTTTCCTGGTGTGAAAATGGGGAAACAACGGAAAATCAGGGCTGACTACGTTGGGATTTGAACTCACTATCTCCCGAATGCAAGCTCACAGCTACGCGACCCTAACTTCACGGCCAAGCTCCCAAGCTGGTCTCCATTTTAGTCGCCTCTTACGACAGGCAGGGGATACCGTGGATTTTATTCTACCACCCCCTCCCACAGGAGTATACTACCCTGAAAAACCTCGACAGTGTTGTGGTAAACGGGACGAAAATTCAGGTTGTCATTTTGACTAAGAGGAGAAGTCCTCTCAGTTTCAATTACTGTGTTGATGGGGTAATAGTACCTCGTAGGGATCATATAAGTAGGCCTACTTAGGTGTTGATATAAGAGGAAAGATCTTCAATGGGGTAATCACATTAACGCGATCGTAAATAAAGGTTACAGATCTCTGAATGTATTTAGAGGTTGTACTAAGGGTATAACGGAGAGACCGTTTAAGTCTCTGGTAAGACCCCAAAATTAGTACGGTCCCAGTGTATTGGACCCATACCAGGATTACTTGATACGTGAACTGGAAAAAGTGCAAGGGATTTGTTCCGGATGGTTTCCGATAAAAGAGTAGTGTTACGAAAATGTTGCAAACTTAGGGCTGGGAAAACTAAGGAGTAAGGAGACGAGCCGTTCGACTAAGAGGTATGTTTTCGAGCTGTCAGTGGAGAGATGGCGTGGAATGGCGTTAGTAGACAAATAAGCTTGAACGGAGCGTTTAAAGGTGGGAATGATATAATATGCAGATCAAATAGAAATTTAAGAGGACTAATTGGGGCATATATTCATTTATAGGAAGAGAAGTTAAGGATTGGAATTTAAAAAAAAAGGCAAAGTCATCTCCGTACAGCTCACAAAGGCCCTATGAGAGGTGGAAGGTAAAGTTTTCCAGTATCCATAACCTCGCCATTTGGGATAGAGTGGTTAAATAATAATGTTATTGGTTTCTTCGACTCACCAACTACTTTCATGGCGGTTTTCAACGGAGAGGTTAATTATACGCCTGGGCGCCTTTGTCCAGAGAATTAACCTCGTACTCAGTTTTGGTGTAGGCTGAGTGAACTTCAGGCCAATGTGCATCTCTGGAAATCTCTTTCCTTAAATTTTTCTTCTTCCCGACGGGGAGTCGAATTCGCGTCCATCTGAGTGAACAGCCTTTAGCGTCCCTGGTATTGGAATAATTAATGCTGGTAAATTCCCAAATTCTTAGAAAATATTTAAGAAAACACTAGGCAAACAATCAACAGGGAATCTACCACCTGGGCGACTGACCTAAATGCATATCACTGATTAATTGATTGATTGATTAAATTAAAAACTTGTGAAATAGCCAAAGTATGCAACCGACGCGAAATCTGGAGGTTGTGGGTTCGGATCCCACTGGTGTCCGGCTGGCCATTTTTGTTCTGTACTTAACATCTCTTCAACACGTACTACATGTACGTAACACGACGTAGTAAGTTGAAAGTCTGTTTCGATTACAATGCGGTCGTGAAAATTCAATATTCAAGAACGTTGAGGGTTTGCCTGACTCCTAGAAACAAACTCCCCTCTATAAATACAATGCTCCTAACGCCGTTTCAGCTCATGGAAGCAGTCGTTGGTGAACCATAAACAGCATGAAAAATAAACCGTTCCGCCTACGATTTCAGATTGACATCCCCAGTTGTCTGAAATCGATGTCCAATCAGGGTGAATTTAGTTTGGGGATTAGATAAAAGTCTGTCGGGGCGTGGCCAGACCAGGTCTATATCAAAAAACGAAATTTGTACGTTTAGTAATAGAAGTTCAGTCAACCTACCTTACTTTTAAAACTTAGCATACTTTGGGATAGGAGACCATTTCAAACATAACCGAACTTTGAAAACACCGCGTAAATGCGAAGTCTCAGCAGTTTCCGGTAAATGGCGCTGTAGTACGCAACCAGCCATTTGCCACTCATTTCTGAAACAGTTTGCTGATTATATTGTACGACCATCGAGATGTCTAAATATTACGAGCACTAATGCTGCTGCAAGAACGTCTAAAGAAAAATGTAAAAATTCCATTAAAATAGTGGTATTGGGTGCGATTTAGAAAAACTGAATGGGTGTGGGCCCGATCTTTCATTTATTTCAGCGAGATTAAAAATAGAACTTTGAAGCGCACGATTACGCGAGTCGAACAAATTACTGTCTCCACAGCCAAATGATTTTCTACTTATCTAAATGTTCATACTGAAATGTAAGGGACTGATACTCTCACTGTCATTTCCTTTAAGCAGCACTAAACTCAAATTCGAGTCCAGTTCATGGATGAAAGTCAAGTCAGGCTATTAAATTCGGTCTCTTAGGCCTAAGTCATTCTCAGACGCTGTCATGGAATGAGTTGGCCTGTGATAAGGCGAATATTAGTTGATAATAACGGGCTGTAGACAATGCATGGCTGAATCATTTCTGTGAACACGAGGTGATTAAACCCCGCCCCCTAGGCCCGGCGCCAGCTCCAGAACTTAATGATAGCGCACTGTCTCCAGTAATGACACACTCCCCCGACCCGGAACAACGCCTCGAACCCGGAACAACTCCAAACTACAACAGAGGAACTACATCTTCTGTACAAGAATCACGTTGATGGATAACATGCTCATTGTTTCAAAAAGATATCCTAACGTATGTAATACTCATGTTTCCACGGGTAATAATATCAATAATAATTAGCTATAAAGGTCTGGGGTTTTCTCGCTCTTTATTCAAGATTGTGTGTTCTAATTTCAGCACAGCTGAATGGCAGTTAAGAATGCTACAGTGCGAAAAATTCGTATCGGTACATTGAATCCGAGTCTCCGGTGTTCTTTCAGGTGTAAGTTAAGCTACTGGCGTAAGTTCTTGGCATTTAATCACTCGCAAATGACAGATGACTACGTCAGGATTCGAACCTGCGATCTCGAAGGAAAGAGACGACTAAATCAACTGTCCTACGCGGTTGGCCAGTATGAGAGTGCACACACACACACACACACACACACACACACACACACACACACACACACACACACACACACACACACACACACAGAGAGAGAGAGAGAGAGAGAGAGAGAGAGAGAGAGAGAGAGAGAGAGAGAGAGAGAGAGAGAGAGAGAGAGAGAGAGATAATAAATTAATATTTACGAATGGAATTCGAAGTGTTACTAGGCCTGTGTGTAAAGGTAGTTGTAAAAATGCCCATTAATTAATGAGGCACTTCCAGGCACCCTGGCAATTTAAAATTTGGTACCAGAAGACTGAGTATAGATACGCAAGTGTCTTTTTACCCAGTGCAAATTATTTTTCCAGAGCGATGAATTGTAGCTTTTGTCGATTTAAAAACTTTCCGGAAAGTCATAATTAACTTGTAGCATCGAACATCGAGAAAGTGTTATGGTAACTTTCGAGATAATATGGACGTAATCTATACTAATGAATGGAAGATTAAGTGTAGGTATGTATAAAAATGAAAAGAGAGACATTAATTAATGAGGCACTTCTAGGCATTTCGACGCACCATATAAACATAAAACTTGGCAACAGGGAACCTAATACCTCCTAAATTCCGAGCAAAATAAAAAAAAAATCCTGGAACTTCCCGAGGATGCGTTCGTGAGGAATTCGAAGCAAGGGCACAGAGACAAAAGACCCTAACTACTGAAACCATGTGATTAGAAACAAAACATGCCTATTGACACTTAAAGCACTGGTAATATAAAAATGAAATTAATATTGTATAAACACTAAAATAAGATCCACAGCCCGTTCCAGTCATTTGACCAGGTCGGGAATGGATTGAATGACACCCTCATTTAACTGCAAGGATAGGAATTGTTCAGGCTGCCGATGCCTCTTGCACTCCTCTGGGGCAATAATAATAATAATAATAATAATAATAATAATAATAATAATAATAATAATAATAATAATAATAATAATTGCTTTACGTCCCACTAACTACTCTTTTACGGTTTTCTGAGACGCCGAGGTGCCGGAATTTTGTCCCGCAGGAGTTCTTTTACGTGCCAGTAAATTCACCGACACGAGGCTGGCGTATTTGAGCACCTTCAAATACCACCGGACTGAGCCAGGATCGAACCTGCCAAGTTGGGGTCAGAAGGCCAGCGCCTCAACCGACTGAGCCACTCAGCCCGGCAATGATTAATGAAAGACAGATGAAATGAAATGATTATGACAGCATTGCTGCAATGAAAGATGACAGGGAAAACCGTAGCACCCGGAGAAAAACCGGTCCTTCCTCCGCTTTGTCCAGCACAAAACTCACATGGAATGACCGCGATTTGAACTTCCGAACACCGAGTGGTGAGAGGCCGGTGCTCTGCCGCCTGAGCCACGGAGGCTACAATATTGTATAAACATATCTTAATTATTTTGGCCCATTAATTTGAAGAACGTGATGGACGTAGTTTATTAATTAAGTCTTCATATGGATTTGGCCAAGTTTTACGGCCACATGTCCTTCCTGATGCCATCCCTATGTGGAACGATAGAATCACTATTGCGTTCTATTGTAGTGGTTGGTGGCGTTGTGTGATATGCACAGAAGCACATGGCGCTTTATATGTGAAGTGAAGTGCTAGCAGACTTATTTTGCACGACGAACTTTGACTTCTTATGAAATATGAGGTTCAGTGATCGATTTTGCCAGTCCAAACAGTCGCATCGTCAAGATGAATGGACTGCAGTCGGTAATAGCGGAGTGTCCTTGCCTCGTTCCGTGATCAGAGGCCACATTGCGGCTCTCCACTTCCGAGAAATCTCTGTTCCCACATTTCAATCAACAGGAAGCCCTACAGTTTATGTAACCACCATATTAGGATTCAATGGCGTATGATCGCTTTAATACGTTTAATAGCTCAAGTGACTTCCTTTCGAGGATTTTTCTTTTCAGTGCCTGGTTTTCTTCGTAATTTCAGTTCTTACTGTTGAGACTAACTTATATTAAAGCAAATAGCAATAATAGTAATAGTTAAAATTACCGGGCGAGTTGGCCGTGTGGTTAGGGGCGTGCAGCTGTGAGCTCACATCTGGGAGATAGTGTGTTCGAACCCCACTGTCGGCAGCCCTGAAGATGGCTTTCCGTGGCTTCCCATTTTCATACCAGGCAAATGCTGGGACTGTACCTTAATTAAGACCACGGCCGCTTCCTTCCAATTCCTAGGTCTTTCCTGTCTCATCGTCGCCATAAGACATATCTGTGCCGGTGCGACATAAAGCAAATAGGAAAAAATAAGAAAAAAAGTTAAAATTTAAATTTTCATAATAACAACAGTTACACTAGCCCGCAAAATAATATTTTTCATCCGGAAAAAAAAAATGTTTAATAGGTGATCTTACCTAACTAAGGTGTGCTGATTTCAAATTTGCTTTCCATTTTACCGTATCACGTAAGGACTTTTCACAGTAGACACATCATTTCCTTTAATATCATGATTTTGATCGCATTTCATTAAATGTTGATACAGCTTGAAAATCTGCAAGAAAATGCTTGTGTAAATGAACACGAATAAAACTGATGTGCTGACTTCAAATCTGCTTTCCGTCTTTTCATATCACTTAAGGATTCTTCACAACAGCCGCATCATTTCCTTTATTATCATGATTGTTATCACACTAAATTTGGACACCCCTCAAAGATCTGCAAGAAAATGATTTAATAGGTAACCGTAAATTTCTTGGCAGGAAAATTAACTTTTTACTGAGTTCTGAGATGTTATAGGTGATTGTCAATAATTTTAACGCCCTAAATTCAGTCCCGGAGTCCGGTTTTCTTACAATGTACAAAAGCATCCAATACAATATAACATTCAGGTTTTATTTTCTCCTAGGGGTGCTAGTTTCCAGATAGTAAGTCATAACATTTTGTATTCCAACAATGGTTATGACTGGCAAACCTTTCTTGTATGTGATAAAATTATTTTCATATTTCCGTAAATTTCCATAATTTAGGATATCCTGTAAACGGTAAGTGATAAAGCATTTCTGTTTTCCACTGAATTCTACACACTAATATTAGAGTTGTTCATGTATTTTAATGCCTAGTACAAAAAAACTCGAAATGTGCCGAAGTGAATTCAAATTTACATTAAATCTCGAAGATAGATATATATATATATATATATATATATATATATATATATATATATATATATATATATATATATATTATATTAAATGTCTAATTACATACAGTCTGTAAGTGTTACGGCAAAGCGGTTGGTGTTTTCGAAATCAGCACATCGTTTTCCTTATGAACCACCTATTTTCACCAATACCGATAAATCATCACATTACAGGCTAGTGTTATTGTTGAAAATAGGACAAATGTAAGTAAGATCTGTACTCAACCTCAGTTCCATTTTGTACATTACTGAAAGTGTTCTCATTGTGGAATTTAAGATAAACCTTTTACTGTTTTGCTGGAGCTGCACGTTAGTGGTGAGACTGGAGAGGTAGGGTGAAAGGGGAACTCCAAGGTAACAACGCACTGGCCTTCAAGACCGGCACTGCAAGCTGGGATGTGTTATCATTCCTGGCGAGGGCGGGTCGAACGGGTGGCATACTTCCTCTGGAGAAAGTGCTCCGCGCGTAGAAACACTACATTCTGCCGTTCTCTATGAGCGGTACACAAAAAACTACAGCTTCGACTAAACGCCCATGATTGTGTGACCAGAAATATTCATGGTATTTAAAATAAATTCACTAATACAGTACTATAGGCCTAATTTCAGAATTCGAATCCCGGTGGCTTCGAATGAGATTTACAATAGGACCAGCGCGTAGTGACAGTAAGTGAATCCAGGCTTGAAACCTGGGTCAAATCCTAAACTGGGTCTGTGTGCTTCTCTGAACCGACACAAACGTGAGAAAACGGTGTTTATTATTATTATTATTATTATTATTATTATTATTATTATTATATTTAATACCTATCTCGGGATTTTAGGGTACTTGGAAGGGCTTTCAGAACCCTTTTTTTTGCTAGGGGCTTTACGTCGCACCGACACAGACAGGTCTTATAGCGACGATGGGATAGGAGAGGCCTAGGAGTTGGAAGGAAGCGGCCGTGGCTGTAATTAAGGCACAGCCCCAGCATTTGCCTGGTGTGAAAATGGGAAACCACGGAAAACCATTTTCAGAGCTGCCGATAGTGGGATTCGAACCTACTATCTCCCGGATGCAAGCTCACAGCCGCGCGCCTCTACACGCACGGCCAACTCGCCCGGTGCTTTCAGAACCATCACCCTCCTACACAGATGCTGTCTACGGTCTTCAGGGACATACTTTGGATAGAACCAGGGAACATGGATGAAAGGGGCAATTTTGTCCTATTTGTCCTCGACCTGCCAGCGCCTATCAGTACTGAAAGGACAGGTCATTACCGATCAGATGAGTTAATTCCAACATTAAGTGGTTCAACTACATCAGCCTGCTCTAGCGGCTCTATTTCAGTTCCTTGTCATCTAGTATTAAATTTGTCCGTTGTTCGTGTTCTTAACGAACTTTGTCTTATGGTATTAAATCACTCCACGGATTTTCACCTCATTTACAACCTGACTAATTTTACATGAGGGTTGTGCCCACGTCTTTGCAGTTTCGTTTTGTCATCGTGAAGCACTGCTGGATCACAACAGACCGCAAGAACTGTTAATTGTAGTCTACACGACTATTGAGACAGAGCATTTGTTTTCGCAACAGTTTTAACGAAATAAAGACTCTTCTACTGGTTTTCAGATTTAATTGCTCCGCACCATATCCACTAGGTGCAGAATGCTTCCCAAAATAAAATATATCGAAATTTATAACTAGGAGTTGGGTGTCTATGACATAATAACTCTGGAATTATGCATACACTTATGACCTACAATATAAAAATAAATACATCAATAAAAAATTAAATACAGTAAACTTTGATGGATAATATCGGTTTCAAGAACATCTGGTCTGTAGCGTCAGATTGTCTGTGCTACCAACATATTCCTTATAAGGAAATCTTTTACGGTCTTATTTAACAAATGTTCATCTACCTTACACATAACGTAACTTTAAACCCTAGTTTCGATTAGAATTTTCGCCAAATGGGAATTTTGTCACTCACAGCTTGTTGCACGAAACATTTTTCATGCCGGGTTCATTAGACTTATTCTATACTGCTCTGATAAGTCCATTCTGATATATGTTGTAGGATTCTCCTGATACAATTTGAAAATATTAAAAAATGTTCCAATTCTCTTTGCTTCATCTGCACCAGAAGCATATACTATGTATATATTTGCTTTCTGGACTAATGCAATGTTTTTATTTTTCCTTCGATATATCCAGTAGAGTATAAATCCGATAGTTCCCTCGTTTGTGTTTAAAAAAAGTATTATATTTATAGCATGCTCAGTCATATATAGATGACCAAGATTGTATATTACATAATATTTTAGATTGCATTTTAAACGATGCAGACGTATTACAGTCCTAATATTTAGAGTTATCCATATACTGTAGGCCGTGTGTGTATTAGTAAAATCAGTTTGTAGAAAATGAAATTCTCTTCGTGTTGTTAAGAAACTTATTTTCGGTATAAAGTGTTTATTTTATTTTTTATTTGGTCTTATAGCAATATTAGTCCGTTGTCCATCGTGTTTTTTTTTCATTTCACACCAGAATTCGTCGAGAAAAATCCAACCGAACCCCCAGCGTATGCGAAGCAAAGGGGATCGAATAATCGCGAGACAGTTAGCAAACAACATTGTTCTAAACAAAATAATAATACAGTCAAAACCGTTCGTGTATTTTTCTTTTATTATTATTATTATTATTATTATTATTATTATTATTATTATTATTATTATTATTATTATTAATCACCGTTAGGGGCACTAAGGACGACGAGATCTCAGATGTTTGTCTTCTTGTGGGCTCACCAGGTTTTCATTGTTTCGGAGTCTGCTTTCTTCCATGAATCAGAATGGACATGATTTGTTCGATTTGGGACTTCTCTGATGAAATTGTATAAGTTTGTGTGTGTGTGGTGCTCGGAGTTGAATGTATTTCTGTGATTCCATACTTGAAAAAATACTTATCGACCTCCACTAACCAAGAAGGAATCGTTTTGATACTTCTTAAGTAGGATAGCCAACGTTTACAGATTGTTTCAACTGGGAATTTGAAGAGGCGAGTGTAAGAACTTATCCTACTTTTTTCTTCGCCGGGCTGAGCGACTCAGATGGTTGAGGCGCTGACCTTCTGACCCCAACTTTTCAGGTTCGATCCTAGCTCAGTCTGGTGGTATTTGAAGGTGCTCAACTACGTTATCCTCGTGTAGGTAGATTTACTGGCACGTAAAAGAACTCCTTTGGGACTAAATTCCGGCACCTCGACGTCTCCGAAAACCGTAAAAGAGTAGTGAGTGGGACGTAAAGCAAATAACATTATTATTATTATTAACCTTCTTCTCTGATATTATTGGAATGAAAATCCACAGCCTGTTTCCGGTCATTTGACCGGGTCAAGAATGGAATGAAGCCCCTATCTAGTGGCGAGGATAGGAATTGTGCCGGCTGCTGAAGCCTGTCGCACTCCTCTGGGACAATGATTAATGACTGACAGATGAAATGAAATGGTATTAGAGTGTGTAGCTGGAATGAAAGATGACAGGGGAAAACCGGAGTACCCGAAGAAAAACCTGCCCGGTCTGCGCTTTGCCCAGCACAAATCTCACATGGAGTGACCGAGATTTGAACCACGGAACCCAGCGGTGAGAGGCCGGCGCGCTATCGTCTGAGCCATGGAGGCTCCGGAAATTATTATTATTATTATTATTATTATTATTATTATTATTATTATTATTATTATTATTCCTTCGTTATGCCCATTCATAGAGCGTGTTTGAACTTGTTAGTTGGTTTGATGGTTTGTGCCTTCTTATCGTCCAAAAATCTCTTCATGAATGCACTGTGTTGCATCTTGCGTTCTGTCGACCACTTCCTACCAGTTGTCTTTTTGGGTTTCTCCCTAAATTTATGATTGGCTACTTTTGTTCTAAAAGCTCCACGATATTCCATGATGTCTGTGATATTTAGTTCATGGAGGTCCGCCTTAGTTTCTTCTAGCCATTATGATTATTATTATTATTATTATTTCTTTAGTACCGGTATAATCAGCAGTAACAAATTAATTCCTAATTTTGATTTAATTTATTTTTTGTTCATGCATTTGTGGATTCTTGTGTTGTAATTTTGTACTTTCTGTTTCAGGTGAGTACTACTAAAGGTGATCTTTGACGTACTACATTGCCAATCAATTAGTAGGTAAGTCGCATGTTTAGTATAACATTAGTACTTCAGTTTATTTTTTTACGCCACTCCACCGATCTCTTCACAACTAATAAGGGAAATGATTGGCTTGGGCCAGGCCGATTACAATGACACTTGGTAAGATGATCAATTAAGACATTACAATAGCTACACGCCTGCTGTTATTGCATGGTCTGCACTCAGCGTAACAAAATGTGTAATTCTGAATATAAATCCGACAGTTTCCTCGATTGTGCTAAAAAAATATAATAATAGCATGCTCAGTCATATACAGATGACAAAGATTACATTTTAAACGATGCTGAAGTATTACAGTCCTAATATTTAGAGTTATCCATATACTGTAGGCCCTATGTGTGTTTGTAAAATAGGTTTGTAGAAAACTAAATTCTGTTCGTGTTGTCAAGAAACTTATCTTCTGTATAAAGTGCTTTTTTTTTTTTAAGTCAGTTCACCCTCCAAGTTTGGTTTTACCCCGGTTTCAGCGAGGTATCCTACCTTTACTGCCTCAAGGCCAATGTCCCGGAATGTGAGACATTTGGGCAGGGGAGGAGAACCCGTACCTCTCCGAGGTGGCCTTACCTGCTATACTGAACAGGAGCATTTAGGGGGATGGGAAGATTAACAGGGATAGGCAAGGAAGCAGCCGTGGTTTTAAGTTAGGTACCATCGCGACACTTGCCTGGAAGAAAAGTAGTAAACCACGGAAATCCACTTCCAGGATGGTTGAGGTGGAAATCGAAATCCCTCTACTCAGTTTAACCTCCCGCGGCTAAGTGGACCCTGTTCCAGTCCTCCTACCACTTTTCAAGTTTCGTGGCAGAGCAGAGAATCGAACCCCGACCTCCGGGGATGGCATATAATCACAATAACCACTACACCACAGAAGCGGACAAAGGGTTTTATGTAACTTTATAATATATATATATATATTGGTACGTCATCACCAGCTAACTGCTCCGAGTCACCCACCTATTTTTCAGCGAACACTTATAACGATATCTTTGATTTTACGGCAAAATAAAATTGTCGCCATTAAATTTGGGATATGTTATTTGATCATTCACCCAACTGATATCTTTCTGGTACAACCAAGTTGGAACACCGGCGTACGCGTCGCATTTCAAAAGTATGGTAGGCCTACTAGTTTACATATACAGTATTTATAAAATTGGCCTTACGTCGCACCAACACAGATAGGTCTTATGGCGACGATTGGACAGGAAAGTGCTAGGAGTGGGAAGGAAGCAATCGTGGCCTTAATCAAGTTACAGCCCCAGCATTTTCCTTGTGTGAATATGGGAAACCACTGAAGCCCATTTTCAGGGCTGAGGACAGTGGGGTTCGAACGCACTATCTCCCGAATGCAAGCTCAGAGCAGCATGCCCCTAAAAACATGGCCAGTTCGCTCGGTTTACAATATCACTTACTAATCTTCCTGGTTGCTGCATGAGTGTTGTACGCAAGCAAGTACGGTAGAGATTAAATGTTAATAGATGATTAGGCCTCTATTACTTTCATTTGAAATTGTCCAGAGGAAATGTGAAGATGTAGGGCCAATTCCAATCGTCCGACCAGTGTTTAGGGGGAGTCCAACTGTACCGGCTATTGCTGGTTCTCGTTTTTGGAACAGAATGGCAGTAGTTTACAGGTGGCATATGAAGGATGCTATTGGGTCGATGCACAAGTTCGTGCGGTATTCTTTCGGGTTGGCAACAATGCGGCGTGAAGGGATTGCTTCTCGTATTCCATTGTTTTAACTGAGTTTGGAGATTTTGTGTTGTGAAACACAGGTTGTCTTGATTGTGAACGCATTATTTTTGTGTATTTCAGACAAACGGATATGGAAAGTCAAGTTGAGAAATGTGAGCATTTCCGACACATTTTACTCTTTGATTTTAACCGAGGATCCAGTGCAGCAGGAGCTTCGAGAACAATTTGTGAAATGTACGGGAATGAAGAAATTGCCGAAAGAACAACACAAAAATAATTTTCCCGCTTTCGAGCAGGACGGTTTGACTTGTTTGACGATCCAAGTTCTGGAAGACCTTCAAATTTTGACGAAAATTGCTTGAATGAGTTGCTTGATGAGAATCCTCGTCAAACAATGCAGGAAATGGCGCAAGTTTTTTAATGTGATCAGTCAACTATTGCACGCCATTTGCATTCGACGGGTAAGGTACAGAGATTGGGTATATGGGTACCACATGTGCTAAATGACATAAACATCTGGTCGTCATTGCTTGTCCTGCGCGGTTGGCTTGTGACGGGCACGAAGCATCCCTTTCGAACATTGTCACCGGTGACGAGAAATGGTGTCTGTATGTCAACATGAAGAAGAGTGCCTCAGCTCATCAAAGAAAGCAACTCCCCGTGTCGAGGATAGTGCCCATCCACAGAAAGTCATGTGTGTTTGGTGGAACAAAGATGGCATTGTTCACCAGGAACTTCTTCCGAAAAACGTAACGATTACCGCTGCTGTGTATAGTGACCAGCTAAGACGGCTTGCCGTTGCTATTGAAAACAAAGGACAAAGACAACAACCAGTCTTATTGCTGCATGATAACACTCGTCCGCATGCAGTGCAATTGACCAAAGGTGTGACTGCTGAACTTGGCTGGGAATCTCTTCCTCATCCTTCGTATTACCCTGGACTTGCCCCCTCAGATTTCCATCTTTTCTGCTCTCTTTCTAACCACACTCAGGGGCAAGTGTTTCCTGACGAAGCTTCTCTTGACCAATGACTAACAGATTTCTTCCAGTCAAAACCAAAACAATTCTACACGCGAGGCATTCAGCTGCTACCTGAACGTTGGCTAAACAGGTGGAAGTGCATACATCAGTGTTTGTGAGTTATGTACAGTGCGTGAGTGTGGCAGTAAAATAAAATAAAATATAAAATATAAGAACCGCACGAACTTATGAATCAATCCATCGACATTTCCGCGTCTGATACTTTGAGCGTTTAGTTTAGCATTCAGTCTTGTGTGAGATGTGAGTGTTGTACGTTAGCTGGCTTACGATCGCGTTCGAGAAGTTATCTTCAAGCCCCAGGTACAGTCCTCCACTTCCAAGTAAGCTGTTGATTTTGTTTTAACATTTATATTATATATATATTTAAGGATGCTATAGCTGGTAGAAGTTTCGCTACATCATCTATTAAATAATATTCAGTCGGGGAAGTTCCCTCACGTGAGTTTCTTACAGTACTGGTCACCCATAAGTCTTACAGTACCAGCTAAAATAAAAGGAACGTGGACTCAGGACGACATAAAGACAGCATTAAACGAAATTAGTTCTAACAAAATGACAGCGAGGCAGGCTGCTGAGGCTTTTTTTTTTTTTTTTTTTTTTTTTTTTTTTTTTTTGCTATTTTGCTTAACGTCGCACCGACACATATGTCTTATGGCGACAATGGGTTAGGAAAGGTCTAGAAAGTGGAAGGTAGCGGCCGTGAACTTAATTAAGGTACAGCCCCGGCATTTACCTGGTGTGAAAATGGGAAACCACGGAAAACCATCTTCAGGGCTGCCGACAGTGGGGCTCGAACCCACTATCTCCCGATTACTGGATACTGACAGGCTTTTTGCGTGTCAAGTAGTACGTTAGGAGATCGTCTGAGAGCACGTAGAGTTTGTGTGGATGTGGATCTAACTCCTCAAATAGGAACATTTAAAAAACCTTTGATGATGATGTGGAAAACCAGTTTGATTCTTATATGAAGGATAGAGTTAATAACTTCATGCCCGTGAGCAGGAAAGAATTCTTACAATTAGCATTCGCTTTGACCGAGCATTTGAAAGTGCCTCACCAGTTCAGCAAGGAAAACAAAACTGCCGTAAATACTAAGGAAATTGGAGGAAACACAGTATGCATTTCGGAAAGCAGTTTTATTATGAAAAAGGAAAGGAAATTGGAGGAAACACAGTATGCATTATTTGTTGTGAGTCATTTGATGAATGGGTGCAGTGTACGAAATGCAGAGACCGGACGTATGCTGGATGTATAGACCAAGAAAATATTTTGTGTTTAGTTTCTGATTATTGCAAAACGTAAACTAAAATTGAAGTTAGTGGATGTCAGTTCCAATAATTCTGTATTTTCGAGTTCACTGTGTAGTTGTTTGAAGTTAGTAATTTATGAGACATATACATCTTAGAAAATGTCCGGCTCCATGGCTAAATGGTTAGCGTGCTGGCCTTTGGTCGCAGGGGTCCCGGGTTCGATTCCCGGCAGGGTAGGGAATTTTAACCTTAATTGGTTAATTTCGCTGGCACGGGGGTTGAGTGTATGTGTTATCATCATTTCATCCTCATTAGGACGCGCAGGTCACCTACGGGTGTCAAATCAAAAAGACCTGCATCTGGCGAGCCGAACTTGTCCTCGGACACTCCCGGCACTAAAAGCCATACGCCATTTCATTTCATCTTAGAAAATAGTAACTGGCCGATACTGAACGAAGAATTTTGTAGTCCTTGGAAATGAGCCTTAGTTGTTTATTTTTAAATAAAAGAAACTTTTGATAAGATTGTATGAAAATCACATCCTGCCATTCCAAAAGCATTTAATGAAGTACAAGATTACTCCTACCATGTAGCATTTTATTTTTTATAAGGGAAAAAGTTAAGAATACTGGTACTGTAGAACTGTGCCCTATACAGTTGGAGACGATAATATAGTATGTTGTACAAACTCACCTATCCCGTAACCCAAAAAATTAAAACTAGATGTATTAACTGGAACATTGATAAGGAAAGCGGCGGAAAACACGTTCGTTACGTCGACGAAAGTTTTACGAACCCGAACTGGGAAATATATCGACGGAATATAAGATTCAAGAACTGTAGCTCGTACTAAAGAACCGAAAGTTTTACGAACCGAACTGGCAAATATACCGACGGAATATAAGATTCAAGAACTGTAGCTCGTCCTAAAGAACCGGAAGTTTTACGAACCGAACTGGCAAATATACCGACGGAATATAAGATTCAAGAACTGTAGCTCATACTAAAGAACCGAAAGTTTTACGAACCGAGCTGGCAAATATACCGACGGAATATAAGATTCAAGAACTGTAGCTCGTACTAAAGAACCGAAAGGAAGAATTAGTGAGTTGACATAAGTATGTAAAATTCCACCATAAAGGCCCATACAAGCAAACATTTTTAACAATGCTAGTTTTAATATGAAAGCTGTCCGTTCTGAGTCTGGATAAAATGGGAAGAAATATGTTCAGGTATCTCTATCATCCGGACGAGTTTATATCGTCATTAGACGTCACCATCACTATTTGCGAACATGGACTTGTTTACATGTCGTTCTAATTACTGATTTCCCTCGGACAAGTTCGCATTCCGCCCCGAACCCAGTTTTCTTGCAAGACCCGAGTTAACGCTCAGTGGAAGTTTTTACGTTCTCCAGTACCAGCACGCATACGACATAGCTTTGCTGTTCTTTAGCACGATTTCTAATACTAGTTACTGTAATCTGCTTAAGACATTCTTGAGTTATGCTTTCCAAGAAACCACAATTTTGAGAATTAAGGTGTTACATCTAAAGCGTGTTCCGTCTTTGGTAGACATAACGAAAGCCTGTTGGCAGGTACAGTATTATTTAAAACTACTTGGAGACAAACTTGGGGCTTGGGGGAGGGAGCTTTTGGTAATCGTACCCAGCTTCGTAAATAAGTCCCGAACCCTGTGTGATCACGTGGGCGACACAATGAGGAGACAGGGCTGGGCGCCGTTAGTACGAGGTTCATATTTCGGCTCCCCCACGTCCGTACCCAAATAATGTCCTGACACAAAATATTAGAGCGATCATCGGTTATTCTTAAGGCTCTCCACGGGGTATAATCGTCACCAGGCCCTTGTAAATGGAATAAGGTCTGGCTGAGACATACAGGGAAACTTAGTCCACTTTGATCCTACCAACGTCGATATATTTACACCGCTTCTACCAACAGACATAATGTTTCAAATGTGTGATACCTTTTTTTAAAATTTGCTTTACGTCACACCGACACATAGGTCTTAAGGTGACGATGCAATGGGAAAGCTTGGGAGTGGAAAGGATGCAACCGTAACCGTAATTAAGGTACACACCGAGCGAGTTGGCCGTGCAGTTAGGGACGCGCAGCTGTCAGCTCGCATCGGAGAGATAGTGGTTTCGAACCCCACTTTATGTAGCCCTGTATATGGTTCTCTGTGGTTTCCCATTTTCACACCAAGCAAATGCTGGGGCTGTACCTTAAATAAGGCCACAGTCGCTTCCTTCCCATTCTTAGGCCTTTCCTGTCACATCGTCGCTGTAAGACCTATCTGTGTCGATGTGACGCAAAGAAAATAGCAAAAAATAAGGTAATAACCAAGAATTTAACTGGTGTGAAAATCGGAAACTACGGAAAATCATCTTCAGGTCTGCCGGAGATCTTTTACATGCCAATTTCGTACAACATCAAGTGTCTAATGGACTTTTTTCCACCCTTCAAAAATCCGATTACCACTGCTGGGTTTTAACCCGCTACCACTGATCCACAAAGGAAGCATTATTATTATTATTATTATTAGCTGAAGACAACCCGCTTCGCTGGTTATATTCGTACATCCGTGCGTTTCTCTCTATATAGTACAGAAGACGCAAATTAAAAGTTCGCTTTTTTTCTGATTCATCTTTTATTTTCATTATTTTTTGGGGTACATAAATGTCTTACATTCTAGGTCATTTCATGAAAATACATTCCTATACTGGGCCGATGACCTTCGATGTTAGGCCCCTTAAAACAACAAGCATCAAGCAAGCATTCCTATACACTACATTTGATGTCATTGTCTGGCGCATGCACACACAGATTTTCTGCTTGTCCGAGATGGAAGAAAGCAACGTTGAGCTGACCATGTGTGAATTCGAAATTTTGGAACGTTTGATCCTGAACTTAATGAAAGTCCTATAAGCTAATCTCACTGGAAATTGTAATTGTTTGAAACAAAATGACAAAACATTTGAGATCAATGGAATTCTTGATATGAAAATATGTTTTCCTTTTCATTTGCCGGTTAGGATTACTGCCTTAATGATATTGTTAAGGAGCTGTTTCAGTAAGTATCTGCTTTATATTCAAGAATTACAGAAAATACTCCCAGACGTACTGAATTAGCAAACACTTTTGGTTCTGAGATTGCTATTCTGCTGCGAGATAAATCAATGATCGTACATAAAACCGAGCAGCACACATCACAGCCTTCTAGAAAACATTGTCACTCCGATCCTTCTTGTACATTCTGACTCACTTTAATACATTCAATTTGCGAAGTCAGCCATTTTCAACCCCCACCTCTCCCACACCACCACAGCTAGGGACACGCAACCCCCATAGTGCACGATGGGAGTCTCGAGGCTACTACCTCACACAGGCACCAGTGGCCTGCGATGGGCACTTGTGGCTGCAAGGTGAAATAAACGAACACGCACGTCTATTCTAATATACAGTCAGGCTGTTTCAACCCCCACAACTACCACACCACTACAGATACCGATACACAATAACGATAGTGCACGATGGGAGACTTGAGGCTACTACCGCACGCAAACACCGCTGGTCTGCGGTGGATAGTTTTGGCTCCAAGGTGAAACACACACGTCTCTTTTTATATATTCGGCCACTTTCGACCCCCTCCCCCCCATATCTCTCACACCACCACAGCTACATACACACAACCACTACAGTGCACGATGGGAGACTTGAGGCTACTACCACACACAGACACCAGTGGTCTGCGATGGGTAGTTGTGGCTGCAAAGTGAAATATACGAACACACACGTCTATTCTTTTATACAGTCAGGCAATTTCAATCTCCACATCTATCACACCACTACAGCTACCGACACGCAATAACGACAGTGCACGATGGGAGACTTGAGGCTACTACCACACACAGACACCAGTGGTCTGCGGTGGATAGTTTTGACTGCAAGGTGAAACATACGGATACACACGTCTATTTATGTATATGTATGTATAGTTGTCCGGCTCCATGGGTAAATGGTTAGCGTCCTGGCCTTTGGTCACAGGTGTCACGGGTTCGATTCCCGGCAGGGTCTGGAATTTTAACCATAATTGGTTAATTTCGCTGGCACGGGGACTGGGTGTATGTGTCGTATTCATCACCATTTCATCCTCATCACGACACGCAGGTCGCCTACGGACGTCAAATCTAAAGACCTGCATCTGGCGAGCCGAACTTGTCCTCGGACATTCCCGGCACGAAAAGCTATACGCCATTTCATTTTTTTTATTTATAGTTATTATTATTATTATTATTATTATTATTATTATTATTATTATTATTATTATTATTCCATCGTCACTTCCTAACCTCGGGCTGTCTAGCTACAGACTTAGAGCCCGTTCCACTTTTTACTTTGGCCTCTATCAATTTCAATATTTTACCACGGTTATCAATGTACGTTCAGCATATAAACCGCAGTTCATGCACACACATTGTTAACCGTCCTCATTAACGTTACAGCGTTAAAATAGTGAAGAGCGAACATTTTATGTCCTGAAGCGACTGGTTGTGGTTACCGACCAGATAACAGCCCCTTTGTCTCTCATATTCGTATTAGACCTTGTATAATTGGCTACGGCGAGTGCATTTCATTTCAGCCGTTAAATGGTCTACTACCGGTAGCTCGGTACAGTGGAGACACACACTCACTGTCACTCCGATAACAGAATACATTGACTTATCGCGATCCTCAGTGTGTTAGATCGCTATCCGGCAAGGCGAGAATGCATAGACAAACGTATATTTTACGTTAAGATACTTTTCCGTGTTTCTAGATGTAATAATAATGGTATTGGTTTTACGTTCTAACTACTTTTACGGTTTTTGGAGACGCTGAGGACCGAGCTCGATAGCTGCAGTCGTTTAAGTGCGGCCAGTATCCAGTAATCGGGAGATAGTGGGTTCGAGCCCCACTGTCGGCAGCCTTGAAGAAGGGTTTTCCGTGGTTTCCCATTTTCACACCAGGCAAATGCCGGGGCTGTACCTTAATTAAGGCCACGGCCGCTTCCTTCCAATTCCTAAGCCTTTCCTATCCCAACGTCGCCGTAAGACATATCTGTGTCGGTGCGACGTAAAGCAAAAAAGACGCTGAGGTGCCGGAATTTAGTCCCGCAGGAGGTTTTACTTGCCGGTATAGCTACCGACACGAGGCCGACGTATTTGAGCACCTCCAAATACCACCGAACTGAGCCAGGTTCGAACCTGCAGTAATGCAAGAAATATCAGGGGCTGATTTTGAACTGCGCCAGCGGTTGGGGTGAGAAGGCCAGCACCTCAACCACCTGAGCCACTCAGCTCGGCTTTCTAGTTTTCAAACCAGACAATGTCGAGGCTGTACCTAGCTGTTTTCTATTCCATCGGCGTCGATAACCTATCTGTGTTAGAACATTGTAAACGGATAGCAAGCTGGGTTCCGCAGCGGTAGACAGAGCATTCATTCATTCATTCAACTCATTCATTCATTCATGCACTCATTCATTCATTCAACTCATTCATTCATTCATGCACTCATTCATTAGTGAATGCTCATTCCCAAGTTGGTAGCTATCCTTGACTGGGTAAGAAGAGCGTTTATTCATTCATTCATTCATGCACGAACACTATTCAATCACGAAATTATTCATTCACCAATTCATGCAGTCATTCATTCATTCATAATGCATCTTGTAATTGTAGGATAACTCTATGAAAACTTGTGACACTTAAGCAAGAATTAATTCAACTCAGGAAGGGCAAAATACATGTCAGACTTATAACACTGTTAACGTCTAGGACAAAATAATAAAATAAATAAATAAATAAATAAATAAATAAATAAATAAATAAATAACATTTAAAAATTACAATTTTGAAACTGGGTGGAAATAGTAAGTTTAATTGTAATATTTAATATAGTAACACAAACAAATAAGGAAAAGGATGCATGCATCAAAGCAAATTTTGGGTTACATTAAATGACAACTCCCTCCCCAATTTCTGGTGATCTCAAACTGGGGGATGGGAGTGTTTTAATCTATTATATCCTGAACAGATAGCAATCACACAGGAATATTTTCAAAATGCTGTTACCAATTCGGTATTGCACCCATAACCCTAGTACTCAAAAGGTACAATATATAACCGATGAGTGTATGTAAGAAGACAAGATGTATGGAAAATCGCGTGGATTTCCATTTAGAAGGAAATTCGTAGGCCTAGTACTCGAATCCTTCCCTGACAAAGCTGCTATATTAAATATGGTTAAGAGCATGGGAGTAGAGAAGAAACACAAGTAAATAAACACATCTTAATCTCAATAGACCGAGCAAGTGGCTCAGGGGTTTGGACCACGTAGCTATCAGCTTGCATGCGGGAGATAGTGGGTTCGAACCCCCACTGTCGGCAGCTCTGAAGTTGGCTTTCTGCGGTTTCCCAGTCTTACACCAGACAAATGCTGGGGATGTACCTGAATTAAAACCACAGCCGCTTCCTTCCTACTCCTAGTCCTTTCCTATCCTGTCCCATCGTCACCGTAAGACCTGTCCGAATCGTTGGCTGAATGGTCAGCGTACTGGTCTTCTGTTCAGAGGGTCCCGGGTACGATTCCCGACAGGGTCGGGGTTTTTAACCTTCATTGGTTAATTCCACTGGCTCGGGAGCTGCGTGTTTGTGCTGTCCTGAACATCCCTGCAACTCACACACCACACACAACATTATCCTCCACCACAATAACATGCAGTTACTTACATATGGCAGATGCCACCCACCCTCACCGGAGTGTCTGCCTTACAAGGGCTGCACCCGGCTAGAAATAGCCACACGAAATTATATTATACCGTAGGACCTGTTTGTGTCGGTGTGACGTGAAGGAAATTGTAATATATACATACCTAGTTATAATTGTCAATATATTCCTAAGTGAAATAAACGTCCTCTGCTTTAATGGAACGCTCGAATGTGTCTGCAGTGAGAGAGGAAATCCATGTAGACACGTGTAGTACACGCCGGTATCGGTTCCAATATCTCCTAGCGCCAGCACAACACACCCTTGGTGCCCACGCTGGCCGCCAAGTGACAAGTGTTTGGGAAACACACATTAGTAAAAATAGCGGCGAGGAAGTAGGGAGTGACTGTTTGTGTTCCACGGAACAATGAGTATCGAGAAGTTGATAAATCAAACCGAGATCTCGAGTGTGTGAGTCACCAGTGTATTGTCGCCCTGCCTCCGAGCCTCGTTAGGACGGTGACAGGCTGCCTCGCTGATGTTTATTTAATTATATTTTAATTATTTTAGAGAACAAACTATATTATTTAACCGAGAGCGGTTAGTTTTTCTTTTCTTTTCTCCCTCCTGTTCGTGGTTTGACCTGCATGTCATCTGTGTCAAGTGGAGTGGTATTTTTGGTTCAAAACCAGGTCTTAGTTTATGCCATAGCCGAATTCTATTACGTCTGGCTGGCTGGGTAGCGGTGCTGGCAAGGCTATGATCACGACATCCACAGTCCCTTCAAACTACAAGCTTCTTGTCTTGCTTTAGGTGCAGTACATGACACAGGAAAGTGCATCTGAATCCTCATGAACAACAAATATTACTTTTGAGTCTCTGCATAAAATTGTATTTCTGAAAATTAAAATTAATCGGCGATGAACCTGTCTGTTACGTTCGTGTGTAATAACTAAGATACGCTAAAATTTTATAGTGATGAAGCTGACACTGTTGCCAACTCCGCTAATTTCTAACGATGTTATTTTTGAAGCAGCAAAGAAAATAATTGCCACTCTCAGCTAATCTGGAAATAGTTCGGCCAGGGTTCACAACTTGTGAATGCGAAATAAGAAGTCCTACCTGTGTTTGGCACTGCTACCTCCTACTTGTTTCAAGCTCCTCTTTTTCATCTCTCTTACCTGAACCCCCCTTGATCCCTAGATCGTATGACAGATGGTGATATAAGCGGTAATCTTATCGTTTCGCCCATTGTATCGACATTCTCCTTCACTCAAAAAGTGTAATGTTTCGTTGCTTCCCCATTTCGACATCACGGAAATGCCGGAACTCTATAAAGATAACGATTCCATCCTTCTCAAACCTATTTCCAGTTATTTCTTAATACGCGTAACAACATCGACACTACAAGCATTTTGGTAATCATACAAATTTCACACCCACACATAGCCTGAATGTTATACAGGATTGATGATCAAGCTCCTAAAATAAAGTAACGTCACTAGTATACTTATGTAGAGCCTTTTTGTTTTAGCATGTATGGAGCTCCATATCCCAAAATTATATAGGGACCCTTGACAATTTTATAAAATTACGGGTTGGTATTTGTGAATAAATTTGCAAAATTAGTTCAAACTTTTATGCTATATATATATTACTTCTTTTTGCTAGTTGCTTTACGTCGCACCAACACAGATAGGTCTTATGGCGACGATGGGATAGGGAAGGGCTAGGAGTGGAAAGGAAGCGGCCGTGGTCTTAATTAAGGTACAGCCCCAGCTTTTGCCAGGTGTGAAAATGGGAAACCACGGAAAACCATTTTCAGGGCTGCCGACAGTGGGGTTCGAACCTACTATCTCCCGAATACTGGATACTGGCCGTAATTAAGCGACCGCAGCTATCGAGCTCGGTATATATATTACATAATAAGAGCAACAAAATATATTAAAAATCTTTATTTACAAAATGATAGGGCTAATAATAGACTTTTTCCTTACTATCAGGTGAGAAGATTCATTTATCACATCGTTAAAATCCTATCGTTTAAAATTTGATTGGTTTTCTATACTCATCAGTGCGAGAGAATTAAACTTGTTCTGCTGCAAAGTGTTTCTAAGTTCATTTTTCATAAATTTGCAAGAACATAATTATGGACACTACCATCCACTTTGAAATCTTAAGGCCTCTATAAGGAGGGGTGGACAAGAAGGAAGAGGATTTTTATAAACCCTAAAATTCCATACTTACTGGATAAGTAGGCCTAACAACTAAATTATATCTAACGCAGTACATTATCTATATATGCATATGAAATACATTATTATTATTATTATTATCATTTTTATTACAAATTAATTATAACAATAGTATACGTTTTAACTATTGCTATTCTAATAATTACGCAGGGCCCCTGCCCAGTGAGCTCATGCTTGAAGAAGCCACTGTCCGCATGTATTTTTCTTGTACTTCTGTTCAGGCTTGATATAGCTTAACATTGGTCAACAGCATGACTAACTTTTGTAGCCCATTTTAAAAGATTTTCCGATATTATTAACAACGACTGCCGAAAATCTATTCGAAGAGGTTGCTAGCAATGACCATGCTGTTCTGACATTTATAGATAGAGATTATAGTGTAGACATCTATTGGGGAAGTAATGAACTACCCTTTACATCATTGTGAAATGACAGATGTGGATAAGTGCATTTGTAAACTGAACCAGAAAATTTTAGGAAAATAACTTACATTGTAGAAGAAATAAGAACTCAGAGATTTTCCGATACCACTCTTATTTATCTGAATCTGCCTAAGATGTGGGAAAATTCCTTAAAAGTGCGAACTCAGTCTTCGAGAAATAGTACAAGGTGAAGAGATACCTAAATAGAAAATAACAGTAATGGAACGCATTCCAATGATGTCAAGTAATGCAAGATAATATTTTATAAATGTCATTTGTTTTACGTCCCACTAACTACTTTTACGGTTTTCGGAGACGCCGAGTTGCCAGAATTTTGCCCAGTAGTAGTTCTTTTTGCGTGCCAGTAAATCTACCGACACGAGGCTGACGTACTTGAGCACCTTCAAATACCACTGGACTGAGCCAGGCTCGAACCTACAGTAATGCAAGAAATGCCAGAGGCTGATTGTAAATTGCACCGGCGATCAACTTTGGGCCTTTTCCACTTCATTATTACAATGAACGCGTCGAACTACATGCCCGGCGAAATAAATTCAAACATCGATGTATCGATAGCAAACATATCGAATACAATGACATATTTCTTAAAGAGCTGTCATTCGGGGATGGTAAGGATTATTAACTGTGATAGAAGAGCAATTTACATACTACTGAGAGCAATGTCAGAAATCCTAGTGAAAGAAGATTAATATTTTTACTTGAATATTACAATAACTAACAATGGCAGAAGTGAGAAGGACATTTTAATATGTAGACTCAAGGAAGGATTCTTTAAGAAATCAAATTTTCTGAAATCAAACATAGGTATGCATATCAGAAAGACATTTCTGACCACTTTTATGAGGAGCTTGGCATTGTATACGAGTGCAATAACACAATTTTTGGTACAGAAATACAGTGGAAGCGTTTGAAATGTGGTAGAAGAGGCAAAAAGACGACAGTTTGGCGAAATTTCATTAGAAGAAGCGATAGATTGTTAGAACACATTTGTGTTACTCAAGGCTTTTTAAGTTAGTTTTGAAAGGGAGTGTAGAATGGTAGATTAGGGCATGAAGGACTGGGTGAAACAAGTCCACGGGCTGATGACCCAAAGCACAACTGGTCAGTTAACCCCCTCCCTAAAGACCAAGTCATCTGAGCATCCCTGTCAAAGGAGACGCCGATGGCCACCAGCACAATACTTAGGCCTACTGTGAGTCGTATTTTATTAAGATTTCAGTGTAGAGAAGAAATCTGTGGAAGCACAATCACATCTCGTTAGCTTATTTTCTTAGATCACATTTCGTCTTCTATGATTGGTTACGTCTTTCTCTTTCTCTTGTAATTCTTATGAAGGTTGATAGACAGCTACAAGACGTATCAATTAACCTCTAGTCCGCTCAGATATTAGTTGTGTTGCCAGCGGTGTTAGCCTGCTGGTCATGTCACACGTGTGAACTTAGGACGCAGTCAGCACCTCACATGCAGTGTAAAGATATCAAGGGGATTACTGATTTCCTTACAACTATCCGCAGATTTAGATCACAAATTCTGTATGGTGTAACCTGGTAGTATTGATTCGGAGTTGCAGAGCTTGGTGTTCAAGTAAAAGTGAACGCGTGTCCTCATCCCGTGATGGTGCAGCTCTTTTCAGGCACAACTCCAATGGAGGTGAGCTGCATGTACCATTTCAACCACATACCAGCCCTCCTTCCATTCTTAAATATCTGCCCAGGAATCGAACCCGAGCCCCCGAGAACAGCAGCTAATAACACTAACCGTTATGCACGGAGGCGGACAGATTGGTGCCCAAGACGTGAAAGAAAGGATCGAATATCATTTGATTTGATTCGATTGTCGTTAACAGAGTAAATACTACGCCAATTACAAATAGACGGGCTGAGTGGTTTAAATGGTAGGTTGAGACCAAGTTGGAGAATTCGTTCCCAGTTCACTTCTGTGGTATACTCACCCACTGCAAGACTGCTGCGGGAAAAATTTCCGGCAACTCTGCTTCTCCAAAAAGAAAAAGAAACTGGCTACTTAAAGGGAAGTAAAAACCAATCACAAAATGAATCTTTTTTTTTTTTTTGCTATTTGCTTTACGTCCCACCGACACAGATAGGTCTTATGGCGACGATGAGATAGGAAAGGCCTAGGAATTGGGAGGAAGTGACCGTGGCCTTAATTAAGGTACAGCCCCGGCATTTGCCTGGTGTGAAAATGGGAAAACCATCTTCAGGGCTGTCGATAGTGGGGCTCGAACCCACTGTCTTCCGATTACTGGATAATGACCGCACTTAAGCGACTGCAGCTATCGAGCTCGGTACAAAATGAATCACCATATATATATATATAATAGCCACTTCCACTGTCCCCTGCCCAGACACAATTATCTCAAAAACTTGGAAGTCCGGAGAAATTGGGAGTTTAGCCCATCTAGTGAGCAGGATCATTAAGACAAGTTTTTAAGGTTAGCTGGTTAGTGTCCCTTTGAAGGGAAAATCGCCATCAGAATGTTAGCTGGCAGGGTGGGAGTGGTGGTGGAATATACTTTCTAATAAACAGATCGCGTGCCAAAAGCCTTATTTCAATTCCAAACCTCTCCACAGTGCTCATATGGAGTGAGGGCACATATTGCTGCTGATGGTGATTCGTCTGTCGGATGAAGACGTTAAGCCTTTAGCAGACCTCTCTTGGTGTTATTCGATAGGAGTAATCTTTATACTGACACCGGCTTTCACCATCTGCCTGTAGAAGAAGAACAAGAGAGCTTATTGGTCGCACTGCCAGGTCATACAGTGACCAACCCCTAGTAACCAAAGCTGCGAGTTTGCATGCAAGTAGCCCCCAATATACAAGATTGTAGGAATATTTGTTGACCGAAATTCTCCGCAGAGATCATAAAATAGGGAGAGGTTTGCGAACAAATCTGGAATGTAAAAGGAGTCCTTTCCTTAATCGCAAAGAGTTCATACGATTTATTTATAGACTCTTGTTCTTGCACAGTTTGGAATTAAGAATAATTTTACTTATTTTTACAATTGGCTTTACGTCACACCGACACAGATAGGTATTATGGTGGCGATGGGAGAGGAAAGGGCTAGGAGTGAGAAGGAATCGGCCGTGGCCTTAACTAAGGTTCAGCCCCGGCATTTACCTGGTATGAAAATGGGAAACCTCGGAAAACGATTTTCAGGGCTGCCGACAGTGGGGTTTTGAACCCACTATCTCCCGAAAGCAAGCTCACAGCCGCGGGCGAAACGAAAGGGTTCCAAAACTGTTCCAAAAACTGAGCAACCAAAGATTAACAGGCCTACACAGTTGCTAGCTTGCATTCTGATTACCCTAGTCTGTAGGAGTATCGTTACAGAAACGCATGGTGACGGAAATATTCCTACTGGGATATCTACCAAGGGGTTTTCGAAAAACTCAGTAATTATTGCATAATAAGTCCTTCCCTGTGTAAAACTGACTTATCCTGCACACTCAGAAGACAGCAGTTCCCCATCATACCTGCCTTTGAAATTACCATCAATCAAGTTCAAGGGCAATCCCTCGACAACGTAGGAGAGACCCAGTTCTCATGGATAGACTAACTCTCTGTCACACTCCCCAGAGAGTTCAAGGGAAATGTTAACATTTTCTTTCTATACGATGAGTGGATAGGCTGTATACTGGGAAATTAATATTGCTTATACGAAAATATTTTATTTAAGATCAGTGTCCTCTTTCTAGTCGAGTTTACCGAGGGAACTGGGTGCGCAGTCGGTTACCTTGCATTTGGGAGATTGTAGCTTCCCATTTTCACACAAGGCAAATGATGGGGCTGTATCTAAATTAAGGCCACGATCGCCTCTTTCTCCCTCGTAGCCCTTTCCCATCTCATCATCACCGATTTTAATGTGATGTTGAAACTCGACCAGTTACGCAACAATATCCTGTAAATATTCTTCTTCTTCTTCTTCTTCTTCTTCTTCTTGACGTCAGAAGCCATGAAAATAACTACATTTCTTTTTTTCTTCCTAGAAGTTCGCCCGGGTTTTTATCTTCGTCAAACTGCTTGTAATTCGTACTGAACAGGATAGAAATGGGCAGATTTTCTCAAAATATTTTTATTGTCATCTTTAAAAATTTCGAGTCCGATAAATTGAATATAAATTACGCTCGCCAGATTTCGGAGTCAGTTATATACTTATATAATGTATATTTAATTATATTATATATATTGTCTGGGAAGTAGTTGATCCTTTCAAATAAATAATAAAAATACATGATAACTCTGTGCATTCACACGTTGCCCTATAGATATGATGTACAAGATTCTGTCCTTGAAACTGTGACCAATTAGCAGAGCGAACCCGAAAACTGGATTCAATACTAATCTCAATCATTTTAGAAATTTTATTTTTCACCCTTCATGTAGCAATGGAAGGGATAATAAAAGGAAAACGAGGAAGGAGAAAGAGACTATATGAGTTATTAGACAGCATTAGAAAAGGAAAGGAAAATTGTGCCGAAGTGAAGAAAAGAGTAAAGATCGAGAGATTTGGAGGTCACAACCATGACTGGACCTGCCAGATGGCAGAACAACCTATGCTGGATGTCGATGTACGCTAAAATTCATCTTAGCGACCCTTCGATTATCGTTATATGTCACTCCCCCTCAACCCCCAACCGTAGAGATGCTAGGGTGTCTTACCCCACACAGTATTTTTCTCCAGATAGTAAGTCATATGTGATATGTGATATGTGGTTGATATTGCAGGTTGACCTGTAGTCTTCATCATTTTCATCGTTTAGTTTTGTTGATTTCTTTACGCAAAGCTATTGCTCCTTAATTGTGTGCAACCCGCTAAGTCCAAAATGTATTGCGGGCTAGAGTAAGCCTGCGCCTGCTATTATTGGAGGGGCCATTGAGTGATTTGTTTTTAGGATTAATCAAAGCGAACTGAATTTAGAGACTTATCAATGCCCCATGATTCACCAGCAGGTAATTCCGGATTGATTAAAACAGAACTGAAGCAAATCGGTCTACTAACACGGACGGACGGATTGGACAAAGCTGTTTTTAGTAAACTTTTCTAGTATATAGATAAGAAAAACTTGATTACTCAGATTTATTTTCCCTGGAATTATAAAAAATATGCAAATTAATGAAGGCCTATCACATGAATTAGGGGCTGCCTGGCCGCGGCGGTAAAGGCGTACTCGGTTCGCCCGGAAGGACGTGGGTTCGAATCTCCGTCAGGAAGTCGTAAAAAAATTTAAGAAATGAGATTTCCACTTCTGGAGGTGCATATGGCCCTGAGGTTCACTCAGCCTACACAAAAAATGAGTACCAGGTTAATTCCTGAGGGCAAAGGCGGCCGGGCGTAGAGCTAACCATGCTACCCCTTCAAGCGCCGAGGTTACGGATAGTGGAAGCCTCTACCTTCCACCACTCCCAGGTCCTTCATGGCCTGTACGGAGATGACTTTTTATCACATGAATTACAGGAACTCGGGTCGTTTTGTTAATCAAGGAGAAATACCGAACAGAACACAAGCATGGAGTGAACGAGAGGATAGAACCTTCTTGTCAAGCAACAGCTATCTGTCAGTGAGTTGTACTGACATGTCTGTGGGTGTAAGCTTCAACTGTCAGGCGTGGTTCAGGGTGAGCTTTTTAGCATTCAATACAGTACCTTTTATAGTGCAAACAGCATCACCACTTGCAGTGAATCATTACTTAGGATTACTAATTATTCGAGATGCGAGTGAGGGGACAGGAAAAACATCGTCTAAAAGAAGGATTCAACCCAGTTCATGATAATCATCACCATTGCCTTCGGGGTTTCTTGAACTCCACTCTAATGTAGTGGTCGAACTTGACAATGTATTGGACTAGATTGGACTGCTTAATCTTCCTGGCTCCATTCTGTTGATGAGTTCGAAAAACATGGCTCTTTTTTAAATGCTGCAAAATTATTTCCGTCTAGAGACGCAATTCTTGGTTACTTTATTTTCCTGTACGATCCATTTCGGTTTATTTGAGGTTCCCGTAACATCTACAGAATCTTCCTCTCCACTAGTTCCAACTTCCTGATCAAGCCTGTTTTTTTGTCAGGATCAGGCATTCAGCTGCGTATAAGGCTTCATTGTTTAGAAATTTGTTTTTAAGAGTAACAGCGATAGAGTTACGGGAATTTAAAATCACATTCCTGAACTGATCACCTCTCAAATGAAATTATTCGTGTGGGAACTGAGATTGAGCTGACAGAGTCAGTGGCGCGATTTATCTAAGTGCTAAACAAATCAACTCACCTTCCTTAAAAAGGAATGGTATCCCATGGCTAGAACCTGCTGGGTTCACTGTTAAGGGCTACTGTATCCGTGGGGTCAAGGTGTGTTGGCCCCGGTAGCCACGTCAGATGTTATTGATGACTCTTCCTCTGCCCACTAGTCTTGACATACATGACATGAGTTAACAAACTGAGTTTTCAAAGTGAGTTCTGAACTTACGAACAAGGGGTAGGGTTGAAAAGACGAAAAGACGACGATCTACGTAGACTGCGAATTGAAGAGGTAATCGAGCAAGTGTTGACGTAAGAGAACTATTCGTGTTGATCCAAAGTGATTACAATGAAACTTGCGTGAATGATCACTTAACATATCCTATAACTAATGATAATTGTCGCAAAATAACGGCAGTGTTATGATTAGTTGCTGAAAAATTGCTGGTCGACTCTGACCAGTTAGCTCAGGATGGCATGCGTATGCACTCTCGAAATGTCCCAATAGTTCCATTACCGAGCTCGATAGCTACAGTCGCTCAAATGTGGCCAGTATCCAGCATTCGGGAGATAGTGGGTTCGAGCCCCACTGTCGGCAGCTCTGAAGATGGTTTTCCGTGGTTTCCTATTTTCACACCATGCAAATGCCGGGGCTGTATCTCAATTAAGGCCACGGCCGCTTCCTTCCACTTCCTAGGCCTTTCCTATCCCATCGTCGCCATAAGACATATCTGTGTTGCGACGTAAAACAAATAGCAAAAAGAAAGTTCTAAAGTTACACTTCAAAACTCAAACGAGATTTTGACAACAAACAGAATTTCAAGCTCTACAAACCTATTTTACTTTCACGTGGAATATGTGAACATACAAATACTAAGGTGTTAATACTCCTGTATCGTTTATAATGGAAGCTGAAAGACAGTATATACTGGTACCTTACAAGTTGCTTTACGTCGCACCGACACAGATACGTCTTATGGTGACGATGGGACAGGAAAGGGCTATGAGTGGAAAGGAAGCGGCCGTGGTCTTAATTAAGGTACAGCCCCAATATTTGCCTGGTGTGAAAATGGGAAGCCACGGAAAACCATCTTCAGGGCTGCTGACAGTGGGGTTCGAACCCACTATCTCCAGAATGAAAGCTCTTAGCTGCGGGCCCCCAACCGCACGGCCAACTTGCTCAGTAATTAAAATAATATACAGGCTGGTCGGTAACAACGTGAACCGGATATATGAACGTTAGAGGGTTGGTCGTGCTGATAAATAATTTGTAAGGAATACAACCTGTGACAAAGTTCGGTGAATAGTCCCGTACTATCAACATAGATGAACAATGCACCACAGTGACCTTACTGTCCTTCGAAATAGTCCCCTCCCATACCTATGCTTTGCTGAGATCGGCGAAACATGTCCTGGAAACTTTGCAAGAAGGCTTCCTTTGGGATGGTGTTCAAAAGCCTCGTCACATTTCGTTGGATTTCAGGAATATCGTCAAATCTCTAAGCAGTTTTGAGTCGTGGGAATAGGAAGAAGTCTGGAGGATTGAAATATCTGGCGAGTATGGGGGATGTTCAAGTTGCATCACCCCTTTTTTTGCCATGAAGTGTTTGACGATATTGGCTGTGTGTGGGCGAGCATTGTCATGGACAAAAACCATGAACCTTGTGCGTACTGGGGTCGTACCCTGCGTAGAAGTTTCATGAAACGGGTCAAAATTTCAATGTACCGTGCAGCATTCATTCATGAACCAGTCATTCATGTTCCTGTTCGCAGTTCAGAATCAACGCACTGAACACGCACTGTGTCAAACAGGTCTTACACGGCACACACACGATGCTCAACTGAACAACGTTGGGAGCAGGTGGTCAAAACCTGTTGGTACGCAGGTGCAGCGTTGCGTGTCGCCATTGTTGCCGGATTGACCGTTCTGACTTCGCTTTGCGGGCGAATTCAAATGGGCTTTTCGCGTCAGTGTTGTTAAATCTGCACGCGATATAAGAATGGCTTGAGAGTCGTGCTTTGCCGCGATTCTGTCAGCTCGGAGGTCTGTATGTAAACCTGCCGGGCTGGGTGGCGCTGACCTTCTGACCCCAACTTGGCAGGTTCGATCCCGGCTCAGTCTGATGGTATTTGATGGTGCTCAAACACGTCAGCCTAGCACGTAAAAGAATTTCTGCGGGACAAAATTCCGTCACCTTGGCGTCTCCGAAAACCGTCAAAAAGTAGTTAGTCGGACGTAAAAACAATGACATTAAAAATATTGTATTCGAACCCCTTCCCTGGTGAATCTTTATTCTTCGACTGAAACTCTCATTCCGGTCTTAAGACACGTGCGGATTTAGGAACACAGCCTGGCAAAACCCATTTGAATTCGCCCGCGAAGTGATCTGATTGGCCAACTTCAACAGCTGAAAAATGAAAACTGTGCGGGATAGCGAATTATTTCTTTCAATTTTTTTATCAGTATGACCAACCCTCTTACGATCATATATCCGGTTCATGTTGTGTCCGACCATTCTGTACGGTATAGAATGTTGGTCATCTATATATAAACATATATACCACTAATATCTTTTATCAGCACAAATCGTGTGAACCAAAAAAATATTATTTCAATTCAACCATATTTGAGCAAATATTGTACTGAAAGCATCGTAATTCTTCATTTAGTACTGGATTTTAACGATGGCTACCTTGTCTATCTAAAATCTCGTCCCAATTCAGAGCAATGTCCTTCCTAATATTTTGTCTTATCATGGTTGTATAATAATCAGGTTATCGTTGGTCTCTGTGAGGCTTCAGTTAGGAACTTATGTAATTTGTTACGCCGCATGATCTTAAGATTATCATCAATTTCTCAGATTAGCTACAAGTGTTATCTCCTTACCCCGTCGTGGGTTCAAGTCCGGGTCATCATCAATAATTACTACACCAGCTGGTAATCCCAGTCATAATTATAACTGACACGCTAACAATCTAATTATAACATCAGGTTAAAAGGTTTAACGGGAGTTTAGTGCGAACACTCCATTAGAGCCTTATTGGAGAGTTGCAGCTATGAAAGTTGGGCTTCGATAATTACCACATCCATTTATGAATGTTGAGGCACTTTGAATGGTGGAAACGTCTCTGCTTAGTCGGTCGTATAACTCAGTTCCTTCAGCACCGTAGTCAGAAGGAAGTCTGGAATAAAACTTCGGAATTGCTCGACGAATTCAACGTCTTCCCTTTCTTCTAACCTTTTCGCACTTGAAAACTTTTTTGTTGATTTCCCTCTGTCCGCCTCAATGGCTGAATGATCAACGTTGAGGCCTTCGGTAGAGGGTCCCGGGTTCGATTCTCGGCCGGGTCGGGGATTTTAATCGCCTCTGATTAATACTTCTGGCCCGGGGACTGGGTATTTTTTGTCCCAACACTTTCCTCTTCATATTCAGACAACACACTACACTACCAACCACCACAAAAACACGCAATAGTGATTACATCCCTCCATATAGGGTTGGCGTCAGGAAGGGCATTCCACCGTAAAACAGGGTCAAATCGACATGTGCTACACAGTTAGCACCCGCGACCACGCAGGTGTGAGAAAGGCGGTAGAAAAAGAAGAGAGGAGGAAGGAAGGTGTCAAATTTCCCTCCAGCAAAAAGAAAAAAAAAGTTCATAATGAATGAAACTCAATTTCATAACGGGTAATTCATTTGCATCTCAGGAATCGTTTTCAAAAGACTTCTGAATGAAATTTGGAGTCGAGAAGTGTAGGATTCGGAGCATCGAAAGGGAAAAGCTGAGTCAGGACTTATGAAACTACGTACCACGAATGAAAGAATCAGTTCTTTTAGAGTATGACGGCATGAGGTCTCTTCGATGAAAGATGGCTCTCAGTCATAGCCATCCATCAGTAGTTCACATCACAATCTGCAAGATCACATCGACCAACTGTACTCTAATAGCCCTGTTTGATAGTAAGTCTCTCAGTCATCGCCATCCATCAGTACTTCACATCACAGCCTGCACGGTTGCTAAGTGACATCACGCCACACACATTTCGTGACGCAAATTTTCAGGTGACTCCCTGCCACAAGACATTTTTATGTCCATTTTTAAGGTGTGAAAATGAGAAAAAAGAATATCAAGAGATATTTTTCCCGTAAGTGTTCTGGTAAGCTACCTGCAAAATCGTTCTGGTTAGGTGTTTATTGAGCAAGGTTCTCTTAAGAAATCTATACAAAACAATCACTTTCTTAGCGCCTATCACGCTTTAGAAAAGAGTCCGCTTTCTTGTACTTCTCACTATCGGTCGCATCGTTCGGGGTCGTTTGACGCAAATCAGTGACTGTGTCTTCTTGTTACTCTTCTGCCGGTTTTCTCATACGCGTGGGGTCGCGGTTACGAACTGTATCGCACATGTGAATTTGGCCCTGTTTTACGGCCGAAAGCCCTTACTGTCGCCAAACCTACATGAAGGGATTGAATCATTATTACGTGCTCCTGTTGTGGCTGGCAATCTGGAGTGTTGTCTGAAGGTGAAAAGGAGAATGTTGGAATAAACACAAACACCCAGTCCCCTAGCCAGAAGAAGTAATCAGACTATTAAAATCCCCGACCAGGTCGGGAATCGCACCCGGGACCCTCTGAACCGAAGATCTCAATGATGACCATTCAGCCAAGGAGTCGGATTGACACAAATCCATTACAAATTTACAATTTGCTTTACATCGCACCGACACAGATAGGTCTTATGGTGACGATGGGATAGGAAAGGTGTAGGAGTGGGAAGGAAACGGCCGTGGCCTTAAATAAGCATTTGCCTGGTGTCTAAATGGGAAACCACGGAAAACCATTTTCAGGGCTGCCGACAGTGGGGTTTGAACCAGCTATCTCCCGGATGCAAGCTCACAGCTGCGCAACCCTAACCGCACGGCCAACTCGCCCGGTGCGTGTATCTCTTTGGTCGGCGGTTGCAGAGGAGGCTTCGGCCTCAAGTGGCGGCGGCTGCTCCGCGGTCCGACCAGCTCTGTACTCCGTCTGACCAACCAACCAGTGGAGGGGTGGCCGTGGCTCTAAGCCTCTCTATTCGGGAGACGAATTTTTAATTCACAGAGGCTTGCATACTGAGCCTGAAAAGTCTATAATGAAAATGTATGTATGTACACTCCTCAGCCCGAAGGCTGGTTGGATCCTCTACAGCTGCACCATTAGCTGTCATAGATGGCCTAGGCATCACTGAAGTGGCGTACTAGGAAAACAATGTGTGAGGTAGTTCCCAGTTTCTTTCCGCACTGTGCCAGAAGTTGCTGGTACATATCAGTCCGCCAACCCCACTGAAATGCATGCACCAACCGACGCTATGAGCAACATTTTCACACCATTCGTAGCAGGGACTGGCTCCATAAGGAATGACATTACTAGCAAGCATCGCTCATACTTCAGTCACTTCCATATCTTCAAAGCCAAAGATAAGACGGAGACATACAGACTGGTCAATGAAAGTAACAAACTTGTCTAGCCCATAACAGAAGACATATTACACTGTAAACACAAAGTCTTGCCCGCAAAGTCATGTATGTATGTATGTATGTATGTATGTATGTATGTATGTATGTATGTATTATTAATTGTGAGGTACTGTGTGGGCTATACTCCGTGAGATTGTGGCCAAGTGCGGTCAAACCTCTCACCAACCAGTGTTTCGGTCTTTCCCATCATTAGAGTCTGAAATTAGAGCACACCATTTGTTACAGTATATTGGCAGGAGCTGTTAATGATTGCAGGTCAACGGGCACATCGAGTAGCCTACTTTCAACAAGACGTATGATTAGAACGCTGTCCGATGCTATCAACAACAGGTAGACGATTAATCTGAGGAAGGATTTTGACCCGGCACGTAATATTGGAAAGACTGTCCTTTTTTATATTTACATAATGAGCTAAGCAGAAATTTAATATAAGTTCTGTTATTTAAAATTGCATGTGCAAAAGTTGTGCTGGAGAGAGGCAGAGTTCTTGTTCATGTCAAATACCTCACCTCAAGGGGATGTGACAAACAGGGAAGCTGTGCGTGTTGTCTGTGCGCACTCCTTTTATAGAAGACATTCGGCTCAAGACTTTATTAACCGTATGCTTGGCAAGAACAGACACCGTCATGCAGGAAAAGCAACGTCGTAATACACAAGAGGGAGAGAAGTATTTTCGTGGATGTAGTGGATTGCTGTTGCTGCTGCTGTTATTTGGATCGTTAGCAGTAGCATAGCCAGGATCAGCCGATGAGGGGGGTGTTATAGTTACAAAATGCTGATAGAACATAATGAAGGTGTATGCATTATAAGGACACTGATACAAGGAAATTATATTGATATTCAGATTTCAGTGCCGGTACACTACAAAATCTTACATTAAAATACAAAAGAGAAACAATAAGATCAAGGTCAAAAGTTTTACAGTGAATGGTATGTTCAGATTAAAATCAAAAAAGCAACTGTCGAGGCTTCTTAGAAAATAGATTCAACAGATCTGTCGTTTTACAATTATGTCTCTGTGAATGTTTATTTAGTTTATTGCTTATTGTCGGTTTCTATTTTATTTTTTTATGAGGCAGCTATTATCCATCATTCACTTCCAGAGCGTTCCTGCATCCACACGAAAGTTTTTCAAACAACAGTATGCATATCTATGATTGAAGTCAGTATTATTTCCTTTTTTTTTTTTTTTTTTTTGCTATTGGCTTTACGTCGCATCGACACAGATATATCTTATGGCGACGATGGGACAGGAAAGGGCTAGGACTTAAGGTACATCCCCAGCATTTGCCTGGTGTGAAAATGGTAAACCACGGAAAACCATCTTCAGGGCTGCCGACAGTGTATTATTTCCTTAAGGAAGGCCTTAGCCTTTTACTATTTCTTGAGGGATGCAATATTTCTGCATTAGGCTCAGTCCCATGTATGTCTGCAACAGTAAGGAAGCAGCTGAAATACGGCTGGTGCTGAGTAATGATTCAAAGTACGATTAGTGCCCCTGGATGTTATGAAAAGTGCTACTCACAAAGTCAGTCATGCTGAAATAGGACTTTCTGGCCCAGTGAAGAAAACAGTGGCAAGCTATCTCACTTCTCGTCATACCTTGTAAGCATCATCTTGGCACCGCCATCGATTTTTTCGGGCTTGCTATATCCGCATGACCTTTGGCGTTGCTCTTCGAAGATTCAACCAGCTTTCGGGATGAATACTTTAGAGAGGGAAGGTCCTTCTTGCTTGTTTTAGTCTACATTTTTATATCTTCTTTTCTTCTGCCATCGTTTGTAATTCTACTGCCCAAGTAACAATATTCATCTACTTCTTTTTAAGACTTCATTTCGTAATCTGATTTTTCTTGCATCGGCTGACTTTATTTGAACACATTCCATTACCTTCTTTTCGATTTATTTTCATTTTGAACTCTACCAAGACTGTGCACACACCATTCAGCAATTTATCCCGATCTCTTGAGGACTCAGATAAAATAACATTAAATGACGTATCATCCTGTCTTTGATGTGTGACCAAGGGAGATGTTCAATAAATTTCCCATTTCTTTGAAATCATTCAAGAAAAGGCTAGGAAAACAACAGATAGGGAATCTGCCGCCTGGGCGACTGCCCTAAATGCAGATCAGTATTGATTGATTGATTGATTTCTAAACACTTCTGATTTTTTACCTCCTGTTCTGCATTAACATTGAAAAAGTGGTTAATAAACTGCAGCCATGCCTCTTTCCTTTCTACACAGTTGGTTCTCTTTCTAAGCCCTTTTTTCTTAGCACTGCAATTTGATGTTTGTTAAGTTGTACATCTACTTAAAACAGTAATCACCACCACTATAAATAATCCTTTTCTCGGTATTTGATCCCGATCATCTTCAGAATCTCAAGAAAACTGGTCCAGTCAAAGCTATCAAATGCGTAAAATTAAGAAAAAATAATATCTATATACTCCAAAATATCGAAACATTTGAAGTAACAGCCAACTAACCACACCAAGAACTAATAAAACATGGCAAAATACGGAGGAATAACGACTACTGAAGAGTACAGTAGAGGAAAGATCCATGTTCAGACTGAATACAACCAGTCGGTGCTCAAATCGCAGCCATAGTTAATAATAATAATAATAATAATAATAATAATAATAATAATAATAATAATAACAATAATAATAATAATAATGTGGCTATTACAGCCCTAGCGCCGGCCCCTTGGTGTAGGGGTAGCGTGCCTGCCTCTTACTCGGAGGCCCCGGGTTCGATTCCCGGCCAGGTCAGGGAGTTTTACCTGGACCGGAGGGCTAGTTCGAGGTCCACTCAGCCTACATGATTAGAATTGAGGAGCTATCTGACGGTGAGATAGCGGCCCCGGTCTAGAAAGCCAAGAATAACGGTCGAGAGGATTCGTCGTGCTGATCACACGGCACCTCACAATCTGCAGGCCTCCAGGCTGAGGAGCGATCGCTTGGTAGGGCAAGGCCCTTAACGGGCTGTAGTGCCATGGGGTTTGGTTTTATTACAGCCCTAGCAGAGCAGACACTCCGATGAGGATAGGAGATGTCTCCCGTTAGAAGTTAACTGAGTGTCCGTATGAGTTACAGGAAATAAAGTAGCCAGCCCGTGAAGCACCAGAATGAACCACACCCGGTTAAAGTCACTCGTCTCGGTCGACAATCGAACCCGAAATTCTGAGGTCCAAATAACTGAATCGCTGACAATTCCGCCTCATGGGGAATTGCATCCACGTCCCTCCAAGTGAACTGAGCATGCCTCTTCAGCCTCGGTTAGGTAGCCTTCAGAATGGTTTCACTCTCGATATAATGTATTTGCATTGTCCGGGTCCTTGGCTGAATATCAGCGTACTTGCCTTCGGTTCAGAAGGCCTCGGGTTCGATTTCCGGCAGTGCCGGGGAATTTTACTGCGTATGATTAATTCCACTGGCTCCAAGAGGGTATGCTTGTGTTCATTTTAATACACTCGTCTTTAACTATACACAACGCACCACACTACCAACCACCACAGTAACAATCAGCAGTGAATACTCCCCTCCACATAGGACTAGCGTCAGGAAGAGCAACCGGGCGTAAAACTGGGCCAAATCAAAATCAAGTCCTAACCCCAATAAATTGGTCAAGTTTCAAGAAAAAGAAGAAACCATCTTCAGGGCTGCCGACAGGGGGGATAGTGTGTTCGAACCCCACTGTCGGCAGCCCTGAAGATAGTTTTCCGTGGTTTCCCATTTTCACACCAGGGAAATATCGGGGCTGTTCCTTAATTAAGGCTACGGCCGCTTCCTTCCACTTCCTAGGCCTTTCCTATCCCATCGTCGCCATAAGAAATATCTGTGTCGGTGCGACGTTAAGCAAATAGCAAAAAAAGAAGAAAATGGAATTACCTTATAATAATAATAATAATAATAATAATAATAATAATAATAATAATAATAATAATAATAATAATAATAATAATAATAATAATAATGTTGTACGTCCCACTAACTAGTTTTTGACGGTTTTCGGAGACGCCGAAATTTTGTCCCGTAGGAGTTCTTTCACGTGCCACGAGGCTGACGTATTTGAGCTCCTTCAAATACCACCAGACTGAGCCAGGATCGAACCTGCGAAGTTGGAGTCAGAAGGCCAGCGCCTCAATAGTCTGAGCCACTCAGCCCGGCAATTACATTAGATATGGTCTAGTACTGTTACGTGTCACCGTCCTCTTGAAGTGCGAACTATAGCCTAAATATTTCGAGGAAATCCTATTGGTGTACTTGTGGTGGGAAAGTTATTTGGAGATCGTTGCCTGTTGAAAGGAACGCACAGGTGTATTGCGAGTCGAACCCCGGACACGTTTAATTTGCCGGTAAGCCAACACTCGCGCTTGACCTGGCTGCCCAAGGGAAGTGGGTACTCCTGTTACAAGCTTTATTTGCCATGTCGGGCTTCATACGGTCAGTACATACTCTCAAGTAAATGTTATGACTTGCGTGCTCTGTAATTCATGGCGCATGAGTCCTGCAACACCCAGCCTTCCCACGACCACACTCACCTCAGCTTGCCTTTGATTCCTCGTTCCATGCCTATTTCAAGCAGCCCTATAAGGTAACCTCTGTATTTAAAAAAATAAAAATAAACCTCCCTTTCTTTATATTTCAGAGTCACGCGTGTAAAACGGAGCTCTTACTCGTTAACGTTGATATATTTATTTATGATAGCAGTTGTGTATCTATTGTTCGGCTCTTTGGCTGAATAGTCAGCGTTTTAGCCCCGAGTTCGATTCCTGGCGAGGTCGTCCGTGTTTGGTTAATTTCCCTAGGTTAGCGTTTGTCTTCGTCTTGATACTCGCTCATTTGTATACAACGCATCAGTTGCACACTCTCTGTATTACGCAGGTGTCAAGAAGGGCATCTAGCCGCAAACCTGGGCTCAGTTCAGACACAGTGTCAATCAGAAAGAGGCCAAGAATAAGTTTCCAATGAATTTTCTCATTTTAAACTCTTTATTGATCACTCGTATGATCGAGTCTAGATATTCTCCCTCTCAGATGTCTTCTTCATCTTCTGCTTTCTAGCATTTTTGTAGAGGCTGCCTCATAGGACTGATCGAAATACGCGTTGAACGAGGAATCAAAGGCAGGGTCACACGTGTAAAACGGAGCTCTTACTCTATGACGTTGAAATATGTAATTCGCAGGCTGCTGTGATAGTTAATATTATGCCACTTTGTAGCTTCCATTAGTTACGGGCTGCTATAATTGCTAACTTTTATTTTGCTTGGTAGCGCTCGTATCTCTTAACATGAATTTCTCTGTTTTCTGACAGACTGAGCCTATTTTGAGATGGAGCAGTTGGCAACTCTGCTTTTGTTCTGTTGATTTATCTGATATTAAAATAATGGATTATCAATTTTTTGCAACATGTCTGAGGAACGTGTATTCATTGACGGGGTAGATGTATTTTTTCTTAGCTTTCTTATCTAATATACGACACAGAGGCTTGTTTTTTTTTTTTTTGGCTGACATAGAAGGCGGAACTCTAAAACACAAGGCAATCATGGATACCTAGTCATAGCATCTCTCGGTATATCTGGGCATACGACCACAAAACTGGGCCAAATATGCACCTAGTATTAATCTCAAAAATGAGGGAAATTGCTAGGAAGAAGATGAAAAAGATTGCTGACAGATAGGTCTAGTGCCGACGATATGATAGAAAAGGATAGAAGTGGGAAGGAAGCGGCCGTGGCCTTAATTAAGGTACAGCCCCAGCATTTGCCTAGTGTGAAAATGGGAAAACACCATTTTCAGAACTGCCGACAGTGGGGTTCGAAACCACTATCTGCCGAATACAAGCTCACAGATAGGCGACCCTAATCGGACGGCTAACTCACCCTGTACAATAAAGCGTTTTTAATGTGCAAAAGGAAAACAAATTTCATATTAACAAACACCCAGCCGTGTGAAGTGTTGGTAATTCTACTAGCAGTAGTTCAGGTCAGGTACTCGATACGAAGTCTTTGTATACCAAGCTGTCGTCCATTGATTATGCTCTGTTCTGTAGAGATATACTTATTGAATCACTAAGAATTGCGCACAGGGTGAATATCTCGTACGTTTCTTACATAATTCCATCATCTGCTATACTGCCTTAATTTATACGGTAACCCATAAATGTTTCTTCCCGCAACACTAGATTTTTTTTTCATATTTAATCTACCTAAGTGTGGAACTGAAATACACATAAATTTTGATTTTACGCAGTTTCTAACGCCCTACAACTCTACACTTCATTACTCAAATATTTTCTGTACCTTATCTTATTTATGTTTAACTTCTCAACACTAGGGCAACTCGTAACCTTCCACGACGTTCTCTATAATTCATTTCTTAAAGATTTTAAAAATTGGAAATACAGATACAGGAAGAAAAGCAACGCTGACTGCAAATAATATAGTGACTGATTCGCTCACAGAGACGTGCATGCTAAGTTCTTAAGAGAATTTCAATCCATATGATTGTACTGTGTGTGCATATTGCGCAAATATGTAAATTCTTGTTTCGTTTCTATGTAGTAGGTAAGTTATTGCATAACTTATTATTGGAGCGGTATTTGTTCTATTTACGATAAATGAAGGTAAACTAATCTCATCTCTTTATCTTAGTAATAATTTAGATAATGATAAGAGGTTATATATTAACTGATCATTCAGAACTGCACGGTGTGTATAGGCAGTGAAAAGTAATTATTTAAACTAACCAATCAACCTGTAAGTTATTTCCTCTTCCTGTGATATTCCAGCCCTCTCTTTTCTTAAAAGGCTAGATAGACATCCTTATAATCTTTCCAAACTCGTCTCACATCCTGTCATCACATGATCTTCACTTCTCGAACGATAAGCACCATATCCTTCTGTGGTAGGTGGCCTCCCACCGCTGGGTTCCGTGGAGTGACCGGGATTTGAACCATGTCAGATTTGTGCTAGAGAAAGCGGAGGCGGGAGAGGTTTTCTTTGGGTACTCCGGTTTTCCATGTCATCTTTCATTCCAGCAACACTCTCCAATATCATTTCCTCTGTTAGTCATTAATCATTTCCTCAGAGGAGTGCGACAGGCTTCGGCAGCCGGCACAGTTCCTATCCTCGCCGCTAGATGGGGCCTTCATTCATTCTATCTCTGACCCGGTTGAATGACTAAACAAGCTGTGTATTTTCATTTTTCTTTTTTCTTTTTTTTACTATTTGCTTTACGTCGCGCGGCTGTGAGCTTCTATCCGGGAGATAGTGGGTTCGAATCCCACAGTCGGCAGCCCTGAAGAGGGTTTTCCGTGGTTTCCCATTTTCACACCAGGCAAATGCTGGGGGTTGTACCTTACTTAAGGCCACGGCCGCTTCCTTCCAACTCTTAGGCCTTTCCTATCTCATCGTCGCCATAAGACCTATCTGTGTCGGTGCGACGTAAAGCCACTAGCAAAAAAAAAAAAAAAAAAAAGCACTACTCGGTATTTTGTTGTTGGGTGCATGGTCATTTGGGATCAAATTCCAATAAATGAAAAAAATCGAGATTTCCAACTCTAAACAGGCCCTAAGGTTTACTCGGCCTACAAATAAAAGAAAGGAGTACCAGGTTATTTCCTGGGGGCAAAGGCGGCCGGACATGGAGTTAACCACACTCTACTTCACGTCATACAGAGCTACCGGACTGAGAGTGGCTAAATGGTTAGCATGCTGGCCTTTGTTCAAAGAGGTTCCGGGTTCGATTCCAGGCCGAGTCGGGGATTTTAATATTCATTGGTTAATTCCGATGGTTCGAGGGGTGGGTTTGTGTGCCGTCTTCAGCATTATAATTCATCGTCAGAGAAGCGCAGGTCGCCTATCAGGCGTCTACTCGAAAGACCTGCAGCAGGCCTCTTCGGACGCCTTCGTGGCTTGTGGCGAAATGGTTCTTACTTTACTTTTTTTCATATTCCAGGGTCCGATAACGTCATATCTGAAGCGAAACACATAAAGCCAACTTTTTTTTTTTAATTGGGTTTACATCGCACCGATACAGATAGGTCTTACGACGACGGTGGGATAGGAAATAGCTAGGAATTCAAGGTAAGCTGTCTTGACCTTAATTGAGGTATATAGGCCTATACCGGGCGAGTTGGCCGTGCGTGTAGAGGCGCGCGGCTGTGAGCTTGCATCCGGGAGATAGTAGGTTCGAATCCCACTATCGGCAGCCCTGAAAATGGTTTTCCGTGGTTTCCCATTTTCACACCAGGCAAATGCTGGGGCTGTACCTTAATTAAGGCCACGGCCGCTTCCTTCCAACTCCTAGGCCTTTCCTATCCCATCGCCGCCATAAGACCTATCTGTGTCGGTGCGACGTAAAGCCCCTAGCAAAAAAAATTGAGGTATAGGTCCAGCATTTGGCTGGTGTGAAAATGGTAAACCACGGAAAACCAACTTCAGAGCTGCCGACAGTGGGGTTCGAACCCACTCTCTCCCGAATGCAAGTTGACAGCTACATGACGCAAACCGCACGTCCACTCGCTCCAAACAAATAGTTCATAGTGTTCCAATCTGGTTTTTTCCGTCGATCTATAAAACTAGTGACTTATTCAAGCTTGAAATAATTGTAGGTGCCTTCATTTAGAGGTCATCCTGACCCTCACTTGTGATTTTTTACTCCAATAATACGCTGTTATTTCCCCCAGTATTGAGCATGACCAATGTTTTTTTTTTTTTTAATTATTATTTTTTTTTTTTTTAAGTTGGACTGAAGTAGTTCGTAACGCTCAACTGAGGGTTGTTCTGATATTAACTTGCGGTTACTAATTGCTCCTCCAATAGCATGGCGTCATCTGCTCAAGCACTGGCCATGCCCTGTGATGTTTAACCCAGAAGACATATCGGAACCTAGCGTTTCTTCACGGCTCGTATTGCCTGTGGAGCGTATTAAGAGGAATAAAATGTGGCTTGAAGGCAGTCAAACAGACGGAACATGTGTTTATTAGATTGTGTCCATGTTAAATGGTTGGCGAAACACCATCCGCTCGCTGTGGTGAGATTTACTGGCGGGAGTGCGGTGCATGGCCAGGGCGGTTTTTGTAGCGGAGAGAGGAGTGGTTTATTTTTATTGCACCTGGGGCGCAGCGAGGGGCCCCGCAGCAGAGTGCCCTCCCGGTGTGAGGGCCCTCACTTGGCTCCATTATCGACGACAGTGGAGTGATATGGAAGTAAAGGAAGACCGCTCGATAACCAAACCCTATTGCTATACTCAGTACATAAAGAGAGACAGAGTAGTTCGAAAGACATTACAATAAAATAAACTACTAGCAGCATCATTTGAATGTCCTTACTAGTACTCGTGGTGGCTTCCACAGTTCACCCTGCCCTTTCACATCCTACACAACAGTCGCTGAGATTTGAACCTAGGCCGTCACATAAACATTTTCTGTTGCTTCCCATTCTCACGCGAGGCATATGCCGAGGCTGTACCCAAATTTATTAAGGCGACGGTCACTTCCTTCCCAGTACTAGCACTTTCCTATCCCATCGCCTCTATAAAACCTGTCATATAAAAAATGTTTAAATGTTCTTTGTTCGGATCTTTTGCCCCTACTGGCACCATATTATATGAACCTGCGTGTAATTGGAATGGCGGTAGTGTGGAATGTTGTGTGTGAGGAAAGCAAGATTAAGGACGTCACAGACACCCAGTCCCCAGGCCAGGGGTGTTAGTCATTTCAATTAAAAATACCTGACCCTGACGGGAATCAAACCCGGGACCGCCGGGTGACAGGCGGACGCATTGCCCCCTACACCGCCGGGCGGACTCAAATATACTGCTTTTGTTATTAACAGTTTTTATAAGTTGTTAAGTTGAAGTGAATCGCTGTTTGTGTTGAGTATTAAATACTGTGTCCGCCTCTGTGGTGTAGTGGTTAGCGTGATTAGCTGCCACCCGCGGAGGCCCGGGTTCGATTCCCGGCTCTGCCGCGAAATTTGAAAAGTGGTACGAGGGCTGGAACGGGGTCCACTCAGCCTCGGGAGGTCAACTGAGCAGAGATGGGTTCGATTCCCACCTCAGCCATCCTGGAAGTGGTTTTCCGTGGTTTCCCACTTCTCCTCCAGGCGAATGCCGGGATGGTACCTAACTTAAGGCCACGGCAGCTTCCTTCCCTCTTCCTTGCCTATCCCTTCCAATCTTCCCATCCCTCCACAAGGCCCCTGTTCAGCATAGCAGGTGAGGCCGCCTGGGCGAGGTACTGGTCATACTCCCCAGTTGTATCCCCGACCAAGAGTCTGAAGCTCCAGGACACTGCCTTGAGGCGGTAGAGGTGGGATCCCTCGCTAAGTCCAAGGGAAAACCGAACCTGGAGGGTAAACAGATGATGATGATGATGATTAATACTGTTGTAATTGATTTTTAATATTTGGATGGGAACATGGCTTGCGCATGTAGCCTACAACACTGTTATAATTTTCCCTAAGTTAAACTATATGCCAGGCAGCCTGTGTTTCGTCAAGGTTTAATTAAATATTTGTAGGGTTACTAAAATAAAAACATATCGACCAGGGCTGCGTCGGTGTTACGGAGGCAATTTATGACGTAAAATAATTACCACCCGAGAGAAATTGTCAAAATAAAGTAATCAGTATGGGTTTTTAATGTTATAATAATGATAGGGCTTTACGTCCCACTAATTACTTTTACAGTTTCCGGAGACTGCGAGGTGCCGAAATTTTGTCCCCGAAGAGTTATTTAGTGCCAGCAAATCTACCAACACGAGGCTGGCATAATTGAACACCTTCAAATATCGCCGCACTGATCCAGAAGGGAACCTGTTCAACTTTAGTTCGGAAGGCCACGGCTCGCTACCGCCTGAACTACTCAACCCGGCTTCAAATTTTAGTGCTGACATTTTATTTCTAAAATATATTCATTTTCCCGACAAAGTCTGCGAGTTTCAAAACATTTTTCCCCACTGAAGTGGTAGATGTGTTCGGCTGGGGTTCAGTAGCGCGCAACGACGCTCGTCCGCCTGATGGTCATTTGATGCTCGTCATTTCGGACTTTTTGGAAATCTGAAAACCCACTATATTCTCTCGAACGTATTTTCGATGATCTTGAAGCCATTTATTAACCATATTGTGAACTTTTCGCACTTCTTCACACCCCACTGTTCTCAAATTTAAACTATGTGGTTTCATTTGTTGTCAAATACTTACAGGACTCGCTGAGGCGATTCAAACGATACCTTACATGACTTCCTACAAGCCGGAGCTCAGAGCTACTGTAATTGTTAGCCGCGCTGCACGGCGATTTTAGTACATCAAGATGGCAGCGCTATTACAACAACCGATGACGTCATACTGAGGTCAGACTGTTGTTTATGGGTACATTGGTTCATCCTCATTTCGGCGAGATCGCGCGGGCTGTCTAGATTTAAAACTTCCATGTTCTTATAATGCCCACCGGCCCAGGTATTGTTTCTAAACTGCAGACGTATTCTGCGTCAGAAGGTTGGAAACTCTGTTCTTGAGCTGCAATCTGTGATCAGTACGAATACAAAGCATATGATAATAAATAAATAAATAAATAAATAAATAAATAAATAAATAAATAAAGCAAAGTCATCTCCAAACAGATCATGAAGGTCTCGGCACTGTTGCAAGTGGGATGGAGTAATTAGCTCTACGCCCGGCCACCTTATCCCTCAGGAATGTATCAGGTACTCAGTTTTGTTGTAGGTTCAGTGAATGTAGGAGCCGTATGCTTCTCTAGAAGTAGAAACGTAGTTTCTAATGTTTTTAACCTCTTTACGGCGAAATGCTCCCACGCCCCTTCTGGTGAACCGCGCAAGCCTTTACCGCGTCGACTAAGCAGCCCATGACTATAAAGGGGAGTTCCCAAAGAGTTCCCAAAAGATGGGAATAGCCGGGACTGGATGCAACACTTTGGCTATGGACATAACTACACGTTATGGTCAATTGTTTTCGTGTTATGCCTTCTGATGTGATTACTATTCTTTTAACGTTGCACTAAGGCATTGGAGGTTTTCGGTGACGTAAGATGGGGAAGGGCTAGGGTTGAAAAAGTAGCTGCCGTGGCCTAAATTAAGGTAAAGCCCTAACATTTACTTGGTGTGAAAATTGGGAACCACGGAAAACGATCGTCAGGGCTGAGATTCGAACACCCCCCCCCCCCAACGCAAGATCACAGCTACGAGACCCTAACCGTACGGACTAGTAGCTCGATGTTATCAGCTGGAAGGGAGGAAATATTGCGTATTAATTTTGGAGTCAGGAATTTTGCCTTAACGTCCCGTATTATATAATTTAGCACCTCATTATTACGAGTTCGATGGCGTGTGTTTTTCCTCCATGGCCAAAATAACGCCATGCACGATTCCCAATATGCTGCTCCGTAGCTGAAAAGCCACAAATTGTGATACATTATGAGCACTCGAAGTGGGATGTGTGAAGTAGGTTTTATTACCTATAGTTCCAGTACAACTTTAGAACGTTTGTAACTCGTGGACAATCAACCATAGGACGTATGTTCATGAGGACGTTTTGTGTTGTTTAGGATGTTCCATCCACGCCGCAGTTACCAGCCACATTTTCAGGAACACCCTATATTGATGGTTAATATAATGAATAAGTATAAAAATGGAGAATTATAACGTTGTCAACAATGAAGTTGCAATATCATGCCTTTAACAACATGAGAGTGCTAATTTTGTTGTTTGGTGTTGGTTGCTGGCGGTGCAGACACGCTCTCACGAAGACCACCTGATACTCTCGTAAAACTCTGCACATGCACACAGGTGCGAGTTACTTGCAGTACAAGTCTGAGCAGCGAAATTCCAACCAAGTACTTGCAGTCATGGTGTCACGCGGCCATTTTTCCAGTCTCACCCACGGGATTAACAATACAAACTTTAAAAAGCATGCCGAGGTGAATGGCTCAGATGGAGAGTTGGCGGGTTCGACTCCGGCTCAACCTAGTCGTATTTGAAGGTGCTCTAACGCGGCAGCATCGTTCCAGCATACGAAAGAACTTCTGTGGGACAAAATTCTGCCTCCTCGGCTCTCCGAAAAGAATGTAACGTTACAAGGGCTGAAAGTGAAGAAATGGCTCGGAAGGAATTTTTCAACGAATTCGTGAAACACTTTTGGCTTTATATAATAATTGATGTGTAATAACTTCCGGCTCAGTAAGGAAAGCAACGGGAAACTACCTCACTCCTCATTTTCCTTGTATGCCTCTTCAGTGACACTTAGGCTATTTATGACAGCTGTTGGTGGAGTTGCAGAGGATCAAACCAGCCCTCGGGCTGAATACCATGCATACATACATGCTCAATGTCTTTAAGTAATATTGATATGAACACATTATGCTCAATTCAGGGTTCGGAATTCCGAACAGCCGATAGATGTAATAATCATAGGAGTTTCAGATGTATACAATGAAGTTCCACAAACTACTGCTAATACTACTACTTCTCCTTTCATGGCCGTATCTGTGCCTTTCAATTACTCATCGCCAAATTTGCTTGGGCTCGACGAATCCAGTCCTGAATCGGTAAACTTTTCATTCTATCGCCAGATCTTTTAGTAATTTCTGTAGGAGTTTCAGTAGATCTTTTCCAGGTGGTCTTTGGCCTTCCTGTTCCTCTGATCAGTTCTCCCATCTCCAAGGGACGATTTACAAGGTAGGATTCATTTCGCCTCGTTATATGATCATACCAGCGAAACTGTTCCAATGAAGCCTCTCGCTCATAGTGGTGACCCTAAACATTCCTCGCAGGTGTTCATTTCGGAGCCGATCCTTCCAAGGGATGGTAGCAGACCACCACGGCATTCGTATCTTCATCACATACAGTTTTGGACCATACGTCTTTCTCCTGGTCCAACATTCAGAGCCACACAGAAGAGCTCTTCAATTTGACTGACATCTGCCTGTCGCACATGATTCCACTTATCGCACTTCATTTAACGCGATATTAACGTCAGCTTCTGACGTATTAGTAGTGCTCACAAACTATCTTAGATCGAATGAAAAACTGAATAACTGGTTCTTACCAAATCAGAATTGAGATATAAAAATGGTCGTGGCCATGTGAAGTCTTTCAGTACTTCACATCACAGGCTGAAAGATCGTATCGACCATCTATGATAGTATTATATCTCTCAGTCATGGCCATCCATTAATACTTCACATCACAGCCTGCACGGTTGCTTGGTAGCATCGCGTATACCATTGTGACGCAAATTTACAGATGAACCCCAGCCATGACATATTTATGTCGAAATAAATATGAACCATTTTATTATTGGAAAACAATGTGCAACGTAAAACAATTGAGCGAAGATATTACGCTCACATGACGCAATGTAGCCATTTGGTAACTAAGTTATGTTATGTTGGTAGAAGTTGAGTGAGGTAAACGGGACTTAAATCAAATACCGTTATTATTGAAAGCCCATAAAATAGAGAGAGCGTTCTCTACTTTTTCCTTTAAATATAAAATGATTAAATACTTAAATATTACATTTGGAGGGTTCATATATATTTTTGTATGCTTTAAGTAAATACGGGACTGGGAAATTAAAACACCGCCTGCCGCAAAGAACAGATAGTGATCTCGCGGTCAACACGGTTCACATCTGCCGCGAAGTGCTGACTGATAAAACTTGTGGAACAGTCTGTACCCCGAGGTCACTCGTCATATTGACCGGAAGGAGTACGCTTAATAAGAGAATCTCTGCGGCCGGTAGCGTTTTAATTTGAAACGCCTGTATTTGTTAGCCAGCCTACATAAATATGATTGTACGCATGTCACGTTGTGTGTGAGTTGTAGAGAAATGTAGAGAGAGAGTACAAGCATTTAGTCCTCGAGTCATCCATGATTACAACCAACAACCCGCCTGAGAATCGAACCTGGGCCCCTTCGGTTCGAAAGGCTAACGTGCTACACTCAGTGAAGGATGCAAACGCTATTGCTGTTTTTTCATTAGGTCGCACCGACACAGATAGGTCTTACGGTGACGATGGGATAGGAAATACCTAGGAACGGGAAGGAAGCGGCTGTGGCCTTAATTAAAGTACAGCCCCAGCATTTACCTGGTGTGAAAATTGGAAACCACGGAAAACCATCTTTAGGGCTCCCGACAGTGGGATTCGAACCCATTATCTTCCGGATGCAAGCTCCCAGCTGCGCTCTCCTAACCGCACGGCCAACTCGCTCGGTAGGATGCAAACGGGAGGCCAGATAAGAAAGGTGTAGATACGGACCCAAGGACATGATAGTGATTTCAGAGTAAGCTACGGCCATGTCCCACATGGTCTGAAGCCCTAGACGAGGATAATCTCGTCCGACTCCTTGGCTGAATGGTCAGCGTAATGACCTTCGGTTCACAGGGCCGTGGTTCGATTCCTAGCCGTGATGGGGATTTTACCCGCGTTTGATTAACTTCTCTAGCTTAGGACTAGGTATTTGCAATGATATCTTCATTATCATACAACACATTACGCTACTAACCAACCTCAGAAGCATGTACCGGTAATAATTATAGGGTTGGTGTCAGGAAGGGCATCCGGCCATAAAACTGGGTTTAACCCACATTAGTTCCGACCCCAAAGAATTGGCAAAAGGGACTAAGAAATATGATGAGAATATCTCTTATTCCTCTTAGGAACGAACGCATGTGACGTGAAGCTGACACGACGCACATTTTGCCCATGTATTTGTATTCTGCAGTATGGTTGCATTAAAATGTTAATAGCACCGATTTCTGTGTACTATTTTGGCTGCCAGCAATTTCCAACGGATGAAATTGCTGTTATTATGTGGCTTAAAGCCTAGCTGTTTTACTAGCTCCTCCTCCTCGAAGACGTGCATTACCTTTGAATAAAACCTGGAAATCCTAAGCTGCGCTGGCAACCATGCATGGCGAACCAAAACAGAATTCAATTTGGGACTATATTAAACGTCTACGCTACTTGAACGGAAAATTAGTTCTCGTCCAACAAGTGATTTCGATTAATCGCTTTGTTGATGGATCGATGGTCGCGCCAGGAGGGCACATTCCATTAGCCAGTTTTCCCGATCACAGTGTGTGGCGAGCAACGAGGCGTAGTGGAACAACCGTCTATGTGGTATAAGGCGGTATTGTGCTAATCTCAGGAACCAGTCGTCAAGATCTCCCACTCACTAACAGAGTTTTAATTGAGGAGTTATGTGATAGTGACTGGCACATTTTCGTCTTGGTACTTTCAGCTCAATGAATGTGACCCTTCCTGTAGCCTATCCATTACAAAAGTGTAGAAAATTGGCTTGATTATGAATGTCTGAAGGAAACTGAACTGCCTTCATAGCACCCAAACGTGGCCTTCAATGGAGTGGTGATGACAGTTTTGAAATCAGAAATTTAATATTTTGACTTGTACATTTATTGAAATTTAGCGTTTTGAAGGCAAATAGAGAATTTTGACTTAATTTTTAATTAATATTAATACAAAATGAAAATATTATTTGTATAGAGTTAATAGTAAAATACAAATATATTAAGGATTATAAAATTCTCCTTTAATTTAAATTAGTAAAGGCTAAAGAATAACATAGATAAAGCATAACTGGTGCACAATCAGAACAAGGAGAAAATTAACAAAATTAAAATCATGTTCATGAATCCGTAAAACATACCTGAATATTTTATTCTCTCATTCGTGCGCTGCTATCACTTACAATTAAAATTATATTTATTGAAATATTTTTCAGCACCTACAATCTTTATATGACCCCAAATACATTGCAGAGATGCTGAGACATAAAAGATCAACAGCACATTCAAGAGGTGGAAGGGTGCACAAACTCTTTGGTTTAACTTTCCTAAAGAAGAATAAAGTAGACAAATAGAGAATAACATCAGCCATGAGGAATACGAGATATAGTTTTTTGCTAGTGGCTTTACATCGCACCGACACAGATAGGTCCTATGGCGACGATGGGATAGGAAAGGCTTAGGAGTTGGAAGGAAGTGGCCGTGGCCTTAATTAAGGTACAGCCCCAGAATTTTCCCGGTGTGAAAATAGGAAACCACGGAAAACCATCTCCAGGGCTGCCGACAGTGGGATTCGAACCCACTATCGCCCGGATGCAAGCTCACTTCTACTGTCACAATTGACAATAAGAGACTGACCTTAAGAATCTTCAACATTTCTAGAGGGAAGGGGACAAATGCTAAATGGTGGAAACTGGTTCGAAAAGATTCAGAAATTTTAAAAATGGATCTCAAGAATATATATTCAGCAGGGATAAATTTAGAATGCTGATCAGAACATCAGACACTCTCCAATCACCGACAGCTTAAATACTTCGTCCTGGAGTGGGAGTGAAGTAGTCTCAGGAAAGTAAAGCAACCCACAGTGCAAAGATGAAGGAATGGTGGGCTAAGAGTTAGGAACCACGTGATCCAAGGAGCCTCAACGAAACAAGAAAGGAGAAAAAGTTGTATTTTAAAAAATCGTAGATTTCGCATTTATGTTGCATTTTAGTATAAATTTCGCAGCCTACTTCGAGTAAATTTCATATGTTAAAACGTTTTCGAAACACATCAGAAAAGGGTTTACTGGTCGTTGAAAATTAAATTACAAAATTACAAGCATTTATATTATTATTATTATTATTATTATTATTATTATTATTATTATTATTATTATTATTATTATTATTATGCGTTTGGTCTAACGTGAGTCATGAGAAACAACTGCTTCGCATGTTAGTCTTTTCTCTCAGAATTTCTTCACTTTTTCGCAGAGGTCAGTTACTGAACTGCGATTTTTTTATTACAGCATTTTCAGATAAACATTCTTTTCAGCTCCTGAAAAATGATTGGAAAATAGCTGAACGACAATGAGTTATATAGAAGATTCGTCAAAATTTTCTTACGCCTTACTTTCCTTCCGTGCAACATTACAAAATATATTATTGTGCATTTTGAAGGTAATCTCCAAGCGATGAAGGCAGGGCTATAGAACTGCTCTCAGGGACGCAGAATAAAAGGCTAATAAAAGTGCTCTGTGTACAACGTGTCGAGTGATTAACAGGGCAAACATGTCACTTGGACGACCGTCTGGATAATGTTGTTTGTGTGTAACTCGATGATGTACTAGCCGCGCCTGCTTCTGTCACATATTCTCTCATACAGATGTACTTTGTATTACGAAGTATTATTATTATTATTATTATTATTATTATTATTTCGCTCTCTCGCTGGCGGGGATGACGAAACTAGCTGCCGGTTAAGAGTGAATGAACGATGCCCGTCCCAGATCTGTGTCTACGCTGAAGGGAGCGATGCATCATACGAAGAATGTCAAGAGTTTGAAGGGAGTCATTTATTTCCAGAGGTATCTGGCGCGCTATGATAGAGAGTGTACACGTTACAAATCGGTTGCTTCACTTTTCCAATAACCGGGTGGCATGTTCAACTGATTGCGAATATTTCACGTGGTCTGTACTTAACAGTTTTATTTTTGCAAGTGCATGTATCTCTGCGTCGCCATCATGTCCACCGGACCATTTAGTTTGTGCTGACAAGAATGGGGAGGAGAGAATGACAACGTAGCTGTCAACACTTTACTTGTTCAAGTGCAGTTGTGGAGGTCAACGTAAGAAATGACCTAAACTGGAACATATATGCAGCATCTGTTATTTATTTATTTATTTTTGCTAGGGGCTTTACGTCGCACCGACACAGATAGGTCTTATGGCGACGATGGGATAGGAAAGGCCTAGGAGTTGGTAGGAAGCGGCCGTGGCCTTAATTAAGGTACAGCCCCAGCATTTGCCTGGTGTGAAAATGGGAAACCACGGAAAACCATCTTCAGGGCTGCCGACAGTGGGGCTCGAACCCACTATCTCCCGATTACCGGAGTAAGGTACTCAAGGACGGTAGTATTAACGAGGGGAACCTGCCAAATATAACAACCAGATTTGCCAGAAACTTTGGTTAGTGGAAAGGGGACGAAATAAGCGAAAACATTTTTCGGCTTATCCGTAGACACTCGACCGTTTCTGATAAAGGAAGCCGCGCTGAATGGCTCAGACGGTTGAGGCGTTGGCTTTCTGACCCCAGCTTAGCAGGTTCGATCCTGCCCCAGTCCGGTGGTATTTGAAGTTGCTCGAATACGTCAGCCTCGTGTCTGTACACTTACTGGCACGTTAAAGAACTCCCGCGAGAGTAAATTCCGGCACCTCGGCTTCTCCGAAAACCGTAAAAGTAGTTAGTGGGACGTAAAGCCAGTAACATATTATTATTTCCGAGAAAATGACTGTCAAAGTTTCCGATGTTTTCCGTGAAAATTGTACCTTAAAATGTGGCAGAAATTCTGATTTTAAAATCCGATTTGCTGCTATTTGCATCCGTATTGATGAACTAAAGGAAATATATAGTTGATATCATGCATGTATGCCTTTGCTGGCGCGACCTAGTGTTTACAATGCAATATGTCTTCTGGTATAGGCTAGAGCAATTTTGTTACTGTGTTTGGCCTGCCTCAGTCTTATCCTTGGCTTTGACAATATGAAAGTGACTGAGGTATGAGCGATGCTAGTAATGCTATTCCTTATGCAGCCAGTCCCTGCTTTGAATGGTGTGAAAATGTTGCTCATAGGGTCGGTCGATGCATGCATTTCAGTAGACTTGGCAGACTGATATGTAATAGCAACTTCTGGCTCGGTGAGGAAAGCAACGGGAAACTACCTCACTCATTTCCCCAATACGCCTCTTCAGTGATGCCTAGGCAATCTATTACAGCTGTTGGCGAAGCTGTTAACGATCCAGCCAGCCTTAGAGCTGACGACTGAACATACATACATACATACATACACCGTGCATGTATCTTGCCTTTATCGATGTTAAGAGGTGAACAAAGTTTGGTATTCTAGGAACAAATAGTTCCTTAGATATGAGTCTACAAATAGGGCCTAAACGTTGACAGGTCCAGATGTTCTAATATTCTAGCCCAATGAGCCGGACGAATTTCTAAATAATAATCAAAGTTAACATACACTACCCTGTGTGCAAAGATCTTCAGCCACGTTACATATGAGGTCGATGACCACATATCTCCAGTCTCCAAACCTAATAACTAAAAGTCGTTTAAAGAGACTGTTCGAAGAGAGAAAGTCGAAATCGTTGTGACAGTAGATCATAGCGATGATGACTTATGAGCTACTGAAACCTTTTCTCTTAAAGTGGTGACCCCACTTAAACCTCTCGCCGATCGATTTGTATCTAGTCGTCCCACTCTATGTCTATTAACGAGCGCGGATCTTTGTTTTGTGATGGGAGACTAATAGGTGTGGCTTGTCAGCGACTCCTACTGACTGTCAGCAACTTGGCCCCGTTACGATTTACAATTCTAATATTGATTCTGACATTCTATCAAGACATATATCATTTTCGTGATGAAATTTATGAAATCAATCTGAATACAAATATGGTTTAGCAAAACTGCCTAATATTTAAGTACAGTATGCGTTAAAAGAGACAGTACTGAAATTACAAAGATTTTCTGGACATCGAGATACGTCATTATAATAAGCAATATCGTAACAGCATGTATTCAAAATGTGCGCCCTCACGTTTCATTGTTCAAAACGGACTTGTAGATATCAGTCAAGAACTGGAATCAGAGATAAGGCCTTTTGCGGATGATGTTTATTACTCTATACAGAATAACAAGTTACAAGATTGTGAGCAACTTCACAAAAAGACCTCGACAATATTGTGAGATGGACAGCAGGCAATGGTGTGTTGACAATCGGGGTTAAAATCCAGGTTGTGACTATCACTAATAGGAAAGGTCTTCTCTTTTAATTACTGCGTTGATGGGGTGAAAGTTCCTTATGCGGATCACTAAGTATCTAGGTGTAATATAAGCAAAGATCTTCATTGGTGTAATCACAATAATGGGATAGTAAATAAAGGTTAAAGGTCTCTTCATATCACCTTGTGGGTATTTGAAGGTTGTAGCAAGGATGTAAACGAGAGGGCATATTGGTCTTTGGTAAGACCTCAACTAGAGTATGGTTCCAGTGTACGGCACTCTCACCAGGGTTACTTGATTTGAGAACTGAAAAAAAAATACTAAGAAAACCAACTCGATTCGTTCTGGGTGATTTCCGACAAAAGAGTAGGGTTAAGAAAATGTTGCAAAGTTTGTGATGAGAAGGCTTGGAATAAAGGAGACGAGCTGCTCGACTAAGCAGTATGTTCCGAGCTGTCAGTGGAGACATGGCGTGGAATGACATTAGTAGACGAATAAGTTTGAGTGGTGTCTTTAAAAGTAGGAAAGATCGCAATAGGAAGACAAAGTTTGCATTCAAGAGAACAAATTGGGGTAAACATTCGTTTATAGTTAGAGTTAGGGATTGGAATAATTTACCAAATTCTTTGCAATCATTTAATAAAAGACTAGGAAAACAACAGATAGGAAATCTGCCACCTGGGTGACGCCCTGAATGAGATCAGTGTTGATTGCTTGAATTTGTTAACGAACATTGATTGCCGCAAAGACACAAAACATTATTGTACCTTCTGTCGTGATTCGGGGCATACTGAAAGAATCCATTCTCCGGTGGGTGCTCGTGGAACGATTCGAAGCCTTCTTGTAAAGACCTGCAACATTGTAGGCATCCCAAAAATACAATGAAAGAAACTGCAATTTCCTGAAATTGTCTAACAGTATTATTTGTATATGTCATGCTTTGTCCATGTGGCAGCCTTGATAAATTTCAGGAGGTAAATGAAATAAAATAAAGTCAATATTATCTCATTTTAGCCAACGAAGGAAGTGGCTAGAAAATATGAAGATTTGGTTGGTTAATCTCTGAGTGCACATTCGGGTCAGTTAATCATAAAAGCCAATCCCCTTCCTCCCAATTTCGTCAGTGATCCCTTCCTTGAGCGTATATACGTAGTTCGTGGTTGTTTCTTTACCTGAACTCCAAATTTTCTTTGACAGGCCAAGAATTTTCCTCATTTTTTTTTCGTTCTTCAATTTTCCTTTCTCTTTTAGAACTTTGCTATTTACTGCGAGGCATTCAAATGCATGCAAGTCCCATCGTCGGATGACCGTGCAGTAATATCCAACCTTGGTGTTGCCAAATTCAGTTTTTTATTGTAGATTTCAATGATTAGTTGGAACGCCATTTCCATTGTGTTGATCTGGGATGCAGAGGCTTCTTTCTCCGAGACTTTGGGCTTAATACTTTCGCAGTAATAATAATAATAATAATAATAATAATAATAATAATAATAATAATAATAATAATAATAATTGCAAAGCGCCGTTCGGGCCGTATAGATGTCCACTTGCATTTGGGAGATGGTGGATTCGAACCTGGCGTATTTGAGCCCCTTCAAATACCATCTGATTTAGTCGGAATCGAACCCGGCAGCTTGAGTTCAGAAGGCCTGTGCTCTATTGTTTGAGCCACTCAACGCGGCACACATTCAGCCCATAAGGAAAGTTTGTGAAAATTAAGCTTTCAATGCAAGATATAACCTATTGATTTTGGAAGATTCATTATAGTTATATATGTTTTGAAAATACTAGCTCTCCATGCCGGCACGTTTAAGTAGTACGGGGCGTGTCTAAATTTCTATAACACACTTTGAGAGCTTGTAGGGCGGACGGAGTAGAAAATATTTTGAATAGGAACTTATGTCCAGTAACGTACCGTTTCCCCGCTACAAGCAGAAAACCATTCGTTCAAATGTCCCGCGTCTAGTGTGTCAGCGAACAGTGCGGAGTACGTACGTTGTTGTTGTTGCAGTGCTTCTGCGTCCACGTAACGAACGGCTAGACATGGCGACCACCCACTTCAATACGAACATTGTACCTGCGTACAGTATTCCGGTACGCTCGCTCACAATCACCTGCGCTCACTGACGCAGCAGGTGCGGGACATTTAAACGCATGGTTGTGTTTTGCTTGTAGCAGGGAAACAATACGTTTTTGGGCATGGGTTCCTATTCCAAATTTTATTTACTAGGTCCCCAATACATCTCCTCACAGTGTGTAATAAATTATTTACTCCCTGTATAAGGTTGTAAGTTATGTGCGAAAATAGTAGTTTATGTTATCAATACATTCTATAAAATTTCACAGTATTTGGACCCAATACTTGGACAAGCAAAGACAAAGCCAGCGGGGTCACAACGCTCAGAAATTATTAAATCGATCAGTGAAGGTTATGATGATGATTATTATGATGTAGCTAATACAGTGAAAATATATGGATCCAAACAAAAGGTGTATGTACAGTAAATACATCAGAATACCCCAAATGCATCGCATATTGAACAATTGTAGCCGGAGAATGCCTCAAAGCCAGAGGTGTCTGGATACTCTTCTGGTCTTTAGTCCAGAAAACCGCAAGAAAAGAAAGCAAACACCACTGGCGATATTATGTAACGTGTGATGGATTAGAGGTATTCAGACGTGCTCGCTGTACACACAGCATACCTTCTGTTAGGACCACTGTCTTTATCACTGTCTGAATTCGAAATCTTAAGTATAATTTTGAAACTTTGAGTCTCTTAAAATATTTTTCATTTGTGTCCAAATCCTATGAATTTTGATGTAATATATTAATATGTAATTATTTCATGCAGATTATTTAACGCCAAACGTGTCAGCATGTGCAGCAAGTATTTTCAGAATGATTATATCTATAATGGTGCTTCCAAAAGCAATAGGTTACATTGTGTACTGTGAGTTGCATTTTCGGGAGGTTCCCTGTCAGAGAAGCCCCTATTCTTATGACTTTCTAGACTTACCGCTCTTACATCCGTTCATGACGAACTGATAGAACACAATGCTGCTCTATTGGTCGTTACTGGTAGTGAATACAGGTCTTTGAGAGCATATCAAGAAGATGCTTGTGTCGTATGGGCATGAATGGTCATTCGGTTAGTTATGGACCAAAGCACTTTCCCCTCTGGGTGTTAGCCCTCGATAATTATAGCTGTGTGGGTTCTAAGACTTGTGGCCCATCCCGAATGAACGCCTGCTGACTGTCAGTTGCTTCATGTCAACAGGTTTCTCGATGTGGGTGTTATTACTCGACATTAGTCTGGTAAGTCTTTTATAACGACAAGACGATTCTCCGCACAGCAATGTAACAGCTAGCGGCATCTTCTGCTCTCTCTCTCTCTCTCTCTCTCTCTCTCTCTCTCTCTCTCTCTCTCTCTCTCTCTCTCTCTCTCTCTCTCTCTGCATAATTTTGGCTTCGACAATGAAAATATCTTCAAGCCTGGAAATTAATTTGAGAGGACTAAAAATTGGGACTACTACTACTAACCTCAAAAATAAAATCTACACACATTGAGATGCATAATACATGAACCTAGAAACCTGCTGCATTATTGTAAAAGTGCTGAATAGAGATTTGGAAGATCAATATTGTTTGATTAGTTTTGGAAAGTAATTCCGCCTAATGTAACCGAACACCGACGAAACTGAATAATAATAATAATAATAATAATAATAATAATAATAATAATATGAGGGAACGTAAAACAAGTACCAAGAAGTAATAATTCACACTGTTTACACCCATATTGGAGCACCAAAATCAACCTTATACAATAAAATCTTCAAAAAAATAAGGACATCTAAAATAAGTTCATTTTTTAACACTCGATCATTTCTTCTCTTCCCAAAACGTCTTTATTCTAGACGATCTTGAAGCCCGTTCTTCTGCTGATATAACCTGCTTATGTTTCGATGTTTTAAGTGATAGTTTTGTATATTTGTTGTTTAGAATATTCTTTTCTTCTCTATTTTCAATTTGCTCGAAGTAATTTTCAATTCACCCAAATCCATTTATATTTCTTTAAAGCAAGTGTTTTTTGTTTTACTATTCTAAAACAGATTTCTGTTTTTTTCGGAGTCTAAAATTTGGCAAACGGTATTGTGCGGCCAAAAAATTCAATCCTCCGTTTTCTCGTCGTGACAATAAATGATTCACTTTCCTTGTAAATTACTGAATTGGGTAAAAGTATCCATTGGCCATCAACCTGATGCTTTTTTATTAATAATTGTCCGGAAAATTCTTCTATCCACTTTCTGTAGTTTTGTCTGTTGTTGCTTGGGTATTTATTTTGAATAATATTTCACTTGCATACGTTACTTCTGGTTTGATGACGGAGTTATAATGGCGAAATTTAGCATTAATTAAAAGACAGTTCATTTTTAACTCTGCCATGTAATTTGTTGTGTTCGTCTCAATTTTAGAGTTCTATTATCTATGGATGACTTTTTCATTAGCATTCCAAGTGACAATTTCACCAAGATAGAAAATTAAAGTTGTAAATGAATTTGAATGAGTATTATTTAATATAATATGCGGAGTGTCAACTTTAAAGGATGGCACCATTTTTGTTTTCTCAAAAGATATTTTCAACCTAACCTTCGCTGCTAATCTTCCTAGTTCCTCTACTTGGAATTTTGCATCTTCTATACTATTTTTGCTAATAGTGCCAGATCATCAGCAAATGCAAGACTTTTAGTCGAATATTTCTTCCAATCATAACAGTCGGAGGACATACCTTACTCCATTCACGCATAATCTTTTCCAGTATACAAACATCAATGGGGATAATCTATCTCCCTGTCGAAGACCTGTATGAATTTTAAATGGTTCAGAGATTTCATTTCTGAACCTAACTTTAGACTGTGTTTCTCAGAGTGACCGCAATAAGGTTAACAAGTCTCCGATGTAGACCAAATTTAGTAAGGATATGTAGTAATGATTCACGATGGATAGTATCATAATCCCTTTGAAAATCAACAAAAGTGATCACTAAATTTTTGCTCCTAATGCGTTGATATTTTATGATCCATTTTAGACTGATAATTTGATCTGGACAACTTCGTCCTGGACGAAAACCTCCCTGATACTCACGCAATTCACTATCAAGCTGGTCATGGATTCTGAAATATAGGATCTTAGAGAAAATTTTGTAGGTGATATCTAGCAAAAAATTCCCCGATAGTTACTAGGATCTGATCTATCACCTTTTTTATGGATTGGGTGTATAATTGCAACATTCCATTCTTCACGCAATTTTTCTGTATTAAAATGTCTGTGAGGTGTTTATGTAGATTCTGAATAGTCTGTATATTCGCATTCTTCCAGAGTTCCGCTACTAGTTCATTTTCTCCTGCCGCTTTAAATTTTTTCAGTGAATCAATAGCTGCATTTATTTCATCGTAAAAAGGTGCTATGACTTTCTCCAAAGGTGTTTAATTTCTGGGAAATACATCAAATTTAAAATATTTTTCAGGTTCATCACTATTAAGTAATATTTTGAAGTCTTCAGGTATAACTGGAAGGGTATACGCATGTAAAACTTGGCTTAATCTACACAAACGCTGACCCCAGATATCTGGGAAAAGACCAAGGAAGAATAATAATAATTGTAATATATGGTCTCGACTGCTGAATTTCCATTCTCATGACATGACGCCACCTAGTCGACTTGTGAGTCTCTTCTCACTGCCCAGGTCTAGGTCTCGATTGCCGATCAGTCCAGACATTTGAATTCTTAGAAGTTGTTTCAGACGAGACCCAGCCACAAGAAGCTGGAGAGAGATCAAATGACCGAAAATTTAAATTTTGTGCATTTGACGCCTAATACATAGGAAATGTGTCAATTTGTAGTTAAATAAAAGTCTTTTATCGCTTCGTTCTTCGACCTGGTATTTATTGGAGCGGACAGAATAAACTTACTTCGTTTTTCTTGACTTTCAACTGCCATAGTTTGAACATTTTGAGTTTTTCTGTTGTAAAATGCTCTTTTTTACGAACAAAATGTATCCATTACACCTCTGTTTTCTATGAACGTTCACCTTGCCTTCACAGATGGTGAGTTCGAACACCACTGTCGGCATTCCTGAAGATGTTTTCCGTTGTTTCCCATTTTAACACCACGCAAATGCTAGGGATGTACCTTAATTGCGGCCACGGCCGCTTCCTTCCCGCTCCTACCATATCGTCACCACGAACTAACTGATGATGAGGATTATGATGATGATGATGATGATGCTTGTTGTTTAAAGGGACCTAACATCTCAGGTCATCGGCCCCACCAACTAGCCAACAAAGAAAAAAAACTAGAGATGACACTAAGTATGAAAAGGAAGAATAAAAAAATTAACCCAAACTGCCTGTAAGAAAATCTCAAAATTCACCAGATCCAATTTCATTTTCAATTTGCTATTTGTATACTTCAGTATTGTAAAAGTTCGTAGAAGTTCGCAGTTTCTTTCAAATAAAGATTATTACTGATTAAAAATGACCATCCAAATTTGGAGGTTTCCCTGAATTCAAATATGTTCTCACAAAAATAATACCGTATGTTGTCCATTTAAGTTTAAAATTACTTTTATAGTGTTGAAACACACTTCAGATGGATTAATTTATTTTTCCGTTGGGCGAATTGATGAGTAGATCTATATGTAACCAAATATATATTTAAAAAATAAACATGTCTATCGGTAAAGCTTCAAGGATGAGTTTTACGCAATACAGCTGTAAAATATGATGGACTTCTTTTTTCTTTGAGAAAATCGTTGAGATTACTCGATTTATTCGTCTTGTCTTTTGCGTGATATTAAACATTTCTTAACATATCCTGACCATTTTCACTATTATCATTGTTTAACTACAGCTAGCAGTAGACCTACCATTTCTATTTAGTTTAGTCATTTATAAAAGCCCATCAGGTTAAAGCGAAATTCACATCGTGGTGGAAACTTGTGTCGTCATTCTAAATGTCGTATAGTTACCAAGGTGTGTTTCTACAGTTGCATAGATCGAGGAGCTTACAAAAGTTGTAGAGAGTCATTCAACGCTTGCTAGCCACCTTAAAATTTTCTAGAAATGAAATCTCTTTGAGTACTTATCGTTACAACTTACATAGCACCATTTTTGTTTTCTGTTCAGAAATTGCTAAGTTGGAACTGATAAGCAACAAAGCACTAAAAGTTCTTCCATACAATGGGCAATATAAATGAAATAGCCACCGTGTTTTGTATTCGATTACATGCAGGTCGCTTTATCGGTGTTAGTGTTCTAGTTAACTGTGATCTATGTTCGTTAGTCGCGCACCCGTGCTCTCACCACGAAAACAAGAGATCAACTGCTCTTATTGTTCCTGTCACCAAATCTTGAGGTGAAGACGCTGCCTGATTCTCAAAGTCTCCGATAACTCGCGTTACGACATATATCCAAATTGAATATGAGACGTATTTTATAAATGTTTTAGAACTGACTTTAAGAAAGCTATTCAAATTACCTAAAACACACCTGCTTTCTTAATTATTGTATATACTCTTGTGTAGGCGCAACGGTACTAATGTGTCTATTTAAGGCAACAGCCACGTCCATTCGTTGTTTTCTGTTGGATTGTTGAAATACTATACCAGGGCCTCTCAGGGTGCATGCGCGTGGTGTGCACTGTGCACGGTGCAAAAGACGACTTGGCTTGGTTGACCAGAGTGCAGACCCCCCACTCCTCGATTTGGAGCAATAGCGCTTACTCTCTCTTTCCTCACGCCTGTCTCGCTCGCTCCGTCTGTCTCCCTCTTCCGCACATGCCCCGTAGCTATCCAAATCCGGGCCGAGTTGAGCCGAGTATAGCCGAGTAGAGCCGAGTAGCCCAGAGACGAAGCGTTGATCCCAGCCATACCGAGCGGCACCGATGCACAGTGCACGGAGCTCTTGCGCCTCGCTCTGCACGCGTGAGATTTTGGGCGTTTTAGAGGCCCTGTACTATACCATCAATTCGTCTGTCTTTCAGAATTCTTTCCGTTGGAGGAAACAGAAATGAAATTTACTGTCATCTGCCGTCTACTGGCATTATTCCTTGAATAAGCTCTAGTAACTACGCGTCTTCTCGGTAGAGTAATGTGCACTAAATGCTCACGGTTGTATAAGAGCTTCGATTTCCCCATTCCAAAAGATTATCTCAAGATAGAGTTGCTTAGTAAATGCACCAAATCAATGTATGGACATGTAAAACTGTGGAAGTTTCTGCTATTGACTTTCCTAGTTTAATACAAAACATCCTAGCCCATTGTCAGTAAACAATATTCCACCCGACAGTCTCACACGGTGTGTCAATAGACAATAACCTGCCATCTTATGTGACGCTATTAATAATCTTCAAGGACCTCAGGTTTAGACAGTATGTTCCGTCTCTAAACAAACCAAAAATGTGCAAGTTGTAATTGAGATATTAACTAATATATATTGTGGCTGTGAAATGTGAGGAGCTTGAAAAATTGTCGTCAGTAGACCGCCGTACTCTGTGCGTAAAATCTCTCTCTCTCTTTCTCTCTCTCTCTCTCTCTCTCTCTCTCTCTTTTTTTTTTTTTTTTACAATCTCTTACGTCGCACCGACACAGAAGATAGGTCTTATGCTGACGATGGTAAAGGAAAGGGCTAGGAGTGGGAAGGAAGCGGCCGTGGCCTTAATTATGGTAAATCCCCGGCATTTGCCTGGTGTGAAAGGAGGAAACCACGGAAATCCATCTTCAGGGTTGCCGACAGTGGGGTTCGAACCCACCATCTCGCGGATGCAAGCTCACATCTGCGCGCCCCTAACCGCACGGCCATCTCGCCCGGTGTGTAAAATCTCTAGTAACCTTTATGAGTGTGGTAGACTGCGTATAATCTGTATATGAAGCAATGGTGGAGAATGGAGAGGGCGTGATCTACGTTTAAATTATATACCACCCCGCCTGTAATATGCAGGGTATTACAAAAATACATGGCAGCGTTTCAGGGTTGGAATAATAATAATAATAATAATAATAATAATAATAATAATAATAATAATAATAATAATAATAATATTTCAGTGGAGGATAGTGCTGTGTGAATTTCAGGAATGTCGAGAACAATACAAACACCCAGTACCCGAGCCAAGGGAATTAACTATTTAAGGTTAAAATCTCTGACCCAGTCGGGGATCGAACCCGGGGCCCTCTGAACCGAAAAACACCCTACGCTGACCATTCAGCCAAGGAACCAGACGGAGTGATCATAAAACAAAGGTCACATAAACATGAGACCGAAAATCCATAATTACGGTTGTATCAAACTCATGTATCATAAGCCGGGATTCAATTTCAGTTATAATGGTGCACTGTGTTGACTACCTTACAAATATTTGCTGGAAATATCTATCCCTTGCCATACTGCAAGATTCTGCTCTCGTTTCATTGCGTTACAAAACACGCTCAAAACAACCTGGCAGTGTGCGTATTGTTTGACAAGCTTGTACAATTCTACCACGAACTGTTGCTTCATTCTTCACATCAGTCGCGTAGACCTACACCAAAGAATTTAATTACCCTTCACACAACGGATTTAGATCAGGTGATCGTGAAGGCCAAACATTTGGTCCACCACTACCTATTCATGAATAAAATTTCGTTCATTAAGATGCTCACGGACAACACTACAACGTGCAGGGGCGCCGTCATGCATGAATGGTATTCCTTGATGGAGAGGTAGTCGCATGTTCTAAGAGATTCTGGTATCTCAGAATTCCTGTACCCATATTTTTATAACTTTTAGTCTTCACTACATATGAGGATTACAACCCTGCAATTTTTCCTGTATTTCTGAAACACACTTCATAAATTGTATCACTCATTACTGCTGCAAATATTCAGTACGTCAAATCCAGTTCCTAAAATTTTTCTCAATTTCTAAAAATCACTTCCAATACTTGACGTTTTCTAAAACATATCGGTTGACTTCAACTACAGCACGACCCTCTGCAGAAGGTAAGGTACTGTGGGAAGAAACGTGGATTTTTTGTCGATAGTATACTCCCGTTATGTCGTTGCATCCTACAGTATATAAATACCAACTGTTTACAAATGTCTATTGTATAATAAACATTGCCGCATAAATAGTGGTGGATTTTGTTCGGAAACAACGGAACCACTACTTTTGGCTAATCCAATATACTACGGCTATTGGATCTCGTTCCTTCTCTCGTAAAATGTTGGTAACCTCTGATCTGAATGGAGCAAGTCACAAGAATGCGGTACATCCATACACACCGGGTGGTCCACCAGCCCCTTGCGATCCAGTTTTACGCATCCCTTCACATTTACTACACTTCTGAAAGACCTCGGTCCCTCTCCCTAAACTGGAGTAATATAACGAAATGTGTGTTTACGGCCTAGAAAACAGCAACAATCGTGAGTGCCACTATTAATTCATTATGGGTACCGCGAATGAACCCGTAAATCGACTAAAGGTACGCAGAACACGTACTTTAAAACAGGAGGTGAACGCACAGATCGGGAGTACGGTACAGTATAGACTGGGAAGTGGGCGCCGTAGGTCGAGTGTCGCAGTAGCTCACATGGCTAGCGCGCGGTAGGATGTGTGATAGTTGACAGTGCTCGAGGGTTAGAAGGTTCAAGTCTCATGCAATTATATTTTTAAGCCAGTTGCCTGGGATGTGGCAAGGTTGTGTACTTAATACCGGTGTTTTTCCACAGACTGATTTGTTTATTTGGCTCTGAAAAGGGCAGTTGGTATGGAGCTGGATTGATAGAGGCTAGGAAACATGTGACAGGATTTCAGTTATCCACGTCGTTTAACGCAGCACCTGCTCGAACTGACGACCTCTGTGGTCGATACAGAGCTGCACGCGACGTTGTTAGGACCGTCTGGCTCGTTGCAACATGTCTGGCGAAATGAATTGGCATGCCGGTGATGAACTGTCTAAGATGACAAGGATTGGCCGGTGCCTGTGCATACACCAGTTCAGTTGTTTTACATGGCCTCACAGAAAAAAATCCAGGGGCGTAAGATTGGGCGATCTGGCGGGCCAGGGGACAGGTCCTCCACTTCCTATCGTCACATGGAGATGGTTCCGGACGACCACTGCGTGTGCGGTAGAGCTCCGTCATGTTGAAACCACGTCCTGCATCTGTGAAGAATAGCCACATGTTCCAAAAAGGGTGGTAGTTCATCTTGGAGAAACCGCAGATAGCGTTGGCTGGTCAGAAGGCCCTCAAAGAAGTGGGGACCGATGAGGTGATCACCCATGTTTCCACACCATACATTCACGCCCCACTGCATCTGAAAAGCTGTCTGTCGCACCCAGTGGGGATTATCCACACTCCAGTAAGGCATATTATGGCGATTAACGCTTCAATTGTTGTGGAATCGTGTTTCGTCCGTAAATAAGATAGTCGCTAGAAAAGCAGGATCAGTGTCCACATGCTATAGGATCCATTGATAGAACGCCACCCGGGCATCGAAATCATGATCATGGATCTCCTGGTGTAAGTGCAGATGGTACGGGTGAAACCGGTGGGTATGCAATATCCGCATAACAGACGCTCGGCTGATGTTCGTCCCCTGCATAATGGCCCGTGTGCTAGTATGAGGGTTACGCCGGATAGCGTCAAACACGACCTCTTCGTTGTCAGCAGACGTCACGAGATGATCTCGAAAAGACCGTGTCCTTCTCAGGGATGCAGTATCCCGCAGGCGTCTTACCACACTCCGAAATGTCTTGCTCGTCGGGTGCACGCAGCTACATACTTATCTGCCATCGCATGTTGTTATCGTTCCAATGGGGCATACTTTGCCCTACCAGTGGTCTACGAAGCTTGAAACATGTACGGCGTAGCTGACTGGTACAGACCATCATCTACTCATCCTCGTCCAACTCAGCACCATACCCAATGCAACGATACATACGGTCTTTTACAGTGTCAAACAAATCATTCTTTGGAAGCTATCAAGTATGCAACCTTACCACATCCCAGGCAACTGGCTGTTAAAAAAATATTAAGTGGGATTCAAACCTTCTACCTCGAGCACGGTTCACTAATCACGTAACTTCCCGCCCGCTTGCCATGTGAGCTACTGCGACACTTGACCTACGGCGCCCACTTCCGAGCCTATACAGTACCGTGCTCCCGGTCTGTGCGTCCACCTCCTGTTTTAAAATTAGTGTTCTGCGTATCTGTATTCGTTTTACGAGTTCATTCGAGGTACACATAATGAATTAATAGTGGCGCTCACGATTACTGCTGTCTTCTAGCCCATAAACACACATCTCGTTATATTACCTCGGTTTAGGGAGAGGGACCGTTGTCTTTCAGAATTGTTGTAAATGTGAAGGGATGCATAAAACTGGATCACAAGGGGCTGGTGGACCACCCAGTATATACGCTTGTGCTCGTGGCTGATTCTTATTTCCCTTGGTAATTACTGAATTTTCGCCCCGAGAATACGTCTAATGAAGTGCAGATTATTATTATTATTATTATTATTATTATTATTATTATTATTATTCCGAAGCCACCAATTGATGAGTGTTCCATCAGGGCCAGGCTCTCGCTCTCCTTCATGTTAGTTAATGTAGCTATAATTTTTCTGTGTCGGTTCTCTAAATTAAGATGTGGTTGTTATGTCCGAAACCCACATGCTCTGTGAACAACTAATGGTAGAGCCGTAAACAATTGACGGCGACATTGTCTCCATTACACGGCTCAAGCTGGCCATTAGCTTTTGTTTTAAATGTAGTCCGAGTAAATCCTGTTATGACAGCTCGGACCTGACATCAATACGCAGTCTTCATTCACAACACAGATTGAACGTATGCTGTAAAACTTCGACTGAGATGTTGAAATGTGGATTATACTACTACAGTATAATAAAAATTGAACATTCATCCCTGGTAAATAGTAACGATATGCTATTTTCTTTACTAATAATAATAATAATAATAATAATAATAATAATAATAATAATAGTCTAGTAATAACAATGTCCACCTATGTGGTGTAGTGGTTAGTGCGATTATCTGCCACCCATGGAGACCCGGGTTCGATTTCCGTCTCTCCCACGAAATTTTAAACGTGGTACAAGGGCTGCAACGGGATCCACTCAGCCTCGGGTAGAGCCCTGAGTAGAGGGGGGCTCGATTCCCTCCTCAGCCATCCTCAAAGTGGTTTTCCGTGGTTTCGCAATTCTCCTCCAGGCAAATTACGGGATGGTACCTGAGTTAAGGATACGGCCGCTTCCCTCTTCTTCGTCTATCCCTTCCAATCTTCCCATCCCCACCACAAGGCCCCTGTTCAGCATAGCAGGCGAGACGGCCTGAGCGAGGTACTGGTCCTATTTCCCAGTTGTATCCCCGATTCAAAGTCTCGCGCTCCAGGACACTGCCCTTGAAGAGGTAGAGGTAGGATCTTTCGCTGAGTCCGAGGGAAAAACCAACCCTGGAGGGTAAACGGATTAAGAAAGAAAGAAAGAAAGAAAGAAAGAATAATTACAAAACATTCGTTTTCGTTCATCTGCATGAAAACCTGGTTTGAGGTTCACTTATCCTAGGTAAGGAAACCTGAGGAGCTATCTGACGGTGAGTTAGCAGCCCCAGCCTAGAAAGCCAAGAATAACTGCCATGGGGATTCGTCGCACTGGCCACGCAGCACCTCGTAATCTGCAGGCCTTCAGGTTGAACAGTGGTCGCTTGGTAGGCCAAGGGTCATCATTGTAGGGTTTGCTTATTTTGTATAATAATTGCGTTGTTGCTTTAAAATGTCTGCCTAGTAGTAAGTGAAAAGAGTTTTGTACGCATTAAACAGTAGGTCTACTTTAACTTTTCAATGCATTTCTTCATTGGCAATGTACATTTTGGCCGTGTTATTTTTCGGGATTTGAACTTTGAGAGCTCAAAACTAATTTAACCCATGTCGCTGGATTTTCACCTCAAGATAATAAAAATACTATCAGAAAATAGGTATTTGAAGGTAATATTATCACGCGTGTGAGCTGATATGAATAGTGACACCGGATGTACAACTTCAACTATTAAGTGGACAGGAGTTACGACCATATATCTGATAAGCCACATAATGTTATGGCCAGAACGGACATAAACTCGCTGATATTTAAGTGAAATGAGAGTACATTGCTTGTAATTGTAGCTTCAATATTCTCGACTTCAAGGCCATTTATTGAGGTGTGTATGTTACTGGAATAATAATAATAATAATAATAATAATAATAATAATAATAATAATTGGACTGTTGTTGTGCCTTCATATTGGATTGATACATTTTATACTCTGGCGCGTAGTCACATAGACCCATGCTAGGTGGTTTTGTACATGGTGGGAGAATGCTGGGGGTTGCAAACGGTTGCTGTTTCTGTGTGCACCTTCCTCTCTCCTTATGTAGTTTGAGCTCGCGCTTTCGGGTTGCATTATCGGTTGAGTCCGGATTTTAGGCACTGGTAGAATGAAAACCTACTGAAGCGTGTAATAAGTATACACTAGCCTGCACAACGGTTATGCTATGAGGTTTGCATAAACATTAGGGGTACGACCCATCAGAACTCCTAGAATTTATGTTACTCTCGCAACATTACAGAAGACACTTCGTAGACGACACTTCCTAATAACCAAATTAATTGCTTTCAAACCTATTACTGTCTAAAATTCCGAAGTCTAATAATCGATTATAGAGCCGAAAATAATAACCGCTTGGATCTGTCAGTCTTAGCGCCAGTGCTCGTGTTATACATTTAAGTGCAAGCGCACTTCTATAGATTTACGTCTACGCACATTAGGGTCTTCATAGAGAAAATGAAAATCCACAGCCTGTTTCCATTTTCAACCAGGTCAAGAATGGAATGAATGAAGCCCCATCTAGCGGCAAGGACAGGAATTGTGTCGGCTGCCGAAGCCGGTCGCACTCCTCTGGGGCAATGATTAATGACTGACAAATGAAATAAAGTGATATTGGAGAGTGTTTCTGGAATAAAAGATGACATAGAAAACCGGAGTACCCAGAGAAAACCATGTCCCGCCTCTGCTTTTTCCAGCACAAATCTCACATGGAGTGACCGGCATTTGAACCACGGAACCCAGTAGCGAGAGGCCGGCCGCTGCCGCCTGATCCACCCAGGTTCTATTTTTAAAATTAATGTTTCAAATTTTGAATACCTACTTCTTGGTGGGTTTACTGTGAACTTCAATATTAATGACATTTTACTTACTGAACTATAACCACTAAACAAGAAGGTAAGCGTAAAAGAGTGGTACTGGAAGGAAACTTTGACGAATCATAAGAAAAAACAGTACAGATTGTTATGCCTAAGTCATGCTGAATTTTCATGCCAGAGGTGTCCAATTTCCACATAGTTCATCAATGGCAAATTCAGTGATATAATTTCAAGCCCAGCGCCATTAATTTCATTAATAAGACAAGGAAATCCGATGTCTTGAATATGTATTATTTCTGTGAGAACTGGATGCTTCAGTGCTGTCATCTCGTGAATTACATGACTTCCACTGAGGAATGGCACATCCGGATTTTGCTAAACGAACTTCCTAGAGCTCACCATGATAGCGCCTACCTCTTGCATAACTCTCAACTATCTGAATCAACACCACCAGTATACGTAACTTCCTTGTTTCAATCATTGCTTCCTTTCACGTGCTGGCTACACATCAAGAGAATGTATCTCGTGAGTCAGTTCATCACGCCTCCATTCAGTTAAGTCCTACCTTTATATAAAGATGTTATGCCATTTATTCCTAAAGGCAGATATATGTCGAACTCTTAACAGTGGTCGTCGATCGTTCCTGCCCGGTATGCTGATTCTAATAGACGTCTGATCTTTCTTACTACTGGGTAAGTGGCATAAGGTAAGTTCCTCAAGTTCGTGTGTAAGAATGAGAGGACATGTTAGTGAAATTTAATATGGGGTTGTACAGAACATTTGTGACTAAATATGTCTCAGTGTTCTATCTGTAATTGTACTGTGTATGGTGGGATTTTATGACATTGCTTACAAGAAACTATTCCCACACAATTAAATGATCAATTAGGGTGTGTACTGGAAAAGAATGGTGAAATTATATCGAACTATTCGATAGAAAATACCACTAATAGCGAACACTGAAGGATTTCGCTTGTCTTCGGTCACGAGATTCGCTGAAATGTCTTACTATATAAAATAAATTAGACCGCTATCTGTTTCGATTACTATAGAAATTTCCAGAATGGAAAATCTTTTGGGCTAAGCGAGTTTACTGCTTGTAACTCTCTAATCTCAGGACGTATTATTGTGTGACAGGGTAATCACAACGGTATCATTGAATTGTCTCAACGCTGTCAGAAAACACTTGGGCATATTGTTCAATCGCTGGTCGACTTAATTCCGTGCAAAAAAATTTCTAATCTGCAGGCTAAAATTATGCAAAATGTGAATTATACTGTAGGTCTTTGAATAGGAATAATTATTTATCAATGGAGATATTTATTTAATAAATTTCCAACTAGTTATAAATCATGTAACAAAAGATAGGGTTTTCTTATACCAAAGCCCGAAATGCAATATTCATTTGAAACTTGCTGTTTATATTCTGGATCAGAAGTTAAACCATTAGCTTCGTTTCATTCTGTTTGACCTAGAACTGAATCCATAAATTTAAAATAGTTATTATTCTTGTATAATTTCTCATTCCCTCGCCATTGTGTAAAAGCTGTGGATATTGCAAGCACTAACGCCACATCACAGAGGGTGGGAAACTTCCTTGATACATTCTGTGGAGTCAGCTTCTGCTTCATCGGCAAGACAGAGGAGAGTTGCTACCTGGAAATAGGATACGGCTAACCAGGTGGAGTTGTTAGGTACTAGCTGTCGTCACTGCATTAGGTTATATGGAGAACTCCTGTTTTATGTTATGCCTGTCTCTCGAAGCAGTAAATAATTTGATTAGTCAACTTCTTTCAGAATTACGAAATCCCGAAAGATTCAGAATGTGAAACTCCGACATCCTACTTCCCTTCGTAACAGTGCGTGGTAAAACACGTACTTTTCAAAAATGAATATGCCTGAAGTTACAGGTGACCGCAAGGACCTGGAAAACTGCGACACTACTAAAGCAGTTATGAATAAAGGAAATAAAATATAAGCATCAAAAAATAAATATTTGGGATTTGCGTCATAGTGGGTGCCTCAACACGCGGACGAATGTAAATAACGTTTCAGTATCTTGATTGATCCCTTCAATGCAACGATATGGATATCATATTTGTTGATTATGAGTCTGCTGCAGACGTAGACAAAGGGAAGCTTCTTTTTTTGAACTTCTGTTACGTCGCTCTGACTCAAACAAGTCTTATTATGACAAACAAAAGAGGAAAACTAACTCCGACCATAAGACCCTCAACTTCAAAGATTCCAAGGTGATATTCATTAAGACAGTAGTGGATACATGGATTGTATCTATTATTTTTCTCTTTATCGACTTCCATAGCCTTCTACCAACTTCATAATAATAATAATAATAATAATAATAATAATAATAATAATAATAATAATAATAATAATAATAATAATAATAGTCATGATGCCACTAGGAAGAAAATAAGAGGTGCATCACGAGTGACAAAGAAAGGCGTCACCGTACATCCGAAGGAGCTTGTTCTGGAGGCAGGTGATTTACAGTAGGCCTATATGATCGGATGAAATGAAGGAGAAGAATGCGCATCGGCGATTCTGCAACATAGCAGGGTTTATAAGACTCAAGTGGTTACTGTCTGAACGGTACTACAGTTGCATAAATGACCCTTGCAGACCTCACTTGTGCTTAAATACTTACACATTCCTTGACTAGTACGAATCATTCATGGAAAAGCAAACATTGAAAGAATGCTATTATCAAGTCCTATTTCTCTCATTGTTGCTGTTGCTGTTATTATCATCTCTTTGTCTCAAGGTCTTGAGAAGCTGTCATCGATATCCTGGTAAAAACTACATGTGTGACGTTTTTCTAATATAAGTGTCTCTGTACCATCTGCACTGGTGTGTATATCTGTAACTTACTGCGTATTAGGAAACATTCCACTGTGTTACTGAACACAATGTTCCTGCTGTTGGAGTGGGTGCCAATATATCCCTGTTGCTCAAGAATCGCACAATCGGATTGACTATCCCCGATCCCCAGAATAAAATCCGCAGCGATTAGTATTTGCAGTTTATTAGGGTTAGAATTTAGAAATGTTTCTTAACTAAAATTTAGAAAATAAGCGAACATTCTCTTGGAGTCCAAGTGGGAGAACTTGGGGAGTCTTCTTGAGGCACATAACTTCGCTCTCCTCTCTATATTCTTCATTTACCTCGTTCCGGGAAAATATTTCTAAACTACAATTTGGCTCCCCAAGCTATAAAAATTGGAGTACACTGCCCTAATTATATTATTAACAGCGGTTAACATTTTATCGCCAGTGGTGGATAATGTTAAAATATAATTCAAATTCAATTTATTTTATATACGATAAAAATAAATATTAACTAATAGAAAGCAGCTTTTTCTTTGCTATTTGCTTTATCACACCGACACATAAGTCTTTTGGCGGCGATGGGATAGGAAAGGCCTAGGAATTGGAAGGAAGCGGCCGTGGCCCTAATTAAGGTACAGCCCCAGCATTTGCCTGGTGTGAAAATGGGAAACCACAGAAAACCATCTTCAGGGCTGCCGACAGTGGGGATCGAACCCACTACCTCCCGATTAATGGATACTGGCCGCACTTAAGCGACTGCAACTATAGAGCTCGGTAAAAGCAGAAGCAAAGCCATCTAAATACGGGCTAAGAAGTCCTTTCGAAGTGGGGAGAGTGAACTTATTCACTATCCGAAACCTCGGCACTGATTGGGATGTTGTTCAGATATGTCCGGCCACCATTCACTCCACCTATTTTTGGGATAGGTTGAGTGAAAATTATGGCCATGTGCCTCTCCATAGAATAACATATTTTCTCATTGTTTCGACTTCTTAAAGAGAATTGAACCCTTGTTCTTCCAGGTTAATAGAGCACGCCTTTAACGTCTCTAACAAGCAGAGCCTAAACTAATAATGAAGATTAACTAAATAAATGCAAACGTTGCTTAATTAATTTTCTGAAATACCTGACACTATAGTTTTAATATTTTCTCAGTGACGGTTATATTTTAGAGTTTGCTAATGATTTGGTTTCAGAGTAGGCTAAGCATTTTCTTCAAAGAATTATTCTAACAGGAAATACCATATTTATATCCTGCTTGGTCTAAAAATGATATGTTTCTTTTCAAGAGAATAGAATTGTATAAGTAATCGATACTCCTAACCTTGTTAGCATCGAACGGTTGAGTAGCGTAATTGATAATATGCTTGTCTTCTATGTTAGAGTTCGGAAGTTCGAAGCCCAGCGCAGTCGATTGAATTTACGAATAATTAAATACGAGGTACCTGTGCCAACATATTTACTAGTAGGTAAAATAACCCGCTTCACTGAAAAATTCCGGTATTCGACCACATTTTAATATCCACAGTATACCAATTGAGTCCCTGTCTACCCGTGCATTGAAGTTTCCTGTAAGCTTTATGTCGGTACAGCAGAAGAAAACATCGTACTTTGTCAGCAGTTAGTATATACATGAATGTAAATAACACAACGCTTTTCTAACTGTGTAACACTTTAATGCGCTAATTTCTGATCATTAGTCTTCAGACGGGAAACGGCACTGGTTCCGCAGTTAGGAAGCCGAAAGGCTATGTATGTCCAGTATGTGCTTACGCATTGTAACGCCAGTATGTTTTCAAAATAAGAACAAAAGGTTCCTTAGAGTGCACATTTTCCTCGCATCTCGTATCTTGCAACGCGGCGCAATCTGATTAGCCTGCCGGGTCCAGTCTGCTCTTCCGCGTTGAGCTCCGGTGGCTAGCACGTGCTGCTCAGCAAGCAGCGACTCAGACCGCCAACGGGTGCCTCGTAAGTTCTAAACGCATCACGTGTAACACATTCTTCCTTCCCTTGTATTTAAATCCTGCTTGGTCTAAATGAAATTTTGATGGGTACTTTTCCTTTAATTTGGAAAAAAATGGAAGGAGATGAAAACGCCGTGTTAGACCGAAGGAGAGGATTTCACCGACACAGGAAGAAATTCAGACCTTGCATTCTGATGACGGTGGATTCAATCCACATTATCAGCAGTCCTAAAAATGGCCTTTCTTTGTTTCTCACTCTTACACCAGACAAATGCTGGGATTCTATGATACCTGAGGCCACGATCGCTTCCTTCGCAGTCCTAACACTTTCTTATACAATCAGCCGCCAAAAGAACATGTCTGAGATTATGCGACATAAAACCACAAGCAAATGGAAAAGAAAGAATTATCTTTTAACATAAAAGCCTCTGTGGCTCAGGCGGCAGCGCGCTGGTCTCTCACCACTGGGTTCCGTGGTTCAAATCCCGGTCGCTCCATGTGAGATTTGCACTGGACAAAACGGAGGCGGAACAGGTTTTCCTCCGGGTACTCCGATATTTCCTGTCACCTTTCATTCCAGCAACACTCTCCAATATCGCTCCATCTATCGGTCATAAATCATTGCCCCAGAGGAGTGCGACAGTCTTCGGCAGCTGGCACAATTCCTATCCTCGCCTTCATTCCATTCTACAGTGACTCTATATGTACAGTGTGTCCAACGAGTGTTTCATTCTGATTGGTTCCGCCATGTTTTAGCCAAACGTCCCGTCAGTTGATTTAAACTTATGTATTCCGCACAGGGTAAGATGACTCTTTATGCAATTTCAGCGAAATATAGGCTACCGATTTTAACCTTAATACAACCGAAAATATGTTTTTATTAAACACGAAAGATTATTAGTTTCGAAATGTGTCAATTTACGTATTTCTGAGGTCTGAGTTTGGAAAAAAATTACGCAAGGCTGTTGTGTTTATGGATTCAGAAAAATATCTGGAAAGGGTTTTAATTTGAAATTGGACAATTGCTTGTTTTAGCTCTGAAAGTACCACGTTATAAGACGCTCCCAACAACGAGTAGAGTTGTCTCATGCATTATAATGGTAACAATAATAACAAAATGGGTTGTTAATTTTATGGAGGCCAAGAAGAAAATGTCATATCTCCGTTAATATCCGCCGTATCGAAAACCTGTACTTACCGAAAGTTGTTTAGAATATAATTTCCGATCTTTTACGTTTTGTGCAATTTTACCGTGTAAGGAAAAATAACAGATTTTTCACGATTATATTATTTTTCACAAATTTCCAAATATCCCCGAAAATATCTGTTTTATCTAAAACCTGCACATAACAAAAATTAAAGAAAAGCTCACTCCCGATCGTTTACTGCAAGTCTCATTCATTTTCACCGTATGAGATATTATGATTGATATATTCTCGAATTTAAACTTTTTTTATGACTATTCATCACTATAAAGGACGTGGTTATAAGTGCCGCCTAGCATCAAGTTGAGTTTTCCCATACATTATAATGATAACAATAATAGACTGCGGGTTGAATGGTCAGCGTTCTGCCCTTCGGTTCAGAGTGTTCCTGGTTCGATTCCCGGCCGGGTAGGATATTTTAATAGCTCGGGCTTGGGGACTGTGTGCTTGGGTTCGTCCCAACACTCTCCTCTTCATGTTCAGACAACATACCACACTACAAATCGCCACAGAAACACTCAATAGTGATGACATCCCTCCATACAGGATTTGCGTCAGGAAGGGCATCTGGCCGTTAAACAGAACCAAATCCACATGTGTGACGCAGTTCCCACCCACAACTCCATAGTTGTGGGAAGAGCGGTAGAAAAAGAAGGTAATAACAGTAATTACAATATATTAGCAAAACCGATAGTAGCAAATAGAATGTTTAAAATACAGCGGATATACACCAGCACTAACCGAACTGGCCCACAGAATTAGTCGCACATCACGGCGATCGAACCGCGGGTGGTCGATAATTGAGCCCCGAATACAAGTACTCCGAGACCAGGATAACTGCTTGTTTTCGCCGAGCAACAAGCAGCATTTTCTCAAACTATAGACCTGTTGCATAGTGATACTAATATTTAATTCCTCATTGTGGGGATGAAACCGTAGCCATCATTAAGGGAGCACTATACACAACCCGGCGTCCATGCCAGTTCCTTGTTTTCGCCACTAAAAAGTAGCAGGTTTTCGTTATTATTTCTATTAGTACCACGAGTAAAATGATGCAGTATATTAACTTATAGTATGTTAACATAAATATGGAAGTAGGTAACAATTTTGCATCGGTCAACTGATCATAATCTTCTGCGTGTGTTAAGATTATATACATACCGATAAGTCATATATAAAAAAGTACATTTCTATGGATAGTTCGATGATGCTGCGTTGTATATTCTGATATGTAAACCATGTAACCTGGAAAACATGGTAATGTTATTTTTCTTAATTTAAATGTAGGCTAACCTTACAGTCATGACATACATTATTCAAGACAATGACTATACTATTTTATGCCACATGTATTATAATGAAATGTTATTAAAGGCCTATCTACCAGCACAGAATTTCTAACCTCTTCAATAATTGTGACTTGTAGGCCTATACCTCGTATAAATCTAAATTTTGAAGTCTTACGTCAGATAGTCAGACTCTGAATATAACAAATACTGATAGGACTATATACTCACAGCATGAGCAAAATAAATAACTTAAAACATTGACCTTGTCTATTCTTTATTGAAACATTAATAATATCACTCTCAATCTATGAGTTAATTGAGTACTTGGCTGCAACATGGCGGCTGGACTGGACTTGGCCACACTGTATTCCATTCCTGACCCGGTCAAGTGACTGGAAACTGGCTGAGGATTTCCATTTTTTTAACATATCATTTCAGCCTCTTAGGACCACGGTTAACACTCGTCAGCCTTTCTGGATTTCCATTACTACTTCATATTAGTGGAGAATGCTGTTCTTAGCCCTGCGGTCCACTTTTCATCAATTATCCTTTTCACTCTTTCCGGAAGAATTCCCTAGTCCTGACCTTACTTCTTCTGATCCAGTGACGCGGAAACTCCGGTCAGATCCTCCTTCAGTGCAATTGCCCATGGAGTGGTACATTTCCAAGTCATGAGAAGATTATTATTATTATTATTATTATTGCCATTGGTTTAACGCCAGCCCCATGGTGTAAGGGCAGTGTACCTGCCTCTTACCCGGAGGTCCCGGGTTCGATTCCCGGCCAGGTCAGGGATTTTTACCTGGATCTGAGGGCTGGCTCGAGGTCCACTTAGCCTACGTGATTACAATTGAGGAGCTATCTGATGGTGAGATAGCGGCCCCAGTCTAGAAAGCGAAGAATAACGGCCGAGAGGATTACTCGCGCTGACCACACGACACCTCGTAATCTACAGGCCTTCGGGCTGAGCAGCGGTTGCTTGGTAGGCCAAGGCCCTTCAGGGCTGTAGAGCCATGGGGTTAGTTTGGTTAGTTTATTGGTTTAACATCGCACTAACACGTCGAAGGTTTTCGTTGACGCAACTATGGAAAAGGGCTAGGATTGGAAAAGTAGCGGCTCTAACCGTAATTATTGCATCGCTACGGCATTTGTCTGGTGCGAAAATAATAATATCCTTAATATTATTACATTTTTTCTAGGTTCGGTATGGCCAACTAAGAACTTACGTAGTACAATGTTTCTTTTTCTTTCCAATATCTCTTCATTCGTTCATTGAGTTCCTTCCTGCGCTCTTCTGCCCTTACTGTACATTTCCTTTTAGGTTTACCATCAAATTTATGTTTGCCTATTAAGTTTCTACCAAGCGAGCGGCTGCGTGGTTTGAGTTACGTAACTAACACCTTGCATTCGGAAGATTGTGGGTTCGAACCACATTGTAGGCAGCCCTGAAGAAGGTTTTACGTGATTTTCCATTTTCACACCAGGCAAATGCTGTTTCTTAATCAACACCACTGGCGATTCCTTCCCACTCCTAGCCCTTTCCTATCCCATCGTCGCCATAAGACATACCTGTGTCTGTGCGATGTAGAGTAAACTGTTAAAAAAATAAACTTCCTTCCTTGGACGTAGAACAAATGCGTAGCAAGAGGAAGAAATATATGGTGCTTTTAATTATTTAAACAACATTGTGCTTTACCGGCTTTGATGTATAATGGGCTTAATAAATGTGCAGGTTATCAAGGCTTTGCCTTCAACTCCCCCTTCTCCTCAGGCCTCAGGACCAGTACGGAGATGACTTTTCCAAGCTTTACTGCTCATTTACGTACTCAAAGAAAAAATGTCTAAAATATCCCTTAATTACAAAATTGGAAAGACGATAATTATTATTTACTGCCATCAGATTCTTAACACCATTACTACTTGTGAATAAAGTCTTTATGCGTTGCCAAGCTGTGTCACGTAAGAAATAATCAGATTCAGCTCGTGAATTCTAACGCTGGCAAATTTTATGTGAAAAGTTTCTCAAGTTCTCGTATTTCTCATTATATTCTCAAATCGCCGATCTTTAGTCTAGATATAACAATACGAGAAATTTATTCCAAGTGTTTGGAATTGAACAACTTGCTGATTAATACAACAAGACAAAATCTGTGTAATCATATTCTGGCAAGCTGTGTTTCCTACATTTCAGCAGAACGCCAAGAGCGGCATCACATTCGCAACTAAAAACAATGAGTGCATTGTATTTACTATGTATATTTAAGCATTAACGTTTTGCCGCATCACTGTTAATAAAATCATACATACATACATACATAACTGTAGGATCAATGATGAAGCATAATCTCGTTTCGAACTATGGATTGTACTGCGATTCTTTGAGTCCAAAAAACACCAGTTTCCCAAAATATAAGTCCGTACCTTTGTAAGCTCTCGAGTGATGGTTACCGGACCCTGAGTTTCCTAGCGGGGACAGTCAAGCCATTCCAGAACGAGGAAGATATCACACTGCTCTCTTCAAATCTTGAACGTTCTAAATCAGAATACAGTAGTGTTGTCAGGAGCCCAAGATGTGATGAGCACATAAGCAGATGATTAAAACTGTCCAGAGACGACTTTTAAGATTTTTGTGTAATAGAATGGAGAGTAGTTACTGCCGTGTATCATGTATTAAATCAGTGGTACATTTCAGATTTGGCACTCTGGACGAAAAACAGACGAAAGTTAATGGTAACTACTGTAACATATATACAGAATTATTAAGAACTTGGTGGACCATTCTAAACTTCTATTCAATGCACCACGTATTAATCCCCGTTCAACACCCAGCTTTCAGCAATAGTTTTATTGAAAAAGCAGAACGAGTCATTCTTCGCTCATCAGAACGTAATACATGCACCGATATTGACACATAATGAAGACAAATTTTGATTTCAGTTTAGATGTAAAGTAATTCCCGAGATATGCCATCACCTGCAAAAGATCGCTTGTTAGCCAATAACTACGCATCTTAACATTATTTCACAATTACGGGTATCTTTTCTTGAATTTGTATAGTTTCAGAAAATACTATATTATAGTATATTAGCGTAAGAAACTTGTATAGGTATATAATAATTGTGGTTATACCCCGTTGCACACCAATTTAAATACTTTTTTATTGAAAATGGTATTCTTTTTCATATGGAAATCTGCAGAAATTTAAATAATATATAGTACTTTGAAGTGAAACTGAAGTAATTCCACTAAGCAAAAAATCAGAATGAATAATCGAGAAGTGACTTATTAAGACTTGATAGAACGTTTACATATGTTCTAAGTTCGTCCGCACCTCAGCCTCCTGTCTCTCAGACAAAATCCATGGTGGAAGGTCGAGAATTAATTAGGGTAATCTGGAGGACATTGAGTGCCATGTAGATGCCGGTAAGAATAACGCCCACACCATTTCAACACTGCAGACCGACCCATGCATCACTTACGCGTATATATCGTTATTATTTATATGTTTCATATTTTGACCGTATTATGATTTGTTTTCCACAATAAAAGAAAAGGTTACCTTACAAGAAGCGTAGAAAGATTTATATTTTGTATAATACTAGAAAATGTAATTCGTTTTGGAGCTAAAAACACAATAGTGGGTCGTGGCTCTGTGTGTGCTTCGAGGGTCGAAAAGAGAAAAAAGATGGGAAAACATTATAACAGTTTTTTTAATATATATTTTTTGGGTAATGTTTAGGGTGTGACTGGGTCAAGCCTACACACGACACAGCTCACGCACACACGCACAGAATAAACTGTTCGTCTTTTGTCTTGTCTGCACTGTCGTCGTTGTGTCATAGAAGTGTTATGAGTCATTAGAAGTCTCGTTCGGCCTACCTGGACCGATATGCTAATCCTGGGAGCCTGTAGAGTATCGTACCGCTACACCTCCCATACTCGACTTCGTTCCATTCAGGTTTTTTCCCTGTGCCATTCGGAATCGGCGCCTAATTTTATTTCTATCGGAACAACCGTCAACAATCTCTTAGTGTGACGTAAATGAGCCATCAGCTCGCTGCGGGAAGTCGCCCTGACTCAGTGGACGATAAATTACAACGCACGGGAGGAGGGATCACGGATATATTATAGTATATCACAAGAAAGAGAGAACCGTACTCTCAAAAGAACAGGTAATACTTTTGTATATATTTCGAAGCATTTGTTTAATCTTTCATGGTACATTTTACCCACTCTTAAATGAGGTCGCAGCTATTTTACGAGCCACTAACAGACGATTCAAAGGAGCTGGGATCTTATTTCTTCAATGTAAAAATGATCGAATAAATTGACATATATGTGAAACCTCTGTAAAACAACTTTGAAATATTCATAAATCCAGTGCTATTTTCCTTGAAAGAGATGTGTTGGTACTCACGATGAAGATATAACAACTTCCACACTTGTAATATATCTTCCACCGAGCTCGATAGCTGCAGTCGCTTAAGTGCGGCCAGTATCCAGCATTCGGGAGATAGTAGGTTCGAACCCCACTATCGGCAGCCCTGAAGATGGTTTTCCGTGGTTTTTTATTTTCACACCAGGCAAATGCTGGGGCTGTACCTTTATTAAGGCCACGGCCGCTTCCTTCCCACTCCTAGCCCTTCCCTGTCCCTTCGTCGTCATAAGACCTATCTGTATCGGTGCGACGTAAAGCAACTAGCAAAATAAATATATCTTCCGATATACCCTCAACATTTGCAGACTGCTTCTTGCTTTTGGTATTAATAGCAGAATTACGGCCTGGAAGGCGCCGTGAGTTCACATATTTGCTAGAGCTGAACTAATTGAGAGGTCGTCCTATTACCCTGATGACCAGTGCATACGTTGTCCTTACAAGATCACCTAAATGAATTTGCTGTAAGATTCATCTGAGAGGAACCCCTTTCACAATAGGAATGGGCGACTTCTGGGATGAAGAATTTCAGAACGAAGAGAAGACTAAGAAAGTAATTATTCGACTGGAAGGTATTGAGAAACTAAACATATCAGAATGTAGGACCGAAAGAATACAACTGGAATTGTGTGAAATCAGCAACAATGTGTCAATGAAGAAAGACAGAAGTAAGAGGTATGACGTGGGGGTTAATGGGTATCTATAAGAATAAGATCAAAGAGAGACAGAAACATGAAGTGAATCATTGTTTGTTATGTGGAGAAACAATGGAAGAGGCACATTTGTTGAGAGTACATAGAAGACAGACTAACTTATGTTCAAATACCTGGATATTGATTCCAAAGCAAAAGTAGAAAGAGAGAAAGAATTTCATACAATAGTAAAATGATTAAACAGAGAACGTATCTCACCGGTTAGTACAGCAATATTTTGTATATTAAAAAGTACGTGGCAAAATAACATAAGAGAAGAAAAGTAAGTACCAATTCAGCTAATGAAGGTTAGGCTACATATTGTCCTAGAATATACAACACCTTTTAACATCTAGGAGTTATGAGTCGGTGCGATGTAAAGCGACTTGTAAAAAACAAGTCTAGTACTAATAATAATAATGTCATTTGTTTTACGTCCCACTTTTCTTTTACGGTTTTCGGAGACGCCGAGGTGCCGGAATTTAGTCCCGCAGGAGTTCTTTTACGTGCCAGTAAATCTACCGACACGAGGCTGACGTATCTGAGCACCTTCAAATACCACCGGACTGAGCCAGGATCGAACCTGCCAAGTTGGTGTCAGAAGGCCAGCGCCTTAACCGTCTGAGCCACTCAGCCCGGCAAATCTAGTACTAAAAGTGTGATAATATGGAAAATGGGTGTAAACCTTTATTCGGATTAATTATAATATTGAGTTCAGTAATAAACAAAGTAATAAGAAAAATGGATTGCAGTCAATGATTAGCCTCCGTCCCCAATCGTAGGTGATTTGGAACTAAGGAATGAGAGTATTGTATTCTATTCTAGCACCGAGGTTACGCAAGCCGGCCCGGCGGTGTAGGAGTAGCGTGTCAGCCTCTTACCCAGAGGCCCCTGATTCGATTCCCGGCCAGTCAGGGACTTTTACCTGAATCTGAAGGCTGGTTCGAGGTCCACTCAGCCTGCGTGGTTACAATTGAGGAGCTATCTAACGGTGAGATAGCGGTCCGGTCTAGGGAGCCAAGAATAACTGCGAGAGGATCCGCCGTGCTGACTACGTGACACCTCGAAATCTGCAGGCCTTCGGGCTGAGCAGCGGTCGCTTGGTAGGCCATGGGCCTCCGGGACTGTTGCGCCATTGGGTTTGGGTTTGGTTTGAGGTTACGCATGGTGGAAGCCATTATCTTCCACTCCTCCAAGGGCCTCCTTAGCCCTGTGGAGATGCGTTTGCTTTTCTACATACAGCATTTTCAGAAAATTAACCATGTATCATAATATAAACGAGTCTACTTCAGGTGGTGTGAATTACTTTTCTGTGATTTTAGTTCAGTGGCTTAGTTTAATATTATCCTTATTGTAGCGCATGGCGTTTATTCCTGTCTGATTTTCGTTTTCAGAATGTTGTAATTCTCATGAGCAGTACATAACCACATCGGTATATTAGAAGACCACATCATCCCATTTGGTGACGTTAGTTTGACACCTCTTCATACAACGCTTTAGAACATTCCTGTATCAATTTTTCCGCCTCCCCTTCTTACGTTGACTATCCATCACTGCACATTCGTTATCAAGAATACAGTTGTAAATTAAGTAAACTTTTGCCATATAAGGAGAACTAATATAAACTTCGTCAAAGATAGGTACAGAAGTGTAAAATTTACATGACGTTCCAGTTAAGGACGGCTGTTCGTTCAGGAAATAATTTCAAGAGGTGATTGCCAAGTGTCCCGGTCTAGAAAGCCAAGAATAACGGCGAGATAATCCGTGGTGCTGACCACATGACACCTCGAAATCTGCAGGCCTTCGGGCTGAGCAACGGTCGCTTGGTAGTCCATGGCCCTTCGGGCCTGTTTCGCCGTGGGGTTTGGTTTGGTTTTGGATATCCAAGTACAAGCCACAAGACTAGATCCGAGTAACAGAGAGCGATAGGTAAGGAACGGTAAAGGATATCGGGGTTTTGGAAAGGAATAAAATTAACTGCTCGAATTCCCATCAATCAGTTACAAAATTCATATTAGTGATATAAGTAGTAATTCGGATTGCTTCAAACATTCAGTAGATGTAAGATCAATTAGTGCTCCTTCAGAAAGCGTATTTTTTTAAATAATTTGGAATGAGTTAAGATTAATTACAGATATCATTGTGAATTTGACTGTATATGCATATCATTAGTCACGTATATACATACAGTCCTTCGTGAACTGCTTTACAAGTAAGTTACAGTACACTGGTGTGAACTAATTATATATTTCTATATTTATAGCCGATTGTACCTTACACAAGTTCCCATATTTTAAGTAATTTAAATATTTTAAACAACACTCTTAGCTTAAGTATGAAAATTTTCTAGATTAACCTTGGAAGTACAAGTAGTTACATTTTACTTTTAGGTTTAAAGTTAAGTCTTTTTTCAGTTTTCTGAAAATAATGCTACATGGAATCTCGTAGTTTTTAATCTGACCCATTCAATTAGAATATCAGTAGGAGATTTATAGTATTCACTCATCTCTGTATGAAGTGCATTACTTTGGTAGTGCTGAGGACCCAGCTGATTAGTGTGTGAGTAACTGGACCACGCCTTAAAACAGCTTGCCTTTACACAGTTTGACAGCAAATAAAAATTAACTACAGAACAAAGAGAGAAAGGAAGCAATGTGTCAAGTTAGCGAAATGAAAAGCATTTCATTTTTAAATTATGTTATTACCATAACTCGTACGGTTTATAGACTTAGAGGGACGCACCCATCAGCATGATCATCCACCCTTTTTCTAAATGAGAAAAGTGTTTTGATTGACAAATAATGTTTGGAGTGTGTTCTGTGCAAGCTGGACCCAACCCACAGTCTGCCTGTCACCCGATATTAATGATAGCCAAATGTAAAGCTGCACCGCACTCAACTTGGCAGCTTACAGCCGATCACAAGTCAACTGACATCTACAAAAATTACGTTCTGTTAAGTTTTTCAGCGAAAATTCGAATTTTAGGAGGAGCTACTTTGCAAAAAGCGACACATGGATAGCATTATTAACAGCCGTATAGCATATGCGTGTACTCTGTCGTTGTCATAGACTACTATCGTTAAGTATAACTTCAAAGTATGAAAAATAAATCTATTTATATATTACATGATTTATTTACCTATTTGTGTTTTTAAACATTGCTAGAGTAAATAATTTTCTACTAGAATAAAATAATAATAATAATAATAATAATAATAATAATAATAATAATAATAATAATAATAATAACAGAGCTCGAGAAATGTTTTTCTGACCTAGGTGCCAGTTCTGAAAACCAGGTGTCACAATAACACAAATACAAATGAAAAGTACTAGCTTAACTTAGTGTACAGGCTATCCGTCGAAGTTTACAGTAAATGAAAGCAGTGTAGGTGAAGTTTTACAAAGCAGCAGTTGGTATTTTGTGTGCTTTATGTCCACGTGCAGTTATAGCAATGACATCAATTCTTCACTGTTCTGGATGGATGAAAACAAAATTCCCTAATGATGGACCATTCATGTTAATAAACGTTACATTATTAAGGCTGTCCGATTCCACTGATTACCTTAAATTGTTACTTATTGCGTTCATCAAAAGGAACCCTTTTCCGTAAGAAACACTTGACGCAGGTAACACGCATACAATACGAAGCAACTTGTCTAAAATCTGAAATCTGTCATTTTTTTTTTTTTGACGCAACTTCGCTCAAAATCTCACTTAACTTCAGCCCCTTGCCAAGCACTTTGAATTCATATCATTAATGTACAGTGCTTTGCTTTCTCTTCCCCTCAAAGTCCATGGTAGAACCCAGAAGACTGTTCTGAAAATGTTGCACCAGTGTGTCCATATCCTTTTCTACAAAATCCTCTAATTCCTCCCCTTCTGGCCAGGTAAAAGTATTACATACCCTCTTGCACATTACAGTGCTATGCTCGCTCTTCATAAACCTTTCCTCTAGGTGTTTTGTTCCATTTTGCAGCAATGTTTCTTTGTCAGCTTGAAGAGAAGAATTGGTGCTGCTATTGTACCCTTGTAACTGCACACTCGTAACTCAACGGAATTAAATATATTTGACATTCAAGGTAAATCTAAAACTTTCATCTTTATCCGGCAAGGAATTTATTATAACTAATTATTTTGAACCTTCCAAATAAAAATCAGATTTCCTGGCAGGTAAAGATATTGTAATTTGGAATACCAACGTCAGAAGTATATATAAGCGCCAGATTCGTTATTTCCAGTCGCCATGATGACCTGGCACCTGGAATTTTTCGAGCCCTGATAATAGTAATAATTTTAAAAATTGTAAATATTCTTCCAACATTAATAAAACCATAACATCTGAGCTTATTCCCTTAGTGGTCGATACTTGTAAGTGAAAGTTAAACTAAAAAGGAGTGAATAAAGTCGAATATTAAAAGTATTATAAATAACGTTTTCATTTACAAGTTAGTTACATTTCATTGTCATAGATAACGTGTTATATTCAACATATTTTCATGAAGAAACTAATTTTATTTACCGTAGATCTACCTTATTCCAGATTGCTGTATATTTTACCGTTTCTACAGGGTGGCGCATAAGTCACGGATGGATTAAAATACGTCATAACCTGTGACATTCTATTTTCCTTTTTAGTTCTCCTAAATGGCTCTTGAGAAAGTAACGGATGAAAGTTATAAAAGTTTAATCCTTTATTCTTTCTTATACCGAGATTGGATAGGACCCGATATTTGTCATTGAGAATATCTCAAAGAATGTTCCTAGGTAACAAGCAACAGTTCTAGCGGAAATTAGTGCATTTTAACCAGACTCGTTAGCTGAATGGTCAGCGTACTGGCCTTCTGTTCAGAGGGTTCCGGGTTTGATTCCCGGCCGGGTCGGGGATTTTAACCTTCATTGGTTAATTTCATTGGCCCGGGGGCTGGGTGTTTGTGCTGTCCCCAAAATCCCTTCAACTCACACACCACACAACACTATCCTCCACCACAATACCACGCAGTTATCTACACATAGGAGATGCTGCCCACCCTCATTGGAGGGTCTGCCTTACAAGGGCTGCACTCGGCTAGAAATAGTCACACGAAATTTGAATTACCAGACACCCTTAATAACGTTATAAAAAATGCTCTGAGAAGTCCTGTGTGAAGAACCGGATGGTGATCAATGAAACAATTTTTTGTCAAGTAGTGTGCCATCTTTTATGCAATATTGTTTGATGTGAGTCTATTCTAGATTAATACTTTCAATACTGCATTAACTCGCGTAATTTCCCCATTAAAACAATGCTAAAATTCACAAGGAAGAAAATACACGAACGGGGGAAATTTTAAGGTAATTTTTGAAAAAGTTTTCAACAGAAATTGAAAATGTGCATTGAGTGAGGTGTCGTTTGATTAGTCTCGGTGAATTCTGCAAGTATACTGCAAATGGAAGCCAAATAGTAAACGTCTGACAAAAATCGGTGTTAAAAAAATGTACGTTAATTTCTGCTTTTACCAAACAGATTATTTAGTCCAAACTGAATTCAGTTTTAACATTCCATTTCAACTAAAATATAATTTTGAGTCAGTATTATCAGTTTTTCAAGACACAGAACCCAGAAACAAAATTGACAAAAGTAAAGAGATATTTGTCTTTGTTTCCAATTCCTGTACTCTACCTTGTACTGAAAAAAATAACTTGTAGTGTTATGTTACTGTTCATACAGTGAGCATAACTGCCGGACTTCCAAGTTTTATCTCAAATTTGCAACATCACTTGAAATAACGTTGAATTTTTTGTTTGTTTTACCGACACAGATAGGTCTTATGGCGACGACAGGATAGGAAAGGCCTAGGAGTGGGAAGGAAGTGGCCGTGGCCTTAATTAAGGTACATCCCCAGCATTTGCCTGGTGTGAAAATGGGAAACCACGGAAAACCATCTTCAAGACTGGGACTCGAACCCACTATCTCCCGGGTGCAACTTCACCGCTGTACGCACCTAACCGCACGGTCAACTCGCACGGTAACTTCGAATACGTATCACGTGATAGGTATCATCGAAATAAACAATCTAGTCGATATTGGTTTACACATTTTATTGTTTAAATTTCTTAATTCTAAACAAATTTGCAAATCTTCAGAGCAAAGTACAAGAGTTCCAAACCAATTTCCACCACTGGGAAAATAGATGTGTTCGGCTGGGACTGCAGTAGCGCGGAGCTCGTCTCACGACGCTGGGCATCGGTGGTTTTGGACTTTTTTGAATTTTGAGAACCTAATCTCTCATGTGCGTTTTTGACAGTCTGATGTCGCGACGTTTTGCGAAAGAAATTTTTCGTACTTCATAACTCCAATTTTTATTAAATGTTCACTATTTGATTCGATTTTGACGTATTCTTGTAAAATTCACCGAGATTAATCAAACGGCATCTTACTCAACATGCTACCTCTCCCGAGTCCAGAACTACAATAAATAGCCGCGTGGAGTTGAAATGGCGGCGCTATTCTATCACTCAGTGACGTCATACCGAGATCAAACTCTTGTTCTTAGTTTAATTGATCCTTCCTGTTTACAATGAGATAATACTGTCGTCGCAGATGTTGTCTAGAAACTGATTTTAAAACCCTCATGTTTTTGTAATGTTCAGTACGTTTCCGAAACAATGGATGTATTGTATATAAAAAACTGGCGCTCAGGTTTTCAACTAAGCGTATTTGTAGATCCTCACCATCGCTACTCAAGGTTAATACCTCTCCGAGTGATGCATATCTTTAGCCTGCATTGTAGATTACGTTGATTACAACTTTGATTGCCTCAGTTGTTCCAGATGAATGACAATTTGTACTTGTAGGACAGTTTTTCACGCTTTGCTTATCGCTGAACCTTCGTAATGCTCGTTAAGTGAACGTGTATCTAATGACGGGTGATCATAAAGTCTTGAAAATATCTTCAGGTGCCTTACAGAGAACAATCACAGTCATTCCAATCATTTTTATCACCCCTCTCGATGTTGGCATTTCACAGCTCAACTGCATGGACACAAAGAAATAAAGCCAAAGGTCGCCGATATCGAGCTCACGGATTTTGTCTGAAAATACCGAATTAAATTTTGTGGCTGCACTTTCATCATCGCTACCTAAATTGTGTATGAAATTAAAACTGTTCTTTAAGAACTTGGCAATTCAAGTTTGTATTTTATGCTGGGCTCGCTTTAACGATGCTGTGAAACTTTATAACCTCTCTTGTATGATAATGTTCTCGGCCATAGGGAAGCTCTACATTTTGCTGAGATGGAACTCTGTATATTAGTACAGAAGTGTCACTTCGAAGGAGAAGCCATTCATGGAAGGGGCTAAAGCTTCCGTAGTTGGCGAAAGATTTTAAGACGAAATACTTGAACTAAAATAAATCTTGAATTCTTAAAATCTCTCGTAGACAAAATTATCCTTACATATGAATTAGTTGAAATTACTTAGAAAAATCCTGAAAGCTTCTGTTAATGAAGATTCCATAGTTATAATTTGGGTACTTATCAGTAGAATGGTGTTAGGTGCCAAATTTTAAAACCGTAAGTTATTGATAAGAAATTGTCTCTGACAATTTAAATCATTTATTTTTGAGAATGAATTCGAAGGATCATATGACTGATCGATCGTAGACACCATATTTATGATTAACCTTAAATTACCGCAGGAGAAATACACAAAAATCACAATTTGTACCAAGTTCTGAAAACATTTCATACTTCTGGTATTACGTGACTGTGTTTTGATCGTAATTACGGGATATCCAGTTTTAATTTCAAAATTTTCCCCATACAATGACCGGAATTAGAGCCAAATATTCCTTTGACGACGTCATTTGGCTACCACGCTGAATAGAATATTCTCTCCTCCTAGTTTCGGAGAAGCATAAACTGCTAAGCCTATTAGTATAAATTTACGATACATACTACCTAGGTACAATAATAACTATTTGTATTACTCCCTACTATTACATATTAACGGGAGTTACATTCGGATAGTGTTAATTGTTAATTGTACCCATAAAACCTTTAATACAAGTTTTAGTGCTAAGCGTTTAAGAATACCATGTACTCTAGTACTGCTCTTTTTCGTAATTTTCTTTTCATGTTCTTCTTTTATTCTAGTGGGACCAAACAAGTGGCTGTGCGGTTTGGTTCACGTAGCTATCGGCTTGCATTCTGGAGATGGTGGGTTCTAACCCCACTGCCGGCAGTCCCGAAAATGGTTTTCGGTGGTTACCCATTTTCACACCAGTAATATGTGTTGATGTGACGTAAAGCAAATAGTAAAAATAAAAAATAAAAATCCAGTGGTTTAACATCGCATTAACACATCGAAGATCTTCGGTGATGCAAGGATTGGGAAGATAGCGGCCATGACTTTAATTAAGGTAAAGCCCCAGCACTTGCCTAGTTGTGAAAATTGTAAACCAGGGAAAACCATCTACAGGACTGCCGACGATGGCATTCGAATCCTTAACCTTCCGAATGCAAGCCCACAGCTACGCAACCCTAACCGCACGTCCAACTCACTCGGTTTTCCATGTTCTGAATTTCTAAAGTATCGAATCACTGAGTCTGATCAACGTTTGGACTGATGGTCATAAGTTTATGAATAGCAGGAACCATGTGGTTATGAATAGCAGGGACAGAAGTGAAGTAAATCACTGCACTGATTAATAGATGCTTAATAGATCGTAAATTTCCAAGAGTTAAACATGGCACCAATAGTTATCATTTATGGGAGCCAGTCTTATTTACGACAGAAGGTGTAAGCTTTGATTGTTCTTCTCCCAGGGATTCATCATGTTACGATTTCCTGTTAGGATGGCATTAACCTACTCGTACATTGCTACATTAATGTAGTGTTTTACGCAATATCACTTGCTTCTCTTCAACTATGTATTTCATTGCACTGGTAATTTCTAAGAAAGTAATTAGGTATTGACGGCAGTGGTGATTATTGATTATTGATTTAAGAGGAAGTACAACTAGAGTACCATCCCCTCTTGACACCAATTAGAAGAGAAAGAAAGAAAGAAAGAAAGAAAGAAAGAAAGAAAGAGGTCTTTTAGTTTTTGAAGAAACAGCTCAGTCAAGTGATAGTTGAAGGTGCTCAAATACCTCATCTATGTGTCGCTACATTTATCGGCACGTAAAATAACTACTGTGGGGCAACATTTCTGCACCTTGCTGTCCAGAAAACACCATAAAAGCACTAAGTGAGGCATAAAATCAGTAACATTATTGTACATTAACAGTCTATATAAGTAGGCTATCTAAGAAATAAATTTGACTGTCCAATTTCCTTGACGCAAATGACGTCCTGTTTTACGATATGAGTTTCAAATCCTCGCTGTACCACTCCTACATTTTGTATGAGCGTCAACAGAGAAAACTACATAATGAACAACTCAACAGCTAAATAAACTTCGCTTATTGCTTGGTAGATTCAAATTTCATGAAGATTTAAAAATTGATGAAGTTTAAGCAAGATAGACAGAAGACATATTAGCAAAAGGCATGCAAATTTCGCCTATCGAAGAGAAAGTTCCTTTCTTCAAATCTATACCGAGTATCCGTCATGATCTTACAACCTTTCGTGGATGATGGAGGGCGGAAAATGGATCAATTTCAGATAAGGAACCATGTTTCCGAAACGATCAAGTCAAATGTTAAATGAGTAAAATTTTGTTTAAGTCCATTTACCAGCACAAGTTTCACACGCTGCTCCATTTACAACAGATGTTCGAAATGGCGGCCCCCTGTGTCAATGCAGATATAGCATCGTCGCACAAAGCTCTGTCGTACCGTTCGAATATTCCCGGTTTCGTTTGAACAGCGTCGCAGTCAGTAAGAATTTTTGCCAAGAGATCCCCCTTTCAATCTCGACAGGGATTTATTGACTGATGATGTTTGTTTAAAGGCGCCTAACATCTAAATTCATCGGCCCCTAGTAGTACGAGATGGACGATGTGATACTTAACATTTTAAAGTGTATCCACTGACTAGAATTTAAAACAAATGAAGATGAATCATGATGGTGAAATTAAAATAATCAGTGGATCAAAGCCTTATTTTCGGTAAAATGGAAGATGATAGGTTATGGTAGAACAAGACATTTACTTAAAATTCAAAACACATCATGGAAAAACACATTAAAACAGACAAACACAAACTAAAACAGAGTCAAATTAATAAAACTCGGTGAACAATAATACAAACACTAATACGAAACACTACGTTTATACACGACAAGTGTACCAAGTTTGGTTGAAATCACTCCAGTGGTTTAGGAGATGTAATACATAAATATGTACATACAATGACATTGATGTATATATATCTATAGATTGATTACATAGATTCGCCTTTGCTCGTTGGGAACCCCCAGTTGCTCTTCGTTAGGAGAGGGTGATAACTCGTGTCATTCCACTCTTGGTATTCTATATGTTTCACAGTTTCTTAAATATTTTACACATCTAATAGAGAGCTACATTCTTCAAACTGGGCAGACCTAAGTTTTTGTAGTTTTTGAGTCTTTTAATTACAAATATACCAACAAAGTTGGTCCTATATATTGAAATTACGTCTCGATCACGGCATGTTGGATTGCTATTTTCACGTAACAGCCACGATCATTCATGAACCTCCTAGCAAGGTGACGTTCCCATCCTCCTATATACAGCATTTCTTAACGGACTAACAGGATATATCGGTAAGCTGGTGTCGTCTAGCAACATTCTGTGCATCAAGTGGATTCACTCTTGGCGCAGCTTTGCTATTTAATAAAATTACATAAAATTACTCATAATAATTCGTTCAAACCACTTCATAATCCCTCTCAGATGTAATAAGAACGAACTGTGAAAATTTCAGCGAAATAATCCAGTAGTTTTTGAGTCTTTTAATTACAAATATACCAACATCCAATTTTATATAATATAGATAAGTCAGAACACTGTTCCTCACAAAACTGATGACGAGGTCTTCTGACCGCTCATCGTCTCGCAGGATGGGCGATATGGTACTCGGGAGTTTTAGACTACGGCCCAGATCGACCAGGCCCGCACACTTACCACAGTAACATGATCGCCGCAAGTACATTCTCCTTTCAGTAAATAGGAGTGCGTTACTATACCATGGCCGACACAAAGACGACATAATACCACGGCTTCCCTCCGAGAAGCCCGAAGGGAAGTCCTCCATAACTTCGTTGTGCCTTTTATCGCTCTCAGCTTTAGTCTCGAAAGGTGTCTCATACACAAGGCTTTTCACATGGCCCCGGCAAGTTAAATAACTACTGTGGGACGGAATTGCGACACTGCGGCATCTGTTAAGAACGGACGGACGTTAAAGAACTTCGATTATTAATCACTTTTTTTTTTTTTTTTTTTTTTTTTGCTAGTTGCTTCACGTCGCATTTTCCTGGTGTGAAAATGGGAAACCACGGAAAACCATCTTCAGGGCTGCCGACAGTGGGGCTCGAACCCACGATCTACCGGAATTAATCACTTTTGAATCGAACGTTTCTTGATCTCCAATTAATCCATTTGCTGTCCTCCATCATCCGTGAAAGTTTGGAACTTCATCACGGATATACCCTGATATGAGTTACAATTTTCTCGTATCAGGAGGAGTTTTTGTGGAGGGTGCTAATGAACGTGATATGCAGTTTACCCTGACACCTAACATTGGTAAGATGATAATGTTGTGGTGTGTATTTAAAATCATGGTTCTTCCTCTAATTCTTCGCTAAACTTCACTGACTCTTCGAACTGTAAAATATGCTGGGTGTGTTAGTCTGGTCATTCAAATTAATATCGGATATTTTGTTGAAAGCATATTAAGTATCGATGGTTTATTAGGAGTGCCCTGACGCCGCACCGCACCTTTCTTTTGTCTTATTAACATGCATGCAGCAGTGACATGTTAATCAATTAGCTTGACTCTTAATGAATAACTTCCCAATACTAACACGAGCGGCGTGCCGCTTTCAACACCTTACCTCCTTCGGCGAAAGTTCTTCTTTCTTTTTATCTTTGTACGTAGTCGGTTAAATTACTGGTACCCTGAGTTCCATAATTTACATATTGATACACTAGGGAAAAAATGCAATATAACAAAGTTGAAACGAAGTCCCTCTAAAGAAAAACATCCCAAGATATATCTACTTCTGCCTGCCTCGTTTCACTAAACTCACCTCTTCCTATAAATTCGTCTAAGTTTCTCATTTCTCCTTCAGTATTCTTTTGAATATTAATATTTTAGAGACCTCTTTTGTCTATATTTGTACAGATTATTACATTATTATTATTATTACATTATTATTATTATTATTATTATTATTATTATTATTATTATTATTATATATGAACACAACGTAGTTCTTGGCGTTCAGGGAAGGCTTCCGGTTCAGTTTAGGGTAATCTATGGTGTTCCTTATGAATAAATTCTGGGCCCTATTTCTGTTTCAAAAGTAGTTCGTAATTCATATGTAAATGTGTATTCAAAGTCCATTCATTACGCTGACAATTCTGCTTTTCCCAAATCTGGAAGAGAAGATAGAAGTATTGTTCATATTAATAATCCATATCCTACATTTGATTAAATAAAAAGTTCGTTCATAGCAAATAATGTGCTACTAAATGACAACAGACTCGAATCTGTACCATTTAGCGTTAAGAAAACACAATTAACCAGTATCGGTCAGATTGCTAGGTATAAATATAGACGCATGTTTAACATAGGAATCGAACATCCTAAATCGGCGTTCCAGACAATCTAGCTACATAGCTACAAAACCCCACGTTCATAACTGCAAATTTTGCATTTATTCAAGGCATTCTTAGCAATGGCCTCATGCCTTTTGGCAAAACACGCAAGTATTATTTTAAAGTGCGAACTTTTATTCATATGCGAGTAATTGCCAATGTTCCTCCGAATTCTCATTGTAAATCACTTTTCATTAAAATTTTAATCGAAACAGAATTGCACCTAGGTGCGCAGTGCATACATTTATGCGCGTAGGAAATGCTAAATTCAGCCATTAATGATATTATGATTCTGTGCTTACCGAGCTCGATAGCTGCAGTCGCTTAAGTGCGGCCAGTATCCAGTAATCGGGAGATCGTGGGTTCGAGCCCCACTGTCGGCAGCCCTGATGATGGTTTTCCGTGGTTTCCTATTTTCACACCAGGCAAATGCCGTGGCTGTACCTTAAGTCCACGGCCGCTTCCTTCCAATTCCTAGCCCTTTCCTGTCCCATCGTCGCCATAAGACCTGTCTGTGTCGGTGCGACGTAAAGCAAATAGCAAAAAAAAAAAAAAAAAAAAAAAAGATTCTGTGCTCACTCTGATTTTCGTAGCATGGGATACTAGGTAAGAATGTGTTCGTGAAAGTGCCAGTGCCTTTCAAAAGGACAAGTATGATACTGCCACTTTATCTTAAATTTATCTAAAGGGACTAGAGTAACCGGAGTATAATATATTGTTTTTTAATGTACATTGATATGGGCCTATAGGCCTATGTATACTTTATGTTTCCGAAAACTTTGTGCTTGCTTCAAATATTTCTCTTGAACAAAGTAAGTCACTTGGTTTCATACATAGTTTTAATTTTCACCAGAATCTGAAATATACATGTAGTTTATGAAAAAAAAGTAAAAATATAGCAGTCTAGAAATTATCGCAAGGTGTTGTATTAACGCAATAACAATAATGAAAATATCATTACCTAACGAGCATTAATTAAGCACTAAAGGGTTCAAATGTGTTTATAATACTCTGCATAGAGAGTAAACCTGCTAATGAACTCTTAGTACTACCGCACGGCACTCACTTGCATAATACTACTTATTCGTAGGCCATATATGCCGGGCTGAGTGGCTCAAACGGTTGAGGCGCTGGCCTTCTGACCCCAACTTGGCAGTTTCGATCCTTGGCTCAGTCCGGTGGTATTTGAAGGTGCTCAAATACGTCAGCCTCGTGTCAGTAGATTTACTGGCACGTAAAAGAACTCCTGCGGGACAAAATTCCGGCACCTCGTTGTCTCCGAAAACCGTAAAAGTATTTTTTTTGGTCTCTTCTTCTCGCTAAAGGCAAACACAATCTCTCTTTGCATTACTTAACGAATTACTTCTGAATGATTAGTTGTAAAGTAAGTACCCCCAACATTCTTATTAAAATCTCTATTAACAATACTACCTGTAATACTCTTACATTTTTGAATTCTAAATTCAATACAGTTCTCTGCCAAAGTAGTATTTAATATTTATCACCTATATTAAAAATTATTTTGAATATTTGGTCCTTTCGTACTAAAATTATGAAGGATTCCCAGGATATTCGGTTTATAGGAAATATTTGTAGTCAAATGCCATTAACGGCTGTTTGTTTTAATATTTCTAATCTTGCGCTTTGTGGTATACCTTTTTTAGCTGGATTTTATTCCAAGGATTTAATTTTAGAAATTGTTAGATTATCTTATAACTAAAGTCCCTTGGTTATGAGTTCGACTTGTCTTCTCGTGGCCGCCAACAAGTTAAGGGCGACTGGGATATAGGTGGAGGTGGCAAAGGGACGGCTAAACATCCAACTGCTTTGTCGATCTGTTGTTGAGTGATTACCTCGGTCGAGCGCGGCCTGTTAGGAATTGAGTCTTTAATATGAGGTCTCATTATTAAGGCTTGTCGCTGTCTGGATGATGGCCTGGACCGCCGCAGAGCGCTCCTCATCTTGGACCACGGCCCTCTTCTTGCCATAGACGTTCGTCAAAATATTTACGGTAGTGAACATAGCGCGGTTATTGCTTTCGCAGTTTATTATTCGTAGCTAAGCAGTTCAGTCCGTTTCACGATAACACGACACACCAATGCTGAAAATGGCTCTTCTGCGAGTGCTTCCCTTGAGAGATTTCCTCACTCACTAGATGCAAATGCCGTAATAATTCCTTTTTGAAGTTCCACTGTACCTAACCCAGTCCTGCGTATGAAATGAGAATTAGTACAGATACCACAATAATGAGTGTCATCACACAATTATTACAGGCATATTAGTCGTTCTTCAATCATTTTTATTGGAAGATATTCCCAAATTTCTATACTGCTCACAATTATCGTAATTAGCTTAATCATTCCTAGCAAAAATCAAGAAATTTCATATTAGGGCTACAAACTATGCTTTTTACATAAAATATGGATATGATATGGTTAGACTGTTGGTTAAGCTGGCACTGACCAACAGATCATATTGCTCCTGTTCCAGTATTTTGCTCGTACCATCGGAGCAAGCAAGTAACTGTTGATATCGTAATTATAGTTACAGTACTTTCAGTTTTGCGTGGAATTCGAACCGCAAGGACGTGACTTCCCATTTCAAAAATAGCGCATGCCTTGTCCTGGATCAAACCGCGGCCGCCTTTGTGAGAATTCGGTTACTAAGCCCCTCGGCTGCCACGCCCCAATTTATCATCTGAAACACTGATTCAATTGTAATGTAAATGTGTATACATAAACAAGCTCACTTAACAAGATGCAGTTGTTAAATTACCACATTGTACTCAAACGAATACACAAGCCTAAGCCTTAAATTTATAACAAAAGGTATATTAATGGACTAAATATTGAAATGGAAGATTTCAAATTTGGTACACACAGAGAAGAATGAACTGATTACAAGCCAACGAAACATTTCTGGTATAGTGTTACAAGTTTCCCTCCAGAGCGGTTTTCCTAAAATGTCACTATCAAGAAAAAATCTAAGTTACTAATTTTTTTTATATGAAGAATATAAATATTATTTTTAGTCAAATTCACAAAAACTATAAACAATTTAACAATTTCAAGTAACTTTTCATATTAATGTATCTTATTTATCCGGTCTCCATACATTACATCCGAATTCAGGATTCATCTAGAATATATTCATTCTACACAAATGATTACAAAATATTTTTTACATCGTTACGGCGTCATTGTACCACGCTTATTTAGGTGTCCAACAATGTTTACATATTCAGTCTCTTGACCTCTGACCAGGGAAGTCCTTTCGCTCGTTTGGCCTCATCTTCAGGTATCCACCAATCCTGGATTTTTTGTTTAAAGATGCGTCTATCTATGACGTCTTGTTCTGATGGGCTGCTCAACCTCAAATCATCAGACACTACTTGGTGCCATCTAGGTTTATTTGACAATCTAGGCGGAAGAAATTTGATATTATGACACAGAATATCAAAGTTGACTTATCACTTTTAGCTAATGTCATTTGAACTAGTTCTGAAACCACGGAGTGCCTACAGATTTGCTTTCGAATTATATTTCTGTTTAAGTGACTCCGTTCATCTTTTCAGAGCTTGTACTGAGGAATAAAGACGATGAACGTACTGTCATTACAGATAGTATTTAATAATCTATTTATGTTTTACTGACATAAAATTAACTGTGTTGTTTTTCTTCTTTTTTAGGTGAGTATTCCTTCCACGTCGATGGTGACTACAGGACAGTAAGTTAAGTATTTGTATCATAAATACGTAGTTTCGAGCCATGTCATGATCGAGTCGTTCCATCAAATCAAACCTCTCCACTTCTACTTCCAAACTAGTTCGGATCAAAAAGGAGGACGAACACTGAGACAGACTCATGAATGAACATATCTGGATGGACTCGAACCAGACTCACTGGGTGCTCAATCAAAGAGTGCGTTATTTGAACAGTGAGCTGTATGTGTCAACCTAAACCCGAAACTCAACAACAGTATCGGTATACCAGTCCAGTCATTCAGCAAGTGATCAAATAGCAAGTTTCTGCTTCACGTGTGATGACGCAAAGAAGAAGGCTGCACAATAAAGATATGCCGAGAACCAATGCATGTGGTAACAATGTACCAATGAGCGAGCCACTAGAACCCTCGGAGCTCCTCCACCTGCCCAGACCCGTTTCTCCTAATTATGATCATACAGCATAGAGTTCGGTTGACCGACTTGTTCAATGGAGTTCATTCGAACACACTGACCGGAGTGCTTGTGCAGGAAGATCTGAACGAGTCTAGACTTGTCGAAAGACCCGGGAGTGTCCGAAGACATGTTCAACTCGCTTAGTGCAGATCTTTTCATTTGACTCCATGGGCGACCTACGCATCTGGGTGTGAGGTGATGGTGATAATAAGGTAGGGAGAGGGTCAAACTCGATATCCACACATAGATTACTCCCGTAGAATAACATCAAAGGATCCGCTCAAAGCTTAACATCTCCATCCGATAGACGAATCACTATCAACAGAGTCATATTCCCTCACTACATATGAACATTTTGGAGTAGTTTGGAATTGAATCCAGGCTTTTTGACACGCAAGAAATTAAATAAATGATGTACCATAACCTCTCCTACCCTGCCGGCTAACATCCTGATGGTGATATATTTTCCACCAACAGGACTCGAACCGGCTAACCGCGGTGTCAGACCATTAAATACTTTATGGGTCAACGATCATGGGTTACGAAACAATAAAATGCCAAAGGAATTCAAAACAACCACGTATATTACGCGAAATGGAAAAATATAATGGAGAAAAGCTCTAAAGGGGATCCACACATTTTCTATATTAGGAAAACCTACAAGTCCTTGCATATTTTTCAATTTTTCAATTAAAGAGCCAAGAAAATTCATTTCCTATCGTTGTATTTTTTTTTAAACAATGGCCTTTATTGCTTCTAGTGAATACATGCGTTCAAATAGGGTTGGAGTGAGGAAGAACATTCGGCCAAATTCAAATAAAGTCCTGACATGCAAATTCAGAATATGACTAGGAAAAAGAGGAAAAGGAAGAAGAAAACGCTAGAGTGAGTAGACCTCACTAATGGTTGTTGAGTATGAAAGGAAGAGTACGTTGTTTTCAACATAAAGCCAAGAACCCAGTTGTCCCACCGAGTATTGTCTGTGTTGAGTGCTCTCATAAAGCTACCCACGGCAGCTCGTAAAGCGCTTTCTTATCAGCGGTCCTCCTCACTCTCCCCATGGCACACGTCCAAGTCCAACAATATAACATGACCTAATCAAGATCACTTTCTCTGGCACTCATAACTAGGAATCCCATGTTATGGGGTTCAAAACCAGGGCATTTTCAGTTCAACCTGTATAGTCTGTTAGAACGTACGGGTCGCTCAAGAAAAAAAAAAATGAGCGCATGGCAGTATGGCATTGTTTAATTTCCTCTCAGGTACACTTTTCTCACAAATAATTAAACCTATAAATATCATGTTTGCTGTGGATATCCACAGGGTTTGTCTCTTCATGGGAGGTTAAGTATATTTTGATAATAAGTACAATTGTCTGATAAAATATTAAATTGGAGGAACATACACCATGAAATCCCTTTCTTTGAGTGACTGTAGAAATAATGCGTAATTCGAATAAAAAAGGAGTAACTCCAAAACAGTTTTGTTTTACAAATGTTTGAAGTTGCATGCAATTAGACCTACTGTTATTTTGCCTATATTACAATATTTTATTTAAGATTCTGCTTCTTTTGCAAGTTTCTTATATTTTTTCCGAAGAATTAATTTGATACAAAATCAAAAAGCCTAGAACATGGCATGTTCTTAAAATAGGTTTAAAATCATTATCTGTTTCTGGTTTAACACCATTCTTATATCACCCCATACGCAAGACATCACTGAAGAAATTCTTTCTACTGAAGCGTTTGTTCCTAATATTGTCAAGAATAAACTGTCCGACTCATTGGCTGAATGGTCCGCGTTGAAGTCTTCGGTTCATAGGGTCCCGGGTTAGATTCCCGGCTGGGTCGGGGATTTTAATCGTGTTTGATTAATTATTCTGCCTCGGGGACTGGGTGTCTGTATTTAATCCAATACTTAGACAACACACTACCAACCACAACAGAAACACGCAAGTAATTACATCCTTCCCTGTAAGGTTGGCGTCAGGAAGGGCATCCGGCCGTAAAACAGGGCGATATCCACATGTGCGACACAGTTCACACCCGCGACCCCACAGGAGTGGGAAAAGTGATAGAAGATTATTTTCAAGAAGAAATTAACATTTTTCTATCTCTTTTACGTCTCACCGATACAGATAGGTCGTAACGTGACGATGTGATAGGAGTGGGAAGGAAGCGACCGAGGCCTCAGTTAAGGTACAGCATCGGCATTTGCCTGGTGTGAAAATGGAAAAGCATAGAAAGCCATCTTCAGGGCTGCCGACAGTGGAGTTCGAGCCCACTATCTCCCGAGTGCAATCTGATAGCTACGTGACCCAATGCGTATTTTATATTTCCACTGCTCATTTGCTCCTCTTTCATCCACTTCCTTGACGGAATGGTCATCATAATGGCTTCCGGCTAATAGAGCCCCGGGTTCGATTCCCGACCAGGTCAGGTATCTGTCTGGTTAATTCCTCTACCTCGGGAACTTGGCGCCTTCGTTTTAATACACATCTATACAACACATAACATTACAAACCACTACAGAAACACTCAATAGTAAACACATCCTTCCACATAACGTTAGAATCTCGACCTAATAAAGACTGACATGTTAATTTTAGGGTTGGTATTTTGTCCCTGTTTCGGCACACTGTGCCGGTGCACAGTTATGTTCCGCTGTTCCGTAATACAGAGTGTCAATTGTTCCGAAACATTCTCACGCGAGACCGAGACAGTGAGTCACTATCCCGTCAAGAGCGCCACTATGCACTGTCCTTCGCCTACTAGCTGACTGTCTATACCGGCAGTGTGCCGCCACGTGCTGGGGTGTTCCGTATTCTGTCATGTCCTCTTTGTTCTGCGAGTTCCGTTGCACCGGCAACTGCCCTTCGGTACATGCGAATAACTTAATGTGTTTTCACTGAATCCCAGTAATATATACCGTACGAAAGACTGTAAACTTTGCATAATGTCACACCGGACTCCTAGGGCTTTTATACTAGAATAAAACCAGACAGAGTGAAATTCAATTTAGGTTCTTCTATTTTGTCTGTAAAGGGATCTTATACCGCCACATTGACGAGACTTTTCAAACGTAAACATCCCACATTTTTTTTTCGTGTTATGGTTGTATATTGTGAACGTAAACAGACTACTGACGAACCTTTTTTCAACTGTGCGAGCATGCTTTTAATTGGTGAAAATAACATTGTGACATTTGTAAACACACCTACTACCAGTAATTGTGACAGGTGTATTTCACAATGAATGAAAATATTCTTATCCTAAAAAAATTAGACATATTTTGGGTGCTTATTTGAGAGTTAAGACTGCTTTTACACGTGCCGTGAAGTTTTATCCTGGCCCAAATTACTCACAATACGGGCCGATACATTCAGCTGGTGATAATATCCTTGGATTATTTATTTATTTATTTATTGATGTCTTTATTTGTGGCGAAGTTAGGGCTCTTGGCCCTCTCTTACACTTAACCACATTATGCGGCTTAATACTGAATCCATTACTTACTTTTGAACACCTGTCCTGCTATTGTAACCGTGGTATGTGTATTTTATATTGACCGAAAAATTCTTAACCTAAAAGCAGCCTTTAAACGTGATTATTGGGTGCGAATTTCAGTGTTCCGTCTGTTCCTTCACGTTCCGTGCTGCTTTATGCTGGCCGTAACTACACACAGCGCGTCCGGCACAGGCTCATTCCCGCTGACGCGGAGCATGTCATGTTGCCTCACGAAGTTCCTACTACCGCGCAGTTACTGTTCTGTGTGCCGGCACACTGTACCGAAACACTCTACCTCACGCTCCTAATGTTTCGGAACAACTGACTGTTCCGGTCTGCCCAACCCTAGTTACTTTGCTTTTCATGTTTACGTGTTTGGTGAACTTAAAACAGATAATAATGAAAATCGAAAACCAATTCGTGTCCCGAATTAAGTTCGTCGGGACGCCACGACACTTCACTGAAAATCAGAACTGTCCCCTCCCATAGCACGGTAAGTGTTATTCAGCGTGTTTCAATAGAGTTTCAGTTGACTCAAACATTGAAATAAATAAGTAGATAGATAGGAGGAATGGAGGTAGACAAGTAGATAGGATAGGCAGATACATACCGAACGAGTTGGCTACGCGGTTTGCATAACATACCCATCAGCTTGGTACGAAACACACTGTAGGCAGCCCTAAAGATGTTTTTCCGTGGTTTCTCATTTTAAAACCAGGCAAATGTTCCGGCTTTACCTCAGTAGATTAAGGCTTCGCTCGCTTCCTTCCCAGTCCTCTCCCTTTCATATCCCGCCGTTCCCATAAGACTTATCTGTGTCGGTGCGACGTAAAACAAATAGCAAGGACAGAAAAAGATATCACCGTTATTTATGAAGGAATATGTTGTGTAAAAGAAACTAACATCTTACCGAATCTAAAACAATTTATATAGCGCTTCATAAGTTAGATCGAATACACCGACTCAGAGAAACCGTCATTCGGAGGCGATATGGAAATTTCCTCCCGTAGTTTCAGGGTGCATTCTTACTAATTGTGTAAATAGGGTAGAAGAAAAAGAATACAAAAGACAAAATAATGAAAGAAAGAAAGAGCAAAATACATATTTATAAAATAGAATTGTAATTGAAACATGAGAGATACATTTTATCAGGTAGGAACACAGCAGCATTCAAAGGCGTCATACATCTGTATGATATCTTAAATCTCTATGCGCACTTAGCTGAAGAAGCCAAGCTTCTTTATACTTAACAATGCGAGAAATTAGGTGGTATTTGTTTTCCCGAAGTTCCGTTCGCCTACCTTCATTCGTGTCGATTCTGATAAGGACGTCCCGTCAAACAAACGCTTAATGAAGTTCTTCGTTACGGCATATCTTTGTTCTCCTCATTTCTGGTACATTCCAATGTACAGAATCCAAGTAACCATGTCCTTGATTCTCCTGATTAGAAACCATACCTAACTGCACGCTAACACCTTTAAACAAGGCACTCATTTGCTTTCTAAATGGTCTGAAACAAATGGCAATGTCTTTCTTTGTAACACTGCACGTTCCGACACACTTCATACATATTCCAGAACGTATTTTAACGCTCAGCAGTTACGGACGATCTCCACATATCTTTGATTTGAATCTAAAAGGAAGAAGATTAAACCTGATCTCGTCTGTGTGTTTGTGTGCAGTTAGACAATGGACAGGGGCTGTGTCGGAATCATTGCTGCAGAATACGTCGCGTGGATGCTCCATGGGAGTGAATCAATAAAATTTAGGTTAGAAAGTCTTCTTGCCTGGGCTTTCCTTTTGAGAATATTGCTAAATCATACCATTTCCATTCTTCATCGATTCAGTTGCATCTTCTTGACTATCGTCGGGCGTATACTGCTACTAAAATGTCTTCATTCCACCCCTGAAGGGGGAGGCGGGCATCTTAGCGGTGACGCCGACTCTCAGACTAGAAGATTTGTTACGGTGAATGTGATGCTCGGAGAAGGTGAGGGGGTTGACGGTCGTGGCCTATACTAGGAACCGTCCTGGCATTCGCCTTAGAGCAGGAGAATGGAAAACCATTCTCAGGACAGCCGACGGCTGGGACCAGTCCCTTCTCAGCATTTTCATTTATTTTACCTGCAGTCTTTGTTCATGCAACTTTTTGGTGGCCCAGCATTCAGCTCCATACACATTGCGGGGCTAACTACGGTTTTTTAAACCTTGCCTTCGGTTCTTTTTGCATGTTGGGATCGCAGAGTACGCCCAACAACATATTGCTACTTAAAACATTGTCAAAAGCGTTCATCTATTTGAAAAGTCAACCTTTCTCTTCAACCTAGAAAAGGAACAGGCAATCACATAAAATACTCTTCAAGATATTTCAACTTTACTTGAAATAAGTATGCAGTTTTTACAGGGGAATCTTTAAGATGGGTTGTTTAGCTCCTTGCCTGAATGATGATCAGCGTAGCAGCTTTCGGTTCACAGGACTCCGCGTTCGATTCCCGGCTATGCCGGGGATTTTAACTGCGAATGGTTCATTATTCTGGCTGGTGAATGTATGTTTGTGTTCATCTTTATACACATATTTTCATACAAACACAATATGCCATGTACCAACAAACACAGAGACACGCAGAAACCCTCCGCCGAGGGTTGGTGCCAAGAGGGTCGTCCGGCCGTGAAACCGGGCCATATCTACACCAAATACTGGCACCAATAAATTGGAAAAAAATCAGGAAGGAAAAGAAGAAGAAAAGGATACTTTAAGACCGACTGACACTCAAAGAAATAATTTCGTACCGTATCAAACTAATCTGTGTCAACACGTGTATGAGTGAAGGTTGAGTATTAATAGTAAGAGTGCAATGTAGGCTTGTCGTAGTTTCATTGAGAACTTGGCTGCGTCGCCCACTGTCGTCTGGGGCCGGCGCCTGCCACAGGCGTGGTCGCTCCATTCATCACTTGCTGTGGGCAGAGCAGCATTCCCTGAAACTGTCCGGAGGAGGTTCCATACCGCGGCGTCCCAGATTGGGTACCGCTCAGAATATGGACGATTAAATCAACTCTATGATCCATGAGTCGTAAAGTAAGCCAGGACGAGCATCCTTTGAAACACCCTAAACAGCCGATGTAGGTCCTCGTAGACAACTCATAAGGCATCTCTTGGAACGAATTAATAATAATAATAATAATAATAATAATAATAATAATAATAATAATAATAATAATAATAATAATATTATTATTATCCCCCTGTGGACGAGTGGTAGAGTATCGGCCTCCGAATCCCAAGAAGGCGACTTCAAACTCGACAGAGGTACTAATTTTTGAAGAGCGGAAAAGAAATTCATTAAACATTCCATGTCGGCATGTAAAGATCTTTAGTGACACATTTGGTGTTTTTTCAGATAAAATGAGTTAAAACTCAGCGATAGATAGCCGAACAGAGTAAAACGGAACTTCGAAATTGACACAGAAGCAGTCTATATAGCATCAAATCCAAATGGCTCCACAGACTATCTGAGGCCGGGGTAGTAGTAGTAGTAGTAGTAGTAGTAGTAGTAGTAGTAGTAGTAGTAGTAGTAGTAGTAGTAGTAGACGATTTTAATCGTTGCCTTCGTAGCCCTTGACTGACGTCCTTATTCACGTTTATAAATGGCGGTGTGTTTATTTCTGAATCAAGAAAGTACAATCTCACTGTTACAATTTGGTCTGACTTAAGGGTGGACAGGTTTCATTTTGGTTTGGTGGGAGAGAGAAAAGAACTTTTCACTTTCACAATGAAAAGGAAGGTGACGTTTATGAGTGTCACAGGGAAATAATGCTCCATTAAAAAAAAATATATTACAGGCTTTTTCCTTCGTCGTCTTCTGCTGCCTTTCCTACACCCTGACAGGGTCACAGATGCGAATAACGTAGCAAGTTTGGATTTGTCTCTGTCTTACGACCAGATGCCCTTCCTTATGCCAAGCCTATGCATGTTTTTTTTTTGTAGTGGTTGGTAGTGTGATGTGTTGTGTGCATATATGAAGAGATGTGTATTAAGACGAACATAAATACCCAGTCCCCATGTCAGAAGAATCCCAGACTCGCCTAGGAATCGAATTCGGAACCCTGAGAACCCAAGGCCCCGACGCTGACCACTCAGCCAAGGAGCCGCACCTAAACATTACAGGTTAATGTTATTTAAAACGATTGTGATTGTCTAGAATCCTACCTGTGTCTCTCAGCCTGCCAGTAACACTGCCCAATTAGATGACCTGGAGGTATTGGAATTTCACGTGGTCAGCGTGACGACATTCTCAGCCGCATTTCTTGACTCGCGTGACCTGGTCCGCTGCCTTCCACCTCTATACGGTCCGAATGTATTTGAAGGTGCTGAAATACTCCACCCTCGTGTCGTGAAAGAATTCCCGCAAAACTAAATATTGACATCACGGCGTCTCTGAAAAAGTTAAAGTACCAGAAGCATTGCTATAGGTGGCCATTTACGCAACAACCCTCGTTTTCGCGATGTTTAGTTTGCAGTACTATACTAACTTGTATTAGCTGTGTGGTGGGTTGCAGTCCTCAAGGGAACACTTCTACAATTTGCTTAACGTCGCACGGACACAGAGGTTTTAAGGCAACGATGGGACCGGAAAGGGCTGGCAGTGGAGAGGAAGCAGCCATGGCCTTAATTAAGGTACAGCCCCAGTTTTTGCTGGTGTGAAAATGGGAAACCACGGAACATCATCTTCAGGACTGTCGACGGTGGGGTTTGAACACACTATCTCCCGAATACAAGCTCACAGCTGCGCGATACTAATCGCGCGGCCAACTCGTTCAATAAAGGAACACTCACAATCAGATCAGCAATCTAGAACGAACTTAATTTGCATCCCAACCTTTCTTTTTTCCTGACACGCTTACAGTAGTTTGAGGTGTAGGGTTTGGCACCAGATAGTCCAATAGCACATTTAGGTAAACATTGAGATATTTTATATAATTATATTCCGAAGCCTACTGGGCTGTGTTTGTGCCTATGCCAACAAATAGCAGAACAATGCAGTAATATTTGTTCTAGATTTCCTGGGTTAGCTTGACATTCTTCGAACTAGTTTTACAATGAAGCAGAGAGTGAGCAACTGTAGCAATTTCTCATTCACCAAAAGAAAGCTATTTGTGGTGTGTGACAGTGATAAAGAAGCTGCCAATTTTAGTGCATGGAGTTCAAATTAAATTATACCAGATGAAAGGAGCAGATTCATCGAAGAACTTCGATCTTTCAGCCAAAAGGCACTATGCCACATGTAAAGTACATTTTCAATGTTTGTTAATATTTTTACAACAATGGTTGCATAAACATTTACGTATAAACTTAGTAATGAAAGTTCAAAACACTTTCAACAACGTAATAAATAAGGAAAGCATGTTAATGATGATAATAATGATAATAATAATAATAATAATAATAATACAGAAAATCCCACACAGATAGCCTCCCGTATTAGGAAGCCCAACCGATCGGCATTCGGCCTCCTAATCAGTTCACACAGAAAAATAATGGCAATTTTTGTGCTATCCTTTGTTGCTATTTTTCTAGCAAGCAGGTTATATCTGGTAAGGTTGACTATCTGTTGGATTTCCTGTCCTTTACAGTCATGGTGTGGAACACAGGTGATGTCTGATAATTGAAAACGAGTGTTTTAGCACCGAGTCTGTTATGGACCGGATGGTTGACTCAGATGTTTTCGTGGGTTATTCTCTCTGGCGCCAATTATCAGACCAACCACTTCAAATCTTTGTATTTTGTATCTTCTTTTAAGGTCTTCACAGCATGGTGCGTACGTGGCCTTTTTCTCATCACAGAATTGTTTAACGTAAACTTACGTTCCTCCGCAACGGACACACGAAAAAGAAATACGACGCTTCTAGTGTTTGGGTGGAACGCGTAGGCCCTATATCGCCGAAAGTATTTCACTTACGGTTTTATGTTTAATGTCGCAATTGGCAGATAAAAGAGAAGACTACCTGTTGCGAAAAGAATTGAAAATGTGAGACGCAGCGCTTCAATTTTTTTTTGATATTTGCTTTACGTCGCACCGACACAGATGTCTTATGGCGAAGGCGGGATAGGAAAGGCCTGGTGTGAAAATGGGAAACCTCGGAAAACCATCTTCAGGGCTGCCGACAGTGGGGATCGAACCCACCATCTCCCGATTACTGGATACTGACCGCACTTAAGCGACTGCGCTTCAAATTAAGGCAAAATCTGTACTAAATGTGACGTCACTCGCATACTCGGTTATAAGATGGCGCTGTGTTGACTCGCGCGCTCAGATGGAGGTTAGCTGTCGTTGTGAATACGCCGTGGGCAGTTGTATAGAAAAACAAATTTAATAATAGAAAAAACATCACTTGAATGTGAATGTTGTGCTGAGCAACTCTCCCAGCACATTGGGCAATTCATATAATGATCTTTCTTTTACTATTACTCCCGGACTCTTAAATTTATGGCTCGTATTTCTCACATCACAGACCCATACTACACCGAGTTATTGCCTACATTCCAAGTGTACCACGTGCTATTGAATAACATTTGTTATCGACATAATATTTGTCTTTTACTTCTTATAAGTACGTCTAAGAAGCTCTCAAATACCTGCGCCCGTTAAAATATTGACAGTTCACCTCCAATTATTTTACATGGAATATGCCTTAAAAATACACTTAAAGTAGTTAACATTGACTTTTAAATGATTTGCTTACAGTCCATGTCACAACAATTGAGCTCGTATGCACAATTTTAAGCAAAGTTTTAAAATATTATGTAAAAACTTGTGGTTGAGAATCTTATAAAGTTTATGTAGATGCTGTGGATGTAACCATAGATATAAAGATATTATGTAAAAAAAAATATATAAACGCTTGACTTGGTTTATTTATTTGTAGACGAAACGTCAAATCGGTTGGAAACGCGTGTCGGATTTGACATTTTAAATGTAAAAAACCTTGTGAGTGTGCCGATGTTAAGGAATGTTATAAATTGTGATCACTATGATGTCAGCTCGACGTTTTGATTCGTCTTCGGAGAAGCATCGAACTTTTTCATAGACTTTGAGATCATAATAATAATAATAATAATAATAATAATAATAATAATAATAATAATAATCTTTACTTCCCACTAACTACTTTTACGGTTTTTCGGAGATGCTGAGGTGCCGGAATTTTGTCCCTCAGGAGTTATTTTACGTGCCGATAAATCTACGGACACGAGGCTGACGTATTTAAGTACTGTATTTTCCCTTCTTCTTCTTAATCCGTCTACCGTCCAGGGTTGGTTTTTCCCTCGGAATCAACGAGGGATCCAACCTCTACCGCCTCAACGGCAGTGTTCTGGAGCGTGAGACTTTGGGTCGCAGGGATATAACAGGGGAGGAGGATCAGTACCTCGCTTAGGTCGCCTCATCTGCTATGCTGAACAGGGGCCGTGTGGGCGGATTGGAAGATGCGAAGGGATAGACAAGGAAGAGGGAAGGAAGCGGCCGTAGCCTTACAGTAAGTTACGTACCATACCGGCATTTGCCAGGAGGAGAAGTGGGAAACCGCGAAAAACCACTTCGAGGATGGCTGAGGTAGGAATCAAACCTCCCTCTACTCAGTTGACCTCTCGCGGCTCGCACTCGAGAATCGCACTCGGGCCTGCCGGGGTGGCAGCCAATCACACTAACCACTACACCACAGACGCGGACTTATTGTATTTTAAGTACTTAAATTTTATGTTACGGCAAAATTACTTGAAATGTCAGGAATGTTATTATAAATTATTTATTTTTAATATATTTTGTTTTGTATCTTAGTCTGTGTCCGATGTCCCATACGACCGTCTGTTTCGAATCCCGTCAGATGTACTTGTAAATCGTTGAGTAGTTACATAGAAATATAATGCTGTTCAAGAAAGTATGTATTAATTTTGATGTTAATGAAAAGTGATAAGTTAGGATCGTGAAAGATGAGAAACATTTGTAATCATGTTTTGCTATCTATACATGCTCTGACTCAACCAACATATTCATTAGTGTGGGTTTTGTGAAGTGTTTCCTGTCTTCGATGTAATTGCCGATGAGACTTTCAATAGGGAATGAATGAGAAGTACATAATATTGTTTGTAAGGAAAGTAACTAACAACATGTTTCCTACACAGTTTCATTTGCCGGTAATTTCAATATACAGCGCAGTGAAGTTCCGCATGAGGTACAATATATTGTTTTCATCGGATGATTATCGAGACTTATGGGGCAATCCCTGTTATGTGGACGTACAGTATTGCTGCTAATAGGAAACATTAATACAGTGGTCATTACTCACTTACGTTCCCTACTATTTGTTCACGCGCTGTTGGCGAAGAATACCAACCTCAATTGGCTCATGAAAGAGGCAAGAAACTACTGTTTTGTAACTACTACAAGAATTATGTAGGTTTTATCGTTCTAACAAGGGAACTGTTTGGGTTGTACCTAGAGTTACCAGGTTCCTGAAATGCCAAGAAGTGACAGGTCATGTCAACACATGACACGACATTTGCTCAAGGAAGCACTATAATTTACTGCATAATAATTACATTTTTCTTTTTCTACCGCTTTCCCCACACATGTGGGGTCGCGGGTACGAACTGTGTCGCACATGTGATTTGGCCCCGTTTTACGTCCAGGTGCCCTTCCTGACGCCAACATTATGTGAAGTGATGTAATCGCTATTGCGTGTTCCTGTGATGGTTGTAATGTGGTGTGGTGTGGTGTCTGAATATGAACAGGAGCGTGTTTGGTCAAACACAAATAAGTGTCCCCGAGCCAGGAGAATTAATCACACGCGATTAAAATCCCCGACCCGGCTGGGAATTGAATCCGGGACCCTCGGAACCGAAGGCCTCAACGCCGACCATTCAGCCAAGGAATCGAACACTGCACTACAATTACATTGTAGGCACACATTTTATTACAGTATTTTGCTGTTTCATTCTCTACATAAAGTTTTAAGACTCGTAATTTTCTTCATTTTCAACCTTTTTCAATAATGCTGAATCTCCCTTAATCAAGTCATGAAATTTCTGACAGCTGTTTTCAAAATTAAATGAGTCTTGAACTGACTTCATCACCTATTCCTTTAGTCATTCCATCAGTGTTTAAGAATTGAAAATACTCTTTCAATACATGCATTCGAGAATAAATAATAATAATAATAATAATAATAATAATAATAATAATAATAATAATAATTATGCTCTTGACTTTACGTTCCACTAACTACTTTTTTACGGTTTTCGGAGACACCGAGGTGTCGAAATTTAGTCGTGCAGGAGTTCTTTTACATGCCAGTAAATTTGTCGACACGGGGCTGACAAATTTGAGCACCATCACACACCACCGTACTGAGCCAGGATAGAACCTGCCAAGCTGGGGTCAGAAAGCCAGCGCCGCAACCCTCTGAGCCACTCAACCCGGTATATATGCATTCGAATCCGGTATACTTAGAACATGAGATACCAATATTTGTATATTTGGAACAACATTTAAATTTAGAGAAAAATTTCACCCATTTTGAGTTCACATTGCAACTCTGATCACTATCAGTATCAGTACGAATACAGTATATCTACCTCCAACATTACGCAATTCAATGTTATGGGAAGAAACTTCTTCACAAAAGCTATCCAAATTAAAAGCTGGACAAATTTCAATAAATTTCAAAGAATGAATAATATCTTCAAAACTAGGAATTGTAACATCTTTCAAATGTAAAGCCTCTATTGCTCATCCTACGTTAAGAAAACAGTATTGCTCTTATGGACCTACAAGAAGTGAACACACCCCCTCCGAGACACCCGTAATTCCTCGTGATTAAGGCATATTATCCTGTACTTTGTAATATATTATGAAAGATAGATAAAAATGAGGAGACATTTTTGCCCTGAGTTTTTAAAATAACTATATAACATTTCATTTTTCATAAATATATTTCTTAGTGGGGAAGCACAATGGCAGGAACAGCCACTGCTACGTTGCCTTCCTTCATTTTCCTTATTCTGTGTTTCCCTGGTACAGACGTGCACATTAATGGTGTCCCGACATTAACAATCAACACTGCCCCACTCCAGTACTGAAAAGAAGAGAGTGAAGGGGTAGTGTTGAAGGCCAATCCAGTACATAACAAGAGGGAAGGGAGTGAAGGGGTAGTGTCGAAGGCACTATGACTCACCTTCTCGCTTAACGCATTGCTGCATGGACTGCATGCAGACAGCCCGCTACAAGACTTCGTTGTGATCGAAATGGGCACAATGGCGGATGTATTGAAGTACAGCATTAGGTTACCTACTCGTCCGGCCCCGCGGTGTACGGGGCAACGCGTCCGGCCGCCCCGGGTTCGATTCCCGGCCGGGTCAGGGGGTTTTAATTGTAAATGATTATATCCCTGGCCTGGGGACTGTGTGTTTGTGTTGTCCTTAACGTTTCTCACATTCAACACTCAACACTTCCGCAATTCCAATTACATGCAGGTTCGTATATTGTGCAAGTAGGGGCAAAAGAACTCTATAGTTCGACGCCCCGAACAAATAGCATTTTAATATAAAAAAAATTAAAAAGTAACCTACTCTGTTAATTACAGTATTAAGAGGTAAAGGAGGTTTTTAACCGAAAAGTATTTTATACTAGTTAGGAATAATTTGTAGTTGCGTTATATCGGGTCTACCAATCCTTCTTCACCTCGTTCTTGCCATATTTCTATCCATCTCCAAGCTGTCTTAAGACTGCATGGTATTGCTTGTGCTATTGCTTGAGACCATGTGAGCCTCCCACATGCCAATAATACGGCCTCGATTCACCTGTGATAGGATAGGAGCCATCTTATTACAATGTTACAGTATAACGCCGGAATACACACACTGTGTATTCAGCACTACCTGTTCACTCCCTTCCCCTCCTTTTCAGTGCTGGAGTGGGGCAGTGTTGATTGTTTATGTCGGGACACCATTAATGTGCGTGCGTGTACAAGCCTCGTGTTGTGAACCGCCGGCAGCTCACTTCTGTAGTGAAGTTATCTACAGTATTTATTTGTTGGTTGTATGTTTTAGGCTTTAAATCGGTGCGTAGTTTTGTGTTGAGTGAGAGTTGGCTGTATATTGTGTAGTATTTACTGTACAGAAGTTGTTACTGAAGAGTTTGGTATTGTGGTGTGCAGCGATACATCACGGCATAACTTGTGCTTGGTTTTGTTATTTAGCTGTTCTTTCTTAGCGCATTTTAATTTTACCTCTTTTTACGAGCACATTTAAATTTTACTATTTTTTGTGAGCGATACGGCAGGACAGTAGTACCCCGCGTTGCCTAGGGAAATTTATTAAATGCAATTAAATACATCCCTCACCCCTCGATTCTATAAACAATATTATTTTTCTATTTCTTCCCCAATTTGCCTTACACTTCAATGATGATTTTTTTTTTTATGTACCGTAGTTTACTTCTGATTCTGTATGAACTAAAAATAGCCCCTGTAAACACCCCGTCCTGTTTAGTTCATAAAAATAATGTTCCGCTTTTTATCTTGAACTTAAATACCAAATTTCACATATTTATGTGCCGCCGTTTTCCTGTGATGGTGTAGAGCGGAGCCGTTCGATATGGCAACCCTGTTGTCATAAGAGCAATACCGTTTTCTTGACATGGAATAAACTATAGTATCTTAAAAGTATTAACATTATTGAAGTCGTAAAATTTTATTCGAGGCTGCGGAATTGTAAAAGTTCTTTAGGTTAGATTTCACTTCATCCGTTGTGAAGGTTTGGAAGGTGCTGATTATTGACTTAAGTACCACACCGAAAAAAAAATTGTTATATTTCCTACAAATTAACTTCGTCGTTAATTTTGACATTGTATCATAAGTTTCAGCGTCCGGCTCCATGGCTAAATGGTTATCGCGTGCTGGCCTTTGGTCACATGGGTCCCGGGTTCGATTCCCGGGAGGGTCGGGAATTTTAACCATCATTGGTTAATTTCGCTGGCACGGGGACTGGGTATATGTGTCGTCTTCATCATCGTTTCATCCTCATCACGATGCGCAGGTCGCCTATGGGAGTTAAATCAGGAGACCTGCACCTGGCGAGCCGTACATGTCCTCGGTCACTCCCGGCACTAAAAGCCATACGCCATTTTTTCATGTTTTCAGCAATGGTAAGTTTATTTTTTCAAGCTCAAGTATTGCTTCATTAAAAGCTACTGTAAATAGATCATTTTAATTATGGCAGAAGTGAGGTGTTTAAATATGGGGTTGGGGGGAGAGGGCGTCCCGTATTATGTTATAACGCAGCAGTCTTCAGACCTTCAAATGCTGGACATCCCGTAAAATACGGGTCGCACGGCAACCCTAGTTGTACCTGAGACTTGGGTGAATGATAAACAAACACGTCCTAAATGTTATGGTAATAATTATTTTGCTGAAAAAACAAAGGTAGTTTCATAATTAATTGCTGAAGAATAACTCATCTGCACAGAACAATTACGTGATAATGATACAGAATAATCTAGCGCACGCATGCAGAAAGATACCAATAATCTACTTCTGTATGAGAGTTACCTGAAACACTGTGTGCCCAAAATGAGCCTTTCGACATCACGAAGATAATTTCGTGCTATACAAACCTATAGGGGCCGTCCGGCCGAAGCAGTGGTAAAGGAGAGCGTGGTTCACCCGGAAGGACGTGTGTTCCATTCCCCGTCATGAAGTCGAAAAATTTAAGAACGACATTTCCACTTCCGAAGGTGCATACGGTCCTGAGGTTCACGCAGCCAACACCAAAAATGAGTACCAGGTTAATTCCCTGGGGGCAAAGCATAGAGCTAACCACTATACCCCATCAACAAGTGCCGAGGTTACGGATAGTGGAAGCCCTTTAGCTTCTAGCCCTCCAAGGACCCTCATGACTTGGACTGAGATGACTGATCACACAAACCTACGAATATTACCAACATAATAATATTGATTTTCCGTCCCACTAACTGCTATTAGTCTACGGTTTTTGGCGACGACGATGTGCCGGAACTTTTCCCGCACGAGTTTGTTTACGTAATGGTAAATCTACCAACTCGAGGTTGACATTTGAGCACCATCAAAAACCATCGGACTAAGTCAAGACCGAACCTGCCAGCTTGGGCTCAGAAAGCCAGTGCTCTAACCGTCTGAGCCACTCAGCCCGACCAATTACAGTAAGTCTATGTGAATGTAGCAAAATATGGTATTTTTATACTTCCGTGCTGTTTATAAGAGAAACTAAAATATTACATGGTCGGGCATCTTCCGCATAGGCCTATATAAACGAGTGTATATGTTGACGTCCGCCTCTGTGGTATAGTGGTTAGCGTGATTAGCTGCCACCCCCGGAGGTCCGGGTTCGATTCCCGGCTTTGCTACGAAATTTGAGAAGTGGTACGAGGGCTGGAACGGGGTCCACTCAGCCTCGGGAGGTCAACTGGGTAGATGTGGGTTCGATTCCCACCTCAACCATCCTGGAAGTGGTTTTCAGTGATATCCCACTTCTCCAGGCAAATGCCGGGATGGTACCTAACTTAAGGCCACGACCGCTTCCTTACCTCTTCCTTGCATGTCCCATCCAATCTTCCCATCCCTCCATAAGGCCCCTGTTCAGCATAGCAGGTGAGGCCGCCTGGGCGAGGTACTGGTCATTCTCCCCAGTTGTATCCCCCGACCCAAAGTCTGGAGCTCCAGGACACTGCCCTTGAGACTGTACAGGTGGTATCGCTGGAGGGTAAACAGATTAAGAAGGAGAAGAAGAAGTATATGTTGACTATGCCTACTTAACAGAAAGCTGGCTGAATCCTCAACAGTACCGCAGTCAGGTGTCATAGATGGCCTTCGCGTCACTGAAGAGGCATACTAGGGAAATGGGCTGTGATGTGGTTTCCCGTTGCTTTCCTCACTGAGCCAGGAATTGCTGTTACACATTAGTTTGCCAAGCCCACTAAAATGGACGCATCAACTGAACCTGTGAGCTATGTTCATAACATGGACTGGCTGCATAAGGAATGGCGTTATTAGCGGCGCTCAAAACTCCGTCACTTTCTTGTTGTCAAAGCTAAACATGTCAATGAAAGTAACACATTTATTTTAGTTCATCCCTGAAAATACAGTGCGCTGTAAACGCTAGCAGGTGAGACCTTTTTTAGCAAAACGAGGAAATTACAGAATGCCTCTTCAGAATCACTCATTTTGTGAAGCTAGACAGTCAGTGTAACATCGGCAGACCTGCAGCAATTGTCTGCTGTTTTAAATGATCATCCTAATAAGTTGTTGATGTTAGTGCTGATGATGTTCTTTGAAGAGGAGTGTTCGAAAAATGTACCCTTAAGAGTTTTCTCGATACTTTAGGTTCAGGCTCCTGGAGGGTTTCGAACAGGCAGACTCCGACCGGCATGGGGAGTTTTTTTTTTTTTTGCACGCATTAGGTGCCTCTGTAATAATAATAATAATAATAATAATAATAATAATAATAATAATAATAATAATAATAATAATAATAATAATAATAATAATAATAATAATAATGTTATTTGCTTTACGTCCCACTAACTACTTTTACGGTCTTCGGAGACGCCGGGTGCCTCTTTACCCTATTTAATATTTAAATTAAGTGCGAGTTCTTGTTTGTTCAGTCTGTAGCTCTTTCCTGTCATCGCCGAAAATGTTAATGTCACATTGAACACACAGTTCTTTTATTAAAAAACATCACACAAATAACACATCCGTTTAAATAAAATGAACCAACATAAAAATGTAAATTAAAAATATCATTTATTCCGGCTGTTTGGCTCAATGGTTAGCGCACTGGCCTTCGGTTCAGAGCGTCTCGAGTTCGATTCCCGGTCTGCGTATGGTTAATTCCTCAGGCTCGGAGACTGGGTATTTCTGTTCGTCTTATTATGCTTCTCTTCATATATATATATATATACAGTACATCTCCCTGCGAACACAGGAACACACGTGATAGTGAATGCATCCCTCCACACAGGGTTGGCATTCGGAAGGGTAACCGGCTGGAAAACTAGGCCAAATCCATATCAAGTGCTGTCTCTAATAAATTAATAGAAAGGCCAGGAAGAAGAATAAGACGAAGAGGGAGAATTTATTATTCGACTTTACCACTCCTTTTTAGAGGAACTTTCATTTACCATGGGATTAATTGCGGACGTTTTATCAAATAGCACAATTATTTGAAACAATTGTTATAACACCACTTTTTTTCTAATACACGATTATTATTTGCCCTGTGTTAATGCGTTAAAATCCACAAATCGATTAACGAAACACGTATTATATGATACCGTTCAAATGTCCGGCTCGATGGCTAAATGGTTAGCGTGCTGGCTTTTGGTCACAGGGGTCCCGGGTTCGATTCCCGGCAGGGTCAGAAGTTTTAACCATCATTGGTTAATTTCGTTGGCATGGGGCTGGGTGTATGTGTCGTCTTCATCATCATTTCATCCTCATCATGAAGCGCAAGTCGCCTATGGGTGTCAAATCAAAGGACCTGCACCTGGCGAACCGAACATGTCCTCTGACACTCCCGGCACTACTAAAAGCCATACGCCATTTCACTTTTTTACCGTTCAAATGTATTTTATTTTTTATTTTTTGATGTAGTTAAAACACTGTCCTTGTGGCAATCCAGAATGTTTCTTAATAAATATAGACATGTTTCACACTCTGAATTTATATTAAACAATGATTTATGGTAACTCTGGCCACGGCAAAGTTCACGCATTCACTGTAAGGCTGTTGATAATGCTGTCCGTTTGTCGCTTGTTCCCAAGAAGATCCTCAGGTAACTATGTATTCTGTATTAAAAGAAGCTAATCTTACGGAGGGAAAACTCAGTAGTCATGGACTCGACCAGATTATTGAGCAGCCCATTCCATAACGTGTATTGTTTCTGTACTTACTCTATGGTTTTGATTTTTTTTTTACTTAGACTTTGGAAATTGGTGGAAAGGAATAGAACGGGAAGTTGGACGTGGGCGGAGATTATCCTGGGCACGGAACCTCTGCCAGTAGTTCGACTTCCACGAAACAGTAACCATGAGGATAGGGAAATCGAATAAAATGGATAACTACTCCATTGTAATCACCAGTCATTTGTAAGAAGAATGTTCCAAAACAAATAGAAGATAATATCTTACGGAAGTATAGAAAATTCAGGGAGAATAGCATACCGTACCCATCACAGTCATTATCAGAATGGAGATCGAACATCCGAGCACGAAGCTATTCAGCGACTGAAGGGGAGTATGAGGTAAAGGAAGTGTGGTCGTAGATGTAATCGTGAGAAAGCACTTCTTGCGTCATCATCTCTCTCAACCCTCGCCACCCACTTGCGCTTCTCCACCTTACCCCGTGTGTACCCACGTAACTCCTTGACCTATTATCCCTTTACACTTTAGTTGGTCTGTGGAACACGACAGTCTTACAATAAGCAATAAATAAGATTGTGAAGTATCACCATAATCAGCTTACAATAAACAGCATTATGCGACAGGAAGAGTACTTTTGCCAGTAAACGATGACACATAGTAAGATATATGGCAGTATTCCCACTTTGTAAACGATCCACTGAGAACCAAAGTGATATTATTATTATTATTATTATTATTATTATTATTATTATTATTATTATTATTATTATTATTATTCTGGGAAACCAAAGTTTCAAATTAAAGTGAATATAAATTCAAAAACTGCAATATTCAAATCCTCCGACAGGTCGGCAATGTACTGTAGGTGGTTCCAGTAAATCGATAAAAGCAGCCTATTTCGTGGCTGGAGTGAAAGTTCGAATATGGCAGTCTATCTATGACAGGCAGGTACCATTGTCAGTAAACTATTAACACTATGATGGATCTCTGTATCAAGTACCAGTACGTATCGTAATATGAATGATCCAGAGGAATAACAAGATAAAGAAGAACATTATTTATCTTCCCAACTTCTCCCTGCCAATATTCAAAAAGAGATTGTTCCCTGGAAGAGGTCACTCCCCTAGACTGCACGGCACGCACACTTCCTCTCATGACCCTCCTTGGGGGATCAACAATACGTTCAAGTTTCAGGATCTTATCTCTTTGTTATAAAGGATTATTCGGTTAGATTGGCACTAACGAAGGTAGGACGAAGGTAATAAGTAGAATTTAAGAAATTGTAAATATTTTCGTAATTATTCGTTGGATTATCTTTGTGTTCTCTACAAATTCATTTTCTACAACTACTCTTCAAACCTTAACCTGGTTTAACTTTTAACCCCGTGTTACTGTCTTGAACTGATGTAAAACTCGTGGCTGTCATTGAGGTAACAAGACCATTTAGACGTACTTATAAATTGGCTATAATTCTTTATGTTCGGTGGGATCACACCCAAGAGTGATTGAATATGAGACTGCCCGCACCCTCTAGTTTAAAAGCCTACATACAAGAGGTCACTGTGGGTAAATGATGGCCGGTGTCTTTACTGAATCAGATTACAAGCCAGTGTCCCGGTAGTGATTGATGAAGCCGGAACAGAACTCGCGTATTCCCACACGGAGAGAGCGCTTACGTCACATGCAGCTCGCATTTCCTGTTGTCAAAGTGAAGTCATTAAAGGATATTGATGATGTTAGGGCCTAAGTCCAGTGGCTGCTGTCCAGAAGCTTGCAACACCTTGCAGTTGGAAGGTCTTCAAAAGTTAAACAGCTGTTCTCTCAGACTAAATTGAGTTCTTGCAGTGGAAGCGTGATATTCCTCATCTTAAAACCTAAGCATCTCATCAAACTTAGTCAATAAAGATTTTAATTGGCATCTGTCCCTCATTACCTTCAAATTAGGAACGGATATTTGATTGCTTTATTTTCCTTTTTTCAATTTCCCATGTGTTGTTCTATAACTGTTAGGAATCTACCATCGAGCAGGTAGCCACGCGGTTTGGGTCACTTAGCTATCAACTTGCATTCGGGAGATAGTGGGTTCAAATCCCACTGTCGGCAGATCTGAAGATGTTTTCAGTGGTTTCCCATTTTCACACCAGGCACGTGTTGGAGTTGTACCTTATAGCCAGAGTAGCTTCCTTCCCACTCCTATCTCTTTCCTATCCCATCGTCGCCATAAACAAGTCGGTGCGACGTAAAACAGATTGTATATATATATATATATATATATATATATATATATATATATAGGAACCTACCCACATATGCTCTTTGATTCTGTACATAATCACTTTCTTTCTCACCCTGTGCTACTCAGTTATGCACTGCTCACTAAATGCCTCCGCGCCTTCTGGTTTCGAACACGTTAAAGAACTCCTGCTGGTAAAAATTCTGACATCTCGTCAAACATTTCCAAATTAAAACATAATATCATTCACAACACAGAATGTATGAGTTAAATTTCTACCGTTAAATCACCATCGTTAAATTAGGCCTACTCAACTGCAAGAAGATGTTTTGCTTTACGTCGCATCGACACAAAGTCCTACGGCGGCAATGGGATAAGAAAGGGATAGGAATGGGAAAGAAGCAGCCGTGGCCTTAAGTAAGGTACAGCCCGGGGTAAAAATGGGAAACCACCGAAAATCATCTTCAGGGCCGCCGACAGTGGGTTTCGAACCCACTGTCTGCTGGATGCAAGCTCACAACTGCGCACCGTTAACCACACGGCCAATTCACCCCGTACTGCAAGATTTATCCCTCTTCGATATCTCTCTATGCTCAGACTTCCTGACTCTTAACAAGATCTGTACATCATTACCCAGGATATAAATGTTTGAATACACTTCCCTGTTTTATGCTCATAAATTTCAATTCTTAATTTTTACGGTAATGTACAAGAAATTCACGATTATCGGTCATCCGACATTCTGTTTTATCTGTCATTTCCATTTGACGTGCCAATTACGACGAATGGAGAAAGAAGAGCAAGTCGAATTGGTTGACCGTGGTTTAAGAGCTCTGGCGAATTGATACAGAGGAGGTAACAATGCTAAGACTAGAAAGGGACTTTGTAAAAAGTTTGAGGATGTTTCTTAATTAACGTTTCCCAATGAGATGCTGTGATTAATAACAATAGAATTTTAAGATAACGTCGAGAACTCACTACAGAAGAGAAAATACAGCATGTAGGGAAACCGAGAGGAGGATTTTGTGTGTGTGTGTGTGTGTGTGTGTGTGTGTGTCTACAGGGTCGTGTTGTGAGTTTTTACGACCGGATGCCCTTTCTGACGTCAACCTCATCAGAGGAATTGTTGAGATGAAATGAATGACGTGATTTATGATACTAGGAATGGAGAGGATGAAACCTGGTGCCGGCACATAGCGTACTCCTGTCTGGGGTCTGCTCAGGCCTTAGTGATCAGAAATTGTATACCACCACCTCACGCCACCGGCGAACATTCTGATAATTATTTCGACCAACGGGACATTCACCTGACGCTTTAATGATCATCGCTACAAGGTGGGCTAAATAGAGAGAAGGATGCATTTATTTTAAATCATCCGTTCCAAGTAGGACTCACTATCAGGATCCGGATTCTGGTACCGTGACAAACCGGTCTTCGTCTTCCTGGGCTCGATACCCGCGTCAGATTAATTCCTCTGACCTCTTCATAGGCACATAGGCCTACCATATAACTGCCCACTTCAGAAACACGCGCCAACGGCCGTAGCCGTGTTGAAACACCGGATGCCGTTCGACCTCCAAAGTTAAGCAACATTGGACGTGGTCAAGATTTGGATGGGTTGCCACGCGCTGTTGGTGCGGGGGTAAGGGAATGGAGGAGCGGAAAGGAACTGGCCACCGTTCCGTACGTAAACTCCGGCTCAGGCACACCTCTGCGGAGGTTCGGACCTGCCTTCGGACAGAATACACCCTTACCTTTCAGAAACACGCAATAGTGAATAATCCCTCTACACAAGGTTGATGTCAGGAAGGGCTCCAGCCATAAAGCAGGACCAACACCATATGGGTGACACCATCAGGGTGTGAGAAAACTGGCAGAAGGGTAAGAATTAAATCAGTGAGTGACAGTATTGTGTATAATATAAGAGGGATCGACATTTGAAGGCTGCAAGGTCAGGCTGGCATGGCGTTCTTTTAAGCCATTTAAGGAATATGCAATACACTGTCACTAGCGTATTCGATGCATCTTTCTTGAACGATATCAATTGACATGCAGGTTCTGTTCGTGTTAAACGAGTCTAGGAAATACTGCATGTACTGAACGACAAGATCACAGTTTACTCTGTGAAAGGCTTACCGGTGGCACGAGTAATCACTTAGTGTCCCCACGCTGCAAGAAGCTGAGTGCCCCCGCAATAGCCTTCAGTCCCGGGGTCAAACCTAGGCGGGAGTAGGCTTGTAGGGGTCACACTGCCACATGTTGCATAATGTGAATCATGTAAGTATATAACGCCCTGCCTTTGAACAATTATAATTTTTTATTATTATTATTATTACTGCTTATTATTACGCTTAAGTTGTAAAGGTTTTAAAGATAAGAAACATTGTATCTGCTAAAACTATTTTTAATATTGCATTTATATACCGTACTTGCACTAAAGACATCAGGATAGTCTATTTTCCATCCTATATCATTTCCTTCCTACTGCACTATGTTCCTGCCTACCCTGGCTTGAGTTCATCTCCTTATACGCTATCAATATAAGTTCAAACTAAATTTCTCCGAAGGGCGACAAAGACTAAGAGAAAATTGCCGACCTTAATCACATTCTCGGTTGCAGTAAATATCGACGTGCGTCAAGTGTGTTGCATGAAAAAATGGCCCTTATGTTTCTTTTCCTACCAGTATATGTTTATTAACGAGATCTGGTAACACTTATTTCGTACTTACATTTTTTTTTTTTAAACATAGGTCTATGACTGATCTGAAGATTTAAATTACACCTTTACTGCCGAAGCTTCTTTCTGCGTGTGCTGCGTAGTGACTAAAATGAGTGGTTTTTCCTTTTGTATTAAAATACTTCATAAATAGCCTTCCTTGGCTCAGGCGGCAGCGCGCCGGCCTCTCACCACTGGGTTCCGTGGTTCAAATCCCTGTCACTCCACATGAGATTTGTACTGGTCAAAGCGGAGGCGGGACAGGTTTTCCTCCGGGTACTCCAGTTTTCCCTATCATCTTTTCATTTCATTTCATCCGTCACTTATTATTGATTGCCTCAGAGGAGTGTGACAGGCTTCGGCAGCCGGCACAATTCGTAGCCTCGCCGCTAGATAGGGGCTTCATTCATTTCATTTCTGACCCAGTTAAATGATTGGAAGCAGGCTGACGATTTTCATTGAAATACTTCATCTGTTGCATATATTTTAGACACAGTTTTATTTTATGTATTTGTTCATGATGTTTTGCTGGCTGTATGGCTACTTTCCAAATGTCAAATAATAATAATAATAATAATAATAATAATAATAATAATAATAATAATAATAATAATAATAATAAATTTCTAGATATAAATGAAATGTATAATTATATTTACAGTGACGATTCCAGTAAGTGTTAATCAGTTTGCAAGGTGAAGCGTTAGTAAATAGTCGAACTTTCGTGAAGGCGTGGGAACTTTCGGGAGAGGGGTAGCGGGTGATGCTAAACCCCCTGGACTCCCCATCTTATTATGTTTTTGTTTGCCACTTTTCATTGTAACATGGAGGAAAGAGTTCTTCAGAGTTCACTCACATTCCAAATGCAGAAGTGCTTGTTAACCACAAAATTCATCGGTCCTTTTACGGAGCTACCGTCAGATCATCTGTGACATGGAGCAAGTTGGCTGTGCGTTTCACGTTATGTATCTGTGAGCTTGCACTCGATAGATGGTAGATTCGAACCCGACTATCGGCAGCCTTCCGTGATTTCTCATTTTTACACCAGGCAATGCTGGGCCTGAATCCAGTCCTATCCTACCGTCGTCATAAGACGTGTCTGAGTCTGTGCGGCATAAAACGAATAGCGTCTATATATAAAAAATAAAGAGTTTTGCCTGTACATTGCTCAGAATTTAAAAAGGATGGTATTTCTGTATCGATCGTGTCCACAGTAACAAGGAAATGCACTTTCTAATTTTCAGTAACGTCCGTCCGTCTGTCTCATCACGAGAAAACGATTGAAGAGAATTTAATGAAAATCGGTATGCAAAGTTGGGGAATAAGTCGTCACAATATATGCCATAAATAATTCTGTTCACGCTGACAGAAATGGTAGTTTAGTGGAAGGCCTAAAATGTAATTCTCATTTTATGTTCTTAGTGGTCGTATTGATAAATAGGCCTACTACATAAATAAAGGAATAATAATTTCGTGTAGCTATTTCTAGCCGAGTACAGTCCTTGTAAGGCAGACCCTCCGTTGAGGGTGGGCGGCATCTGCCATGTGTAGGTAGCTGCGTGTTATTGTGGTGGAGGATAGTGTTGTGTGTGGTGTGCGAGTTGCAGGGATGTTGGGGACAGCACAAAGACACAGCCCCCGGGCCATTGGAATTAACCAATGAAGGTTAAAATCGCCGACCCGGCCGGGAGTCGAACCCGGCACCCTCTGCACCGAAGGCCAGTACGCTGACCATTCAGCCAACGAGTCTGACATAAATAAATAAAGTTATATAGTATTAAATTTCCGATCATTTATGTCTTATACATTTTTACCATAAAAATGAGTAAACAGAATTTAATGGAATTCGGTGTGTTAAGTCGGAGAATAAGGAACTACAGTCTACGCTATAAATCATTTTATGAGACGCCCTAATATCACAGAGTCGAAAGAAAACTAAATGTGAAGCCCTACAACAAAGAAAGCTCATAAAAATGATCAACAATAGCATTACATTGACCATTGTTGTGATGTACTTTCTGTCTTCTGCTGCTAGTCATCTCCGATAGATAGGTTTACTACTGCGTATCGAGTATTCTTTTTTTTTTTTTTTTAATTTGTGTTATACGTCGCACCGACGCAGATAGGTCTTATGCCGGCTGAGTGGCTCAGACGGTTAAGGCGCTGGCCTTCTGACCCCCACTTGGCAGGTTCGATCCTGGCTCAGTCCGGTGGTATTTGAATGTGCTCAAATACGTCAGCCTCGTGTCGGTCGATTTACTGGCACGTAAAAGAACTCCTGCGGGACTAAATTCCGTACCTCGGCGTCTCCGAAAACCGTAAAAGAGTAGTTAGTGGGACGTAAAACAAATAACATTATTATAGGTCTTATGGCGACGATTGGATAGGAAAGGGCTAGTAGTGTGCAGGAAGCGACCTTGGCCTTGATTAAGGTGTGAAAATAGGAAACCACGGAATACCATCTTCAGGGCTGCCGACAGTGGGTTTCGAATCCACTATCTCCCGGATGCAAGCTCACAGTTGAGCGCCCCTAACCACACGGCCAACTCGCCCGGTCGTACGGAGTGCAACAGCCTGCCTGGATATTGGCGGGAAGTAGCTGGGGAGTTAGATAACTTTCTTGTTTAGCATGCCATTCCTCTGGCTCAAATTTGCTGATAGGTACTACTGGTACGTAACACATTGGTTCATCATAGCATTCGAGCTATTCAATCCCTACTCTGAGGCCCTGATTTGAATGAGCAGTGTACATATTTAACGGAATAATGGCAGAGGAGTGTTCACGGCTGTCTGCAGCCTAGTCATTCCGGCTCTAGAATTGATCGAGTATTTTATATGGTAACATTGCTTTTAATCGCTACATTCCTACTGACGTTTTTGTAATGACCTATGTTGACTTCAGTCAGGAAAACCACAAAGACAGTCTCTTTCTGAGAATCCCGTAGCGAAGCACAGGTACATCAGCTAGTTAAAAATAAAATTCCTTATCAACTCCTCCTTACTGACCTTAGATCTTACCAGCCCTAGCTCGAGTTTAACCTTCGTTCAGGCTCCCAATAGTTCAAACTCAATCAATCAATACTGATCTGCATTTAGGGCAGTCGCCCAGGTGGTAGATTCCCTATCTGTTGTTTTCCTAGCCTTTTCCTAAATGATTTCAAAGAAATTGGAAATTTATTGAACGTCTGCCTTGGTAAGTTATTCCAATCCCTAATTCCCCTTCCTATAAATGAGTATTTGCCCCAGTTTGTCCTCTTGAATTCCAACTTTATCTTCATATTGTGATCTTTCCTACTTTTATAAACGGCACTCGAACTTATTCGTCTACTAATGTCATTCCACGCCATCTCTCCGCTGACAGCTCGGAACATACCACTTAGTCGAGCAGCTCTTCTTTCTCTCAATTCTTCCCAACCCAAACTTTGCAACATTTTTGCAACGCTACTCTTTTGTCGGAAATCACCCAGAACAAATCGAGCTGCTTTTCTTTGGATTTTTTCCTATTCTATGAGGTACCTGTTTCAAAAATGAATAATGATATATTTTACGTCCCACTAACTACTTTTTACGTTTTTCGAAGACGCCGAGGTGCCGGAAGTTTGTCCCGCAGGAGTTCGTTTACGTACCAGTAAATTTACCGACACGAGACTGATGTATTTGAAAACGTATGAAGAAGATGACTTGGATGCCACACTGTTACACAGAAAGAATACCATATTAAATTATACAATCTAACAGTCGTCAGGACAGAACTTCTTCCAGGATTCACACAGGAGTTTGCAGTATATTGCGTTGTATCGTTCACAAAGACTTCCACAACGATCACATACACAGTCCGGTCCTGGCTCATGTGCACTGAACAAGCAAACTTTTTCGTGGGGCCTTAGGGTTGGAAGGTTTTGTTTGTGCATCGTCAGCTTGGTTTGCATTAAAATGCACGGAAATAGTAATATCCGTGTTTTCAGTTATCCGTTCGAATTTGTCCCGGATAATTGAGAGTTTCCCATAGTAAAAAAAAAAGGAAAAACTACAAGCTTGCTTTCCATAGACACAGAACCGTCTTCGAAATGAAACAGTTAACTTTGACGCTGTACATGACTTGCAAGGTATTTACACTGATAAGAACTGAGCAGTAAGACAGCCTGCCCGGGTAACGTAGTGCAGTACATGTGCCGCCCTGTCGCTCTGTTAAGTGAGTATCGTGGTCGAGAACAGCCAGCCCACGTGACCCCGTGCGGCTGCGATAAGCGAAATATGCAACCGGTGTAAGCCATTAGCTTAACTCACATTGAGTAGCGCCATAAGCTGAGCTTTCCAACATTTTCCTCTGCGCACCGCTCTCGTATGCCACGTCTCTGCACATTTGGTTTAGAAACCAAGCGTGAAGTTTTACGTGGTACGTTTGAATGAAACATTTATTGCAGCCAATGGCCATTGTGAATAAAGAATTACACAGTTTTACGTGGCCGCAGCGCGTCGGGTTCCGTGGTTCAAATCCCGGTCACTCCATGTGAGATTTGTGCTGGACAAAGCGAAGGCGGGACAGGTTTTCCCGGTTTTCCGGTTTTCCCTGTCATCTTTCACTCCAGCAACACTCCAATATCATTTCAGTTCATCTGTCAGTCACTAATCATTGCAACAGAGGAGTGCGACAAGCTTCGGAAGCCGGCACAATTCCTATCCTCGCCGCAAGATGGGTCTTCATTCATTCCATCTCTGACCTGGTCACTGACTGGAAAACAGATTGTAGGTTTTCATTACAATTCTAGTATAACACAGAAATAATACCATATTAAAATATACAAACTAACAGTCGTCAGGACATAATTTGCAGTACATTGCGTGGTATCGTTCACAAAGATTTCCACAACGATCACATACACAGTCCGGTCCAGTTTATGATGAAAACCATGAACGACGAACCTAGTGACTATATATCTTAAGTCGTACCCTATGCGCATCTAGTCTCCATAAACCATTGCATCAGTGGCATAAAAGTCTCTTCATATGTTCCTTTTTAATTGTAGTGGTTTTTGGAGACGTAGTTTCTCCAAGTAGAATAGTTCCCTTGTCAGCTCGTAAGACAGTCATGAAAGAGTGCACTTTGAAACACACAAAATCCTGTCCAAGAAAGTCGCTTTAACTTTTTTCTAATAGCGCTAAGAGCTGCTTCTTTAGATATGGAGAAACCTCTTGTTTTACGTACAATCTGAAACATACGAAAGTGACTATCATTTGAAAAATGCCACTTACGTACTTGGTTTAGAAGGGTGCGAGCTGACAGATTCGTGGCAAAACGATGCTGCTTAATCAGCATTTACTTTTTAAAAACCAAACCAAACCAAACCCCATGGCACTACAGCCCTTGAAGGGCCTTGGCCTACCAAGCGACCGCTGCTCAGCCCGAAGGCCTGCAGATTACGAGGTGCCGTGTGGTCAGCACGACGAATCCTCTCGGCCGTTATTCTTGGCTTTCTAGACCGGGGCCGCCATCTCACCGTCAGATAGCTCCTCAATTCTAATCACGCAGGCTGAGTGGACCTCAAACCGGCCCTCAGGTCCAGGTAAAAATCCCTGACCTGGCCGGAAATCGAACCCGGGGCCTCCAGGTAAGATGCAGGCACGCTACCCCTACACCACGGTGCCGGCACTTTTTAAAAACAGTTTTCGTCAAAACCTCGTACTGCACCCTTTTAATACGGGTGCAATACATAGCATTCTTTATATTTTTTGAAACAGTTAAAATGCACAGATATGTAAATGGTTGTTAATATTTTTATAACTTAGACATTAAGTAGGAAGTAATCTTAAAACATTTTACTCCTAACTTGTTTGGATTGGGATTGGATCCGATAAGAACATGTTTTTCTTAAAATCCTTTGACGAACGAAGTTAAAAATGTCTCTTGGTGGTTTCTTCTGTGCCCTAGGTATTAAATAAGGTCTGAAAGAAACATTTACCCATCGCGGGGTTAAAGAGGAAGGTAGGACTCAAAAAGATATCGTCCTTCTGAAACCGTTTGGCGTACGAAATTGAAATTTCACATGATAGTCATACGCCACGTCTTTGCACATTTGCTTTACGTAGCAGCTGATGCACAGAAAAATCCCACTTACGTACTTGGTTTAAAATGGTAAGAGCTGATAGATTCGTGAAAAAACAGCGCTGCTTAATCCAGTAGATGTTAAGTAACTAGAAAAGGGTTTTCAAATATTCCTATTCTACAGTGTTGACATGAGGTTTAGATTCCATTTTTTTTCTAGTTTTACGTCGCACCAACACAGATAGGTCTTACAGCGACGATGGGTCAGGAAAGGGCTAGGAGTGGGACGGAAGCGACCGTGACCTTAATTAAGGTACAGCCCCAGCATTTGCCTGGTGTGAAAATGGGAAACCACGGAAAACCATTTTCAGTGCTGCCGACAGTGGGGTTCGAACCTACTATCTCCCGAATACTGGACACTGGCCGCACTTAAGCGACTGCAGCTATCGAGCTCTGTGATTCCAAAATAAAACCGCTTACGAATTGAGGGTGTATTCTAGAAGCTCCACCAATATTGAATGTCTACCCCTTACTTTCGTTTCGTGATACGGTGTCGAGGATGAGGCGAGATGAGATTACGTAGCATAGGCCTTTCCTGGCGCCAACCTCTGTTGAAGAGTTAATGAAGATAACATGAATGATGGTGAATGAAACTGGATGTAAAGGTGGAAGGAATCGGCTGCGGCCTATGAACAGGAACTGTCCCGGTATTTGCCTGAAAGTGAAAATTGGAAACCACAGAAAACCATTCGCAGGACAGTCGGCGGTGTGGGGTTCGAACCCACTAATCTCCCGAATGCAGAGCCGTAGGGTGTAAACACGCGCGGCCAATCTGCTCGGTAAACACCACAGACAATGAGATCCCAAAAATGTGCTTACTCCTTGCTTTTAGGGGCTACCTGGCCGAGGCGGTAAAGGCGTGCTCGGTTCGCCCGGAAGGACGTGGGTTCGAATCCCCGTCAGGAAGTCGTAAAATTTAAGAAACGAGATTTCCACTTCCGGAGGTGCACATAGCAGCCCTGAGGTTCACTCAGCCTACACTAAAAATGAGTACCAGGTTAATTCCTGGGGGCAAAGGCGGTCGGGCGTAGAGCTAACCACTCTACCCCAACAAGTGTCGAATTTACGGCTAGTGGAAGCCTTTACCTTCCACCCCACCAAAGGCCTTCATGGCCTGTACGGAGATTACCTTACTTTTACTTATGCCAAGTATCAACTACCAAGCTCGGATATCATTGTTTTTAATTACACAGTATTTCCTAGACTTTTTCTAAATTATCTGGGTCGGCACTAATACGGATTAAATCTAGTTTTACAACCGGAGGCCCTTCCTGGCCCCTAATCTACGTAGAGGAATGTGTGCATTGTTTTTGCGGTGGTTGGTAGTTTTATGTGTTACATGTATTAGGACGACCATGGACGCCAGAAGCTGAGATAAAGGAATTAACCAAACGCGGATAAAATTCCAGGCATGGCCGGGGAACCGAACCCTGGGCCATTTGATGTCCATTCAGTCAAGAAGGTGGAGTTCTTGCTTTGTTAAAATTACATACATATTTAAATGTGTTTATAATTAAGCGTATTGCTACTGTTATTACTGTTTTATTCTAATTTCCTGTTATGATGGGCCTTAAGAGTGTTTAAAATGCTCAAATCTATATCAATTTTAGGAGGTCCGCTGTCTGTAATTTCGTTTATTTTGCCAATTTTACAGATATTTATCCGTTTTAAGTCAACTTAAGACCGTATCAGTAGTTTTCATTTTTCGTGTGTCTGTTCCACCATCACGGTGAAACGGCTGGATAGATCTCGACCCAACTTCATATTTAGAGTATATTCATCCCAAGGAGGGCTTCGATATGCATATGACTTCAAAATATCTGGAGGCGGGGGGGTTCACAGGAAAACCAGAACAGCTTTCTTCCATTTCCTCTTACACTATTGATTTTCTGTAAAAATCCGTGGACTACATGTGGAACGTCCCTTCATTGTAAACATTTTTTGTTATGAACATAATTTCGCTTGTTTTTCAAATGACGGAGAAACATGCTATTTTCGGCGGGTCTCATGCTCTGCATTGAGTGCCCGAGAGGCCGACAACGAACCTACAGGTTACCATGGCAACGTCTCTGACTGCTTGCCAGCAGGGAAGTAACGTGTTGCCATTTTAGTCATCATTCCTGTGAACTCGTGGTTGTTCCTTGGGTAGAAAGCAAGTGAGACGTTAATCGGCCATTTTGGGGGATATTGGCGGAATACCGTTGGAGGTTGTCCTCGGATAGCAGTGAGGGGCGATATTAATATGTGAACAGTACTGCGGAGTGTAGCCCATTATTTCACACAGTAAGGTGTTTTCTGGTATTTGCTATCATTTTTACTGTATTTCTATTCTACTTCTGTTTTCCGCTTTAATTTCTTGCCCCTGCCTTACCTCTTTAGGCTTAAGTCATTCTCTTATCTGTTTATCTAAGAATCCATGCACATAAATTTCACCTCTGTTACCACCTTCTTATATCCGTAACTCATACCATCACAATTTATTGAGGGGTATTTTATTTTCGAATACATCCACTTGGTATTTAAGTATTTGTCCAATCCGACTGTCCTCATCTACATTCGGAAGACAAGTGGGTTGGAACCCCACCGTCGGCTGTCCTATCCTATTCACAGACCACAGACGATTCCTTCCACCTCCTTGCGCAATTTCATTTATCATGTTCATTAGCTCCTCAACCCAGATTGGCGTTAGGAAGAGCATCTCACCGTAAAAGCGTGCCATATATTTCATCTCGCCTCTTTCTCCACCCCATATTGGGAAATGGGACTAAGCAATAGACAGACATACGATTTCATTATGGACGGCTTTGCCTTTCAGTCTTCAACCTGCAAGTCCCTGTGACTTAACTAATATTTTATCTTTCAACATTACCTGATGTTACTGCAATTACCGCGCTGTATTACGAGCTAGAAAAAACAGATTAATCGAAGAAATCTCTGATGTCTTTACACATCTCACATTTCGGAGCCTCCTCCTTAAAAAGCAAAAGTCTCACTTGATAAAAATGCCATTAAGTACCGTGATTCTGTGACTTGTCATCGTAACGATCTAAATTATCAATGGCAAGCCGCAGCCGACATAGAGGGAAATAATTACGAGTGGAGTCCTTGCGCTTTGTTCAGCGCGCTCTCTCATTCATCATAACCATCTCGAGCGTGCCGCGTTGCTGGCATTCCAGAAATAACTTCATTACCTCACTTCTCCCAAATTCCTTAATTATGGCCAGCATATCAGCTTGTAAAGGTTGAAATGGTCAACCCATTCTGTCTCAGCTGAGAATATCTGTCCATTATTTTAGATTAATTATCCATTAAAACATAGCTGCATTTTTGAGAAATATGAAAGAAATGTGCTTTCGGACAAAATTATATATATTAAAATTGTCTTTACGTCGCACCAACACAGATAGGTGTTATCGCGACGATGGAATAAGAAAGGCCTAGAAGTGGGAAGGAAGCGGCCGTTGCCTTAAAGCAGAGCCCCAGTATTTGGCTGGTATGAAAATGGGAAACCATGGAAAACCATCTGCAGGGCTGCAGACAGTGGGGTTCGAACCCACTATCTCCCGAATGCAAGCTCACAGCTGCCCGACCCTAACCGCTCGGCGAATTCGCTGGGTAAGGGGAGAAACAGCGAAAAGATTGGCCTATATGAAAGTTTCTCGAAGATATTAGTGTGATTTCCGCGGGAATGAATATATGTTTGAACGAAAGAATTTTGGAAAGGCAATATTTTGAAGATCGTGTAAATAATTATCTTAACTCCTTTAACAAACTTTTGAAACGAGATCAATTTGGAAAGGCAGTTTGAGACAATGGTGTTTAAATAAATCTCCCCTTAAGTTAAGGTATACAGTATTTTATGAACTCTTAGAGTCACTAGTTCTGAATCACCCCTCATCGAACGGGACATTTCTGACAAGAGTTGTATGAGCACAGCAGCAGTTTCTTGGAGACAGAAAGCCAAGCCTAGCCCTAATGATGGATGTGCTGTATTAGGCTAAATTATCGGCCTTGGGAGCCGCCCTAAAGCCATCTTAAGGCCAAGCAGGCACCGCACCCGGCTTAGGGCCCAGCTGTAGGGCGGTCCACTGGCTTTATAGTAATGAAGATCGTTATTAGCGGCGATGTTGTGACCTGCTTACAGCCAGTCCACAACACAGGCACCGGAGACTGAACCCCTTTCTAATCTGCTTCAAAAATCAGGCAAGCGCCTAGACTTCCTCGTATAGGACAGCTATACTACTCTATCAGTTTGCTATACAGAATGTAAGAAAATGACATCAATTAATCGCCGGCAGAGACAGACACCAACCCTCTAGCTCGCAGTTTTTATCCACGTTCAATCAAAATAAGTAAAGTTTTAGGAGGTCCGCTGTCTAATTTCGTTTGTTTTGCCAATTTTTCAGATATTTGTCCGCTTTAGGTCAACTCAAGACCGTGTCAGCGGTTTTTATTTTTCGTGCCTGTTAGTTTGTTCAACCATCATGGCGAAACGACTGGATAGATCTCAACCAAACTTCATATTTAGAGCATACTCATCCCGAGAAAGGTTTCGATATGCATATCACTTAAAATTTTTGAATAGACGGGGGTTTATACGAAAACCAGAACAGTTTTCTTCAAATTTTTCTTACACTATTGATTTTCAGTAAAATCCGTGGACTATATGTGGAACGTCGCTTCATTATAAACAACTTCTGTTATGCACATAATTTCGCTTACTCTTCAAATGACAGAGAAACATACCATTTTCTGCGCGTCTCATGCTCTGCATTGAGTGCCCGATAGACCGGCAACGATACTACAGGTTACCATGGCAACGTCTCTGACTGCTTGCCAGCAGGGAAGTAACATGTTGCCATTTTCGTCATCATTCCTGTAAACTCTAAACTCGTGGTTGTTCCTTGGGTAGAAAGCAAGAGAGATGTTAATCGTCCATTTCGCGGGATATTGGCGGGATACCGTTGGAGGTTACAATCGTCCTCGGATAGCACTAAGGGGCGTTGTTAATATTGGAAAAATTCTGCGGAGTGTAGCCAGTTATTTCACTCCGTAAGGTATTTTCTGGTAGGTTATTTGCTATCATTTTTATTGCATTTCTATTCTACTTCTGTTGTCCCCTTTAATTTCTTGCCTCTGCCTTGCCTTTTTCGGCTTAAGTCATCCTCTTGTCTGTTTAACTAAGAATCCATGCGGCTAAATTTCTCCTCTGTTACCGCCTTCTTATATCCGTAACTCATACCATCACAATTTATTGAGGGGTATTTTCTTTTCCAATACATCTACTTGGTATTTACGTATTTGTCCTATCCGACTGTCCTCAGTTATAATCCCATTTCCTATTAGTTTAAACTTTCTTAACCGTGTTACTTTCTTCCTTAATTTATCCGTGTGTATGCAATTTCTTATCCCAAAACCTGGACACACTGTTCTTTGAGGAAAAATTCCAAGCTGTTCAACTGTATAAGTTTTGGCCCCGGAAAATATCGAAATATGGATGTATTTTAATGACTGGGCTGACCTTTATTTCGGGGTAGTTTTTTTTATGAACGGTAAGTCGTATTACAAATCTGATAACAGAATTGCAGTTCAATTTGGCGAGATCTACAGCTATGGCCCTATGATTTATTGTCGTATTTCGATTGTTGATACGTTATATAGCGCTGCATTTCTCGATTATAATCAAATATCTCCAACTCGATTGTGACTGGCATTAGGAAAAGGGGTTTGTCTTCATAATGAAAACTCCATCTCTACTGTGAATGGCGATTGCGAAGTGAGCCTGCCGTTATTGTAGAAACTCCCGAACTGGATTGTAATGGCAGTAGGGAATGTGGCCTGTCATTGTCAAAACTTCTCCGATGCCTACCTTACGTCGGAAACAATGTATGGCGTCCTCCCTGTTTTGTTTTTCGGATAGCTCTAAGAGACATGCAATTTGATATAATCTTACTCACTGGCTTTACAGTAATTTACGGAGAAATCCGTATACAATGTAGAATACCGTAGCGAAGCACGAGTACATTTACTAGTTGATAATATGGCTGTGAGCTTGCATTCGAAGATCGTCGGCTTGAATCCTACAGCCCTGAGGATTGTTTTCCGTACTTTCCCCATTATATGTTAGGTATTCAGCCCAAAGACTGATTTGATCCTCAAAGGCTCCACCATCAGCTGTCATAGATGGCCTAGGTCTAGACAAATGAGTGAGATAGTTTCCCGTTACTTTCCTCACCAAGCCAGAACTTGCTATTACATCAGTCTGACGAGGCCACTGAAATTCACGCACCATTCATAGCACGGAGTGAATGGCATTACTAACATCGCTCATATCTCAGCCACTTTCCTATCGTCAAAGCCAGGAAACTTTCCCATTCACACCCAACAAGATGCTGGCCACGACTGCGACCTTTCCAGTCAGAGTTCCTTTACGTCCTTGCGCGGTGAAAAACCTCCGCTGTGTTAGCACGACGATAAACCACGAGCATAAATTAAACTAAAATGATATTGCATGTGAATCTGGAAGAACGCTGCGAGTTAGAGCGTTGGTTTTTATTCTCTTCTCAACTGTCCTAATCCCCTCCTATCACGGCCTTTTCTTATTTTCCTCCTAATAGGCCTATATGCGACCACGCTTTTTGAAGTTTTGGCTTTGATCTTACCTAATATTATCGCATCTTCTCCCTGTGTGCCTCCTCTTCTTTCGACCAGGAGGAACCTTTCTTCCTTACTGGTTTTTCTGGAAATCACGGACTTTCTTTAGGATCTGCCTCACAGCCTGTCTGTTTTGTAAATCTAACAACCCCAATTCTTTAATGTCCTCCTCTGTCTCCATCAGCCACACGGTACGGACTTTTTGTTTTACCAGCAGGAAAATATATAGGCTATCATAATTAATAACAGCTAACAATATAGCCAACACTAGTCAAAATAGTCAACAATGGATGCTCCCAGAGCCACTGAGATCATTAAATACAATGCCAAGTTTACACTAGCTTCCACTGGGAAATTATAACTCATTAAAATCGCGAAGGTTTGCATGGATCGTCCAACTGGAGCAACTAGATAGCCATCCTCTCTTAACTCTAACCAGAAGCGGGAAAAGAGGATATTCTGGAAAAATCAAACTGTCGCTAAAAGAAAAGAAAGGGCCAAGGTGGCTGCAAAAATGAGATACGGTATTTCTAAGCAAGCTTGTAGCCGAATGGGACTGCTGATAGCGTTATCAGTCACGGGATCACCATTATAACGTGGAATCCGAAGCAAAAGGACAGGACTTTTCATTTCGAAATCCTTATGCGCATTAGCCGCTGTTCGAAGTGTAGCCTCCTTGTTGAGAAGCCAGTGGACTCTACCACTCGGCTATCACGCCCCGTGAAAGACTACTAATGGTTCAGTAAACTGAACTAATATCGTTGGAGCCGGAAGAAAATAGTTTACCAAAATAGGAGCCTGGCTCCAGTAAGAGGGAGGAATTCCAAGTCTCAGCTATGGGTCTGGTGGTCGTCAGTCCACTCTTCCAAGATGAGACTTTCTGGGGAACCATTCCCTTTAATTGCCTTTCATGGTAGGCAGGGGATACCAAGGATGTAGGCAAGCAAGTAAGCTTGCCGTTTTACGTGCCTCAGATGGGAAGCGCTGACTTCTGAGTCCAAGATTTCGGGGTCGTTCTCCTTTAAATCGGGTGGTAGGCCTACTTAAATGTGCTCAAATACGCCGGCTTCGTAAAAGACCTCTTTCGGGACAAAAATTATTATTATTATTATTATTATTATTATTATTATTATTATTATTATTATTATTATTACACGTGACAGTTAACATCATGATCGCATCCGAGGGAACTCCAGTTTTACACGAAGTTCGAACAACAGGGAGTGGTTTTCCTTCTCAGAAAGCGTACATTTATTGGGCGGGTTTCGAACAGCGGGCACCTTGGTGAGGATGTCACCCAGCTATCACGCTACCAAGGATGTATTCTATGCCCTCACCCCTATCATGTGTGGGTATAGAACACGTGATTTTGTTTACTTGGGAGATAATGAGATCTTACATAACTTTATGGCTTACTGTCACTTCTTTTCACATGAGAATTTCCTTTTCTTATCGCAAATTTATAACTGCACGTAACGGATGGTGTAATCGGGCATTTCACATGCAGTATTCCTCTCCTCTTTTTCCCTTCTTTCTTTCTTTCTTCCTTCCTTCCTTCCTTCCTTCCTTCCTTATAAAGGCATGGACGGTGAAAGAAGTGAGGTACAGAGATATAAAAATAATAATAATAATAATAATAATAATAATAATAATAATAATAATAATTTTACGTACCAAAAAGCCAAATCCCATGGCGCAAGAGCCCCGAAGAGCCATGGTCTATAAAGCGACCTCTACTCAGCCCGAAGGCCAGCAGATTACGAGACGTCGTGTGGTTAGCACGACATTTTCGGCCTTTTTTTTTTTTTTTGCTTTCTAGACCGCGGCCGCTATCTCACCATCAGATAGCTCGTCAGTTGTAATTACGTGGATTGAGCGGACCTCGAACTAGCTTACAGATCCAGGTAAATATCCCTGACCTGGCCGGGAATCAAACTCAATACCTCCAGGTAAGATGAAGACACGCTATCCCTACACTAGTACTATTTGTATTCCTCCCCTGAAGGGGAAGGCGGGCCTCCTAGACGGTGACGCCGTCTCTCAGGCCGGGAGATTTGTGTCGGACAACGTGAGAGGGTTGGCGGCCGTGGTCTATACTAGGAACTGTCCCGGGATTCACTTTAGTGCAGGAGAGTGGAAAACCACGGGAAACCATTCTCAGGACAGCCGACTGTGGGGACCAGCCTTACACCGCGGGGGCGGCAGTTGTACGTACCGCGAACTACTTTTACGGTTTTCTGAGACGCTGGGGTGCCGGAATTTTGTCCTGGTAGATTTCGTTTACTTGCCGGTATATTGTATCTACAGACACGAAGCTTCCGTATTTCAGCACTTACAAATACCATACACTTCCAATTGTTTGAACTCCATATGTCCGAATCGATTTTCATGACAGTGCAATGATCTTTGCAGCAGCCGCCCCCCTCTCGTACCCCATGACTGCAATGTAAACAGTTCCTTTCAATATTTCATTGTGTCAGGAACTGTAGGTCTTTTAATATATGTAGTAACAATACAGTAGCATGTTGTTACACTGAAGTTCACTTATGTAGCGGTATTTCTGAATATCCAGATCATGCTAATCCCCAGTTACTTCGGATAATTGGAGTTCTACTGTGCCATCAGACTGAGCTGGCATCGAACCTCACAACTAGGTCTAGGCCTGTGGTTCTACCGTCTAAGCCACTCAGCCCGGCAGGTGTGAAGAGGCATTAGGGGACATTACACGCTCTCGAAGCCGCTGCTGCTGTTATAGACACTGGTCTGAACATTTTCTCGAACTAGTGTAGTAATTGAATAGCATTCCAGAGTTTCAGATTGGAAACTCTTGACTCCGTTGGCCCGTGATATGATCCTGCCCGTGGGACAGGCCGTTCACTTGTTGAGCAACACCGTGCTGGAAAGCGCATTACCACGCGTGCTCAGAGGTTATTGCGGTTATGCTACTAGTCTGTACCAGAGCACGCTTCATTGACTGCCACTCGGCAGTTTGCATTTCGTCAGAAACGGGGTTAAACTCAACTCATCTGTGTCAGCGTTTATCCCGTCACTTCCTGATTTATACTGTTCAAGGACGTGTCACCTGGTCCAAGAAGTTCACCTTTGGAATGGACGGCATTATCCTCGCAAATATAATAAATGCGAAGATGGGTTTGTATGTTTGTAAAACTATGTCTGAATGACTATTTATTTATTTATTTATTTATTTATTTATTTATTTATTTATTTTACACTGGTCGGTCTGATTAGCTCCCATCCGCTGAGGCCCGGGTTCGATTCCCGGCTCTGCTACGAAATTAGAAAAAGTGGTAGAGGACAGGAACGGGGTCCACTCAGCCTCAGGAGGTCAACTGAGTAAAGTGGGGTTCGATTCCCACCTCAGCCATCCTCGAAGTGGTTTTTCGTGGTTTCGTGGTTTCCCAATTCTCCTCCAGGCAAATGCCAGGATTGTACCTACCTTAAGGCGTATTTAGAATTCAATTCAATTCAATTTCAATTTCCTATTAAAATATTCATGTACATTTTCTTCGTAACTCAAAAAGGATTTAACAATACACATAACTCTTACTAGAAGATAATAATAATAATAATAATAATAATAATAATAATAATAATAATAATAATAATGGTGTGTGGCCTCCGTCAGGTCTTTCGCGTTGACACCTTATAGGCGACCTGCACGTCCGTGTGAATGGGACCCTCTGTATAACGAATTCTAATGCTGAAAACGGCACATACACAGCCCACAGCCAGGCCCCCCCCCCCCCGAGCCATCGGAATTAACCAATGAAGGTTAAAATCTCCAACCCGGCCGGGAATCGAAACAAGGACCCGTTGGACCAAAGGCCAGCACGCAAGGAGCCGGACTTCTTAGAAGATAAGAGAATAAGATTTATTAATTTAAAGATCACTAGGAAGTACACAATTGTTTTTTCATTTATTTCCTAGTCTATAGTTATGAGTCTCACATAGCTTGTACCACCTCTATCCGTGCGTAATACCCATGATATTGCCTTGCTATTTAAAGAGGTTTTTACGTCATTTGTCTACGCATAATCCGGTCGTCGGACGTCATGCATTTGTATCCTTTCCAGCATGTATGAAATCTTTTTTAATTGACTGGAGCCGCGTAGGGGTCAAGGTCACAAGTTTTAATGTACGGTATGTAACTGCGTGTTAGGTATTTTAAAAATAAAGAGTCTAGCGTTTCCACCACTGAGGCAGATAATATCCTCGGTTGGGGCTAGGGACGTTCCAATATACTAAAGTATCGATGTTTGATTCATCAGTCCAAAGAGTGGTTTGATGCAGCTCTCCATGCCACCCTATCGTGGGCACGCAGCTGTGAGCTTGCATCTGGGAGACAGTGGGTTCGAACACCACTGTCGACAGCCCTGAAGATGGTTTTCCGTGGTTACCCTATTTTCACACCAAGCAAATGCTGGGGCTGTTAATTAAGGCCACGGCCGCGTCCTTCCCATTCCTAGGTCTTTCCTACGAAGTCCCATCGTTGTCATAAGACCTGTCTGTGTCGGTGCGACGTAAAACTAATAGCAAAATGAATCCAACTAAACAAGTCCTGGGAGTCTTAAGATGTGTCCTATCGTTCTATGTCGTCTTCTGGTCAAATTTATTAAAATCGATCTCCTCTCACCAATTTGATTCAGTATCTCTTCATTCGTGATTCGATCTACCCATCTCACCTTCAACATTCTTCTGTAACACCACATTTCAAAAGCTCCTATTCTCTTTCTTTCTGGGCTAACTATCGTTCATGATTCACTTCGATACAATGCCGCACTCCAGACGAGAGTCTTCCAAAACATCCTTCTAATTCCTATTTCAATGTTCGAAGTGAGCAAATTTCTTCGCTTAAGAAAGGCCTAGCTTGCTTGGGCCACCTGCATTTTATGCCCTTACGTCTGCCATCGTTAGTTATTTTACTACCCAAGTAACAATATTCATCCACTTCCTTCAAGACTTCATTTCCTGATCTAATATTTCCTGCATCACCTGACTTCGTTCGACTGCAAACCATTACTTTTGTTTTGTACTTATATATTTCCATCTTGTACTCTTTTTCCAAGACAGTCCATACCATTCAGCAATTTCCTCAGATGTTCTGCGGACTCAGATAGAATAAAAATATCATCTCAGGGCTTTGATTTCTTCTCCTTGAATCGTGATTCCCTTTCCAAGTTCCTTTCTGATTTCCCTTACCGCCTGTTTTGCATAAACGCTGAAAAGGGGGTGGGAGAAAACTGCAGCCTTGCCACAGTCTTTTCTGGAGTGCTGCTTCTTTTGCAAAGCCCCCAATTCTTATCACTGCAAACTTTTTTTTATACATACTGTAGATAATTCTTTTTATGTATCTGATCCCAATCATCTTCAGAATCTGATAGCTTTGTTGTGAAGTATCGATATGTCGATATTTTGAAAACAAAATATATCTCGATATTAAGTGATATTTGTTTTTGTTTTTGTTTTTTTCAAACTACAAGATTTTAAATTTTCTTTAAATTTGTGATCACGGCATTCCTACAACACACTCTCTAAGTTGCGATTAGATTCAGTAAACTGACTATGACGTTGGACAGTCCCTTCTTATTTGCGCATAGGACCGCTCTACTATAAACACTAATAAGGGGCCCATTCACAGTCGAGCCGGTTGGCGAGCCCGTCCATGTATAAAATCCACACCCCGAACCCGACTGGCTCGACGGTGACCATACACTGGCGAACCCGTTGGCGGACCAGTCCGCCGGTCTGTATTGCAAATAGTAGGTCTATGTGCATTGCCTAGTTTTTGTTATAGAGAAAGTGGGTTCGAATCCCACTGTCGGCAGCCCTGAAGATGATTTTCCCTTGGTTTTCCATTTTCACACGGGGCAAATGCTGGGACTGTACCTTAATTAAGGCCACGGCCGCTTCCTTCCAACTCCTAGGCCTTTCCTATCCCATCGTCACCATAAGACCTATCTGTGTCGGTGCGACGTAAAACCACTAGCAAAAAAAGTTTTTGTTATGGCCCAACGAAAACATTCCAAAGTGGCTGTAGCTGTTGCAGAATTTGTGCAATGATGAAGTAAAGAAGAAGAAACGTGTGTGAATGAAGGAATGGTTGAGAGATAAACTAGGATTTTCACACGTTAGCCTATTAAGAACTCTGTGCGTACAAGAACCTGCAGATTATAAGAACTTTCTGCGTACGGATAGCGACAGTTTTTGCGAACAATTGTTGGAGTTGATTCGGCCAAACATAGAGAAACAGGAGACACACATGAGAGATACCATCTGTGCTGAAGAGAGGTTAATTGTAACATTGCGATTTCTAGCGACAGGGAAAAGTTATGAAGACCTGAAATTTAGTGTAATATCTCCTCAGCTACTTGGAAAAATCATTCCTGAGACGTGTTGGGCAATCTTCGATACGTTGCAGTCGGAATATTTGCACGTAAGTGGGCCTACACAATTTCGATTGTGATGTATTATAAGATCGTTTTTATAAAACAAACCAAACCAAAAAAACCAAACCCCATGGCACTACAGCCCTTGAAGGACCTTGGCCTACCAAGCGACCGCTGCTCAGCCCGAAGGCCTGCAGATTACGAGGTGTCGTGTGGTCAGCACGACGAATCCTCTCGGCCGTTATTCTTGACTTTCTAGACCGGTTTTATAAAACAAACTCAATATTATTTTGAAAGTGATTAGTTTGGGAAATGTTATTTCACTACTAATTATGAAATACAGAAAATTCCACTGCTGTAGTAATGTATGATACATACTAACAGTATTAACAAGTGAAGTGCAGAGCCGCGAGAGTCATATATGTCATAGCACAATGGTCTATAGGCTAATATTATTTGTACGAGAGTATCGGGAGACCATGGATTCTTCTTCAAATTACTATTATTACTATTATTATTGTTGTTGTTGTTATCATTATTAGTGTTCGAATGTCGCACTAACACATGGAAGGTATTGCGTGACGCAAGGATGGGAAAGCTCCAGGACTCGCCCGGTACATTTCAATAAATTCTTCCCGGAACTGCTTATTATTCTCAAAAGTCAGTTATTTGAGGTAGGCCTAATTAACTCACACAGAAACCAAATTAAGCTACAGACGAAACCACAGTGAGCCGGTCAGGTAGTGGCCATACACACACTGACGGGTTGGCGAACCGGTCGGGTTCGCTGGTTTAGCAGTCGAACCCCCAACACGGACCCAACCTCGAGCCCAACCCTCAACAACCCCCCATACACCTTCGAGCCGGTCAGTGCGACCAAGGTCACGAACCGGCTCGCCAACCCGCTCGACTGTGAATGGGCCCCTTAAGGACTCTCGGCTCTCCTCTCCGCTCTCCTCGTCTCGCGCCTCGCAGCTTCACTTTATACACAGACTAAGGCTGTGGAAATAGGTAGAAATAGAATAGAGATGGATGTGGAAGAACCGGTTACGGTTAGAACTGATATTCGAGCACAGATGGTCTGGACATGTCCGACGGATGGAGGAAAAGCGATGACTATAGCGTTTGCTCAACTGGTCTCCACCAGGGAGACCAAGAGCAGCCTGGAGTGGAACAATTGCTGAAGCTATGCAAAGGAGAAGTCTATCCGAATAAGACTGGCAGGATAAAAATATGTGGTACCTGAGAACAGCCAACTGTTGGTAAGTGGAAACGCCTGCAAGAGTAAAACTGTAAGGAATTTACAGAAATAAGTTTGTTCCTTCGGTGTTCGTTGAGAACGAACTCGGAGGCTGGCTAGCTAGTAAACGTTACCCTGCTGACAGGTGGTGACGTGGCGGGCCCGACCCACCTGTCTCATCACGACCAAATTACTTGCTATACAGTGAGAAGTAATTAAACCAACTCCAGCTCTAATGATGCCCTCGGGGTCTATTTTGTTATATGATCTTTAAATAGGGTTGCTAACCTAAAACACAGTCCTACTGTGCCGTAGTGGCTTCAAAGAGCTATCGGGCACCCAGTCATTCTCCAGATCATGAACGTGTTACATCACAAAGGAACAGACAGAAATCAAATCTGACCACTTCGTACAAAACTGTCGTGCTGATAATAAGTGGATAACATGTTTTAAGCATTCCTAGTAGGTTAAATATCAAAGTTATTTGTAAAGTTATGAGCCTGACTGAGTGGCTCAGACTGTTGAGCTCTGGGCTTCTGACCCCAAGTTAGTAGGTTCGATCCCGTCAGCCTCCAGTCGGTACGTTTACTTGTAAGTAGAAAAGCTCCTATGGGACAAAATTCGTGCACCTCGGTGTCTTCGAAAACAGTAAAAGTTGACGGGGTGATGTAAAAACCAGTAACAGTAACTAAAAAGAAGTTTTGGTCCTCCTTCGAGATATTGGGCCACGTTGATTTTGTAACTACTGTTTGGAGCCCTTGTCGTAGTTGGGAAAGAGCACGAGTGACGAAGGGACGTCAGTCATAAAAGATAAAAATAGTGCGAAAGATGAAAGCAGGGAGCTTTACACAATTGGTATCGTAGTGGAGACTGATAATTCGGCTCTGGGATGGTCAGCCTTGAAGTTCAGTAGCTCTGCCGGATTCAGAGGCTGTCCAATAGTTTATCTTGACCCTGGTCAGTGAGTGGGACTTTTCGAACTGAAAGTGACACTCCAGTGGTTCGTATTCCACCTAAAACTGTGGCTTGTGTGCACGATAAGAGCTACTACATTAAACTCCAAACTGCCGAGTCGGAGCCTTCCCTGCAATACACGCACTCGCCCATATTGATGTGTTCGAGAGAATGTGTCCTTTATTTTTTGTAAGTTATTCACGACACAATTTCGTTATTGCGGAGAACACCAAACCAAGAAACTAAACGCTATGACACTGATGGGCCGTAAGCTGCAAAGTGAATGCTGCTCAGCCCGACACCTACTCTACAGATGAGGTGTCGTCAAATAATTCCCCTCTTCCGTTTTTCGGTAGAAGTTACGTTCTACAGTATCCTGGCCTGTGCCATGAGACAGTTGCATCCATCGAAAAATAGCAACAGGCAGGGTACATAATATAAATGTTACAAAATATTATTTCCGATTTTTAGGCATCATTCAGGTTTACTGTACGAGCTATAACAGAAGTTTTTTTTTTGTTTTTTTGTTTTTTTGTGTTTTTTTTTTTGTTAAGTCCATCAGCGGCAAGCATCACTTCTAAGGAAATATGTATCAGCCGTTGTAGTAACGAGGTAACTGGCGATGAGGGTCTCGTGATATGACAGTTTATGTACGGTGCAAAACCACATTGTTATCAGCCAATATTTGTCAGATATTGAAGATGCCAATCAAAATTAGTATGAACACACGGAAGACTAAGAGAAAAGGGAGTCTATGAAAGGAGCAAATGAAAGACTCCCTTGAATTCGGATTCACTAATATCGCTGAGACCGGGCGAGTTGGCCGTGCGCGTAGAGGCACGCGGCTGTGAGCTTGCATCCGGGAGATAGGGGGTTCGAATCCCACTGTCGGCAGCCCTGAAGATGGTTTTCCGTGGTTTCCCATTTTCACACCAGGCAAATGCTGGGGCTGTACCTTAATTAAGGCCACGGCCGCTTCCTTCCAACTCCTAGGCCTATCCTATCCCATCGTCGCCATAAGACCTATCTGTGTCAGTGCGACGTAAAGCCCCTAGCAAAAAAAAAATATCGCTGAGGCCAACGGCCATACCATGTTGAATACACCAGTTCTCGTCCGATCACCGCAGTTAAGCAACATTGAGCGTGGTCAGTACTTGGATGGGTGACCGCTTGCGAATACCACGTGCCGTTGGCTCAATTCCATTTTGCGGGCCCCGTGGTGTAGGGGTAGCGTGCCTGCCTCCTACCCAAAGGCCCCAGGTTCGATTCCCGTCCAGGTCAGGGATTTTTTACCTGGACCTGAGGGCTGGTTCGAGATCCACTCAGCTTACGTGATTAGAATTGAGGAGCTATCAGACGGTGAGATAGCGGCCCCGGTCTAGAAAGCCAACAATAACAGCCGAGAGGATTCGTCGTGCTGACCACACGACACCTTGTAATCTGCAGGCCTTCGGGCTGAGCAGCGGTCCCTTGGTAGGCCAAGACTCTTCAAGGGCTGTAGTGCCATGGGGTTTGGTTTGGAATATCGCTGAGTCGGAAGAATACTAAACGTCATAATCTACGATTTAATTCATCGTATGGCTATTAGTGCCGATGTCCGAGGACATATTCGGCTCGCCTGGTGTAGGTCTATTTGTCTCCCATGGGTGACCTGCGCATCCATATCTATCTATCTATCTATCTATCTATCTCTCTCTCTCTCTCTCTCCCTGTGTGTGTGTGTGTGTGTGTGTGTGTGTGTGTTTTAATGAGGTAGAGTGTGACCCGATATCGGCACATAGCTTACTCCTGTCGAATAACACCAAGGGTTCTGCTCAAGTTTTAACGCCTCCATCTGACGGACGAATCGCAATTAACAGTGTCTCCAGGCTTTTGGCAGGCAATTTATTTATTAGAAATTGTATACCACAACCTCTCCTCCCCTGGCGGCCAACATTCTGACTGTGAAAATTTATTTCACCAACAGGAGTCGAACTGGCTAACAACGGTACATATAGAGACTTCACGCCTTAACGATCATTGCCGCCAGGCGAACTATAACCTACGATGGCCTAAGCCCATAAAACTGGACAACTATAACAATACTGAGGATTGTCCTGTCTCTTCTGCGACCACTCATTTCCACTAGATGGCACTGATGCAGGCATTGGCAAAAACTAACCGGTCAACGATGGGTACAGAACAGCTAGTGAACTAAACCTCAAGAGACTGTGTCGTACGGCGACTTGAGGTGAACACTGAGTACGCCCGCGCTGTCTGTGACCCATATTCAGGCTCACATTGGCTCCGAAAGTTTCCAAGGTAACGCGGGCGAAGCAGGTGCCATTCTCTTGCTATGTGCAGCTATGTGGTGGAAAGTGAGCCGAGTCGAACTCTTGTTGCTCTCATTGACCGCCGAGAGGTTTCGCCATGCCAGGCCCTCCTCCTCTCTGATCAATATATCACACACACCTTCCAAATAATGTTCACTTACTGCATTCCGTACATTAGTCACAGCACGCTGAGCACATTGCAGAAATATTAGGAAGAGAGAAACACTTGCTCTTCTTGCTCTGATGCGGAGAGAGCTACGTGCTATCTGTTTGTAAGTGATATTAAGATCATGCGACATAAATCAGGAAAATGACGTACTTCTTATTTTTTTAATGTTCCGAGTATACTACCATAATTTAATTTCACCGATTGAGAACCACATGTCAACAGAAATTGATTATTTTCCAACAGCGGAATATTCGGAGTTTCACTCAGTGTGACAGCGGGCTTATCAGTTGTAATACCACATATCTGAACGACAGTGGCAAGTATGCTGTTGAGATATTGCAGCTGCTGCTCCTTACGATGCTTTCATTTCCCACCCTGAAGGGGTGAGAAAGGCCACCTACAGGGTGACGTCCTCTCTCTGGCCAGGAGACGTTAGGGTATTGAAAATGTGCTTGAAATGGGAGTTTGGTGGAGTGAGTGGTGTGGGTTCCTTGGCTAAGTGATTGAAAAGAAAAGTTATTACCGAACAAGTGGCAGCGCGGTTTGGCCCACGTAGCTATCAGCTAGCATTCGGGAGATGGTGGCTTCGAACCTCACTTTCGGCAGGCCTGAATATAGTTTTCCGTGGTTTCCCATTTTCACACCAGGCATTAAGGCCACTCCCATTCCTAGCCCTTTCCTATCCAATCGCCGCCATAAGACGTACCTGTATCGGCGTGACGTAAATCAAATCGTAAGAAAAAGTAAAGTGAATTACAAAATTTCCTGTGGACTTCATGAATTCAAAAGAGTTACTTACAAGTTAATCTTTGGATGTTAGGAAATATAAGGTCATATACACACAATAATATTTTTGTGAACATAAGAACATTTGGTAGATCTGGTGAAACCAACCAATACTGAAGACACCTCTGCTATCAGTTTACTAGGGAAGATATGTACCTCCACTTGCTATAGATGTCTGTCTTTGGTTTTTATAATCAAAAATTAAGTTCGCATTAGTGAACAATAATTTATTTCCATCGATTAAGAATATCATACACTGTAAACAGAAAATGAAAGTTTTCTAGCTCTTTAGTCTTTAACAATCGTGAAGTAACCAGCGTTTCACTCTGGTGTGGCAATGGGTTCATAAAATTAGTGCCTTAGGTCCATCCTTCAGGCTTGTTCATAGGCAAAATTAGAGAGTTTTGCTTGACATTTTTTTCGATCTACGAGATGTGGTGATGGTGGTGGTATATTGGGTTAAAGGTAAACTAGGCCGTCATACACTTACATCTTGATGGCATTATGGTGGTTATTGTTGTAGATGAGCGGTGGTGGTTATTGTTTTAAAAGGGTGTTAACTAAGCAACCATACTCCGCAGATATTGGAGATATGGTGGAATGTTTTTTTTTTTTTTTTGAAGGGAGAGGGGGAAGTAAACTAGACAGTCTTTCCACTCTAGAAGATATCGGGCTGGTAGTGATAGTTCTAAGAGGAAGTTAACTAAGCAACCATTCTCTCTTAACTCAACTCAGAAAATAACGAGGAAGAGGTTTGACTATTCCAACGCTGCCTGACCAACATAGACAGAAATGAAGGTGAAAATCTGATACATTCCAAGATACAAATTCACGACCTTCTAGACAGGAGGTCAGATTGAGCGAGCCGTGATCAAGCCCAGATCAAGAGTAGGGGAAAATAAAAGACACTCAGAAACCTTGTAACTTAATATGCTGAAAGGGACGCTTAAGTACCATGAAGGTTGTATTGTGTCTTTGCAGTCATTTCCCTCCCGGGACTTGAACCACAAACCTCGACTTTTATTAATCCTAATGTAGTACAGAACCGACCACACACTATCTGCTTTGAATAATAATACCCCCATGGCCCTACAGCCTTGGGCCTTTGCCTACCAAGCGACCAGCCATATGTACTCGCGTAGGCTGACTCGACCTCGATATGAATAATAATAATTCGTCCGGATGAAACTATATTTACATCGGTCTGTTTTTAAGCCGACTTAGTTGTACAGGAGTGAAAGTAGGGTGACTCAGGATATCTTATTTGTAAGTTGGAAATAACAGACATGACGGTAGAGATGATGATGATGATGATGATGATGATGATGATGATGATGATGATGGTTGTTGTTTAAAGGGTCCTAACATCTAGGTCATCGGCCCCTAATGGCACTATATGATACGAAATGTAAGGACAATTAAAAACCCATAATCCTCTACTGACCAGAATTCAAAACGTGAGGACGAAGAATGAATGGATGGATATGAAGTTAAAACAATCAGTGGATCTGACCCGCATTGCCTCACATTCCCAGAAACTAGCGTTAAACTGACCAAGGGACTGCTTCTAAAGCACAATACTAAATCGATGATGCTTGTAGTCTAAACGAGTCCAAAATCCAGGTCATCGGCCCCTCATAATGATACTTATCGCTAGGAAAGTAGAGCCATGGTGTTTGTATGGTGCGGTACTGATCAAAAGTAGCGTAGACTCGCGGTATTCCACACATTATGGTACTATTCACGGGTAATGTAATGCGGATATGTAACAAAGACCTATGGTGTTTCGCACCATTTACAGGCAGCGCAAACCTATGGTTTCTCACATAGGTGTATACCAATCACAGGCACTCGTACTATCCCTGGTGTTTCTCGCATAATGGGTACTAATAATAGGCAAGGCAGACCCATGGTGTCGCTGATATAGTGGTACGAATCACAGGTACTGTAAAATGCATCCTGAGCACACACTGTCGCTACTAATCACAAACCTACTGTGTACTTAACATAGTGGTTCTACGCGCAAGTAAAAGCGACCCATGGTGTTCCCTGCGTGGTGGTAGTATTATGGTTCTAATTTGATCATCCCTTGGTCGCCCATTTTAGTCGCCTCTTACGACAGGCAGGGGATACTGTGGGTGTACAGTATTCTTAGTCTGCGTCCCCCAACCACAGGGGGTTGTGTGTTTGGTCCGCGAGAGGTATTTTATTTCCCTCAAGTCCGCCGGCAAGCGGTTAGGACCTCCCTATCCGGCACCTGGGACGCGCCACGTGGGAGTATCACCTCTCCCCCTGCTACGCCAGCGTGGTAGGTTCGTGGTGCGAACCGAATGCTCTCTCCTCAGTTGGTGGCTATCCGTGACTGGGAGATAAGTGTTTATTCATTTATTCATGCATGCATGACAATTTAATTCGGTCATGGAATCATTCATTTAAAAAAACTCATCCAGGTATTTATGTACACCTATGTATAGTGTCTGTGAAAATGGAGAACAACTCTGTACAGACTTATGACAAATAAATAAATAGTTCGTGGTGACGGTAGAGAGAATGAACAATGGAACAAACAGGCACGATCAATGGCAGGATGGTATTCAAAATAATGAAATAGACAGTTAGGTTTGAACTCGATGGATGAAAATAAGTGGATAGACTGGATTGGACGGTGGGACCACCACCATAAGAGGTTTATTATTATAACATCATCCCCAGAGTTAATTCTTAATTTCGTCTCATTCCAAGTACCCACCTGTAATTGTTCCCACCTATTTATGCTAGCAGTCATTCTGGCTGCCTTCATTTCTGTTACCTCCAATTTACGAATATCGCGAATTCACCAAGCTTTCACTTCCGTACACAAAAGTCGATGTCAAGAGAACCTTGTCCAAGAATGCACTTCATCCTTACAGCTGTATTTTAATTTTGCTTACTCTACTGCCTTCTTGGAAAAATACTATTCTAACTGTTTATTATTATTATTATTATTATTATTTGCTTTACGTTGCACGGACACAAAGAGGTCTTATGGTGACGATGGGATAGGAAAGGCCAGGAGTGGGGAAGCAGCGGTCGTAGCCTTAATTAAGGTACAGCCCCAGAATTTGTCTCGTGTGAAAATGGAAAACCAATGAAAAGCATCTTCAGGACTGCCGACAGTGGGATTCGAACCCACTATCTCCCGGATGCAAGCTGACAGCTGCACGCCTCTAATAACACGGCCAATTTACCCGGTCTAAGTATTTAAAGTAACCCACTTGTCCAGTCTCGTGTTCAATATTAATAATAATAATAATAATAATAATAATAATAATAATAATAATAATAATAATAATAATAATAATAATATGCGTAGTATTTTAAATCAGAAGCCGTCAATTTTTCTGTCGTATCTTGTATTATAAAGCTTTCTAAAGTAAATATAGAATGGAAATGGGGCAAAAGGGAAGAAGTCTGCCCTCAAGTACTGAAAATGGTCTAAGTTTATTGCTTCTGCAAGTATCCGTCGGTGATGTTGAGCAAGGATGGGAGGTACAAAAACTCGGTGGCGATCATCATTTCTGGAGCAGTGAAGGTGGAGTGCAACCGCAGGCGACGCACGTGCTGTAAATACCCTCCTGGAGGAGAGACCTTGAGCTGTTGACATCATGCGGGGCAGTGTAATGTTTAGTCTCCACCACTCCCCTGGCGAGGTCATGACGCAACTTTACCGTCAGCTGAAATATTTGAACACGATACAGACCTGATAAAACTACTACTTCCACTAAATTGAGAATCAAATTTGCAATCACGGGACCTCAGATTAGCCTGGCTTTACTTCCGGATCTCACTACCTGGATGGCATCTTCTACTTCACAGCCCTACTTTTCCATGTCATCTTTTTTTAAACTGTATTATAATGATATTAGGGAATTGATTGCTGAACCATACTATTTTTGGAGCTATTTTGGCAAGAAATGTGTATCAGTAACAAGCGAAGTATTCGTATATTCATTCAACGTCCACTCACTAACAGTTTGGTGCCTTATTTGTTTTTACAAGCCGCTTTATGTCGCACCGACACAGAATGGTCTTATGGTGACAATGGGATAGGAAAGGGCTAGAAATGAGAAGGAATCGGCCGTGGCCTCAATTAGGTACAGTCCCAGCATTTGCGGGTGTGAAAATGGGAAACCACTGAAAACCATCTTCAGGGCTGCCGACGGTGGGATTCGAATCCGCTATCTGCCGAAGGCAAGCTGTCTCATGTATGCTGTATTTCATCGTTCTCCTTTTTAAGTTAAGACATAAATAGTTCCATAAACAAAATAATTAATATATTTTCAGTACAAACAGTGATTTTCTCAAAACGGACACTCTTATCGACATAAATTGATGAAGATTTTTATATTGAGTAAGACCTATATTACCCCCTCATGCCTAGTATTCTTAGTGTCAGCATATAAAAGTTCCCTGATCATTCATTCGGTGTTTATCCGATATATTAAAAGTTTACCATTATGTCATTGATCTGCCTCATTCTCATCCTTGGCTTTGACAATATGAAAGTGACTGAGGTATGTGCGATGCTAGTAATACCGTTTATTGTGCAGCCTGTCCCTGTTTCGAAACCTTCTCCTAAGGTCGGTCAATGCGTGCATTTCAGTGGGCTTGGCAGACTGATATGCAATAGCAAATTCTGGCTTGGTCAGGAAAGCAACGGAAAACTACCTCGCTCCTCATTTCCCTAGTACACATCTTCAGTGATGTCTAGGTCGTGTATAACAGCTGACGACAGAACTGTCGAGGTTCCAGCTAGACTCCGGGCTGAGTACTCAATATACATATACCATTATGTCGCCCGATAGAGTTCCGCTTTCATTGTCCACTGCTTGAGAAAAATGGAACGTCAAAATTGACATACAGGCAGCCCAAATGGTGTAATGTCAAAATGCCTATTGGAAAGCACTGAATGTGCCACGACATGCCGACATCGTACGGCATGGAATATCGAATGAACTTCCATCTGCCCTTAATACCAGGTGTATGTATAAGTTATTGCCGGTTTTTGTAGTAAAGAAAACACGTAATTTTCAAGGGAAATTCATTTCTTATTTATTCAAAATATTGGCCATCAGCTTCTACACACTTCGCCCATCTTTCAAATAAGTTATGAATACCATGCCAGAAAAATTGCTTGTCTTTTGCGGTAAACCATTCGTCGAGCCATTTTTCAACTTCGTGGAAGTTGCTTAAGTGCTGCTGTGCGAGCGCGTGCCCCGTTGATGCGAAGAGGTAATAGATGGCGCCTGGTCGGGGAAGTACGGCGGATGCGGAAGGATGTCCCATCCAAGCGATTTGAAGGTGTCTGGTTTTGCTGTGTGAGACGGCGCATTGTCGTGTAACAAAATCACTTTGCCATGTCTTCTGGTCCATTCCGGCCGTCTTTCGATCAATGCGTGATTTAATCATTTGTTGGCGATACAGTTAAGTTATGCATTAACGGTTTCGTCGGGCAATTGTTCGTCTTAGCACTTTTGTGGTCTACCAGAGCGCGCTGTCTTTCACATTAAAATCACCACGTTTAAATTGTCCAAACCATGTCTCACACGTTCTAATCGATGGAGCTTGTTTCTACCAGCAAACGATGACTTTCCACAGCCTGTTTCGTTTGATTAAATAAGAAAAGCAATGCGTGCTGCGAGTGTTCTTTTTCAGACACAAACGTCGACATGATCAATGAACACAGCCGCTAGTGTTTGGCGGACTCAATTCGTGTGTGTTTGTAGGTTAATGTCAGATGAAAAAACTGACGTATGTGTCAAATTCATACGCTGCGTACTGTTCGCTGGCGCCATCTCGTAGTGAAACCGGTAACGACTTATGCATACACCTGGTAAATCTCACAACCTCTGCTGGTCTTAAACCCACGATCTTGTGGTCCTGAGGCCAACACCCTACCACTGATCCGTAGAAGAAGCAAGTACAATGCTTTGCTAGAAAATATTTTTGTATGAAGAAGGAAGGCTTCTGGTCTTTACAAATATATTTAGCCTTAAGCTTTCGGCGGGGCTCAGTGGTTCAAGACGGTAGAGTGGGGCTCACCCGGCTAAAGCCCTCTCCAGTCTTACAGAAACATTTTCAAACATATCAGATTTTAACCATGAAGAAACAATCTATACCTGGAGTTACGAGCGCGACAGTGAAGTAAATAAGTTGGTGTTTCTATCAAAAACTTTATCATTAAAGATTATTTATACATATACAATCCCTGTGGCTATATCATCAAACTGAACTTACAGAAATTAGAACATATTTAAAAAAAGATTTCTGGCCTGCGTCCGATTCAGCGAATGATTACTTTTCTCTCAGACCCCCACACCTCGATTTGGAGCAATAGCGCTCTCTCTCTCTCTCTCTCTCTCTCTTTCCCCACGCCTGTCTCGCTCGCTCCCCCTGTCTCCCTTCTCCTCACTTGAACCGCAGCGCTCCAAATCCGAGCCGAGTTGAGCCGAGCTTAGCCGAGTAGCCCAGAGACGAAGTGTTGGTCCGAGCCGAGCCGAGTCGAGTCGAGTGCGACCGATGCACTGTGCACAGGAACTCTGAGCCACTGTCTGCACGCGTGAGATTTTGGGCGTTTCAGATGCCCTGGTGTATATTGTAGTCAGCTCCACCTAGCCTATACATCTACCATATAACAATGCTTATTGAGAGCTCAGTCAGCCTATGGTTTTAGTATCTACTAGCTCAGTTTGAAAGTCAATTCCAAATGAGTAAACTAAAATTTCTGATTTTCCCAACAAGAAAAAGAAATTACAAAAATCATGAATTAGTAGAAAATACGGAGAAAATAATCTTAACTAGGCGTCGCTCCCATAATTTGTGAATCCTCAGATGCTGCCAACCCAAGCTTATGTGTCACAAATATGTTGCATGAAAGGTAGGGATGATCCTTCCCCATCTTCAGTTCTTTACTACGCCACTGGTTGGGGCGCTACTCTTCCGAGCCTGTGCTGGTAGATTGAATCTCGTCTCTGTGCAATGGTTTCTCAAAGTGGTCAATTATGCCAGTCTCTTGTCGAAAGAAATTCCGGTTCCTCGGAGTCTCCGAACATCGAAAAATGCTAGTTAGTGGGACGTTAAACCAAAAATATAATAATAATAATAATAATAATAATAATAATAATAATAATAATAATAATAATAATAATAATAATAATAATAATAATAATAATAATAATAATAATGCAGAAATGTTCGCGTATATCCGAAATACTTTTAAAAGAATTCAGGCAGTGAGTAGGGCCTATGTGAGAGAATATTCCTATTTTACAATTCAGTCGAACCCCTACGGCGAGAGAAACATCTCATGCGAACGAAAAGAGACTGAAAATTGTGGAAACGCTTGCTCATGCTCGCGCCGATGAGACAGCAGATAGATCACTCAGTGTGAAGTCAGACGTTCCCCGCCATTTTAGGCTACAAGTAATTAATCAAAATCTTCCATCCAGACCGTGTTAAAGCAAAAGGAAGAGAGAACTATCCATTGAGCACGCACAAAGTAGATATTTTCTCATTAGGAATCATAGTCCCCTCACCCCTATATTCATAGCCGCCTTTGATTGTGTCATACACGACACTAATATGTGTTACTATGCTAAAGGTGTGATAATAAATTTAAATTTAAGAGTCCTGGGAGAAAAGGTAGAAAAAGACAAAGAGGTAGTGAAACGATAAAAAATAGGAGTAGTTTCGGCTTGAAACTACCGTTCTGGGAACACTTGGTTAAGTACAGTCCAATAACATCGGCCCGCCTGCCCGGTGGGCGTTCCGACAGCTAGGAGGAATTAATTAACCAATAAAATTTAACTGCTACGTTCCACATCAGGATGGATGATAAGCGTGATATGTCCGTTTGAATGGCGCACGCTGTCACTATGGAAACTCGTTTCAGAACGTGAGTCATCTCGTCATGTTCCAGCTTACAGTGATCCTGTAACTCTTAACAACTAGAGCAATTCTTTACAATCGCTTTACCACGGAGGTGTAAGCAACATAACTGCCCGCAAGATAGAGCCAGAGGCGACAGAGTGTAGGTTAGAATGACTAGGTGTCCCCTTTACCAGGGAACGTTTCTCCCAATTCCACTTTTACCCTGACCTATTTTTCCCATTTCAGTGAGGTGGAAGGTAGTCCTTCAGGAGTTCTTTAACGTGACAAGAGCCAGCGGCACAAAACTGTATAATTTAGAGACCTAATACCAACGACCTCAGCCAAGATCGAAAAACTATCTTCCAAGCAGGAGGACACCGAATAACCGTCTACGTCACTGAGATGTCAAAATTTACGTGTGAATTTATTATTATTATTATTATTATTATTATTATTATTATTATTATTATTATTATTATTATTATTATTATTATTATTATTATTATTATTATTGCCCGGCTCCATACCTACATGGTTAGCGTGCTGGCCTTTGGTCCAGGGAGTCCCGGGTTCGATTCCCGACTGGGTCAGGGGTAATTACAATGGCTCGGGGGCTGGGTACGTGAGCCGTCTTCATCAGAATTCATCCTAGATAGGACCCTATCCTCATTGTCGCGCAGGTCGCCTATACGGCGTCAGCTCACAAGACCTGCACCAGGCCTCTTCAGAAGCCACACGCCAATAATAATAATAATAATAATAATAATAATAATAATAATAATAATAATAATAATAATAATAATCATACATTATATTAATAATTTAATTGATAATTATAATATAAGTAAATAATAAATAACAATAAATAAATAAATAAATAAATAAATACAAAAATAATGTTTATATTATTAATCAGAATGTTTTGTCCAAGCTCCCTAACCGCTTTAAGTATAATACAGAATATATATTAGTATATATTCCATATATTATAATTATATATTAATATATTTGTTAAATATATTTTCGATCGTGGACACCATGACTTTTTGTCTTATTGTCTACAGATATTTTCTCGTTCACCGCCGTAGTGGTTAGTTCAATAGTTCCCTGGTTGGCCTGGATTCCATTTGGTTTTGAGGCACTAATACAGAATGTACTCTACCTCTGCTAATTCAATTTACAGAGCTCACCGCTCTCGCCATTCAGAACCCAATATGTATACATTTGACCGTTTATTAAAATGCGGATCCGCCCCCATGGTGTTGTGGTTAGCGTGATTAGCTGCCACCCCCGGAGGCCGGGGTTCGATTCTCGGCTTTGTCACGAAATTTGAAAAAATGTGCTACGAGGGCTGGAACGGGGTCCACTCAGCCTCGGGAGGTCAACTTAGTAGAAGTGGGTTCGATTCCCACCTCAGCCATCCTCGAAGCGGTTTCCGTGGTTTTCCCACTCATCCACCAGGCAAATGCCGGGATGGTACCTAACTGCAGCCCACAGCCGCTTCCTTCCTTCTTCCGTGCCTGTCCCTTCCAATCTTCTCATCCCTCCACAAGGCTCCTGTTCAGCATAGCAGGTGAGGCAGCCTGGGCGAGGTACTGACCTACTTCTCGGTTGTATTCCCCCGACCCAAAGTAAAACGCTGCAGGACACTGTGCTTGAGGCGGTAGAGGTGGGATCCCTCGCTGATTCCGAGTGAAAAACCGACCCTGGATGGTAAAGAGATTAAGAAAGAAAGAAGTTAAAATACGGACCTTAAGTCTTTCAAAAGCACTTCTAGATTCAGTAGAAATAATAATAATAATAATAATAATAATAATAATAATAATAATAATAATAATAATAATAATAATAATAATAATCCTTGCCACGTCGGTTCATGGTTTCATACATAATTGAATGGGTTATTTTTTGAGACCTTGTAAATCACGCATTTCCTTTTCATGTGAGAATGCAATGCAGACTCGTTCTATGTAGAAAGTCTGGTGTGTAGAATGAATGCAGATTTTTTTAAACTTGATGAATATCTATCCAATGAAGAAGGAATTCAAAGTGTATACGACTGGAATATCAAAGGCATTGCATTGCTAACTGAAACGAGAATCATTTTCTGTTTCGGTGATCAATATATTTCAATATACTATCGCGCTATACTGTACATGTGTCAATTTATGACTGGAGCTTGAATTTGTCGTTTATTTAAATAGAATGATCAACAACTCTCAATGTTTTTTGAAATCTCCGAAAGTAATGAAGTTTTAAACCAGTCTAGTAAAAATGTTAACAAGTCCGTTAAATACTTCCGCGCTTCTTCAATAAACTTTTGTGTTTCAGAAGCAAATAATTTAATAACAGACGCTACATTGTTAATTATTCGTTTTTTGTTGCCTCACAAGTTTACAATTAGCGACTTGCAGGGATTAATATTATTTATTACTAACTCAACGTGGTCCTTTATTTCTTCTCATCTGCCCCAGACTGCTTCCAGGCCTGATTCCATTTGCTAGATCTATCCAATTCGAGGTGGTTCTGGTGGTTTCTTATCGCCTGGCATTTTTCCTACTAGAAATCATTGAGAACTTGTTCATCTCTACAATGAATGTGGTCTAGCTAACGTTGTCTGTGGCTTCTTACAATCGTTGCGACTTACATTTCGGTGTAGATTTTCGATTCTTCATTTTTCTCGATGCACTGAATAGGGCATAAATACCAGAATTTTGTTTTCAAGGCAGTAATGTGTTGTACATTGAGCCTCCGTGGCTCAGGCGGCAGCGCGCCGGCCTCTCGCCACTTGGTCCCGTGGTTCAAATCCCCGTCACTCCATGTGAGATTTGTGGTGGACAACGCGGAAGCGGGGCAGGTTTCCCTCCGGGTACTCCCGTTTTCCCTGCCATCTTTTATTCTAACGACACTCTCCAATATTATTGAATGTCACCAGTCAGTCAATTATTGCTCCAAAGGGGTGTGACAGGCTTCAGCAGCTGGCACAATTCCTATCGTCGGCGGTCGAATGATCGAACAGGCTGAGGATTTTCATTGTGTTGTACTGTACATTCCTTTCTCAGAGGCTATGTTTCCGCACTGTAGATTAACACGGACAGGGCTCCTCGGCTGTGGTCAGTGTAGTGGTCTTCGGTTTTGAGGGTCCCGCGTTCGATTTCAAGTCGGACCGGGGATTTTCACTGGGTCCAATTCATTCCTTAAGCTCTGGTACTGGGTGTATGTCTTAATACACATCTTCGTTTACATACAACACAACACATCACACTACAAACCACGAAATGGTGAATACATCCCTCCATATAGGACAGCGTTAGAAAAGACATCTGACTGTAAAACTGGGCAAAATCCATTCATGATGCCGACACCAGGTAATTAGGAAAATGGAGGAGGTAGAAGAGGTTAACACAGATAAGTAAGAGTCAAAATTCACCCAAATTTTCCGTCATGCATGCTGACAAAGCGCAAATCCGTCTCTGTTTACAGTGGCATAGGCAAGAATTAATTCATTACCTTCATCAGTCCGTCGCATTTTCTGTTTTATATCTATGACACTGACAATATAAAATTGACCCAGATATGAGCGCTACTAATAGCACTTTTTATGCAACCAGTCCTGTGGTGAATAATGCTAAAGCCAAGGGCCTATGAGGATTTCAAGTACCGAAAGGGCAGTGACTCGTGCAGTTGCATCAGTCATATCATGATGCAGAAGGCGAAGGGAAACCACCGCACTACTTGTTCCCAGGAAAATGATCATAGTAATGTTATAATCGCCATCACGATAGCCAACATCAGGAACGGATAAGGCACGAGAAGAAGTTTATTGGCGAAGTGTACGTTTGTTTTTTCGGGGCGTCGACCTATGGAGATCTTTTGCCCCAACTTGCACCATATGATACGAACCTGAATGTAATTGCGTGTTTAATGTGAGGAGAGGAACGTTAAGGACGACACAAACACCGAGTCCCTAGGCCAGGGATATTAATCATTTACAATTACAAGCCCCTGACCCGGCCGGAAATCAAACTCGGGCCCACCGGGTGACACGACGCGTTGCCCCCTACACCGCGGGGCCGAACTAAGTGTAAGGTTACTGAACCATAATTGCATTTCAACCTTAGGGTTACCTTTTAGTTCAGTACCTTATAAAATACTTTAAGGTCTTAAGTGTTAACTAAACTGATAGCATTCAAAACTATAAATAAAGATACCAATATGTTCCTGTACACTATTGTCAACATATATATAACAACGACAATTATTACTTTATTTGAAAAGACCATACCACTGGGTGAGGTTTAGAAAATTTGACCCTTATTTCTCCATGCAAAAGGCCACTTACGTTTTGCGAGTTCTTCTTGCAGGAGGAGGAGGAGGAGGAGGTCAACTTCATATCAGTTCAGACAGGGTTTTTGGCGACGATGCGAGAGGAAAAGGCTAGGGTTGCGAGAGAAGCAACCTTGGCTTTAATTAAGGCGCCTGGTATGAAAATAATGAACCACGGGAAACATATCTTCAGAGATGCTGATAGTGGTGTTCAAAGCCATGATCTCTCGAATGCAAGCTACCATCTCAACGGCCTGAACCACGCAGGCCACCGGCTCGGTGTGTAAGGAAGTGCATGTGTGTTACGCTCACGGCGATGTTAGTGTACTGTACGGCTTGTAAACGAACTCTTCCACCTCAGCAGCAGTATTCTGGTTAAGGACCCGGTTGGTTGCTAAGCACAGGTGAAGATCAACAAGTGTTGTAGCGACAGCTCCTTCCGATAAAGTATTACGTAATGAAACATTCTGTGGTTTTATGCACTAGAGTCATTTAACGACAGCTATAAAAGCGACATTCGCAACATGAGGGCCCGGGGCTACAGCTGTCTCCCTCTCTTCCTGTTCTTCAAGGTCCTCTCTCTCTAATATCAGAGGTGCATACACCGACCTACTTCACGAACCTGCAGCCTGCAATTTGAGAGAAGAGGGCGAACGTTTGGTAGAGCAGATTAATAAGAAAGTCATTTCTTTGACGTCCTTTCAATGGTTTCTAATTCTTATTCCTCCTCATGGATGGGGTAATTATTCCTATACTAGTTTGTACTTTCCGTATCAGAGCTGCCGTATCTCGGAAACCGAAACACTGTAGGAGATTCCACGCCCACCAATAAGCTCCTGCAACGTCCATATTTCACTTTTATTCTGCCACCTATAATCAGTCGTATCGATCACTTCACAATTTGTGACAATAAGCGAATTGCCTGAGCTGTTCAGGCCGTCTAGCTGTTAGCTAGCGTTTGGGAAACGGTGGGTTCGAACACTACCGTCAACAGCCCCGAAGATGGTTATCCGTAATTGCACATTCTCAGGGCAGACAAATGTACCTTAATTTCATTTAATTTATTGCTTACTAGTCTACTGCATTTTCACCAGTTACAGCAGCAACAGTTTTCATACATCTAAAGTTACTAATGATCATGTTTGGTGTTATAAGTCCTTGAAATGGGCTGACAATTTCGTCTTACTCTATACCAACCAGCCACAACAGACTTCCCGGCGCTCCCGCCTACCTCTCAGGCTCTCCGACTCTCACCAATATCATCACGCATATCACCACATCACGACTATGTAAACATCTGTGTGTGTCGCACCCTGGACTTCTGAGGAGATACCGCGGGCATTAAGGTATTGCCGGTTGGCCTGGTTCGATGCAATTCTCCACACATTCCTAGCCTGGGAGAATCCCTTCATCGCTACATTAATTATCGTATCTAATCTGATCTAATTAAACATGTTATGAGCCTAAGCTTACAATAAATTGTTCCTCAATATTCTGTTTAACAGGCCTATATACACAGTGCTGTGTCATAATACACCGGCGGAAAAAAAATATCCAAACACCAAGAAGGGGTTGTGCTAGATTAACGAACGTTGGTAGGCATGTTTATACATCTCAAACATGACGTTGGTTCAAATTTCCCGCAAATCGCATTAGCATGGCGCATGTAGCGGCCCCATGACGTTGCGCATCAGGTTTGCTTTAAATACGGGCTGTACTATACGAGAGAGTTTGTTAACTGTGAGATTGGACAGAGTGACTGTAAGTGGGTCAGGAATGCCTTTACGACGACGAATAGGCCAGCGTCAACAGCTCACTGCGGTTGAACGAGGCCGTATAATATGGTTACGTGAAGTTGGATTTGCTTTTCGCGCTATTGCAGAACGACTTGGCAGGAATGTCTCCACTGTGCATGCGTGCTGGCAGTAGTAGTCACGAGAAGGTACGCTCGCAAGAAGACCGGGCTCCGGACGTCCCCGTGGCACCACCGAAAGGGAGGACCACCGGATTCCCGTATTCCGCGTATGGCTGTGGCGCAGCGGACTGCGTCTGCAGCAGCAATTCGAGCAGCAGTTGGCACCGCAGTGACGCAACGAGCTATTCGAAATCGGTTCGGTTACTTGCAAGACAGCTCCGAGCCGGACGCACTGCGACATGCATTCCATTTACCCCAAGTCTGCGACTTCAGTGGTGTCAAGCGAGAGCTCATTGGAGGATGGAGTGTAGGTCCGTTGTGTTCTCCGATGAAAGCCAGGAGGCCAAGTGAGCGTCTGCATTCCACCTGTCTGCAGCGTCGACACACTGGACCAACACCGGGAGTTCTGGTCTGGGGAGCAATTTCCTATGACAGCAGGAGCACTCTCGTGGTTATCCCACGCAGTCTGACTGCAGATGTGTACGACCGTCTGGTTATTCGACCTGTTGTGCTGCCATTCATGAACAGCATTCCCGGGGGTGTTTTCCAACAGGATAATGCACGCCCCCATGCCGCTGTTGTAACCCAACGTGCTCTACAGAGTGTCGACATGTTGCCTTGGCCTGCTCGATCTCCCGATATGTCCCCAGTCGAGCACGTATGGGACATCATTGGCCGACAACTCCAGTGTCATCCACAACCGACATTAACCGTCCCTGTATTGACCGACCAAGTGCAACAGGCATGGAACTACATCCCACACGCTGACATCCGGCACCTGTACAACACAATGCATGCACGTTTTCATGCCTGCATTCAACAGTCAGGCGATTACACCGGTTATTAATGGACCGGCATGGCACATTTGCGATGGCTTTTCTCGCGTGGAGATTAACCTGTAGTCTTGTATCTTTAATCAATTAAATATATTACCTCGACAAATATATTGCCAAAAGTTCCGTATTCTACATTCGTTATTTCGTGATGTTTGGAATATTTTCCGCCAGTGTATGTGTCAAGAGAAGCCGTGAATTATTTTAATAATATTCTTAAGTTTGTGCTAGATACACCCTCATAAACATGCGCAGTCTGTATTCGCACTTCATGGTCGCTTCCGTTCCAGTCCTAGCCCAAACAATTCTGAGTTGGTGCGACGTTAAATCACTATCAAAAGATAAAACAAGGACAAGAAAATGTGACCAAAATGGGCTGCCATTTTATCTGTCTTTTCCCGGTATAACGCAATACTTCTTCGTTGATTCGGTCTGCCTTTGGGATCCTGAGAAGCGTCGGGGGTCAAATTTGTATGCTTTCAATGCTTTGCAGCTCCTTAAACATGCCCGAAGCCAGCGATTCGGATTTGCTAAGATGAAATAACCTCAAATGTGACTGAATTAATTCTGGATCGAACACACTATTTCGGGAACAAGAGGTCAACGTTTAACCGACGGAGTCAGTCAGGGCAGCAGATGGTGCAGCAGTTCGATCCACCGTGAAATGCACATAACGTGAGTGCTAGGGAGAGAGATTTAGTTAAAGAAATAAATCGTCAGTTCTCCGTTGAGGGTGACCATTCAGATCCGGAATACAGTCAGGTTAAAATTTCAATGAAGTTTAAAAACATAAAAAAATGGAAATATGATTGTTAATGCTGTTATTTACTTTCTTTACTCCGGGGGAAAATAGAAACGTAAACTCTTCACAGAGTATGAAAGTACTATGAAGATACAAAAAGAACCAAGGCATGTACAGCCTATTAAAAAGCACTGACCTACCAACACGACAGCAGCCCAGCCAGATGGCCTGCATATATTGGAATGCCATATGGCCAGCGTAACTGCGTCGTCTACTGTATGACCTTACTTTATGGATCGAGGCTTCTGTCCGTCATACCGGTCAGTTCTTCAGTTGACCTCACGAGGTTGGACGAATTCAGTCCCAGCATTCAATTCAGAATTAAAATCTTTGAACGACCTTCGATTCGAACCCGGGGCCTCCGGTTATTAGCTCCATACACTACGGAGTTGACGCTGAAGTAAATGAATATATATATAACTGATTGTTCTTCATCTCTACCACCTCCAGAACGAAATGTTTCACGTCCTTTCGGAACAGTAGTAGGCTATGCAATATTTTAGTCAGAGCTCTTCTGACTATGGAATTACTTTTATTCTCTACAACTCTCCAATAATTGCAGCCGAAGCCTTTTTTATGACAATAACAGTAAGGAAAAGGCGGAAATCACATAAGAGAAATGCAATGGAACAATTAAATTTTTGAATGTTCATGCAAAATAGGCTTTTTACAAGGCTAGGGGAACACTGTACCGCACTACAGAGTTTCCTCAGAAGAAAAGGAAAAGCCTACTTCTAGGGAAAATATATGTCTGTATCTTCTTCACTTAGTTCCATTTCTGGATAAGGTGTCGGGAATGACATGAGGTGAATTTTATGACACGTTTTATGGCCGGATGCCCTTCGTGACGCCAACCTCAGCCAAGGAGCTGATGAAGTTTTAATGAGTGATTGTGAACGAAATTGGTTTGCGGGGTGGGAGGAATCGTCTGAGATCTATGAATAGGAACTTTCCCGGCATTTGCCTGGAAGTGAAAGTGGGAAACCACAGAAAACCATTCTCAGGACAGCCGACGTTGGGGTTCGAACCACGTATCTCCCGAATACAGAACTTGCCTCCATAGCCGTAGCGTGTTGATACGCGTAACCACCCCACTAGGTCTACTTCTAGGGAAACTATTCAGGAAAAAGAGAAATCGGCTGTCCTGAGAAAGGTTTTCCGTTTTCCATTCTCCTCACTGAGGCGAATGCCGCGATAGTCCCTGTTATACCCCATCAAGGTATGCAATGAGAACATTTTAGTGCCGTAGTACTAGTACCTGGTCGATTACCTTCCGCTACCACAGTTTTCATTCTTAAAAGGAAATTTGATACCCAGAAGCAGTACAAGTTGATTCTGCGAATAATCCGACGTTACAGTAATGTTCAATTATGGCACTTTAGAATTAGTACGGGGGCGTGATAGCCGAGTGGTTTAGTCACTGGCTTCTCACCAAGGCGGCCGCAATTTGAATCCTGGCCAGTCCATGTAGGACATTCGCAATTCAAATGTCACATCCCTGTGGTTTGGATTCCACGTGAAACTGGAGGTCGGTGATATCAACAGTCACATAAGACTACAAGCTTGCTATTGTTTAGACTTAGTAAGTTTAATTTAAAGAAAATCGGCGCATACAGTGAACTTGCGTGGAGGACTCTTAATTGACGATTTCTAACTACTGTATTGATTTCCAGTTGGCAAACAGGAGTGCTTAATACTTAAGTTGATAACTCACCACAGTAAGAATTTTCTTTGCATGTGGAGCACGTCCATAAATAAATAAATAAATAAATAAATAAATAAATAAATAAATAAATAAATAAATAAATAAATAAATAAGAACATCTTGGCCTTTTCACCAGTTATCTACGGTCGGCACTCATATAGGGATGAAAGCTAGTTTTACGACCGGATGCTCTTCCTGACACCACCACTATGAAATGTGACAGGGAATGTAGCACTCACCATCGGTTCTCCAATTTGTGGCACAGTGGTCGTTCGTTCCAACAGAAGAATGTGATTCGTCACTTAAGACAATAGGTCGCTAGACCGTAGCATTCCTCTCTGCCCTCTTCTGACACCATTGCAAACGAAAGAGAAAATTATGAGGCTTTAATAGCAGATTATAAAGGTCGTCGAGATCGCAAATTTTCCTGTACTGGGCTTTTAGTACAGAGAAGGTACCGTAGTGAAATTGCCACGTAACTCTGGATGGTGGACAAGGAAGCTGTTTGATCTATTTATACCTGTATGACAATCAATGAATCCTACCTCCTAGTGGTCTATCAAAGTCATCCGGAACTAGCACCGTATATGGATCTTCACTTATTTACAGTTTCCAGTGGGACCTGTTTGTGAAGATCGAAAAGTCCAAATATCGGGCAATTAGGCTCACCGTTCTTGAAGCCTCTCAGACTATCAGTTATTCGTACGGCTGCCCAGTGCGTTTTCTAGGCTTGCTTATCGCTAATGGATCACGTCTGGCATAATCGAAGTCACATCGCATGCATTTCTGAGGACGGTTCATATAAGAGGAAACTAATACATATATCTTCCCTCGATGTAGTTATTTATTAACTTTCGGATGTTTTATTACCAGGTACGCACATTTTAATGCCGTTCAATATTAATCATCATCATCATCATCATCATCATCATCATCATCTGTTTACCCTCCAGGTTCGGCTTTTCCCTCGGACTCAGCGAGGGATCCCACCTCTACCGCCTCAAGGGCAGTGTCCCGGAGTTTCAGACTCTTGGTCGGGGATACAACTGGGGAGAATGACCAGTACCTCGCCCAGGCGGCCTCACCTGCTATGCTGAACAGGGGCTTTGTGGAGGGATGGGAAGATTGGAAGGGATAGGCAAGGAAGAGGGAAGGAAGCGGCCGTGGCCTTAAGTTAGGTACCATCCCGGCATTCGCCTGGAGGAGAAGTGGGAAACCACGGAAAACCACTTCCAGGATGGCTGAGGTGAGAATCGAACCCACCTCTACTCAGTTGACCTCCCGAGGCTGAGTGGACCCCGTTCCAGCCCTCGTACCACTTTTCAAATTTCGTGGCTGAGCCGGGAATCGAACCCGGACCTCCGGGGGTGGCAGTTAATCACGCTAACCACTACACCACAGAGGCGGACTCAATATTAATACATGTTGTTATTGACGAAAATGTTTATTACTTATGTACGTTCGCAATGGTTGTGATATCTTTTCAATCCAAACAACTCTGGTCATTCAGTCTAGTTTTATACTTGCTGACCACAACTGTGTGACAGAAGACGCGGTGCTGATGTTTTTGCGCCTGTCTGTATCAGGCTAATGAAGGAGTAGTGCGGTCAGGAGCAGTCGCCTAGAACGAATTACTTCGGAGTGGGACACTGGAGAAAAAAACCTACTATTGCAAGTAAGTAACCACGGAGCAGGTAGTTAACATGTGTTAACAGTAAAGAATCTAGCGTGACACGAGGAGTGACCAACTCGTTGTGGTGGCCAGTAGTGGCTTCGCTCTTGATAACATCGTAAATTCGTCGGTGACAAGCACGCGATGTGGCGTGACCTCACTGAGAGATCAACTCTTTCAGTTTGTGGTAGGCCAGTTGTGATATCTGTATGATGGTGAGATTATATGGTAGGAACTACGGCCACCTGTTCCCTCATTAGGATGAGGCGACAGAATGCACTTACGTTATCTATTGGCTATCATAGGAGGCGACGAAGAGGGGTTTCCAGGCGCTTCTTCTTTAGACCAGAGGGTCCTAGCTGACCCTGGTTCTTCTTCTACTCACTTGTGCCAGGCTCCTCACCTTCCACTTTCCTATCCGACCTCCCTTCACCCACTCGTTCTTTTCTGACCCCTACAGGATTAAATGTGCGAGGCTTAGTGAGTCTCACTTTCACGGCCATCATGATCCTTCTCTTTCTTCTGCCGATACCTTCATTTTTCTAAGGTTCGGACATCTTATTTTTCCTTTTGAAATAATAACCACAACCAGCTGTTTCATCCTGTTCTAGATGAAGGGCTAGGGTTATTGTGATCCCCCGCATACTTGATGCGGTTACTGATGGATACCGACCATTGGTTGTATACTGGATTCTCCTGGAGTTCAAGTGAATGAAATTCATTCTAATATGGTCGAAAGTAAGATTCAACTCTTACTTCTGTTCTAAAAAATAAAATCAAGCATGCAGCTTTATGTGATTTTATATGGTGATCAAAATCATCACGTGAGAATGCTAGTTCGCTTGGTTTATGAATATGGTTTAATTTTTTACAAACTGTTTGAAAGTCAACGCGCAAAAATTTATTTTTGTCTGTGTTTGTACACTTGAAACGGGTAAACTACTGGAGATATTTCAACTAAACTTTATATTTAACAAGTATCAATAGAAAGATATTTTTTAAATAGTTTTACACATAACTTGAATATCTTTGAAGGTACGGGTGTTTTGAAACCAAAATACAAATATATCTATTGATATTTTGTTTAAGAATAAATCTTATATAATGTAATACTGAACAACGTTTGTTCAGTGCAACATTTCAGTTTTTGCCATTTTTTCAATTATCTCGGAACGATCAAGATTTGTAGAACTGAATGCCAAGTCTATCGCGGTACCGGTAACTTAAATTGTCAATGAATCATGATTCTGCACCCCCATAACAACGAACTACCCCTTTGAGATCAAATTCCTAGTTTTCAGATACTATCTGCTTCGTAATAGCAAGAAATACGTACTTACACGGACAAAATCAGCAGTTATACTTTAAGGTAGTAGTAAGATTTGTTTTGCGATAATTTAAGCGAAATCACCAGAAGCCCACACAATGCCTCATGTTATGTTTTGTGTGTTGAATCGATCATTTATATATCAATGCCTTGTATTCTCAGGGTCGGATTTAAGATTTTTGGCACCCAGTGCAGAGCCTATTTTGGCGCCCACTCATTATTGCATTGTAAGTGTTAACTAGAGGATAGTAATAAAATCCGATATTTAAGGATTAAGTCTAGTTGATTATTCATCTACAAAATAAGCATTTGAAACGTTATGTGAATTGTTACAAATATGTTCTTTTTTAAGTATTTGGTATATCAGCGAGTGACTACGCGGTTTGTGTCGCATAGCTCTTGGCTTGCATTCGGATGATAGTGGGTTCGAATCCCACGGCCGGCAGCCCTGAAGTACTGCTTTGGCAAATTTTGCGTCCCCCAGAATTTGACACACTGAGCCGGCAGTGAATATTCTCAATTCTTTTGCGCTCAGCTAATATGTAGAAGGATTGGAATGGGTTGATGATGATGTTGATGATGATGATACTTGTTACTTAAAGGGGCGTAACATCTAGACGAAATGTTATGACAATTTAAAAATCCATAATCCTCCACTGACCAGATTTGAAAACGTTAGGACGAAGAATGAATGGATGGATATGAAGTTAAAACAATCAGTGGATCCGACCCGCAGTGCCCCACATTCCCAGAAACTAGCGTTAAATAATAGTGTTACTGAACAAGGGACTGGTTCTAAAGCACAATACTGAATCTATAATTCTTGTAGTCGAAACGGGTCCAAAATCTAGGTCATCGACCCCTCATAATGGTACGTATCGCTAGGAAAATAGAATTAAGTTATGCTATTTGTCATGTTGCGGAACTAATCAAAAGTAGCGTAGACTCGCGGTATTCCACACAGTTTGGTACTATTCACAAGTAATGAAATTCGCACATGTAACACAGACCTATGGCGTTCCTCACATAAGTGCACTAACCACAGGGACCCGCACTATCCCGTCGTGTTCCTCACATAGTGGGTGCTAAGCATAGGCAAGGCAGAACCGTGGTGTCGCTCATCCCATGGTGTTGCTCATATAGGGGTACGAATCACAAGTACTCTAAAATACATCCTGAGCTACACACTATCGCTACTAATCACAAACCTATTTTGTACCTAACATAGTGGTACTAGGCGCAAGTAAAAGCAACCCATGGTGTTCCCCGCGTGGTGGTACTAATCACAAGTAGTTTCATGGTTCTAATAAAATCACCCCTTTGGTCGCCCCTTTTAGTCGCCCCTTACGACAGGCAAGGGATGCCGTGGGTGTATTCTTCGTCTGCGTCCACCACCCACAGGGGGTGATTGGAATGGGGAAGTACACTATCAGTGCTAATAGTTGCTGAGATTTATACACCACTTTGGTGGTGGTGGTGGTGCTTGTTGTCTGAAGGGGCCTAACATCTAAGGTCATTGGCCCTACACCACTTTTCATACTATAAGCTCACCGAACGCGAAAAGTATCTAAAAGACTGGATATTTATGGGTAGACATGAAGTTACACCATTGGGCATTCTTTCTTTTTCTATTTGCTTTACGTCGCTCCGACACAGATAGGTCTTATGGCAACGATGTTACGGGAAAGGCCCAGGAATGGGAAGGAAGCGGCCGTGGCCTTAAGGTACAGCCCCGGCATTTGCCTGGTGAGAAAATGGGAAACCACGGAAAGCCATCTTCAGAGTTGCCGACAGTGAGATTTGAACCCACTATCTCCCGGATGCGAGCTCACAGCTGCACGCCCCTAACCGCACGGCCAACTCGCCCGGCGGACATTCTTTTGCGGGGGGATCATAACCGCCTAAGATTTTTTTTGTTGGGACGCAAATGGAATGGTGTGTCGCGCGCCTATAACTAGGAACACGACAGCGTACGATATACGGCCACGGCGGGATAATGGGGTGGTACGAGGTGCGGACAGCCTGAATGGCCGCTAAATGAAATAAAGGCTACACGCGACACTGCCTGTTCTGCTGCACATAAACATGCTGTGATTCCATCCATTGAGGCTCATTAGCTGGCGAGGGATGAACAGACTTGCCGTCCCGTACCCACACACACCTACAGCAGAACGTTCTGTCTCCTCACACGCTACACGAGACTTGTATTCTCAGAGGAACCGTTGAGTAATTCGATTCCGGGATGCGACTGCTACATAGCAGTGGCTATCCTAGATGTATTTTCTAGTCCGCCTCTTTGTTTGCTTGATCAACGTAATAATCTTCGGTCCAGAGAGCCACGGGTTTCATTTCCGACCAGACTGGGGATTTTAAGTAGCTCAGGGACTAGGCGTGTCTTCATCTGCATACTATCTGCCTCTATGGCTGAGTAGTCAGGGTCTTGGAATTCGGTTCTCGGGACCTCAGGTTTGATTCTCGCCCGGGCCGTGGTATTTTGATCGTGTTGTAGCTAGTCTCAGACGTATGGTAGTAGTGGAGTCCCATTTACATTTGAAAACCCAGCAACTCCATGGATATATAAAAGAATCTAAAATAAAACCGGAATGCCTAGCCTATATGCTAGTGAATGCCTGGTACTAAACTATAGATTAGATAAACTTGAGATACTAAAAAGGAGAATCATGAGAAAAATCTTAGGCCCTGTGAAAACAACAGAAGTATGAAAATAAAGAACCAACGCTCGACGTAAAACGGATGGAAATAATCGAGTTCCTTGATATCTCTGATTATAAGTGGTTGATTTTACTTATTTACGACTAATTTTTATCTTAGGAATGTTGATGTTGAGGTGTAGCGTGCCATCTTCCCCTGAAGTCCATATTCATCATGTACCTGGAGGAATGTTGCAGATCTCGCCTGCCGCTTTTATGATACATGATTAGGGGCCCAAAGCCAACCTTGGGCGGACGTGTGCCGTAATTAGGCATGACGTGCCTCACCACATTCTTATTAATCACATCGCAGCACACACGCTGTTCCAAGTTCAGCGCCTTCGCCGTGGAGGAAGCATAAAAATTTATAGCTTTCTAATTGAGTGCAGTAGTTTTTCTTCCATTGACTTTATATTTATTGGTATGCTGAAATATGAGCGGCCCACCTTAGTGGAGAAGTCGTTAGTTGAGACTTGCATCATACAGTGAGTAGTCTGGTTTTGATCCCGACAGTACCAGAGAACTTCCTTATTCCACTTTTCTTGCAAGATAAGACTTGAATGAGAGGAGAAAATATAGCGTAGAAGAGACGGCAGTCAATTTTAAACACCCAGCTTTATGTTCTGTTTGCTGCGTTTTGTTTTATCTAAGTTTCGTTAATTCCTCTCGCTCGGGCACTGAAAGTTTATGTTTGTTTTAATATACAGCCTAGCTGAGTGGCTCAGACGGTTGAGGCGTTGACCTTCTGACCGATCCTGGCTCAGTCCGGTGGTGTTTCAAGGTGCTCAAGAACGTCAGCCTCGTGTCTGTAGATTTATTGGTACGTAAAAGAACTCCGGCGGAACAAAATTCTGGCATCTCGGAGTCTCCGAAAACAACCAAAATAGATAATGGGACGTAAAATTATTATTATTATTATTATTATTATTATTATTATTATTATTATTATTATTCACACCACACTACGCACCACCACAGAATGACGTAATAGTAGAATCTGGCCATAAAATTGAGCCAAGTTGACATAAGAAACAGATCGCAATTTCTACTCCACTAAGGTGTGGGAAGAATGGTGATATACAACATTTCTTTAATTGAAAATGGTTTTGATGGATTGATTTTCAAAGGGTGGAAAATATTCCAAATAAAGTATATTTTCCTGGTTTACCCTTATAATTATTCATGTTAATATTTCTTCACGGTTTAGGACTGCATTATTATTATTATTATTATTATTATTATTATTATTATTATTATTATTATATGGTGATAAGTGCAAGAAAAGTAAGGACAACTGTAAGGTAAGTGCTTTCAAATATTTGGGACGCATAATAGCAGGATATACGGGATGCAAACAGGAGGTAAACATTCGTATACAATTGCCAAGGAGGGATTTAGTAAGACGAGGAGGCTTCTTTGTGAGTGCATGGACAGGGACCAGAGGACGAAAATGGCAAAGTGCTTTATATGGAGCGTGGTATTACACGGAGCTGAGACATAGACACTGAGGAAAGACGAAGAAAGAAGACTGGAAGCATTTGAGACGTGGGTTTGGAGAAGGATCGAGTCTATAAGAAAGAGGAAACCCAACTGGCTTGGACATTAGATGAGAAGAGATTACCAATGGATGCTATGTAAGGAACAGAAGAAGAAGAATAAGACCAGGACGCAGACGATACCAGATGGTTGATATATAAGGATAGATGCCAATTATGAGAAAAAAAAGAGGGAAGGAGGTGACAGGAATGCATGGAGAGCAGCCATGTGAAGACCTGCCCTAGGACAGAACACAAAGGATGCTTAGGATTATCATCATCATCATCATCATCTTGATCGTCTGCTATTAATAGTCTATTTCACTAGGACACTTTTGTAGCAGCCTCTTCATCTTAACACTAGGCAAGGCCTGTGACTAGTGGCTCAATTGGAACATTATACAAAGACTGTTATTGTTTCTAGGAATGCCAAAGAATCGGAATTATGTTTCAAAGTAGGCCTAGAACCCGATAGAAATGACAACTTTCTCCTTCCATTTTTCTTGTAATATAAGACTGAAATGAAAGTAGAAACATCACAGTTCCAAAGAAGATACCATAGTCAATTTTAATTCAAATCTTACCACGTCCCAAATGACTACCATTGCCGACACCGCAGTCTAGGGGTGGCGTGCCTGCTCCTTACCCGGAGGTGCCGGGTTCGATTCCAGGCTAGGTCAGGGATTTTAGTCTATATGGATATGAGGGCTGGTTCGAGGTCCACTCAGCCTACGTGATTACAATTCAGGAGCCATCCTACGGTAGGACGGTGGCCCCGGCCTAGAAAAGCGAGAATATTAGCCGAGAGGATTCGTTGTGCTGACCGCGCGGCACCTCAATCTGTAGGCCATCGGATTGAGCAGCGGTTGCTTGGGAGACCAAGGCCTACTAGGGCTGTTGTGTCATTGGGGTTGGGGTAAGGATTGTCATTAACATGAGCCGATATTGAACCGTCGACCTATATCAAGCAAAGAAGTCTAACTCGCCAGGCTGAGTGGCTTAGACGGTTGAGGCGCCGGCCTTCTGACCTCACTTGGCAGGTTCGATCCTGGTGCAGTCCGGTGGTATTTGAAGGTGCTCAAATACGTCAGCCTCGTGTTGGTAGATTTACTGGCACGTAAAAGAACTCCTGCGAGACTAAATTCCCGCACCTCGGCGTCGCCGAAAACCGTAAAAGTATTTAATGGGACGTAAAGCAAACATTATTATTTTGAAGTTTAGGTCTTGAAAGGTTGAGCTGCGTCAGTCACCGTAGCCCCATTCTGTTCAAAATCACACAGATTTAATATTTTTACTGAAGGAAAGGGCGATTCTCAGAGCATTTCAAGAGCAATGTTGCGAACTTCAGCTGTCTTGGCCGGTCTTTGGCGGGATTTTCTACCAATTTAGCCGATTTTTAACTCAACCCGTTGGCAGCATTGCTCGAAAGCCGATTTGCGTGCATGGATACCATTAGATTGGAGTCTCGAGGGAGAAGGTAGTTGACGACCACCCAACTGGCTGCAAGCCTATTGCAGCAGTCATTGTGCTAAGTTCAGTCTGTCACTCAATAATATTGTCTCGTACTGAAAGATCTCGGGGAGTGAGTGACAGATCTAATTACAGGTAATAGACATCTGGGATAAGGAATAACTTTCAAAACATTAAGCCCTGCTTCTGATAATACCCTAGTAACAATCGACCATAGAAAAGAACTCTTGTCCAAACTGGATAAGTATTGGATGCATTATAGATATTAGTATTACTGTTGCATGCCGCGTTCGAGATCCCCTGAGAGGAATGGAGGAAATTGTCGCGAGGAATTGTTGACGGTCAGAAGTGACAGACAGATTTCAGTTTCACTGCAGCTATTTTATTCGGTTAAAAAAATATCCTACTCCAATAGATAGACTAATCCAGAGTCTCATTCTGATTCGGAACTGTTAGCACGTAAATTCCAATATAGAAATGTTACTCAGAATCCAATGACAAATACAAAACACTATAAAACACTCGAAAAATGAATTTGTAACCCAGAATTATCACTTAACATACGGATACCTCACGCGGCTCACTCTATTCCTCTCTTCTCTCACTTTCTAACCCTTCAGGGGTCACGAACTAGGAGTCGTCTTAGTTCTCTGGTGAGTTGTATGGTGTATTAAATGTACTCAAGTTTACGAAATTGAATCCTAGCACATTCCGTTGACATAAGAAATGCTTAAATATAAGAGTGTGTAAATACAGTTCGTTTTGATCTGAGCCTAAATCAGTCTTCTTCTTCTCACACTGGTGGTATTGCTAGTGTAAACTACGTAGCACAAATGAACTTAGTCCGGATGTTTTCTGTACTGCTTGTTTCTGTAGTAGTTGGCTGTGTTGAGTGTATATGAATATTTTCGTGTTGAGAAACATTATCACCCACTCAACAAGCCAGAGGAATTAACTAAAGATGGATAAAATCCCTTACCCGGCAGGAAATCGAGCCCCGAACCCTTTGAGCCAAAGGTCATTACACTGACTATTTAGCCATGAAGCCAGAAAACAATGTAGCGTACAACTGCACCAATTGCATACACTTCAAGGGCTTTTGTAAGGAATATACTGGGAGAATCGAGAAACTTCTTGTTGGTTTTATACGCTACTGCAGAACAAGTGTTCCCTAGCTCGTGGTAGACAGTTTCACGCATCCATCAGCCTTTGAGTCGTTGCCTGGTTCATGAGTCTTTCTTTCACGAGGAAAGAAAATTATTCCTCAATAGCCCATAAGCCATATACTAGAAATTTCGCAGTGTATTCAATTCAGGACAACCCATGAGGCATACAGTGGCGTACCTCTTGAGTACAGAGGATTGTGTCACTCTCTGATCCAACTGAACAAATCGTACCAGGTGTTAAACTGACCTATTAAATACAAACAAACCACATTTTATAGCTCTAGATGATTAGTACGGAACTAAAAATGGCACGGTATAGGACCAAACGACAGGCATCTTCGTAACTGAGCATAGAACAGACTGTCCAGCTACAGTGAGCCTCCATATTACTCTGTTGGCTTACGAACTTTCTATGCAGCTGCCTTTACAATCAACAGAGTGATAGAATTCTGGAATTCGTCTCCTTCTCTGACAATCACAAATAATATGTGCACCAGGTATCTTACACATGCGTTATGAACAGTTAAGAATGTTTCTGCCTTAAAGATTCTGGCTTTGGCCGAGATGGAAGCCACGATCATAGATACCAGAAAAATACTCACTAACCAATGAACTACTTTTATATGATTTAAAATGAACGAGCAGTGTATCAACATTATTTAATGGCTTCTCCACTCAGATGCATTGTAGAGGAGGTGGATACTTCCTTGATGTTTTTGTTGTTTGCTGTAGTTATGCTCCACGTGACAAAATGAAGGCATCACGTTCACTTTTTCTAACACTTATAACTTTTGATTTGTGTTTATATTGGATATTAATGTACATTTCTAGACAATATAGTTCCAAATGCTTCCTCCTACTGTAGCTCTGAAGGTGCTAATCAAATCATTGTATTGTTTCAGGCAAGAAGTGGCGGAGTCTAACACCGCAGGACCGTCGTCCGTTCGTGGAGGAAGCAGAACGACTACGGGTTATGCACATGCAAGAACATCCGAACTACAAGTATCGCCCTAGACGGCGTAAGCACAACAAGCGCGGTGGACCTTCACCTTCGGGAGTTGGAGGCCCATCGTCAGTGGGACCAACAGCTGGGCCAAACCCTGCAAGACGTAGTTCGTCCGCACCTTCGCCAGCAGCTAAACCACTCACGTATCAGCCATACCAACAACACAGTTACTATCAGCATCCACTATACGCCAAGTCATACGGTAGTCCATACACTCCTATCATGCATACTCCAGAAGCCTCTCCCACCGGCAGTCCTGAGCCTGAGGCTCTGCGCATGTCACTCAGCAATAGGCTGTCCAATGCTGCGTCTCCCTTACTGCACCAACCTGCTGCACAACAGCAGGACGAACCCACCGCACAAGAGCAGCAACAGCAGCAGCAACAACAGCCTCAATCCCACCAGCAGCAAGCATCTCAGCAGCAACAACATCAAAGTAGCTCTGGAGGTTCAGAAGATGTAACAGCAGCGGCACTGCCTACGCCGGAGATGTCGCCAATGGAGCAAGAGAAGGACAACTTTCAGTTCAGCAACGGAGAGGATAAACGAGGGGGAACTAGCGGCAATACCAGCACTAGTAACTCTATGCTGGGGTACCACACACTTTCATACCGGCAGTCTCCATTAGCTGCTATCAACTACGGAGGTATTCACCACCATCACCACCATCATCATCAGGGACAAGGGAGTACCATCACGGCGATGGGCCTCAGCAATGGGGTGATGGTGATGTGCACCAACCAGAGACTGATGGGTGCTTACGAGCACAGCGGAATGGTGACGGGTACCTTCTACCCACCTGTGGTCACGTGTCAAGAGACGGGGTCGAATTCACATCATAGCTCCATGTACACCACGGCCAGTGGTAGCGGCAGTGCTAGCAGTAGTAGCAGCAGTGGAACGTATAGTGGGTACGGTGCGGCACTGCCCAACTCACCCAGCGCCGGCAGTCACTACTCTTGTTCCAGTCCCAGCTCCCATGTTCTGCGCACGCCCACGGCTGACGGATACGGCAGTAAGTAAACCTAACTTAATATTATAGCAAAAGTGATTCAGTATACTAAACACAGAACAACAATGAAAAGGTGTTTGTCTAATAAGCGTGTTCCCAGTGAATACTACTGGCGATGCGACGGAGATCGTGGGCACACGACTCTATTCTACGCACGAAGAATAATGAGTACACGAGATATTTCTGAAGTAGAAGGCAAAAGGAACTCCAATTTCAGTACAGGCATATAATCAAGACTAACGTAATGATTGTCCATGCTTACAAACATGCTAGCAATTGTGACAAGGCCCAGATGTACATCCTCTAATGGATCACACAAACGTAGTTAGTGAACATTAGATAACTTTATTACGTTACTTACGTCGTAATATATACCACATAAATTTTTTAGTAATAATGATATATTATCAGTTCTTTTTAAGAAACATGCGAAAGAAATCAGATTCCGTTCCTTCCGAAATCACTCGTTTATCGTCTTCCATTATTATTATTATTATCATCATATTTTTATTTTTTAATACAGCCAATCCCCGTTATGATTGGTGTGAAAATAGCGCCCGTAGGGTCAGTTGGTGCATGCATTTTAGTGGGCTTGGCAGACTGATATGCAATAGCAACTTCTGCCTCAGTGAGGAAAGCAACGGGAAACTACCTCACTCCTCATTTCCCTAGTATGCCTCTTCAGTGACGCCTAGGCTGTCTATGATAGCCTTTTGTGGAACTGTGGAGTATCAGACCAGCCTTCAGGCTGAATACCCAACATATAACATACACATTATTTTTAACTATTTGCACTGTCTTCTGACATGCAGCTTCTCATAATCCTCATTTTAGGATATATTATTCTTGTTGGTCATGGTCCGTTATCTCCTCCTACGCCCATTTTCATAGTATGGAGATGTTTTGAAAGTAAAGTTCAGAACTTAGCTCTGATACATAGAAACATAGATATACTTGTGTCCAAAGTTTCGAGCAGTCAGGCAGTTCCTAGTGGATAGTTAAAGAATCGATCGAACTGACTCACGTTCAGAGTTGTTCTGTGTTTATTTATTTATTTATTTATTTATTTATTTATTTTATATGGCGGGACTCAGGCTATGAAGCCTGCTATTCTGTCCGACCATACATACACCTACATGAAGAGTTAAATATACACTAAATTGTCTACAGTTGAATATCTTAAGGTAGCAATTAAATGTTTTAATTAATCTAATACTTAGCTATGATCTAATCCTACTATGTTATAAGAAATTATTATTATTATTTATTAACCAGGTTTGACAGAGTTTCTTAAAGCAGAGGTGGTTTGAAACGGTCCTAATTTCAGCAGGTAGGGAATTCCAAATTCGGCTGGCGGCGACTATAAATGATCTACTGTAGCCAGTTGAGCGGTGAATGGGAATGCTTAGTACTGCGGTGGATGATGATCTGGTAGGAATACTAGAAGGAGATGCTAGGTAATGGAATTGTGTGGCAAGGTATTCAGGTGTGTTAAGGTTCAGTATACGATGTAACAGGGGAAGAGAGTGTAAATTTCGTCGCTCTCTTAAGCGTAGCCATGAAAGCCTAGCAAATGCGGGAGAAATATGGCTAAATCTTGGTATATCTGAAATCGAACGCATGCGTTATGTGTCTTTTGGAGCTTGATGGAAAGTGAGGCATTCAGGTTACTGTATACTACGTCACAGTAGTCGAATATTGGCATTACCATACTTTGGATAAGCAGTTTTCTTACATTTTGGGGGAGTAAATCTCTGAGTTTTTTAAGGGAATGTAAGGAATAAAACACTCGCTGACATACCTGTTACATGATCGTTCCAACTAAGGTTTTTATCCATTATCATCCCTAAGTTTTTAACTGTTTCTTTGAATTGTAACTTAGTGCCTCTTAATGTTACTGAGTGGGTATGGATGTCTGTAAGTCGTGCGTGGGTTTTTCGGGTAGCTAAAAGAATACACTGCGATTTTTGGGCATTGATTTTTAGTGCATGGTCATCGGTCCACCTACATATTCTTCCTAGGTCGTCGTTCATATTATTTATTGCAGTCGGTAAGTCACGAGGATGTGCATGTGTATATATCTGTATGCTATAGCCTAATTACATACTATTTATTTATTTATTTATTTATTTATTTATTTATTTATTTATTATTTGCAACTAGCTCTCTCACGTCGTTTAGCTCCATATCTCTTACCCTTAAATCACTAACAACTGAGCGTAACCAGCATCAACTCATTCTTTTTCTACTTCTTTTACATTTCATTGCCGAGTCCATTTTTCTCGTGGGTAAATGATCCTCCTCCATTCGCTTCACACAACCCCATTACTTCAGGCGGTTCACAGACACGGCTTCATCCATCCAACTTGTATAACAAAAATTTGAACTTGGTTTCATTAAAAGAGAATAGATATAATTATATACAAGTATGTGTAGAGTTACAGCCTTAAAAGATCAGAAGGCACATGCAGATATAATATTTAAACACTTTCTCCAAGAGACTTTAATTTCGTGTGGCTATTTCTAGCCGAGTGCAGCCCTTGTAAGGCAGACCCTCCGATGAGGGTGGGCGGCATCTGCCATGTGTAGGTAACTGCGTGTTATTGTGGTGGAGGATAGTGTTATGTGTGGTGTGTGAGTTGCAGGGATGTTGGGGACAGCACAAACACCCAGCCCCCGGGCCATTGGAATTAACCAATTAAGGTTAAAATCCCCGACCCGGCCGGGATTTTAATCGTGTTTATTTCTTCTGGCTAGGGGACTGGGTGTTTATGTTTGTACCAACACTTTCCTCTTCATATTCAGACAACACACTACACTACCAACCACCACCGGAACACGCAATAGTGATTACATCCTTCCATATAAGGTTGGTGTCAGGAAGGGCATCCGGCCGTAAAACAGGGGCAAATCTACATGTGCTACACGCTTCGCACCTGCGATCCCGCAAGTGTGGGGAAAAGCGGTTGTAGAAGAATAAGACTAATCTGAGACATTCGTGGTAGCTTAGCGAAAGATTCTGCTACGTGTGTTAAAACTAAGCTACATTTTAACCAAACAAATTTCTTTGCAATACTACTACTACTACTACTACTATTTTTTTTTTTTTTTGCTATTTGCTTTACGTCGCACCGACACAGATAGGCCTTATGGCGAACTACTACTACTACTACTACTACTACTAATAATAATAATAATAATAATAATAATAATAATAATAATAATAATAACACAAGGTAGACAGACCTTAAGGGTGCACACCCCATAAAATATACTGCAATTGAATAACCTTAAGGAATTATTATTATTATTATTATTATTATTATTATTATTATTATTATTATTATTATTATTATTATTATTTACAATTTATCTGAAAAATTGAAAAAGAAATAAACCATGGAAGTAATTTTATCAAGAAGCAACACATAACCGAAATTCTGTTTTAAACAATCTCCAAATAACACGCAGAATATCTCACGTCGAATTGCAAAGATACTTGTAAAATATCGTATTAAATGTGTCTCGCAGAATAGTGCACATTTTATTTATGGGTAGTAATCAAGATTGGTGGTGGATTTCAATGTCCGAAAATTTCATGTGATTCTATTCAGGATTTATTTTAAGAAAATAGTTTCGAATAAAGCTGAAATCATTGAATTCGTGAATATGGTAATTGTAGTTCACATTCAAATTCATGTATCAGGAGATAGAAATAGATCTTCGTAGAGATATTTTTACGACCAGATGCCCTTCCTCATGATGATGCTTGTTTAAAGGAGCCTAACATCTAGGTCATCGGCCCCTAATGATACGAAACGAGACAAAATGTAATGACAATTTAGAAGTCCAAAATCATCCACTGGCCAGAATTCAAAACATGATGAAGAATGAATGGACGGATATGAATTTAAAACAATCAGTGGATCCGACCCGTGATGCCCCACATTCCCAGAAACTTGCGTTAAACAATAGTATTACTGTCCAAGAGACTGCTTCTAAAGCACAATCCTGAATCGATCATGCTTGTAGTCTAAAGGGGTGCAAAATCCAGATCATCGGCCCCTCATAATGGTACACGCACGCACATTAATGGTGTCCCGACATAAACAATCAACACTGCCCCACTCCAGTACTGAAAAGGAGGGGAGAGAGTAAAGGGATAGTGTTGAAGGCCACTCCAGTACTGAAAAGGAGGGGAAGGGAGTGAACAGGTAGTGCTGAATACACAGTGTGTGTATTCCGGCGTTATACTGTAACATTGTAATAAGATGGCTCCTATCCTATCGCAGGTGAATCGAGGCCATATTATGGGCATGTGGGAGGCTCACATGGTCCTCCAAGCAGTAGCAGAAGCAATACCATGCAGTCTTAAGACAGTTTGGAAATGGATAGAAATATGGCAAGAACGAGGTGAAGAAGGATTGGTAGACCCGATATAACGCAGCTACAAAATATTCCTAACTACTGTAGTATAAAATACTTTTCGGTTAAAAACCTCCTTTACTTCTTAATACTGTAATTATCAGAGTAGGTTACTTTTTAACTGTTTATGTTAAAATGCTATTTGTTCGAGGCGTCGACCTATAGAGTTCTTTTGCCCCTACTTGCACAATATATGAACCTGCATGTAATTGCGGAAGTGTTGAGTGTTGAATGTGAGGAACGTTAAGGACGACACAAACACGCAGTCCCCAGGCCAGGGATATTAATCATTTACAATTAAAACCCCCTGACCCGGCCGGGAATCGAACTCGGGGCGGCCGGACGCGTTGCCCCGTACACCGCGGGGCCAGACGAGTAGGTAACCTAATGATGTACTTCAATACATCCGTCACTGTGCCCATCTCGATCACAACAAAGTTTTGTAGCGGGCAGTCTGCATGCAGTCCATGCAGCAATGCGTTAAGCCTTCAACACTACCCCTTCACTCTCTTCCCTATGTTTTGTACTGGACTGGCCTTCAAACACTACCCCTTCACTCTCTCCCCTTCTTTTCAGTGCTGGAGTGGGGCAGTGTTGATTGTTTATGTCGGGACACCATTAATGTGCACGTCTGTACTTATCGCTAGGAAAGTAGAACCAATTGTCATGTTGCGGTACTAATCAAAAGTAGCGCGGACTTGCGGTATTCCACACATTATGGTACTACTCACAGGTTATGTAATGCGCACAGATCTATGGTGTTTCTCACATTGCGGTGCCATTTACAGACAACGCAAACCTACTGTGTTTTTCACATAGGTGTACTAATCGCAGGGACTCTTACAATCCCGTGGTGTTCCTCACATAGTAGGTACGAATCATAGCCAAGGCAGACCCTTGGTATCGCTCATATAGTGTACTAAACACAGGTGCTGTAAAACACACCCGGAAGCACACACTGTCGCTACTAATCACAAACCCACTGTGTACCGAACATTGTGGTACTACGGGCAAGTAAAAGCGACCCGTGGTGTTCCCCGCTCGATGGTACTAATTACAAGTAGTCTCATGGTCCTAATTCGATCATCCCTTGGTCGCCCCCTTTAGTCGCCTTTTACGACAGGTAGGAGATACTGTGGGTGTATTCTTCGCCTGCGTTCCCCAATCCACAGGGGGATGTGTGTTCCGCGAGAGCTATTTTATTTCGCTCAAGTCCGCCGGCAAGCCGGTTAGGACCCCACTATCCGCCACCTGGGACGCGCCACGTGGGAGTATCACCTCACCCCCCTGCTAGCCAGTGTAGTAGGTTCGTGGGAATGCCCTTCCTGACGTCAACCCCATCAGAGGAGTTAATGAGACGAAATAAATGACGTGATATCGTCACACCTATGCCAAAACGACGAATGTGACAATGTTCTTACAATCGATTATTTCACGTAGGACTGGTCACGCCTCCCAGCCACATATCGATATGCAGTCCACCAAAACAATTTTTGGCTGAGTTTATTTTCCTATGCGCGTGTGTTAAGGAAAATTAACCTTAAATACATCACACTCTAGGAATGGGTAAATATGTCATGCAAACACACATTCCTACAGTACGATACAGCAATAATAATAATAATAATAATAATAATAATAATAATAATAATAATAATAATAATAATAATAATAATAATAAGACTCGGGTGAAGAAATGAAAGGCTTTTGAGTTGACACTGCCAGATCGACTTGCGTGTCAAATTCGGTGTTCAGTTTCCACTAAACCGGGCGAGTTGGCCGTGCGCGTAGAGGCTTGCATCCGGGAGATAGTAGGTTCGAATCCCACTATCGGCAGCCCTGAAGATGGTTTTCCGTGGTTTCCCATTTTCACACCAGGCAAATGCTGGGGCTGTACCTTAATTAAGGCCACGGCCGCTTCCTTCCAACTCCTAGGCCTTTCCTATCCCATCGTCGCCATAAGACCTATCTGTGTCGGTGCGACGTAAAGCCCCTAGCAAAAAAAAAAGTTTCCACTAACAGATTGCGCTCTTATAATTAACTGCATTCAAAGCTCGAGTATTTGATATCGGAATTGATAACATCGATTCAGTGTTTCAGTAGCAGCTATTTCTTCAGAAGACAAGAGTTGGGTTAACATAACATTGTTCGTTCAGTGGATTGCCTATAAGATACATTCCAAGTTCCAGGTAGTGTTCTCACAAGACTTGGGGGGCGGAACCTGAACGTGATGGCTCGCGCACTCCGGTATAGAGTTTAATCACCCGCTTGTGGCCCTTAATGGAACCAATGGAAATGATAGCAATTTGTGCTGCACACATACTCTCGTTAACAAATTAACTACAAGTGGAAACTAAAAAATGACTGTAATATACACAACTTCACTGTCTCACAATCATCTTCTTTAACACAATAATTTTCCTGTTGGCATCATAGCAAACATCACCTGGAGATAGTTAACTCACTCGATAAGTTGTAATTGAAATTTCTCAGTACTGGTGAACTTAGTTCGTTATTTGCGAGTTTTCATTTCCGTCTCTCCAGTCACGACTGTTTATTTATGTGGAGTGGTAAAGCATAAAGAAGACACTGATGGGAGAAGAAGTATCACAGGAACTCTATCATTGGCACGTTTCAAATATCACGACCCAATTAGCGTGATCTCCACAATATCAGAAGAACCGCTGAAAGAAATTGAACAGAAAAGGTTTTTACCTCGGTAACAGTTACATATTCTGTACAGCCACCTGATATCGAATGTAAAGTTCAGAAAAACGTAGTTAAATGGGAATTCGAAGTTATTGTATTTGGACGTAGGAGATGGAATTGTAACATTGGACGCAGTCTTGGAAAGTAAATTTAATTGGGGTAATTACATAAACGAGAACGCAAATAAAAGGTACAAATCTCTGCACGTGATTGTGAGGGTTGTAAATAAGTGGCTAAAGGAAAGGGCATATAAGTCTCTGGTAAGACCCCAACTGGAGTATTGTTCCAGAGTATGGGACCCTCACCAGTATTACTTGATTCGAAAACTGGAAAAAATCCAATCATCTTTCATTCCAGCAACACACTCCAATATCACTTCGTTTCATCTGGCAGTCATTAATGATTGCCCCCAGAGTGAATGAAACAGTCTTCAGCAGCCGGCAAAATTCCTAACCTCATCCCATGCCTGACCTGGTCGAAAGACTGGAAACGGGCTGAGGTTTTTATTTTCATAACACAGTTGCCATTACTTATGAAATCTCACTCGTATACTGAACCCGGTATTAGAATCAGCTACTGTAGCTGCAGCTAACTCACTTTATGAAGATATTCTTTGGAGGTCTTGTATTCTGTACTTAGGAGGGAATGCTACATCCAAATGACAGAGTGCAGTTCCACATGTCTGTCTGTGGCTGGCCCGCTCAGAGCAGCTAGTCGTGACACAACACTCCCATCTCTAGCACTTACGGAGTTTATGGAGAGCTAGCATACAGTCATACAGTTTACTATGTTGCGACAAAAAACACTCATGCACTGGCTTCGTTTCATTTACAGTGCACAGGGGTGTCGATCGCTACAACACTCGTTACGCTTTCTAAACAGAGCACGAACTAAATCACTACAAGACATGATACTGTATAGGCTTCTCGGCTTATGCCGTGTCAAGAAAATAAGGTGAAATCCTTAACGTTTCGCAGGGAACTATGCTCTGCGTCCTCAGAAGAAATCTCGACTGTCCACGAGAAAGGCTTATTAAACAATGACACTTCAAATTTGGACGTTATAATAGAAGTGGAGACATGGTACGTTCATTCACCACCAGATGGCCCCCAGGACGTCTGACTGCAAGCATCTGGTGGTGAATGAACGTACCATGTCTCCACCTCTATTATAACGTCCAATTTTAAGTGTCATTGTTTAAGAAGCCTTTCTCATGGACAGTAGATATATCTTCTGAGGACGCAGAGTACAGTTCCTTGCGAAACGTTAAGAATTTCACCTTCGGGATAAGCCCAAAATCCTCATGTCTTTAAATCACTACAATACGCACAAGGCCGACATCTACAACTCTCCAGTCATCTTTTTAACGAAGAATTACATTCCCTGACAACGGGTACATGGATAGAAAAGTTCTAAGACGCTTCTAGTGTTTGAGTGGAACGCGTATATCGCCGAAAGTATTTCATTTACGATTATGATTAATGTCTCAATTGACAGATAAAAGAGGAGTCTACCTGTTGCAAAACAACTACAAAAGTGAAACTTTCTTATGAAACAGCGCTTTAAAATAGGCAAAATGTATGCTAAAGATGTGACGTCATACGCATACTCTGTTATAAGATGACGCTGTGTTGACTCGCGCGCCCAGTTAGAGGTTAGCTGTCGTGAATACATCGTGGTCAGTTGTACAGAATAACAAATTTAACTGAAAAGCAAGATTTCATTAGGATTTGGCAAAAGAACGATTTGAAATGAGAAAAGTCAATGATGAAGAAATAAACTTTATTATGCATATAATATTTGTCTCTTACTTCCAATAAGTAAGTCTACAAAACTGTCAAAACCCTGCGGCCGTTACAATAACATAATGATAATGCTGTTGTTTAAAGGGCCCTAACATCTAGGTCATCGGCCCCCTAATGGTACGAAATGTAATGACAAATTAAGAGTCCGAAATCCTCCACTGACCAAAATTAAAAACGTGAGGACGAAGAATGAATGGAGGATGAATATGAATTTAAAACAATTAGTGGATCCGACCCAAAGTGCCTCACATTCACAAAAACTGACGTAAAACAATAAGCCTCGTATTACTGACCAAGGGACTGCTTCTAAAGCACAATACTGAATCGATTATGCCTGCAGTCTAAAGGGGTCAAAAATCCAAGTCATCGGCCCCTCATAATGGTACTTATCGCTAGGAAAGCAGAACCATGATATTTGTCATGGTGTGCTACTAGTCAGAAGTAGCGTAGACTCGCGGTATTCCACACATTATGGTACTACTCACAGGTAATGAAATTAATTTGATGTTATTTGCTTTACGTCCCACTAATTACTTTTTAAGGTCTTCAGAGACGCCGAGGTGCCGGAATTTAGTCCCGCAGGAGTTCTTTTACGTGCCAGTAAATCTACCGACGCGGGGCTGTCGTATTTGAACACCTTCAAATACCACCGGATTGAGCCAGGATCGAACCTGCCAAGTTCGGGTTAGAAGGCCAGCGCCTTAACCGTCTGAGCCACTCAGCCCGGCGGTAATGAAATTAGCACATGTAATACAGACATGGTGTTTCGCACATTGCGGCGCCATTTACAGGCAACGCAAACCTATGGTGTTCATCACATAAGTGTACTAACTGGAGGGACTCGTACTATTCCGTGGTGTTCCTCATATAGTGGGTACTAATCATAGGCAAGTCAAAACCGTGGTGTCGCTCATATAGTGGTCCTAATCACAGGTACTGTAAAAGCCGACAGTGCACTTTAAGTAGGGGGCTGACCGCACGATGCTCCTGCGTGTTTGGTACCGAACCCGTATTAGAGAATGGGAGTACGGGGTAGTCAAACACTGTATTTCCTTCAGTAACCTTACATTCGGAAGGAAGCGAATTGTAAAATTGATCACTGTAATGCATATGAAATGATTCGTGACCATTTGTTGTGGAGACTTATTTCATTCAGGAACTCTGTCCACTTGAAAAGGCGGGAAAGGGACACTATAGTATTCATCGTTGCCAATATAGTTTTCTGCCACGTAGTGAGAACTTTGTAATGCTTCTCCTGGAAGTGATTCGCTTAAAAGATACCAGTAGTTTGGTAGCACTGACAGCCGAAACATACGATAACCCAAAGACATTTCTGTCCGTTACAGGTTAAACTACACTCGGAGCTTTAAAGACCGAATTATTTCAGTCGCTGTAGATAAGTCGTCGGGTTGTATGGAAGACTACCACGGCGAGATGTAGCGATAGGCACCGCTTCAGGGACTTCGTGGTAATCAGCCCTGTGGCGTTGTTGTGCGAATGCGATGTGTCAATAGCCTGTGTGATTGTCGGATCTGTACTGACGTACAGGGGCGGCCGTACCTTATGTGCTGAAGTGCTGCAGCACACTGCCTGTTGGAAAAATGAATTAATTTAAAAATATTATCTACAATCAAATACAGTGCATTGAAAAAGACGTCAGCCAAGAATAGGAAATTATTCAACTCCCCTCACAACCAGGTAACTATTGGTGCGCTCCACGCCGGGTGCTGTGAGATTACAGCTCAGCGAGCTTTTAACCAGAAAACAGGAACTCTGCCTTTTGCGCATGCGTGCCCAACTTTTCCGATACAAAGAGAATGTGTTCCGATAGGCTGTGGAAACAACACCCAAGACATCACTTCACAGCGATTCTTCGTTCGACCACAGAGAGGCAGCACTAGCACTAGTCACACTTGCATTGCGACCGACATGAGAAGGTGGCAGATGGCACCCTCTTGACTCGGCGGTAGTATTTAAGAGGTGATCGCTCAAAGCAAACGGGAAAACAAAATATTGTAGAGCTGTTCCCGCCAGGTCTTTTAATACCAAAGAGGATAGAATAGGCCTACTACCAACCTGCCTATTGCATAGCCACATTTGTAAATCGATGAACTATACAAATTGTACTTTTTATGTTGTCAAAATAAGGCCATGATATTGTGATTTTCTTTAATTCAAAATGTCTAGTTTATAAATGTCACTAAAAAAACATATCATGTAATTTTGCATTACGCGTTGCTGGTTTTATTTCAATGATTTTGGTAACACTGGGAAGTTCTGTTTTTGCGCGCTCACACCAAGTGTTTGAGTTCGTGAATATTTTGCCATTGCAGATGTTATTGTGTTTTTAATTATATAGTTTTATAGTTTTCTTATGAGGAATGTGTATATGTGTTGGGGTTGTTTGCATGTTTGTTCAGTGTGGAAAACTCAGTGGAAAGCTTCTTGAAAACCACATACCGGTATGTTTCTAAATATTTTTATTTTTTGGAGTGGGGATGGGTTACAGCACACAACTGATTTTCTGCACCAGCCGCCACTGCTGACGTATCGTAGACTTCAAAGTTGTATGGTGTACTGGTAAGTGTTCCACGCACAACGCATCTAGCGTGGGAATACGACTGGAAGAGTCTCCCACTTTTTTATACACTACGTTCACTTTGATTCGACAGGAGTAAGTTATGTGTCGATTCCGGATTTCACGCTATCCCTACATTATTATTATTATTATTATTATTATTATTATTTTATTTTAATCTTAGTAATTTCACTCCCCTGTAGATTGATTCCTTACTTTTGGCAGCATTTCGGATAATTGCACTAACTCCTTCAATATTGCAACCAAGTTAACCACTATCATTGTTTGTAATATTTAAGGTTAACCACCATATATTACTTTTATGCAGTTTATGTTTATAGTGTATGTTATTCGGTTTTCAAAATTCATATTTGATCTCTATCCCTCTATCTGTCTGTAATAATAATATTGTTCGGTGTATGGTTTTCATTGTAGACACCACAGAAAGATGCTCATTAGCCTCGGTGGCAAATTCTAGCCAATAAATTCAAATTCAAATCCCGCATACATACGTGCGGGCTGTCCATGGACGTCAAATAGAAAAACTTGAACCAGGCGAGGTGAACATATCCTCGGACACTCCCGGCACTAAAAGCCATGCGATAAAACTATACGTATTCCACCAATGTATGAGCTAACACCATATCTCTCAACAATAATCTAGGTATCTTTTTTTTCATATTTTTCCTTCTGTCATGATATTTCTCACATAGCTTCATTTTTCCCTTCCGATTCTTTCTAAATCTTCATTCTCTCTGTCTTTCTTTAACGTCGCACTAATACAGCCATGGGAAAGGGCTAGGAGTGGAGAGGTAGCGGCCGTGACCTGAAGGTATTTAGCCCCAGAATGGCCTGATGTGAAAATGGAAATCACGGGAAACCATCTTCAGGGCTGCTAACGGTGGGAATCGAACTCACACTCCCCTGAATGCAAACTCTTACCTACGTGACGCTTACCACACGGTCAACTTGGTCGGTCTTGGTAAGCATATCGTAGTAATTAGTAAACAGCTGGGCCCCGTCCTTCACACGCATAGTCTTAAATAAATAAATAAAAAATAAATAAATAAATAAATAAATAAATAAATAAATAAATAAATAAATAAATAAATAAATAAATCATTTCTGATCTTCATTTAGGGCAGTCGCCCAGGTGGCAGATTCCCTGTCTGTTTTCCTAGCATTTTCTTAAACGATTGCAAACGAATTAAAAATTTAGTGTTCATTCCCTCCCTCGATCTCGATTTGTCGATGCTCGTTCAGGAGTGTTTGTCCAATTGTCAGCGAGAAATTTTTCGCACTAAGCTACCAACATGGCCTTCTTACGGCCATACCTTGAATTATCACTTTTGGGTCCGTAATTAGCTACGGGGCCGACGTAATAACTTACAGAATCCAAGACTTGGATTCTCCTGACTCACCAAAGCTTTCGCCAGATATATTTCCAGACGAGGAAATAGCTCTGCGTTTACCAACTGCTTGTAGAAATTAAACTACTAGTATCTAATATGAAGACATCCTTGTTTCATATATTACTGTATTAAGACAATATAATAATAATAATAATAATAATAATAATAATAATTTATGATAAATACAGTGCGGGGGTGCGATGTATGTATCATCACAAATGGTCTATAAATGTGGCTTTAGGCCGTCGCGTATGGAGTCAGAAAGGAAAATAGGTCTTTGCTTCAAATACCGCGTATCCTGTATAGTAGGAACACCTGTATTACCATTTTTGGCAGACCTTCGATATAGTTAACTGTTTATGAGCTCTTAAGGTTAACATGGTAGTGATAAATCCTGCATGTTAAATAGATAACATTTCCTGTCGAAATGATATGCACTTCGTTATTTAATTCATTGGTGTTTGTGATGTACTTGCAGGTGGTTTAATGCTGGGAGAAGACCGCACGTACCACCACTCTCCCCATCACCTACCACAACCTCAGCAGCAGTACGTAGGCCAGTCCGAGGAAGAGGACCTGATTCTGGATGACGCTGCAGACGGAGGGGTGGACACGCACGAGTTCGACAAATACCTCAAATACTCCACCCATCCGCAGCCGGCGCACGAAACTGGATCTCCAGGTGACGACCACATGCAGATGGATAGTAACCATAACTACCACCATCACCAGCAGCAACAGCAGCATCCCCAACAGCACCTAGGCTACTACGAGCACAGCGCCCTGAACGCCGTCATGCTTGGTGCCGGCCCAGCCCATGTGCTAAAGACAGAGGCACTGCACCAACAGTCGCTGTCGGGCTACGGCACGGATACTGGGCACTGCGACTACACGGAGCAGGCACAACAGCAACAGCAAGTGCTGCAGCAAATCAAAACCGAGGACGACTTCAGTGTCATCCTTGCCGATGTTCGTAAGACGTGCTATAGCAGCTGATGGAAGCTTACAGTACTGGCTCGTTATCTATAGATCTTCCATTTGCCTTCAGACGCAGTATAGTCTTCCTAACCACCTCCTGGTTCTTTTGGATGTTGAAACGATTATGTTCAAATATCCATTGGAATCCATTCAGCATTTACTCATTAATGAGAGATGTAATGAATGTAAAAATGGTAGGAACAACCTCCAAAGACAAAGTCTGTTGAATTCTGTGCATGTTCGAAAGTCAATAAATTCGAACATTGAGAGTACAATAATATCAAATTCATACCAAAAAAATGAACAGGTATTTCACCATTATGATCTTCAGTTTGAGGAAGTGTGATGTACTCTGTATTATGTCTCCTAACCTACAAAGCGTTAATCACAAACAAAGATTTTTTAAAGGAAGAAATAAAATTACGCTGCTTTATCAAACTCTAACTTTTATACTCACTGGATTGAAGAACGGTGTAACGAGGAAATGGTGTACACTATTCAATGACTCTGGGGAAAGAAAAATAGAGATATACACGACATCTGTCCACTCCTATATTACGTGATCTCATAAATATCAGGAAAGCTGTCAGGCGTGCTGGGAATGAGGATTGAGTATAATCACAGCATTTTCTGACCTCAGAGATATCACACTGATCACATAACGAGTAAAGCTCATAAATGCCGTAGCCGATGACAAAACACGTTAAGTTTGAACTGTGGTTCATTATCCCAGTTAAATAAGGTAGTTGAGCTATTGAATATCAAGAGATGGATATTTCCACAAGCATGTGGGTAAGTTTAAATGTTCCTATATCAATAAAAAACTTGAAAAACTTTCTACGATACAACGAACAGTTTGAGTTAGAGATATATATTTCTTGTTAACTATTTTTTTAAAACTAAATCAAGTTCTGCATTAGAATTGCAGTATAAATATGGGGCCAGTTTTTAATTACTGTGATATGTATATTATGAACCAACGATTAATCACAGTTTTACATAGATAAAATTATATCAATATATAATTTTAAGTGATTGCACACCTCATTTCATTAACAACGTATTTCAAGAGAGCGTTGAATGTGTGGTGCTGGATTGTACTTTATTCAACTGGTGCTACCTCACAGAATCATTCGTTAGCTACATATGAGATTGCTGTTGAATTGTTCGCATCGGATCTTTACAAGTGAGGTTGGATATTTGTGGACTGCCTGTGACTATAATGCTCGTAAGGAAATGTTAATAACAAGGGAATGTGTATGACATTTACTCCTCAGTTTATCAGTACTTATTTCAAAGGTTTATTTTTCGCAGTGTTATTGTTTATCCTTCATTGCATACATTCCCTTAGATATAAGACACCAAATATTAAACATTATAAATTAAGAAAGTTATTTGTTTCCATGTATTCACACTTATTTCCAATGAGATTTTATGTATATATATCTATGTATCTAGCTACCTTATCCTAGCTTGCGGATAAAGTCGAAAACTAAGTTACTCCACCGGCTGTAAATGAATGTGTATGCCTTTTATTGTTCTTTACAAAGAAACGATACGACAAACATTTGAAGGAGCACCTTTTTGTTATGCATATTAAAGCACTTATTTCTATTCATTGATATGTATTACCTAAAAATGTTATTGCAGTGATTCTTTCAGCAGTTATATTAAATTATTTGGTAAATATTTCCAAAATACGTCTTTTTAAATATGTGTTCAGTTCTTATTCTTTCTTTTCATTAAATGATTGTAAATTAGCACAAAGCTACTTCCCATTAAAGTGCCTTAAGTGACACGAAATGTTGTCATATTCTGTGATTGACCTCTTGAAGATCATCTAGGATAAAATCATATTAAATAAGACTTCATAATGTTTTAGGTAACCTATCGTTGCCTACCCTGAAAATTCCAGAAACTGATCGATAATGATTATATACTTCAAATGTTATATACTGTCTAATCCATATTGTTTCTCTTCGAATATTCATCTTATTTATTCTCATACCGACAAACATTAACAGTAATCTGATATTTGAACAATGTTCAGAGTATTTGAATAATACTTCAGCACTTCTACTATAGGGTAATTTCTAGGTGGATTTATAATGTAAGGAGGGGGAAAAAGTACCTTCCCACACGCACAAAAAAGTCTAAACAATAGATTGTTCACTTCTTTTCAAAGTTTGTTCAAAGTAGAGACCCTGTTTTGTGATAACTCGCACCATTTAGACACATATATACAAATGATTGAACATAAGTGATGATTTATATCGATTTTTCAAACTACAAAATACAAACAACTAAAAATGATGTTTCGGAGAAAGTTGCTTTTATAGTGTCCTGTGTTTTGCATTATATAACGAAGTTACCCCAGAAGTATATAATTATTTCATTATGAGTTCACTGGATCCAATTTTATTGTAAACAGAATAGTACAGATCTCAGTATGAACCAGGGAGTTATCATTGGACGTACCAATAAAACCTCAACTCAAGATTAATTAGATAATTTACCGGTAGAGCAACGCCACCCTTAACACACCAGATCATCAGAAAAATAGTTCCTTTGATGCACTGTAAATGCAACCCTGGTATATATGGATATAACGAGTGTAGAAAAAGGTTAATTAATCACAAAATGAACTTGTTAAGTAGGTTTACACACAATTCGGTTAGTAAAAATATTCTTTCCGTATGCTCCATTTCTTTTAATGAGAGAGATTTATATTTTTCTGTCAAACGTTATATAAGCAATTCGTGTAAGCAGTGTAAGGATATTTTTCAGATACTGGTGGTAAAAACTGCAATATTCTGAGCGTTAGTTCGTAACATGGTATGATACAACATTGAAACATGTATATAAATAACATTTCTATTTTATGGTGCATTATTCAATTAATGCGCCAGTATAATTTAAGGAGACCTATATGTACTTATGAACTGCTTAAATGTATTTCCGAATTCCATTTTGGAGTACTTCAACGCGTATTGAACTTGAGTGCATTAATTACAATATATATTCGGTATTGTTCAGCAAGAAAATATGTTTCAACAAACATTAAGAACCCAAATATTTCCTGAGATTTTTCTCTTGATCTAGCAATTATAAGGCTACAGCTATCATACTCTTGTCACGAATTCGCACTCGCATAGAATATGCTATTACGCAATTGATGTTTTAAAATCCATATTTTTGCTGAAGATATTCGTAAGTGTACAATATAGAAGTTAGGAGATTTCGATTTTTAGAACCAAGAACTTTAAATCTAAAGTTATCGTTATTTTTTATTAAAAAAACACTTGGTACTTAACTGAGATTTTGAAGATTTTACATGTTTTACTGAAGAAACATGGATAATAATGATGATCATATTTATTTCACGAGAAGCTATATAAAGACTTACCTTAGTATAATGTTTGTGATTCCAAGAACTGGCCCTCTGTCTTCCACCCTTAAGAACTCTGCTGGACTGATCAGTTCACAGGGACAACAGTTTCATTCTCCTACAAAACTCCAGCCTAAATCACACTTCAGTTACACCGAAAACACAACAAAATGCTTAATCTGTTAACCTAGTATCTTCACTTACTTTACAATTTTCTGTTGGGAGGATTACAGAACGATCTGAAGGACATTTCTGGAATTTTATGATAGCGCAGAGATATTATACGACGTTCGTTTTCGACCGATTTTGAACAGAAACTATCTGAGAAATATTTTGCCGAATAATTTATTTTACCTTATACAGACAGAATAACTTTTCACTTACTTGAATGGCAACTTTGACTGCACAATAGTGAATCATAGCTCAGAACATGCTACTATGTTAAAATAATGTCAAACTAGTGGGACCGATGACCTAGATGTTAGGCCCCTTTAAACAACGATCATCAGCATCATCATCATCAAACTAGTTGCGTTTGTTTCCAAATTTATCAAGTGATTTTTATTCTAAATATTCATTCTCCATAACTGTTGGCTTGATATTTGTGAAGACTTTCGGCTCTAAATGAATTATAACGATATAAATATCTGATAAACGCATTGCTAGTGAGCAACCCAGAATCAAGATTAACTAAGTATAGCTGTAGTCCGTACTACAAGACCAACAGGTAAAATTTAAATTTATCATTTGTGGTTACATTATGAATAATTTCCGAAACGTGATATTACTCTTCATCCTCACTCTTTAACAATCAACCTTTTTTTCTAATATTTCAGTCTTTTCCCGCATGTAATTGAAAGTTACGTCCATTGAATTGAGTTCTTAATACAAAGTTTAAAATCTGATTCATAATATACTATATTGATTACCCTTTCATATTATATCTGGAGTTTCAGAATGAATCGCTTTGATTTTCATGCAGTCGAATTAAGAAAATCCCAAATTAAAGATCCGTACGCTAGTTTTAAAATAGCCTGTTAAAATAAATAAAAATGTAATATTAAACCTAGAATTTGGAATTATTGTATTAAAATACAGTAGATTTGTATATACGAAATAAAGCAACATTTTAAATACATTTTCTGTAAACTTTAGCTTCTCTGACACAAATCCGCAATTGCGACTCACGTAGTACGCAGGACGCAATGTATGATACTTACATACAACGAATGGATAGAGTGATTCATCAGTTGCCCACCTGAGTTAATTTCTAAAATTCATTTCAGCTGATTTATTAAGATTAAAGGATAAAACATATTGTTGTTTCACACAATTCACACGAATAAAAAAACCGAAAATGATTAAGTTAAAATAGATGTATGTTTTTATTTCAATGCAAATTTTTAACTGATACGGTGATTATCAAATTTCTGTAATGAGACACTAAAACTAAACTCTCTGCGGTGCCAAGACGCCTGCAACACAGTCCGACAATCTGTGAATATTGGAATAATAAGGTACTGCCATGGAATCCCACTGGTGTCCGGTTGATCATTCTTGTTGTGTATTTCAGAGGCATATCTACTGAACACAGCCTAATACCTTGAAAGTTTATTTCTGAAGGAATACATTGTCAAGGGAATTAATATTCCCTAGCCTCCCAAAATTATATACTGTGCTCTGTATATCATTTGCGAAATTTATAGTTTTTGACTGAGTGTGATGAGGTTGCGAGTTGATAGGAATATTGAACGTCTTCTTTACACATTCCAAGATAGTTGTTGAGTTTTCAAAGATGTTTTAATGAATTCACGAGATTGTACATATGATATTATAGTACTAAAATATTGATATGTTTTATTGTCCAAATAAAATGTATGTGCCTTTATGAATTAATAGAAACTATTTCAGACAATAATGTGTAATTATAGTTGTTGTATATTGATGCCTTCCATAATAAACTGTTCGTATGGAATTGATTTTTTCTTTATGTTCCTAATAGAAGATCTGTTTGGGTTGGACCAGACAAATTACAATGAAATTGGGTGAATGATCAATTAACATAATCTTCATTTAATGGTAACAATAAAACAACCGTAAAATCAACAGTACTCATAGTATTGTAATTAACTGATTGCTGAAATAGCTGAATGACACGGTGTAGTTATCTGATGGTGATTTAGAATGGCCTTACTAGTGTTTGTAGAAATGTATCGATTGTACCAGTTTACAGTTGCACAGACACAACAGAAACAGATAACACGAACAGAATTCACGCTCTACAGACCTATTTTACTTGTTTACACCAAAATATTACGATTTTGATACTTACAATATGTATGGTTTATAACAGAAGCTAAAATTTATTATGTAGTATACACAGAATATCCCCAAATATGTCGAAAGTAAACGTGGGGAAGTGAATAGTGCACCCTTAGTAACGTAAGTCCCTATGAACATATCCCCTGTAGGGTTAAGAGCTACGCCTGGTTTAGTTATTTGCTGTAATTAGGGGTATAGTTCGAATTTAGGATTCAATTTGGAGTCAGGCATGCATTACGGACATTGCAGTAGTTTGCCAGCCTGTGTGAAACGAACTTGTTTGCAATACCTGCAGTGTTGGAACTTGTTTCTCAGTCGGTAAGGGGACATGTTCAGGCGTACATTCAGGCGCACGGTGGACATTTTCAGGACGACTTCTGTTAGAATGAATGAATGAAAACCTATAACCTGTTTTCCAGTCATTGACCAGGTCAGGGATGAAATGAAATGAATCTTATATAGGCTATTAGTACGATGAGGTAGCCACTCCCAAAGTGATTTATTAACGAGTGATAGATGCTATGAAATGATAATGGAGTGTGTTGCTGGAATGAAAGATGATAGGGAAAACCGGAGTACCCGGAAAGAAACCTGTCCCGCATCCGCTTTGTCCAGCACAAATCTCACATGGAGTGACCGGGATTTGAACCACGGTATCCAGCGGTGAGAGGCCGACGCGCTGCCGTCTGAGCCACGGAGGCTTCTTCTGTTAGAATGCAGTATTTTTGCTTGCGCACCAACACGGTGAGAGCTACTCGACGTGGGATGTTCCAGGTAAAGCTATTATCAATATTTCCTACACAAGGTAGGAAAGTCTAACTAGTAAATGGTCGACCATAGGGCACATGTTCACAGAGACTTTTTTGGGGAACTATCCACATTTTTGGACACATACAACTCTCTGATTCATTGGAAAACACTATTATGCTTGGGAAGGTGGAAGGGTCTCGGAGACGAGAGCGGCCAGCATTGAGATGGATAGACTCCAAATCCAACATGAACACGTCACTGAAGGATCTGAAGTATATGACTTTTTTCAGTTTGCTTTACGCCGCACCGTTGTGGTGATGATGGGATAGGAAAGGGCTAGGTATGGGAAGGAGCGACCGTGGCCTTAAAGTACAGCCTGGTGTGAACATGGGAAACCACGGAAAACCCATCTTCAGGGCTGCCGACAGTGGGGCTCGAACCCACTATCTTCCGCATGCAAGCTTACAGCTGCGCTCCCCTAACCGCACAGCCAACTCGCCCGGTGATGTATATGACTGAAGGCAGAAACATATGGAGGCAGTCCATCCATGCAGTCGCTAGAAGTCGAAGTTGACTTGATGCCACCTGATCATCATCCACCCCTGATCACTTCCCACACGTTTGGTAATATACTATACACAGGGTGGTCGGAAACAACGTGAATCGAGTATATGGCTGTTAGAGGGTTGGTCATACTGAGAGGTAATTTGAAAACATTACATCGTTATCTCGGGATTGAGAGCATTGCCGAGAAATGAACGTCAAACACTAACACACCGTGGTTTTCAGCCGATACCATCGCAGCGTGCTTGCTATTCAGTGAGCCTATTAGCAGGGAGTTCCTTGTTCAAGTTCCTCCCCTGGATAAGTTTATTTCTCCTATTGGCGCTCTCAAGCCGGTCATAAGCCACGTGCAGATTTAGCACCACCGCCTCGCAAACCCATCTTAAGTCGTCCACAAAGCGATCTGATTGGCTAACTTCAGCAACTGATAAAATGACGACGGCGCGAGATATCTAATTATTGTTTTCCAATTATTTATCAGCATGACCAACCCTCTAGCGCTCATATACCCGGATCACGTTGTTTCCGACCACCCTGTATATACTTGCCTGTGATTAATATCAGCACGAACGATGAGGCTTCCGTATTCCTGTTTAGAAGAACTATTCTTTTCGTACCATGGGAAGCCTGTGCAAAAACGACAGGTGTTCATCAATGTTCTCAGCAATGTTCTTAATTGATCATCTTGCCATCAGTACAGCACGTTCCATTTAAAACTGCAGTAAAAAATTACTGTTTATAAGTAAGTATTATTTTAAGGTAAATTACTACTGCAATCAAGATTATATTAGAATGCCTTAATCTTACCAAGTATCATTGCAATTGGTCTGGTCCAACGAAAACTATTCCCTTGTAAATAGTAACTCTATTAGTACCTATACAATATCCTAATCGTTGAGACAAGGACCTAATTACAAGTATGCAGATTCTATGGATATGGAAGACAGGCCTGCCTTATTTTAAGACGAGATGGGACCTTAAAAATAATATTTAAACAATTTGCGTTTGAATCGTCAATTGTTGAAACCAAATGTCAATTGTTTCATTTTTCGAGAAACACAAACTGTACACGGTACTGTTCTTTCCATTACTACAATTTAACGGAGATGTCTTTAATTTCAAATATAAATTCATTCTACATATATTCGAAGAGAAATAATTACGGTGACCCATTGGGTATCATTTCAACTTCTAAAAGAGATCACGTTTTATTGACTTATCTGCTTTCAAAAATTGACAAATCATTATAAACGTATTTTCTTATTGTTTAGAATACTGTAACTCATTTTGTCGTACTATTGGCAGCCTATGCAACAATGGCAGGCGTTTAGCAATGTTCTTAATTAATCACCTTGCCATCAATACACTAAGTTCCATTTAAAATTGCAGTAAAAAATCACTGTTTATAAGTAATTAAATATTATTTTACGGCAAAATTAAAAATCGAAATCTGGCATTGCAGGTAAACAATTATTCTATAATAATAACAATACCAACAATAAATTTGGATTTTAGCAATGAATTTAGTATGTTAGATCAAGAAGGTAGCTCTTCGCAGAATGCTCTCTCTTCAGCAGGGCTATACAGTATATGATCCTTTATTTAAAAAACTGATACTCAACGGGTTTGCCTTAAGATACAGTATTGTACGATTTGTATGTTTTGGAACGTTAAGAAGCAAGGACGCATGTATAGCCGCCTCAGCAATCGTGACTAGGTAGCTTTCCTTGAGGGTAAAACTCTTCCACAACTCGGCCATCGTCCCCGGTATGGTATCTCTTGCACCCAGTAACGGTGACGGAGTTTTATGATATTCTTCACAATTTTCATATTCACCCTGGAAATAAGTACTTCGTTAGCTGGGGAGGCGACTGGAATGGTGTCCATGAATCCTGAAATGGCTCCTTCATGTTTTCTAACTTTTGTTTACATCTCATACTTATTCGTATTGTTGTTCCAAGCAAGATTAACATTTATCTACATGATTTTCCAGCTGCTTTCACTAGAGCAGCCTGTAAGTAGTCGATAAGCAAACCATTTACATGTACTGCCTATGCCTTATTCCTATTATAATCTGCACTATTAATCTCCCGTTCTGGAGTCGTGCTAATATTACAAACTACTGATCAAATAAAAGACGATTAACACTAAACATTATAGTCACTACCACGCTAAACAAGAGTGAGAGTCTACCAGTAATGGCAACTACTTCACACACAAGATGCCCGTGAACATATCGTCGTTGCGCCTAGAAAAATTGCCATATGATAACATTTCAGCTTAGAACTTTTACTAGAAAGTTTCTGTTATCTGACAAGGGAACTGTCCATACTGTCATATCGAAATCGACAGTGAAATTTGGTAGAGAGGATGAAGGGTCCATAAGAAAGCAATGTACAAACATTCAGCTGCTATTTCGATCTGTAAGGTCCTGAAATCGAGATGGAAATGTATTTTTTTTTTTTTTGCAAGTTGCTTTACGTCGCACTGACATAGATAGGTCTTATGGCGACGATGGGATAGGAAAGGGCTAGGAGTGGGAAGGGGAAGGAAGCGGCCGTGGCCTTAATTAAGGTACTGCCCCGGCATTTGCCTGGTGTGAAAATGGGAAACCACGGAAAACCATCTTCAGGGCTGCCGACAGTGGGGTTCGAACCCACTACCTCCCGAATACTGGACACTGGCCGCACTTAAGCGACTGCTATACGCGTCAGCGTATAGCTCGACGTGGAGAACCCTGGTGACCAGCTGAAGCGACCGGGTTACCTTGAACTTACTGCGCTAGACAGTTACATATGTTCCTTTGAAACAGCAGTCATGAATCCGGTTAATGGTCTGGAGTATGCTTTACGTTATTTCCGTAAAAAAAAAGATTTCTCCTCTTCCCGTGAAAGAACTTCGGAAGAAAGGGTGAAGAGTTGACATGTGATCGAACTAACTGAAAACCATCCCACGGGTGCCAGCATCGTCTCAGAGTCATGTCTGGAGAGAAATAGTAACAGTGAAAGTGATAGTGGAAGCAGCGACACCCCATCTGCATTATTTGAAAGAGAAGGCAGCACACCAGGAACGAGACGTGTTACGGATCCGATTTTGAGCCCCGAGTCTGATTCCCGTGAAGAGACACCGCAGTCACCTAGCAAATCAGCTAGTTCAAGATATGCTTCCAGTCCACAAAATAAAGTGAAACAACCTGTAGATCTTGCATACAAGAGAAAATCTGAAAATTTATGGTTAAATAGGAGGGAGGGGAGGGTGTGTGTGTGTAAAAAGCAGCTTTCATTATCCACTGTTCGCAAAAGTTGTCGCAAGGTGACGTCACTACAACTGTACAAGTGGAAGAACCAATTAGAATGCATATCAGTAAGCCCCATTGAACATAGGAAATTGATGCATACAAAATGTTCTTGCTTTACAGGAGCAAGAAGACTGAAGTGGAATGTATGCGATGAAGACCTGCGACTGTGGGCCTTGGAAATTTTAAGAGAGATTTCAGCGGATGTGTTAGTTGGTTGAGTCGTTTTAAGAATAGTACAGAATAAATAAAATAAGAAAATTGTGAAATTTTTATCCCGTACGTATCTGCAAGAAGACGAAACAGTCGCCAAGAAATTTGTGGAAGCAGCTACGGAGCGATTTTTAGACTACACCCCTCCTTCCCTATACAATACTGATCAGAGTGGTTTCGTGCGTGAAATGAAAGCGAAAAGGACTATCATCTGTTGGCGAAAAACATACAGAAACAGTTGCTCAATCAGTTAGTGCACTCACCCATTCGTACACAATTATGTCTATAATTAGTATGGCCGGTACTGTTTTCCCGAAATTATTCATTGTACTACAGTAGACAACTGGAAATTTCGGTCCGAGAGTTTCCAGAGAAATGTTTCATGCCAGAAATATAATTCTAACAGCCACAAAATTAGGTAAAATAAGGAAAAAGGAATTAAAGTATAGGATTAAAGAATCCTTCCCATTTACGGAAGGAAAGTGTTTGCTGCTGCTAGATTCCTTGACTGCTTATAGTGATAAGAGCTGTCTTGAAGACATTCCTCCAGGCAACAGTATAGTAATTCTTCAGATTCCTCCCGGCACTACAGGGAAAATACAGCCTTGGCCAAGTTTTTCTCCCGGCAGTGGAAGGATTGGTATCGCCGCTTAACAGACATCGTGCAGACTTGTGAAGACTTTCAAGTTTGATGTTTATCAGAGAAACAGCATGTTGAAAATGCAGTTCTTCATTCATTTTCAATTTAATTCCGCACGGTTCAAGGACATGATTAAATATTCATGGTTCACGACCAATTATACAACGGAGATATCTCCCGAGTTCGAAGCGCCTGCGAAATATTGCCTTTCAACAAGTAAATAAAACTGAAGAACAATGTGGCCTCAAAGTCCATTTTCTATGTGCATGGTGCCAAAAATATTTATGTCTGTATCGTGCGATTAACGCACCTCATTTATGTTTCACATTCGTTCCGTAATAAACTGACCTTGGCGCGTGGCAGTTTCCCCACTTCGTTCTCTCTCTCTCTCTCCAGCAAAACTTGCAAGTTCACTCAGCTGTGCGCCGCGCGAGCCAGAAAGAAGCAAGGGTTGTCCAATAAGCTGCGTTGTCACACAGATTTTGTATCAAGATTTCCAAACCTTCCAGTTCGAAATGGCAACTAAATTTCTATACATCACTATTTTATGGGTCTCCTCATGATCTCGGAGAAATTTCATTGTCGATTTCGATATGACAGTATGGACAATTCCCTTGTACGGTTCAGTATTGTATGAAGTATATCAACGAATTTTCGTTCTAAGTGATACATGTGCTGCGGTTCAGTTCCCCCCCCCCCCCTCAGCTTTGTCAGATAACGGTATTTCGGGTTGCAACGACGATATGAGGAAAGAGAGTTGATGTGAAATAAGTCGGTGAAAAATTTGGTTCAAGAACTATAAGGAAAAATAGCTCCTTTTCTACTATTTCTGCAGCGTGATTTGTTTGATTTCAACACAAACGACCGGCTCAGCGGGGAAAAAGTATGAAAATATTACATTTTGACATTTTTGTTTCAACACCTGACGATTCATCTATAGATTTCCATTCCCAAAATATAAGAGTTGTTCGATAGAAACATAGATTGATGTCCAGAGTCTCCCCCAATGACAAAACGCAGGGACGTGAATGAGGCGGTGATAAGAAGGATAAAAAGCCAAGGACTATGGTCCAATAAATTATTATTTTTATTAATTACAGTTAATCAAAGTTGGAGGAGAACGCGCGTCGCACTGGATTGCGTTAAATTGGACTGCATATTTTGGCTTTGCTATCTTCCTTATCACCACCTCGCTTTTTGCCATACATAAAAGACTCTCTGTACAGCATACATGGTTATTAAGACTTTCACCTCAATAATAATGATATTGTTTCTACGTCCCGCTAACTAATTTTTGACGGTTTTCGGAAACGCCGAGGTACCGAAATTTAGTCTGCAGGAGTTGTTTTACGTGCCAGTAAATATACCGACACGAGAATGAAGTATTTGAGCACGTTCAACTAGGCCTACCGCCGGACTGAACCAGGATCGAACCTGCCAAGTTGGGGTCAGAAGGCCAGTGCCTCAACCATCTGAGCCACTCAGCCCGGCTGTCCACCTCAAATAACTCGTGAATCGTTGAATATATTGACATTTTATTTTCACTTTCTGTGATGATACAAGAGGTTCATAAATGGACTTTCAGTACTTTCATGGTGTCAATATCTTCTGAGATTATGGTACTAACTTCGTTTCTTAACGGAACTACACTATTTTCTACACCTATTCTTAAACTTACGAAATATTACAAATTCAGCATTGTGATGATTTTGAAAATCGGACAAGTACTTCGCGAAAGAATGTAATTTATTCAAACGTGCTTTATTAGCCAACCGGTGGCTGCCCTGTTCGATTCGCACTACTGTACGAAACATAAACTGACTCTTAAAATAGAGTTCCTTTACCTTTTTCTGACAGCTACGTATTCGCTATACAGAGCCCATAAATACAACATGATAAATTGTATGATTTGACACTTTTCGTGTTGTCGTACGTTAACAGGTAAAGGAAAAATACATATGGATAGCTTCAAAGGGACAACATTACTATCCTGATCTGACATTAAACGACATGTCCGGCTAAATAGTTAGCGTGCTGGCCTTTGGTAAAAGGGGTTCCGGGTTAGATTCCCGGCAGGGTCGGGAATTTTAACCATAATTAATTTCGCTGGCACTGGGGCTGGGTGTATGTGTCGTCTTCATCATCATTTCATCTTCATCACGAAGCGCAGGTCGCCTACGGGCATCAATTCAAAAGACCTGCACCTGCCGAGCCGAACATGTCCTCGGACACTCCCGGCACTAAAAGCCATACGCCATTTCACTTCATTAAACCACATAGAACCGAACGAGCTAGCAGCGCGGTACGTGCCGCGTAGCAGTACACTTGTTTTCGGGAGATTGTAGGTTCTAAATCCATCTCTGTCAGCCCTGAATATGTTTTATCTATGGTTTGTCATTTTCACACCAAGCGAACGCTCGGGTTGTATTTAAATTAAGGCTATTACCGGTGAAAATTTCATTAGTTTCTTGTGAATAGCAGGGCAGCTAAATTAGTTTAAATTTTGTCCAAAGCAGGCTGCAAAATGATAGCAGTAACCTTACCTTCTGTCCTTAAACCTCATTTGAAGCATGCCTGACCAAACCCCTGAATCACTTGATTGGCAACCCGCAAAGCTGAAACACAACATAGTTCGAAACGAACCGCTAGATGGAGGCACGAATAGGCAATGAGAGCAGTGACTGTTTCTAATTCTTACAAGACAAGTTTCAGTAACATTACAACGCATCTCACCTTAAATTTCGCTCTAAGAATAGGTTTCGTAGAAGAATATCATGCACCACAAATCAGCTGCGAGTTTTTACTGGAAGGTCCCGAAATCGAGGCTGCAAAAAAATGAAATGGCGTATGGCTTTTAGTGCCGGGAGTGTCCGAAGACAGGTTCGGCTCGCCAGGTGTAGGTCTTTCGAGTTGACTCCCGTAGGTGACCTGCGCGTCGTGATGAGGATGAAATGATGATGAAGACAACACATACACCCAGCCTCCGTGCCATTGGAATTAACCAATTAAGGTTAAAATCCCCGACCCGGCCTGGAATCGAACCCGGGACCCTCTAAATCGAAGGCCAGTACGCTGACCGTTCAGCCAACGAGTCGGACTATCGAGGCTGCAAATATCGCGTGACATATAGCGTCTTGCCAGCGGCAGTGGACATATCTATCGACTTGGTGACAAGTGACAGCTGGGCACCGAGGCGAGAGGGCTTCGGTTCAACAGCGACTAGTTTTACTAGCGTTGCAGCTATGCATTCGGGAGGGGCTGATCAGCACGTCGGCTGTCCTGAGAATAGCATTCCGTGGTTTTCAGCTCTCCTGCAGTCAGGCAAATGCAGGGACAGATCATTGTATAGACTACGGCCGTCACCCCTTTACCCTCTCCGCACCTTAAAATCACCGCTTAACATCCTCCTTGACCTAAAAGTGGGAGTAACCCTCTAGGAAGCCCGCCGCACCCCATCAGGGAATAGAATGAAAATTTTAGCAGTACGGGGTGAGTTGGCCGTGTGGTTAGGGCCGCGCAGCTGTGAGCTTGCATCCGGGAGATAGTGGGTTCGAACCCCACTGTCGGCAGCCCTGAATATGGTTTTCCGTAGTTTCCTATTCCCTTACCAGGCAAATGCTGGGGCTTTATCTTAATTAAGGCCACGGCCACTTCCATCCCACTCCTAGACCTTTCCTATCCCGTCGTAGCCATAAGACCTATCCGTGTCGGTGCGACGTACAGCCAATTGTAAAAAGAAAAAGAATAGCAGTATTCGCTTGGCTGGAGGGGAGTGTTGGCAATAAGCTGCGGTCTGCTGTTGGGTTTACGTTGTTTATTCTGGGAAGAGAGACGAGAAAGCTGACGATGAGGGAGATTCACGCAGCTTACCCTTCGAACCGAGCAGAGCAGCTTCGACCAATAAGTGGCGGAGGGGCTTTTCCCCGCCGCCGGCTCTGAGAATGGTTTTCCGTTGTTTTCCATTTTCCTCACTAAGGCGAACGCCGGAGCAGTTATTTGTATAGGCCACGGCCGCTTCCCTCTGGCCTTCTTCGCACCTCAAATCACCGCAACACATTCCCTAGCCTGAGAGAGGGCATCACCCAGCCATATCCATAAGTGTACTATTGTAGTCTATATGAAAGCACTTCAGTACTAGTACCATTGCGTGTGTATGATATATTCCATACATTGTGGCCCTATTCAACTAATATTTCTTACCTTGCGTTTTCCCACGTATTTCGATTTAGGGAACTTCAAGTTAAAACTCGTACTTAGTTTTTAATAGATCATCATTTCATGGCTTATCACCAAAATATCAGGTAAGTTGCGATTTGATTTCAATGAAACTTCCCTTATTAAACACATACTGATGACGTATGTCCTTTAGACTACAGTAAACTACACAGTTCAAAAAAAGTACGGGAACATGTTTTTGGACGTATGCCATGCTCCACAAAACAATACTTCACACTCAGATATATTACCAACTAAACATTTACTCTTTAGCGTTTATGTATATCGAAGAACATCGATGGACTCGCGTTCATTTTCGGATCACAAACGGAACTGTCCAAACAGGGGCGAAAACGAAGTGATAACAGTCAAACAGTCATCCATGGTGGATTTTTATCACAGTTTGAGAGCTTCAGTATGGTGCATGTCCTCCACTAGCATTTATCACAGCTTGGCTCCTACGTGGCATGGTTAGTATATGTCCACGGAGGTCACGTTGCGGTATCAGGTCCCATTCTTTAATGAGAGCCTATTCGAGGTCTTTGAGAGTATGTGGTGAAACAGAACGCCCACGAACACTTTTGTCAAACCTATCCCACACATGCTCGATGGGATTAAGGTCGGGACTCACTGCAGGCCATTCCATCTTCTGAATGTCCAGTTCTCGCAAAGCAGCTCTGGTGATGGCACTATGAGCCCTGGCATTGTCGTGCACGAGTACTAATTCAGAATCAACACCGTATGCAGCAACCAACACATGCTGTAGCAGTATCTGCTCGATGTACCCAGCAGCGGTAAGATTACCACCAACGACGACAAGATTCGTACGGCCATCAATACTGATGCCACCCAACACCATCACAGAACCTTGTCCAAATCGGTCGCCTTCCTGGACAGCATTTGGCATGTACTGCTCACCACGGCGTCTCCATACACGTTGACGTCCATCACGCTGTCAGGGGAAATCTGGACTCGTCTGTGAAAAAACACAGGTCTCTATTGGCAAAATTGCCAGTTGACGTGGGCACGGGCAAACAGAAGGCGAGCTGCGTGATGTTGCTGCGTTAAACGGGGCAATCAAACAGGACGTCTGGGTCGTAACAACACTTCTCTTAACCTGTTCCTGTCTGGTCAGACACAGTTACTCCAGTGACCCTCCTGAGGTCTTGTTGCAGTTCTCTGGCAGTTGCTGAACGACACCGCAACGCACAGATGGTCAGATATCGGTCATCCTGTGGGGTTGTCATGCGTCCACGACCTTGTTCAACCCTCCCTGTGAAGTGGCCTGTCGCACTGTAGCGATTCCATAAGCGTTGGATAACTGGCAGAGAGTTGTTGAGGTCCACAGCAACACTACGAAAAGTTCCTGGATCAGCGATTTGAACCTCGTTAGTATGTCCCATGGGATGTGCTGGTTTACGTACAACGTGCTCAAATGACCGCAGTAGTCTGTGTACCTCACAACGACACACGGACGCACCGCTATTCACTTCGTTTTGAGGAGTCACCTGACAGTTTAATGCATAGCTACGCCTACAGATGGAGTTTAACTTAGATTTGACAACCCTGAGTAGCTAAGGTCTCAAGGTATGATGTACGACCATTGGAACCCCATCAACCAAATTAAGGATCACATACCAGACGTTACAAAACATATTCCCCTATTTTTTTGAACTGTGTACAAGCTCTGACAAGTTGTTTAACGTCGCACCGACACATATAGGTCTTATGGCGACGATAGGAAAGAAAAGGGCTAGGAGTGGGGAGGAAGTGGCCGTGGCCTTAATTTGCCTGGTGTGAAAATAGGAAACCACGGAAAATCATATTCAGGTCTGTCGACAGAGGGGTTCGAACCCACTATATCCCGACTGCAAGTTGATAGCTACGTGACTCAAACCGAACAGCCACTTGCTTGGTATACAAGCTTTTACTTCGAATTATATTGCTTGTAAATTTTATACTGGAACTGCGTCGCTGCCCGCCGCTAACAGTCATTTAGACTTTTACAGCCGGGCTGAGTGGCTCAGACGGTTGAGATGCTGGTTCCCTGCCCCCAGCTTGGCAAGTTCGATCCTGGCTCAGTTCGGTGGTATTCGAAGGTGCTCAAATACATCAGCCTCGTGTCGGTAGATTTACTGGCACGTGAAGGAACTCCAGCGGAAAAAAAACTGCGGTACCTCGGCGTCTCCGAAAACAGTCATAAAAGTAATTATTGCGACGTAAAGATTATTATTATTATTATTATTATTATTATTATTATTATTATTATTATTATTATTATTATACATTTCAGTACGAAAGAGTGACGCACGAATCAACTTTGACCTCTTGCGGTGCCATTTCTTGTACTTTGCGCTAAGTTCAAGAACCGCTTGTCAAGGTACGAAATCAGAAAGAAATGGTGGTTTGGAGAAATATTATAGGGCCCTAACTACAGGTATTTATTTCAGACATTATTCGGCGGGGGAGGGTATATATTCCCCTGTAAGTACATTAACACTCCCCCAGAAAATTGTACATTTTAAATCTCTTTTTTAAAAATTCTGTTGTTATAACAAGAGTGGTAAACATAAGGAAGTTATTCCAATTGGCTGAGAAGTTTTGTTTTGTTTTTTTGCTAGGGGCTTTACGTCGCACCGACACAGATAGGTCTTATGGCGACGATGGGATAGGAAAGGCCTAGGAGTTGGAAGGAAGCGGCCGTGGCCTTAATTAAGGTACAGCCCCAGCATTTGCCTGGTGTGAAAATGGGAAACCACGGAAAACACTTTTCAGGGGTGCCGATAGTGGGATTCGAATCTACTATCTCCCGGATGCAAGCTCACAGCCGCGCGCCTCTACACGCACGGCCAACTCGCCCGGTGCTGAGAAGTTTATGAGAAACTGTACCTTTCTTGAGAAGGGTGAGACGAGACGCGATTTGTCTTGATTTATTGCCTTATTAGTGGAACCTTCCTCAACCAGATGTTTGTGCTGACTGAACATATGTGTCAGTTTGTACACTCCTGAAGTAAACATTGTCCTGTTGACCACCTATCGGAAACACACTGTCTCCAACAAGTACAGGAGCTCCAGCTACTTTGAGCGATGACAAGAGAGGGCCTCGAGTAAGTTATATTTTTGCCCGGATTTCAGATGGACTTGCCAGAGTGAAACATGCGCAATATGCTGCAGGTGCGGAGTTATCACCACCACGTTGTTTTACTGTTCAAGGCCTGGCAGTCATTATATTATTTCTACATTATTTGTATTATTGCCGATGTTTTTATGAAAATATATGCACAATAGTACACAGTAATATATGTGTTCTACTTTATTTTATAATGAATGAATCCCCCACCCCCCTGGCCAATTTTAGTGAGCAGGAAGCTTTGAGAAGAAATCGTCGGTGGAGGAGAAAACCCTCCCTTCTCCACTGCAGTTTTGCACCCTACCTCTTGTGGTTTGTAAACCAGCAAATGCTCCTTAATCTTACTAAAAATCGCATTCGAAAACTTTTAGTTCAGTAAATAAAACAAATGCTGAAAGCAATTCTAAGAACTTTAAGAGTCTAAGCTGTAAAGATTTCAGATATATCGGGACATTCAACAAAGGCCAGATGGGGCATCCCAACACCCCTTAAGTAATAATACTGACGTGTGGCCTCCAGAGAGGCCTGCTGCAGGTCTTCCGGCTTTACACCCATGCTTGACCCGCGCTTCTATGAGGATGTGGCCCTACCTGGGATGAAATCTGATGCTGAAGATGGCACAAGTACCCAGTCCACGAGCCAATGAAAGTTAAAATCTCAGACCTGACCAGTAATCAGACCCAGGACCCTTTGAACCGAAGACCAGCCTACTAACCACTTAGCCACAGAGATAGACACCCCTTAAGAGATAAACTAAACAAGGGACTGCTTCCAAAGCAAAATCGTCAGTCGATGATGCTTGTTGTCTAAAGGGGTCCAAAATATAGGTCACCGGCCCCTCATAATGGTATTAATCGGTGGTAAAGTAGAACCATGGTATTCCTCATGTAGCGGTACTAATAATACGTAACTTAGATTCGCTGTGTTCCTCACATAGTGATACCAATCACAGGAAATGAATTACTCGAAGGTAACGCAGACCTATGGTGTTCCTCACATAATGGCACCACTCATAGGTAGCGCTGACCCATGGTGTTCATCACGTAGTGGTACTGATCACAGGAGCCGCCCAGAACAGTGATGTTACTCACGTAGTGGTACTGATCACAGGAGCCGCCCCGAACAGTGATGTTACTCACGTAGTGGTACTGATCACAGGAGCCGCCCAGAACAGTGATGTTACTCACGTAGTGGTACTGATCACAGGAGCCGCCCAGAACAGTGATGTTACTCACGTAGTGGTACTGATCACAGGAGCCGCCCAGAACAGTGATGTTACTCACGTAGTGGCACTGATCACAGGAGCCGCCCCGAACAGTGATGTTACTCACGTAGTGGCACTGATCACAGGAGCCACCCCGAACAGTGATGTTACTCACATAGTGGTACTAATCACAGGAGCCGCCCCGAACAGTGATGTTACTCACGTAGTGGTACTGATCACAGGAGCCGCCCCGAACAGTGATGTTACTCACGTAGTGGTACTGATCACAGGAGCCGCCCCGAACAATGATGTTACTCACGTAGTGGTACTGATCACAGGAGCCGCCCAGAACAGTGATGTTACTCACGTAGTGGCACTGATCACAGGAGCCGCCCAGAACAGTGATGTTACTCACGTAGTGGTACTGATCACAGGAGCCGCCCCGAACAATGATGTTACTCACGTAGTGGTACTGATCACAGGAGCCGCCCAGAACAGTGATGTTACTCACGTAGTGGCACTGATCACAGGAGCCGCCCAGAACAGTGATGTTACTCACGTAGTGGTACTGATCACAGGAGCCGCCCCGAACAGTGATGTTACTCACGTAGTGGTACTGATCACAGGAGCCGCCCCGAACAGTGATGTTACTCACATAGTGGTACTGATCACAGGAGCCGCCCCGAACAATGATGTTACTCACGTAGTGGTACTGATCACAGGAGCCGCCCAGAACAGTGATGTTACTCACGTAGTGGTACTGATCACAGGAGCCGCCCAGAACAGTGATGTTACTCACATAGTGGTACTGATCACAGGAGCCGCCCCGAACAATGATGTTACTCACGTAGTGGTACTGATCACAGGAGCCGCCCCGAACAATGATGTTACTCACGTAGTGGTACTGATCACAGGAGCCGCCCAGAACAGTGATGTTACTCACGTAGTGGTACTGATCACAGGAGCCGCCCAGAACAGTGATGTTACTCACGTAGTGGTACTGATCACAGGAGCCGCCCCGAACAGTGATGTTACTCACGTAGTGGTACTGATCACAGGAGCCGCCCCGAACAGTGATGTTACTCACGTAGTGGTACTGATCACAGGAGCCGCCCCGAACAGTGATGTTACTCACGTAGTGGTACTGATCACAGGAGCCGCCCCGAACAGTGATGTTACTCACGTAGTGGTACTGATCACAGGAGCCGCCCCGAACAGTGATATTACTCACGTAGTAGCACTGATCATAGAGATCGCAGAACCACGGTGTCTCTCATATAGTGGTACTAATCACAGGCAACCCACGGTATACAGCATACAATGGTGCTAATCACGGGTACTGTAAACCCATAGTGATCAACTCACGATGATACTAATCACAAACCCATGGTGTTCCCCACATAGTGGTACTCGCGTGATGGTACTAATCACAGGTAATTTCTTGGTTCAAAATCCATCATCCCTTAGTTTCTCGTTTTAGTCGCATCTTACGACAGACAGGGGGTACCGTGGGTGTATTCATCGTATGCGTTACCCACCCACAGGGATCCATTATTTCAGTTTCAAGCCAAATAACAGGATAATGCCATTCTCAACAGCCAAGTCCTTTTCGTTCCATATCCCAAACAGTTACAAATTCATACTGTATTTGAACTCCATAATAAACGCTGATTCTTTTGTGGTGATGGTGATTATTGCTTTAACTCCTCCAAATCCACAGAGCATAATTCTGTGCCTTGGTGCAAGATAATATTAAGCGCCAACGTGGTTGACTTTGAGATACTGATGTTTTCTGAATGTACTGTATGATTTACCTCAGAGAGAGAGAGAGAGAGAGAGAGAGAGAGAGAGAGAGAGAATCCATTAAGGATATCTGCCCTGATAATGGTGAAACCACAAAGTTTCAGCCTACTGATTAATCCGTAAGGACAACTAAAAATGAAAATACGTTTAATTAATGATCACTGGAATTTTTAGTATGTTGTAATATTCATTATTTTTCGCTGAAGCAGATTTTGAAGCAAATTTTAGAACACTGTGCCAAAGGATTCCCTTATATTGCAAGCGATTTAGACTTGGCATTTTGTTTCATTCAGAAGACGCGGAAGGCAAGCCAATATATTCGCAGGTGAAAATTTACAGAAACCAGAGACATATGTACACACACCCATAGCGAAGGAAAAGTACTATGCTCTGTTGTCTTCATTGTCCTATTTTACATAAAGATCCCAGTAGCTGAAAATGAATCACAGTGAAAGTGAAAAGAACAACTACAAAACATTTTCATCCCTCCCCTGAAGAGGGAGGCGGGCTTCTTAGGTGGTGACACCGTCTCTCAGGCCAGGAGATTTGTTTCGGTGAAGGAGATGCTCTGAGAAGGTGGCCTATACTAGGAACTGACCCGGCATTCGTCTTAGTGCAGGAGAATGGAAAACCATTCTCAGGACAGCCGATGGTGGGGACCAGCCACTCCCCCCCCCCCCCCCCAAATGCAGAGACGAAGAGCTACGGTAGAGCCGTGGCAACCCCTCCTCTGCTCGGCTGCACGGTCGGAGTGCAGAGCTGTCGGATCAAGGACCAGCCGTGGCCACTTGTGGGCCAAGACCCACTCGGCTTCCGCCGATGAGAGAAAGACAAGGAGACATTATTTCGAAATACCATGAAACAACAATTCTATAGTAGTAAGTATGCGTTTATTTCAAGGTCAGTGCTTTTATATTAGTTCTCAGCGTGCACGGAGAATCCTACTGCAAGAAAAGAACTTATTTTAAAATCCTATTCTACGTATTTTCTAGTTTCATTTTGAAAAACGTACAACTATATTTCCCAAAGGAGTTCGACAGGCTTCGGCAGCCGGCATAAGTCCTATCCTTCCCGCTAGATGGGAGTTTCATTCATTCCATTCCTGACCCGATCGAAGAGTGGAAACAGTCTGTGGATTTTCATTTTCACAGCTTATTCCACAATACAGTTAATGAAAGTTATGTACGTCTACCCGGTTGTCCCATTACATGGCATGACTTTACGGCCATATTCCCCTCCTGTCGCAAACGTCAGTTGAGGAGCTAATTACGGTGAAATGAATGATAGTGAATGAAATTGGATAATAAGGTGGAAGGATTCGGCTGTGGCCTATGAATAGAAACTGTCCTGGCATCTGTCTAGAAGTGAAAATGGGAAACCGCAGAAAACCATTCTCAGGACGATGGGGTTCGAACCCACTCCCCTCCCAAATGCGGAGCTTGGCTCCATAGCCGTAGCACGTTAACACGCGCGGTCATTCCGCTAGGTAGATTTCATAATGACTAGCCAAATTTTGCCTTTCATTGTGAATTTTTTATTCTAGGCTACTTACATACCCTTTTCCTTCTTAGTTTTCTTTGAGGCAATAATGGTAAGTCCATAAAAAGCAACTCTTATACGTTATCAGTAATGAACATATATTACTTAGCTGGTAACTATTTTATAAATTGGCAGAGCACATATCCGATAACAATGTTAGAACTATAACATTTTCAAAGATCTGATTCTCACCGTGCACTTAATTTTGTTTTTAGTATTATCCAAAACAACTTTTAAGGCACTTTAAGAACAGAAATTTTGTTTATTCTTCAACATATTCCCCTTGTAGTTTTGAGTTACTGCTGTTGATTGAGTAGTATAACACGGTGTTATCTGTTTCTATAACTGTAATACCAAATGCGATTATTTGTTATTAAACCCTTTTGAGATATTACTTCAAAATATTAAGATAATCATAGTTTCTTTCTGTACGATTTCGCATGGAATTAATGACCCATACAGGTTTTCGGCGACACTGGGATGGGGAAGGGCTACGCTTGGAAAAGAAGTGGTCATAGTTTTAACTAAGGTACAGTTACAGAATTTATGTCGTATAAATATGGGGAAACCATGGAAAATCATCTTCAGGGCTCCTGATGGTAGGGATCGTTCCCACTATCTCTCAATTACAGCTACACGACCAGTACCACGCAGATAACTCGTCCGGTATAATGGAAAATACTTGAAGTTGCTTAATCTTTGTCTAGTCTACTTTCAAAGTAAGGCATTTGGTAGAAATATATTTTCATTAATCGTGTTTTCCCCCAAGAAACGCAAACTTCGTAAATTTTGCATTAAAAGTGATGGTATCAGTTGACAGAAAACCCACTTTTATCGATAGTTAAATTCTTAGCGTTCAGTTAACTTACGAGAAGAAGCATAGTGAGTTATCTTAGTGGAGAGAAACTTTAACCTTTAAAACATACAAGTATAATAGACTTTCGCTTTTCAGTATTCAAGGGAGTACTCATACAAAATAATATGAGAATTTTTGAAATGATTTCGAGAACGGGTCGATTAAACCTGATTTATTTTCCAATTTAACGTAGCAGTTTAGTATCGGGTCATAAAAGTACTGCACAGGCCATTTATCATGTAGGGCATTGCGGTAGTTCGTTGAAACAATTGAATGCCAGAAGGTCAGTCACCCCTTAGTAGGTAACAGGTCGACGTGGTTGAGTAAATTACCTCAATAGCAACCATTTTATAATTGTAGGACACATACCGTTTTGAACTGCCATTCATCACATTTCTACTGTACTCATCTTTCTCAATTAGCAATGGCTTTCCCCAATAATTATGGAGTCTCTTCCTTCCCATTATATGACAGTAGTAGTAGTAGTAGTAGTAGTAGTAGTAGTAGTAGTAGTAATCTCCCATACAACTACACTGTTGCGCTAATTGGAAGTCACGGGATGATCTACCAATATGAGAGCTTTAACTCAATTTTGCTGTGTTCGCTATTTGTTGTTATGCTTACGTCCCGGAAGTTGCGAGTGCCTTGAACAGGTTGAACAAAGCTTTTAGACATCCCTACGTTCAAATATGATAGAAATACATACTACCTTAGCAGAAGATGGTCCACAAAGTAACTTACGGAGGTTAGCTGGATATTGCGGGATTAATCCCTTTTATTTATAATTTAAGCTTTCCACGATGAAGGCTGGGATATTTATGAGTAATTTCATATCCTGGATTTATAAGAAAATTTAATAAAGGCCCAATATTCTCTCAACTGATATACAAAGAGAGCATGCCTTCATATTCGACCCAGCGATGCGGCTAGAATTAAGCAAACAGCTACAAGACGTGAACCTCGAGAAACTCGCTAGTGCCCTTCCACATCAAGGAAGAATATCAGGTTCTCTAACTGTTTACATTTTACAGGAACTTTATCAGTCTTTATGATTGATATACGGTGGAAGTTTCGTTCAAAAGAGGATCAATCATCTTCATGCGAAATCATTCTTATGTTCATGGCTGAGTGGCTCGGATGGTTATAGCACAACCTTTCTAAGCCCAAGTTAGCTGGTTCGATCCTGGCTCAGTCCGGTGGTATTTGCAGGTGCTCAAATACGCCAGCCTGGTTTCGGTAGATTTACTGGCACGTAAAATAACTCATAGGACAAAATTCCGTCACCTCGGCGTCTCCAAAAATCGTAGAACTAGTTTACAAGTTGCTTTACGTCGCACTGACAGACCGGTCTTATAGCGATGATGGGAAAGGAAGGGGCTAGGAGTGGGAAGGAAGCGGCCGTGGCCCTAATTAAGGTACAGCCTCAGCATTTTCCTGGTGTGAAAATGGGAAACCTCGGAAAACCATCTTCAGGGCTGCCGACAGTGGGGTTCGAGCCCACTATCTCCCGAATACTGGATACTTGCCACACTTAAGCGACTGCAGCTATCGAGTTCGGTAGAACTAGTTTGCGGGACGTAATATCAATAACATTCTATGTGTATCTTGCACAAAACTCAAACTCCTGAATTACAAGGAGTTTGGAGATGCGGTTTGCACCAAAATCTTCTGAATCGTCTGAATAGTGCAGAAACATCCTTAATATCTTGAAAAGTTAGTGGAATTACTTTAGTTTTAAGTTGTACTCCGTGCTCATTATCAGACCGTTGTTATTGAAATGTAGTGGCGGTACCCAAACAAATAGCTGTGCACCTCTATTCATTTTTCTTTTTAAATTTGCTTTACGTCACAGCGACACAGATAGGTCTTACAGCGACGATTGGATAGGGGAGCGCTAGGAGTGGGAAGGAAGCGGCCGTAGCCTTAAGTTACAGCCCCAGCGTTTGTCTGGATTGAAAATGGGGAACCACGGAAACTATCTTCAAGGCTGACGACAGTGGGGTTCAAACCCACTATCTTCCGAATGCAATCTAACAGCTACACGTCTTGAACCGCGTAGCCAACTTGATCGGTATGGAAAGTAAAATTACTGCTTTGTTCTTCCTGTAAATACTCGTATATAACCTTAAAACATTTTCCAGCCTGCCAAAACTAATGCACGGTTAATAAATACAAGAAAATACCTTGAAAAGTAAACATTTAATTTTAACATTGTTTATCTGAAAAACAAATCTAATGTAATTAAAGGTTTTATTTTTCAGATTTTTCTCGTGTTAATTAATCTTGAATTACTTTCGACAGTTTGTATTCGGGAGATGGTGGGTGCTAATCCCACCATCGGCAGCCCTGAATATGGTTTTCTGTGGTTTTCCCATTTTCACACAAGGCAGATGCTGGGGCTGTACCTTAATTAAGGAAACGGCCGTTTCCTTCCCTCTTCCTTGTCTATTCCTTCCAATCTCCTCATCCCCCCGCAAGGCCCCTGTTCAGCATAGCAGGTGAGGCCACCTGGGCGAAGTACTGGTCAGACCCAGAGTCTGAAGCTCCAGGACCCTGCCCGTAAGGCGGTAGAGGTGGGATCCCTCGCTGAGTCCGAGGAAATAACTGACCCTGGAGGGTAAACAGATAAAGGGGCAGAAGAAGAAACACAAAAGGAATTTAACGTTATATATTATTAACTAAATAGAAACTGTGAGTAAAATGGCTTCCAATTTTTAAAAAAATTCTTCCATTTAACGTAAGTTGAAGTGGCCCTGAAGTGACGTACATTGAGTATCTTATCCAATCCAATCTTTGTGAATATCTATATTTTTTGTAGAACGATAAATGCGTATATGGCAAACGATCCAAAATTGCATTCTCTGCAACTTTTGTCGCACAATTTTTTAATGGACCTAATATTAACGGAAACATTCAGAATAACTAATTTGATCTTCATACAAACCCTTACTCCATGCCATAACCATGAAGTAATACAGTATGTCACTTTCCTATTCATACACAACCCATTTCCTTATAAAGCGTTCCATTTGCCTGTATAGTTATGGAAATTATTGATTTAGAGTTGTGTGTCGTGAATGTAATAGCAAGACGTAAACACTCAATGCACAAATATTTTCTGAGTGCAAATAATTTATGTTTACACAAATAAAAACTGCATACACTCCTAAACTTTGTTATATTCATACACTAGTATACATGGCGTCGTCTGATAATATTGAACGGAGCATACGTTAGCTGGTGTGGTGCAAGGAGATGTGTTGCTGGTTGTGTTCGTCTTAGACTTGTGAGAGTGCTGGTAGAAATAGGTAAGGGTAAAGATCTTGGCTATGAGCCGAAACAGACAATTATCAGTTTAGCACTTAGAGGGTACTCCCTGCGAAAAATAGGACTCCTGGTAAAGAAAAGTCATGCCACTGTTCAATATGTCGTGAATAAGTTTAAGTACGAAGGGTCATTGAAGAATGTACCAAGAAAATCCAAACAAAAGAAACTAAGTCCACAAGCAGAAAGGCTTATTGTGAGGCGAGTGAAATCCAACCCTCTCATAGGTGCTCTAACGCTACGGACAGAGCTGGAAGCTGCTACTGGGAAGAAAATGTGTACTCAGACGGTCCGGCGAGTTTTACATCGGCACGGTTACCAAGAACGAGGCCTATGTTAGTAAGAAGAACCGTGCTGAAAGACTGCTCTTTGCGAAAGAACACGTAAACAAGGGCCAGGAGTTTTGGAATAATGTCATCTGATCCGATGAAACTAAAATCGACCTGCTTGGTTCCTATGGTGCCCGAAGGGTGTGAAGAAAGACCAATACGGACGACGGTGTGGCCAATACAATTCCCACGGTGAAACACGGAGGTGGATCGGTTATGATGTGGGGGTGTATGTCGGCACACAGTGTAGGGAATAGTGATGTGCGCGAGTGATGCCTGGAATCGCGGTACTCGACTCTTTCGAGTCCAGGCTCGGGCTCGTTTCGCTTGCGAAGACTCGATGACAGCATGACGTCACACGTTCACTCTCTCGCCCGCTCTTGGATGGATGGTACATATGTACAAGTGGTCGCCGAGGTTTTATGGGATTGCGATAGACCAGTACGATATAAATATTCTTAATGAGTGAGCAAAATAAATAATCTGAATTTGATGATGACTTGCGAAAGATAATACTACAACTATATACGCATAATAAAGTATGAAGATATCCGTTCACGGCTTCTCTCACCCACTCCACTGAATATGAACTATATTCTAATAATGATAGCATAGCTTATCTGGCCTTGTCCGACTCGTTGGCTGAATGGTCAGAGTACTGGCCTTCGGTTCAGAGGGCCCCGGTTTCGATTCCCGGTCAGGTCGGGGATTTTAACCTTCATTGGTTAATTCCAATGGCCCGGGGGCTGGGTATTTGTGCTGTCCCCAACATCCCTGCAACTCACACACCACACATAACACTATCCTCCACCACCATAACACGCAGTTACCTACACATGGCAGATGCCGCCCACCCTCATCGGAGGGCCTGTCTTACAAGGGCTGTACTCGGCTAGAAATAGCCATACGAAATTATTATTATTATTATTATTATTATTATTATTATTATTATTATTATTATTATTATTATTATTTAAAATCACTGTCACGGTGTCCGGCTCCATGGCTAAATGGTTAGAGTGTTGGCCTTTGGTTACAGGGGTCCCTGGTTCGATTCCCGGCAGGGTCGGGAATTTTAACCATCATTGGTTAATTTCCCAGGCACGATGGCTGGGTGTATGTGTTGCTTCATCATCATTTCATCCTCACCACGACGCGCAGGTCGCCTACGGGAGTCAAATCAAAAGACCTGCACGTGGCGAGCCGAACCCGTCTTGGGATCTGCCGGCACTAAAAGCCTTACGCCATTTCATTTTTTTTCACTGTCACGGAATGCCTACAATCTTCCGATAGGACAGGTGAATAGTTTATACTTATATCATACTTTCGGCAGATATAATGTGGGGTATTAAGATTAGGCGTCCAGAATGTGATGTATGTACACGAAGCAAATAAGACAGAACGTCATTCTGTTCTAGCTAAACAATGAACAAAATACACCCTCCGTTTTGACGTTTATCAATGCAACACATGACTGTGCAAAGGAACAAAACTGAGTGTAGTCTTTAGAAGTTGAGCGAAATTCGAAGAATAGCGGCGGGATGTAAGCAGTACTTTTTTTTTTTGCTATTTGCTTTACGTCGCACCGACAGAGATAGGTCTTACAATGACGATGGGATAGGAAAGGCCTAGGAAGTGGACGGGACGGAAGCGGCTGTGGCCTTAATTAAGGTACAGCCCCGGCATTTGCCTGGTGCGAAAATGGGAACTCACGGAAAGCCATCTTCAGGGCTGCCGACAGTGGGATTCGAATCCACTATATCCCGGATGCAAGCCCACAGCCGCGCGCCCCTAACCGTACTGCGTGTTTCTTTGGTGATTTGTAGTGTAGTTTGCTGTGTGAATATGAAGAGGAGAGTGTTGGGACGGACACAGATACCCAGTCCCCGAGCCAGGAGAATTATTCAGAAGCGATTAAAATCCCCGTACTGGCCGGGAATCGAACCCGGGACGCTCTGATCCGAAGGCCAGTACTCTGACCATTCAGCCAACGAGTTGGACAATAACAATAAGTGATACTACAGCACATGCATGTTTCTGAACGCCCTACACATGTATCTTTGCAATAAATTCTCTGGCAGTAATATTGTCATTATTTCGCACAATATTATTACACGTTTTCCTACAAAGATGTCGCGGGAATAATATTTCATAGCTATCAACAAATCCCTGGTGACTAATTCCAAGCTGCACAATAATAATAATAATAATAATAATAATAATAATAATAATAATAATAATAATAATAATAATAATAATAATAATAATAATAATAGAACGCTGCCGTTATCGACATTAGAAAAGGTCCCCACCACAGTGTGGAAATTGTCCCCGTCCCACGCTCATCTTCGGTCATACATGTCTATCTTTCAAGTTGACGGTTTGTTAGTAAGTCATAAATATTTTGCCTATGATGATAATAATTATCGTAACAATCAAACTATTGACGACCGATGTCTCAATAAAACCAATCATCAGCAGCAAACATATTGCAATCCACATAACAAAAACATTCTGTGGGTGACCCTGAATGCCGTGCAATCCAGTACAATAGATTATAGTTCTAAGATATGTCCACAGATAGCGACTCTAGTATGCTTGGACTCGAGTCTGGAGTCGAGTATACCGATTCTAAGAGCACATTACTCGATTCTACTCGATTCCGTCGCTAGCCCATCACTAGTAGGGAATATTAAGTTTACTGAAGGCATCATGGACAAAGTAGTGTACAATAATATTTTGAAGAACAATGTTAAAAAAAGTGTTAAAAAATTGGAAATGCTACCGACCTACATGTTTCAACAGGATAACGAGCCCAAACATACCGCTGCTCTGAACAAGGAGTGGTTAATCTGGAACGTTCCAAAACAATTAAAAACACCTCCCCAGCCTGCTGACTTAAACCCTATTGAACATTTATGGGCGTTTTTGCAGTCTAGGGTTCACAGTAGAAAGGTTTCATCCGAAGATGAGTTAAAATGAGTGGTGACCCAAGAATGGTACAGTGTCAGCCATGAAACGTGTGCGAAGCTAGTAAATTACATGCAGCGTAGGTGTCAAGCAGTCACTAAAGCCAAGGGTTACTCCAGAAAGTACTAGGATTGGTGCTATGGTTCATTTCATTCATATGTTTAGTTGAAGAACTGACATCTGTATAAATAACAATGTGACGTAGGAAAACGTCACGTTTTGTTATATTCTCGAGCAGCGAGTCGAAAGCGCGCAGCCATCGTGGTTATCCGTGTGCTGTTCCTGCGCGCCGTAGGCGGACCCCGATGAAATCCTACCGCGGTGCTCTTCGAGTGTCGAGGTGGGCTGGCACGTTTACTTTTAACAAAGTAGAGTGCTTAAATCAGGCCGTATGCGCCTGAATATTGTGTGCATGGAATAATGGAATAGGACCTCGGTTCTATTTTGTTGGTTTTCGGATCCGAGGTAATGATTAATAGGGACAGGCGGGGGCATTCGTATTGCGACGTTAGAGATGAAATTCTTGGATCGTCGCAAGAAGAACCGAAGCGAAATCATTTGCCAAGTATGTTTTCATTAATCAAGAACGAAAGTTAGAGGTTCGAAGGCGATCGGATACCGCCCTAGTTCTAACCATAAACGGTGCCAGCTAGCGATTCGCCGAAGTTCCTCCGATGACTCGGCGGGCAGCTCCCGGGAAACCAAAGCTTTTGGGTTCCGGGGGAAGTATGGTTGCAAGGCTGAAACTTAAAGGAATTGACGAGGGACAGCTACTGGAGCTCACTCTAGCGGATAGACCTGAACAGTACTGATTCTCTCATAAGAGCACGTGTATTTTTGTGTGAAGTTTTTGGTGTTATTTATGCGTTTTCAGTGAGTTAACATAAATAAATAGTAGTGTGTGTCATTCCTTGATATCTCCTCTCAACATGAGGGGAAAGGTATGTGCTATGTTTGGCTGCAGTAATTACGAAGTAGAGAAAAATTCGCGGTCGTTCTTCAGGTTCCCTTGTGACAAGAACATGTAAGTAATACTGTGTTTGCACATATATTCTTCCAGTGACAGATTTTTATAGTACTTCATAATCTTCTGACCTGCTCGACCCATATTTTAACTGGCATAAAATGTAATACGCATATTTTATTCTATAGTGCAGCAGTTAACCTTCAATACCGATGTGTTGTTTTAGGTGTGATCAGTGGGTTTTGAAATGTCACCGAAGCGATTTGGATAAGGTGTACAAGAACGAAGGGACGTTACGTTTATATAAGAATTATAAGATCTGTTCAGATCATTTCCAGGCCAGCGACTTTAGAAATCCTCGACAATACAGCGAAGGGTATGTTACATTTTTGCTCTAACTGTACGTAAATATTCCTTAAAGCATCACTATCGACAACATTTTCATACTTTTCTTTCTTCATCCCTCTTCTCAGATTAAAGCCGGGATTTTATAGATTATCTTTCTGTTAGTAGGCTTCATGTTAGGAGGAAAATTGTCCAGTTATTAAATGTTAATTCGCCGGGCTGAGTGGCTCAGACGGTTAATGCGCTGGCCTTCTGACCCCAACTTGGCAGGTTCGATCCTGGCTCAGTCCGGTGGTATTTGAAGGTGCTCAAATACGTCAGTCTCGTGTCGGTAGATTTATTGGCACGTAAAAGAACTCCTGCGAGACTAAATTCCGGCACCTCGGCGTCTCCGAAAACCGTAAAGAGTAATTAGTGGGACGTAAAACAAAAAACATTATTATTAAATGTTAATTCATTGCATCATATTTGTAAGGAATATCTTTCTGTTAGTAGGCTTCATGTTAAGAGGAAAATTGTCCAGCTATTAAATGTTAATTCATTGCATCATATGTGTAAGGAATGTGCCGATATTTTTATTGACAAGTGTCTTAATGTGATGAAACAATGTTTCTAAATGAGAAAAAAGGCAAATCCAACCGTAAGTGTTCAGGCAGGAATATTAAAGCTAAAAAAGTAATCCATAAATGAAAGCTCAAGCCATTTCACACCAGTCCATTTCACTTCTTGTTTATATGGCTAATTTCAGTCTTTGAATAATAACCTTTTAAATAATTCTTCATTCATTTATCCAGAATTGCTTTAGCAACTTCGAAGTTAATATTTCAATAACACTTTCTTTCTAGACGTAATTTATTTATCCATTTCCGTATATACTATTCCATTGATATTTGAATTTAGCGCGATTTGTTCAGGTTAAGTCACTAGGAGCGCCACCGTCGAATTGTCTCCCATTTTAGCAAGGCGAAATCCGTAAGTGTCGCGTATTATCTCTACTGTATTTGCCAACCATCTCCGAATTGTTGCCGATTGTTAAGGGAATGTCCAACGGACTGTTGCGAAATTTGTTTTAGGTTACAACCACAAAATCACTTTTTTTTCTTGCCGTGCGGGCAGTATGCGCCGCGGCGATAGTTATGACTGTTCTCATGACAGAGCTTGGCCTGGATTTGCAAAGATAGGTCACAGCTACTAAATTACATATTTTTCTTGGTGTGTTTCTTGCTGCGTTTTTATTCTGCGCGGGTTGGTAACGGAACCAGCGAGTTACGAATTATGGGAATGACGTCATGTCGGCCAATGGCCGTGCACGTAGCTGGCCGGCTAATGGTCGATGGCGCGTGAAAACTTTCGTTCTGTTATAAAAGTAAACATACAATTTTGGGCGGGTTGGTGGGTCCCTGGCATTGGTAATGAACACATCTCTCTTCTAAAAGGATTTTAAAGTACAATTCATATATATTTCTTCGCGAAGCTGTGTGTTATATACTGGAGTGCCAAGGGTAGGGCGCTACCGACGATAAGACATACTGAAATATTTTTGTAAACGATAATTTGTTTATCTCTCTCACTAGCGTTGTGAAACGGAGGTAGCCCTCCTGGTGATTGAATCGGTTAATACGATTACAGCGCTCTTCTGGCACTACCAACGGAGGCAGAGCAGGTACGGAGCTTCGGAGGTTAACCGGAGGGTCACCACCTGTCCGCAGCATTAGTTCTGACTGTACGGACGTATTGGGCTGTAATTTCAAATCAACAAGCTAGAGTCCGACTCGTTGGCTGAACGGTCAGCCTACTGGCCTTCGGTTCATAGGGTTCCGGGTTCGATTCCCGACCGGGTCGGGGATTTTAACCTTAATTGGTTAATTCCAAAGGCACGGGGGCTGGGTGTATGTGTTGTCTTCATCATCATTTCATCCTCATCACGACACGCAGGTCGCCTACGGGCGTCAAATATAAAGACCTGAACCTGGCGAGCCGAACCCGTCCTGGGATATCCCGGCACTAAAAGCCATATGACATTACATTTCAACGAGCTAGAATTCAAACTTGCGCCCATGAATGTAAGCATCCTATCAAAAACATTGCCTAAATGCACAGAAATGTATCTATACCACTGTTAATCCATAAACTACTCCTTAAGAAAGAACGTATAGTCATTCAGAAGAATGAATGTATCCTCCCATTAAAATCTTTTATCAAAAAAATTATCATCGACATATACAGTACAGTAATTCATATCTCATTTAGATACAAGCCCCGTGGATACTCACAACAAACATTATATCTACATTGATAAAATTGTTTCTAAAGAAGGTGTAGGTCCCACCTGGGAAGAATTTAAACAATACCCTGCGTTCATCATTATTATTATTATTATTATTATTATTATTATTATTATTATTATTATTAGTAGTAGTAGTAGTAGTAGTAGTAGTAGTAGTAGTAGTAGTAGTAGTAAGTGTTATACTATTTGGAGCTTCCGTGGCTTAGGCGGCAGTGCACTGGCCTCTCACCGCTGGGCTTCGTGGTTCAAATCCCGGTCACTCCAGCGAGATTTGTGCTGGACAAAGCAGAGGTGGGGCAGGTTTTCTGCGGGAACTCCGGTTTTCCCTATCATCTTTCATTCCAGCAACCTCTCCAGTATCATTTCATTTCATGTGTCAGTCATTTGTCACTTTTTCCTTTTTTTGGCAAGTTGCTTTACGTCGCACTGTCACAGATAGGTCTTATGGCGACGATGGGATAGGAAAGGGCTAGGAGTAGGAAGGAAGCGGCCGTGACCTTACTTAAGGTACAGCCCCAGCATTTGCCTGGTGTGAAAATGGGAAACCACGGAAAAACCATCTTCAGGGCTGCCGACAGTGAGGTTCGAACCCACTATCTCCCGAATACTGGATACTGGCCGCACTTAAGCAACTGCAGCTATCGAGCTGGGTGAAGTCTGTTAAGTGCTGCGCTGTAAAACGTGGCACCTGTAAATCGGAAGCTCCCGAGTGAACGTGCACTTCCGCTCCGTTAAGAACACTAGAAACTTTCAGCTGTTCGCAAGAGTATGGATTGAACGTAAGAATCAACGAAAGAGGATATAACTACCACAGTAGCGTAGCCAGAATCGACTGATGGTGGGAGTTATAGATGCAAAACCACGATAGAACACAATGTGTGTGTGTGTGTGTGTGTGTGTGGTGCGCGCTTGCAAAACTTGTCATGATACAAGTGAATTATGTTGACAATCAGATTAGAGTACCGATACACTACAAAATCTCAGATTAATTGATCAAGCCAACAGATTTACAGCGAATGGTAAGTTATGTTCAGTTTACAATCTAAATTCCTATTTTCGAGGCTTCGTAGAAAATAGATTCAACAGATCTGTTGGTTCTAAAATTATGTCTCTGAATGTTTATTTAGTTTCTTTATTGGTAGTTTGTTTATTTTATTTTTGTAAACATTCCATGGGGAGGGGGGGAGTCTAACCCCCAGTAACCCCCACTTGGCTACGTCCCTGAACTACAATTACTACTTTTTTTTCTATGGGCTTTACGTCGCACCGACACAGATAGGTCTTACGGCGACGATGGGATAGGAAAGGCCTAGGAGTTGGAAGGAAGCGGCCGTGGCCTTAATTAAGGTACAGCCCCAGCATTTGCCTGGTGTGAAAATGGGAAACCACGGAAAACCGATAGTGGGATTCGAACCTACAACCTCCCGGATGCAAGCTCACAGCCGCGCGCCTCTACGCGCACGGCCAACTCGCCCGGTACAATTACTAATACCACCACAGAAGTTTTAATTCCGTCCCTGATGGGGCGGGTCTCGTAGACTTCTCAGACCAAGGAGATTTTATCCGGTGAAGGAGATGTTCGGTGAAGGTGAGGGGGTTGGCGGCCGTTGCCTATACCAGAAATTTTTCCGGCATTCGTCTTAGTGCAGGAGAATGTAAAACCACGGACATCCATTCTCCGGACTGCCGACGGTGGGGACCAGCGCAAGGGAATATAATTCTGTCCAATAGCGATGAGGGCAGAAGCCAAAGAGTTTCTGAAATCGGTTCCACCAGACGTACACTCGCCCAGCATAAGGCCGCGTGGTTTAGATTACGTAGCTATCAGTTTGGTATCCGTAATACCGTCAAATAATTCAAGTATTAATTGAACGGAGGGGCCTAGTTTCCCGCAATAATAGCGATAAGTTATTAATTTCCTGTAAAAAATGCGCGTTCAAACTACGCGCTTGTCATTCAGTCGGAGGTTCTCCGGAGCACCGATTGAAAACGCCCAGAGCCTCCGCTCCGTTAACAGCGCTATCTCTCACTCTGGATAACACCACTTGCTGCCATCATGAAAAATGTTAAAATACACTTCACAACTGTAATGCGGTCAAATTATTTTTAATATAATAATTGAATTCAAAGAGACTTCTTTCGTGGTATAACACCTAATTATAACTGTGTCCCGACAAGCCTGACTGACAGGTTAGGGCAGGGGGAGAAGAAGTTAGTGAACGCAGCAAGGCCAAGTGTATTCTTTACCTGGACATCAATTTCGTATGCCCCGGTAAAATATTTCGCTCAGTTCGAATGCGCCCCAACAGAATCGTGTAACCTAAACCACAATAGTAAGGGCTGGGATTAGCAGAGTGCCAGGCCCATTTCACGTGGATCGAAGGAAAACAGTCACAAAAAGTCCGGTAATTTTATCGTATGCCAAGGTATTCATGGTCACCAAGTAATATCGTCGTTGCGCCTGAAAAAACCGCTAAATGATAATATTTTTGGAAGAGAGAATTCCTTGACAATATTCGCACTATATTGAACCTTAGATGACAGAACCTTACTGGCCAAAGTTCTAAACTGAAGTATTTCACATAGTGGTATTTGCAGCCACAACAACGATGTAGTAGTATGAGGTAGAATAGAGTTGAACTCATCCCTTACTTTTTTCAAGACAGGAGATAAAAAGGGAAGGGTATATTCGAAGACAGAGGGGTTTATATAACAACATAGGGTATAGCATTTCAAATTATACATAAAAATGTATAATACAACATGCTTGTACCCTGAAGTACCCACAGTATAAATTTGGTTCGTTTTTCTATTATTTTTACACAGTATTCAATAGTCTTTAAATGGCACAAGTAAAGGAAACCTAATAAGCCAAAAATACAATGCCTAAACATGTAATAGTCAAAAGGGCAACGAATCCCCACACGATAAATAAGAAAAAAAATTCCGGTTTTTGAAGACCTCTAAGAAGGTTAGTAATTGACAAAATATAAAATTCACGACGTGATCTGAATAATCCAGCCAGAATAAAAATACGCCACTTAAGTTAAATGACTGGGTAATACGTTGACCAAATTTAAAGTTAATCATTTACATTTAAACATAAGTCAGATATAATATTAGTCCTATATCGGGGAGTAGATCTTGAAATTGAAACAGCAACATGAATCATGAGTATTAGAAACTTGACAAATGGTAGGCATTCATGTCAAGTTATTGTAACGTCCATCCAAACCAATGAAATGGAGGATGGGCATATCCCTAAGGAGCCAACAACCACGATAGACGGTGGTGAAAGTCTAAAGTTTCACTTCTAAATTACATCCAGTTAAATGTAAATAATTAGCACATATATAATGAGATATTCACATACATAATGACAAGTTCTAAAAGTCCATCACGGCAAAGTTCCACGAATATGGTAAGCGAAGGTCAGTTAAAAATATAGGATTACATCCCCTTCCCATGACCACGATAAGAGTGGCATACTGTACATACGACAACGTTTAGAATGTAAACATTTTCCCCAAAGTGAAGAAGGAATCTTACCTTGCATCGCAAATCCTCGATATAACCACCCCTAACAACAACACAACACAAGGCATACTTGTCTGCAAGGGGCAGCATTAGGGGATGACGCAATGGTGGGCCAAACACGCATGCGTAAGAAAGCGATAGCACACACTTCACTACACAGATCTTGAAGGAGAAGAGGTGTCACTCATTGCCGGGCAGGATGGAACGTTACTGTTACGTTAGGTAAGATTCAATGAATTTATTCCAAGGTTGCTATGCAGTTAATTTCTTTTCGTTAAGTTCCCCCAAAAAAGTTACTTTCATATGACTTATGCGTTATAAAATTCATCTAAACCTACAAAAATACTAAATGACATGTATTTATATTTCATTTTGTATTGTTTAAAACGAATTGTACGTTTCGTGCCTTTAACTATAAACTGATCCTCAAAACCTAAACTTCAAAATAACCTCAGTCACCAGTGATCTGTCTGCATTTAGAGCTGTCGCCGAGGTGGCATATTCGCGATCAGTTTTTACCTAGCCTTTCACTGGGCTTGAAACATCAACAAGCACGTCAATGCACATGTCTACTCTTCGGAAACACGCATTGCGAAAGATAAATCGAACTCTTACTTTGCTTACATTGGCCTACCATCCTCACGACGCCTGTACAAGAAGTTAACAATGATGACGAACTTATGACAGTCGGATGAAAAAAGTTCTACGTTGTTGTACTGACCTTCAGATTAAGGTATAGTAATGTACTATCGAGCGAGATGGCCGTGCGGTTAGGGGCGGTAGCTGTGAGCTTGCATTCGAGAGATATTGGGTTCAATCCTCTCTGCCAGCAACCCTGAAGATGGTTTTGCGTGGTTTCCCATTTTCACATCAGGCAAATGCTGGGGCTGTACCTTAATTAAGACCACGGTAGCTTCCCTCCCACTTCTAGCCATTCCCTATCCCATCGTCGCCATAAGAGCTATCTGTATCGGTGCGACGTTAAGCAACTTGTAAAAAAAAAAAAAAAAAAGTGGGGGGTAAAAGTAATGTGCTGCTGAATTAACGTCTAAATCCTTGACCTTGTCTGTGAAGTAATTTTCTGCTGTAGTGATCCCCAGGTCCACGACTTCTTCAGTAATGTTTTACAGTACGCTGTTGACCTAACGTCCAGGCCACAGCAGTTTTTTACTATATTGATCTACAGCATCATGGACTACTTGGGAAATATGTTTTTCTTCTCCCATGAAAAATAGATTTCTGCCGCACTTATTTCTAGAATTAGGACCGCCTGAGTTACGGACTAGGCCGCTGAACTAACGTCCAGTTCATCATATGAAGGTCACTTTGGAACAACGGTGGGGTCGTTTGTACGGTATTTGTGGTGCTGGTTGACTGAGTTAAACATAAATGCATACATACATTCGTCTTAGTTATAGACTGCTATGCCTTTCAGCGTTCAGTCTGCAAACCTCTGTGAACTTACCAAATGCTGCCACAATCCTCTACTTGTAACTAGTTCTGTGGCTTCGTTTAGTTCTATATCTTTATTTTTCTGAATCATTAGAAACCAAGCCTAACCATTGCCATCTCGACCTCCCTTTCTCTTATCCTCCATGACCGCGTCCAATATTCTCCTAGGTAACTTACCCTCCTCCATTCGCCTCACATGATCCCATCACCGAAGCCGGTTAATGCTTATAGCTTCATCAATCAAGTTCACTCCTAACTTAGCCTTTATCCTCTCATTCCGAGTACCCATCTGCCATTGTTCCCACTGGTTTGGCCCAGCGATCATTCTCGGTACTTTCATGCCAGTTACTTCACACTAACTTAGTCCACCCAGCTTTAACATCAACGTTTGTCTGAAAACTAAGAAACGACTTCTTTCTTATGGAATACAGTTAGTCGCAACAGCGAGCTAACTGCAATAGCTTTGCTACACCTTGATTCAATCTGACTTACTATACTACCATCCTGAGAGAACACACATCCTAAATACTTGAAATTATCTACGTGTTCCGGCTTTTTATTCCCAACCTGACATTCAGTTCTCCTAGGTATTTTACTTACTGATATCACTTTAGTCATCGAAAGTCTAATTTTCATATCATACTCATTGCATCTATTTTCAGGTTCCAAGATATGCCATGAAGACCAAGTTGTCGGCAGAGGCCAAATTGCTTACTACATTTCCACTTACACGAATCTCTCCCGGCCACTTTATACCTTTCAGTAGATGATCCATGTAAACTATGAACAACAAAGGAGAAATATTACAGCCCTGTCTAACCTTGAAACAAGAGCTCATTCTGCCTTCAATTCTCACTGAAGCCCAGTTGTCAACATATATGTCTCTGATTGTTTGTAATAATCCACCCTTAATCCCACAGTTCCAGAGTAGGGCTAATATCCTTTCCCTGAGAACTCTGTCATTTTATGCCTTCTCTAGATCTACAAAAGAAGACCGAGCTCGATAGCTGCAGTCGCTTAAGTGCGGCCAGTATCCAGTATTCGGGAGATACTAGGTTCGAACCCCACTGTCGGCAGCCCTGAAGATGGTTTTCCGTGGTTTCCCATCTTCACACCAGGCAAATAATGCTGAGCCTGTACCTTAATTAAGGCCACGGCCGCTTCCTTCCCAGTCCTAGTCCTTTCCTGTCCTATCGTCGCCATAAGACATACCTGTGTCGGTGCGACGTAAAGCCATTAGCAAAAAAAAAAAAAAAAAAAAAAAAAGAGAAAATCTACAAAACATAAACATAACTGTCTATTCCTCTCGTATCATTTTCCAATTACCTGACGCGTACTGAAAATCTGATCCTGACAGTCCCTCTGTGGTATGAACCACACTGGTTTTCATCCAACGTATTCTCAAATTTTAAAAATGTACTTGTACTTTCACATATTGAAAAAATGTTGAGAACCCGCGATAGCAGCGGATTCTATGTTTGACAGTGGCGTAAAGCTGAATTAAGCATGCCGGCTAGTGAGAAAATCATAGGTCTGGATTTTTCAGGCCATCCTCCGCTACATTAAGGTTACGTTCAAGAGAAAATTATTGTTGTTCTGAATTGTACATTGTTTTCGGTAGCGGAATGTATTTGTCTTGATTGCTGCGAATGACGTCATGTCCGATTATATCTCAATCACTGGAAATGTTAGTGCGTGCTTGAGCAATGGAGAATGGCGCGTGCTGAATTAAATTCGGTTATAAAAGTAAACGTACTTCTGGGGGCGGGCTATCGTAGTGAACACATCTCTCATCTACATGATATTCCACGTAAGATTTGTATTATTTCAACTCCATTAGAATGCTATAAAACTTGGGCAGCAGTTACTGAATTTTCTACCTTGATATTTTGCGAACTACGATACATTTGTCTCTCTAAGTATTCCAGATGAAACATACAAATCTCTAGGGAGGCGGATATTGACATGTTTTGGTTCCTGTACCAAATGATTTGATGTAGTTGAAGGATATTTGTAAAGAAAATAGAAATAATTTAGAACGTACAATTTTTCAAAGAAATTATTAATTATTTATGGTACTAAATCAACCAAGAAAAGTGCTTGAGTTATATTATGATTTATGAGCATATTTTAACAGGAACTGTGACACTTCGTACAGCTTCATAAAATTCTTCCTGAAAAATAGGTACCTAAAAATGTTTCCGTAATCTTTCCATTTTTTGAAAAGTGTGTTACCGTTTCTTGACTTAAATGTTCCGGTTACTGTAGGTCAGTTATATTTAAAGAAATGATTGAATATGTATTTTTAAAAAAGTGCTAAATTTTGTGGAAGTCAAGTGAGGAGGTTTTGAAAAAATTATTTAAAAGTAATTCAAGTTTGAGTAGGTTCTGATGTCTAGGTATTTATGCCTACTCATTCGTCTCGTTTCTTGATGCGGAGTTGGATATGAGGCGTAATGAATTGACATGCATGTTTCACAGCCGGGTGCCCTTCCTGACCCCAACCTCATTTGAGGACCTAATGCAGATGAAATATTGTGTATGACATTGGGTAAGGGGGTAGAAGGAATCTGCTGTGGCCTATTAATAGGTACTGTCACGTCTTTTGCCTGGAAGTAAAAGTGGGATAGATTCTGATGTCCATGTCCCCTTCAAAATTAGTCAATTTTGCTTCCAAAATTGAACATTTCACTGGCTAATTATTTTTCATTATTTTAATATTGAGTGAAAAAAATTCATTTAAACGGGAAAACATAGAATCGTGGACGAGAGAGCGAGTAGAGATTGTTCGGTTGCTCCCCTCTTAGTAGACACTTACGACATGCTGGTGGTACATATAATTAATTAATCCTTTCACTCCACGCACAGGGGAGATAAAGAGTTCCGATAAATCAAAAGATAATGTTATCTTCCTTCATCTGTGTGCATAATTTTTATTAATGTTTTCCCGTTAAATTACTCGCCATTGATTTGTTTATAGGTCTAATACGTTCCATATCAACGTTTTGCAAAAAAACACGCCTTTCCGTCCACCAAAATGGCATCGTTTTTCGACCCATATGATGTAAATATACTGGTTGTCTGGTTACGATGTCGGATTTCTGTCGATTTGTAATTCCAGATAGACCCACAAACCAAAAATATTTCTACGTTAAAATGTTAAATACATTTAATCACACTCTCAGACACCTTGGTGTGGTTCTTGTAACATAAGTGTGTAATATATTTGAAGTAGTTCCATGGATCGTTAGATTTCTTGTGGTATAGTGGACAAAGGACCCATTCGAGAAAAGTGTTTGAGGTTGGACTGAAGATGTTATGATATTAAACAACTTCAATGCGATTTCCAACAACTACTTTACTGCCAAGTAGTAAAGTACCCTGATGTTCGGTGGTGAAGTAACCGACTTCTTCACAACCTCACATGATAATACGGCGTTAATAATGCAGTCTGTAAAATTCCGCTATAAGGACACATACAGTACCTTCAAAGGTAAAGTTGTTGAAAGACCTTTCTTTTACGACACATATAAAAATAACCATCGCAAAAACATAACGTATTTTAATTTCTGTACTTGTTCATAGTTTTGTAAGTACTGTAACTTTTAAACGTGTTTTATGTGTTTCACCCGTAATTTCAGTGTCATAAATAAATTCCTTTCACCTAGCTCGATAGCTGCAGTCGCTTAAGTGCGGCCAGTATCCAGTATTCGGGAGATAGTAGGTTCGAACCCTACTGTCGGCAGCCCTGAAAATGGTTTTCCGTGGTTTCCCATTTTCACACCAGGAAAATGCTGGGGCTGTACCTTAATTAAGGCCACGGACGCTTCCCTCCCACTCCCAGCCTTTCCCTGTCCCATCGTCGCCATAAGACCTATCTGTGTCGGTGCGACGTAAAGCAACTAGCAAAAAAAAAAAAAAAAAAAAAAAATCCTTTCACGTGTAATTGAATTGATCATTTGAGAAACAAAATTATTGCTTTAGGTAAATTGTTTTTCAAAATATTAGTTTATGCTGTTTTCACTACCGGTAACTGTTTTGGGTTAGTAGAATAGATCAATTTATGTTTCACGAGAATTTGATAATCTTCATATGGATATATTCTATTTCATGCCATAAACACCGGAATGACCTGTATATATTTTGCTGAATAATGCAAAGAATATTATCGTACACAATTTGCAATGCAATAGTTTGTAAATTTTGGAGTGACTGCCTTGTAAGTACGTTACGCTACGTGTAAGTTACTTTCCCCAAACTTTTCACTAATTTCTTGTTTATTGCCAACGGCCGTAGCCGTGTTGAAACACCGGATCCCGTGAGATCTCCGAAGTTAAGCAACATTGAGCGTGGTCAGGAGTTGGATGGGTTGCCACGCGCTGTTGGTGGGGGGTAAGGGAATGGAGGAGCGGAAAGGAACTGGCCACCCTACCGCACGTAAACTCCGGCTCAGGAACACCTCTGCGGAGGATCGGACCTGCCTTCGGGCAGAATAACCCTTACCTTACCTTGTTTATTCCTATAAACACGAATTATTTAATTCTCAAATGTCTTTAAAATTGCATAAATACTGTCCATGCCTATGTGTTAGTTTTAATTAAATTTTAACCGTGGTATTCTTGACTGCTTTCGTGCCTTTATGTGAAGGTCCGTCGTTTATAGGTAGAGTATCAACATTCTGTTGAAAAAATGAGTGAAGAAGGAAAATGGTGTGTTACATCTCCAAATTCAATTCTATAATGTAAATAAACCCGTTGTGAATATGTATAATAAATCAAGAAACTAAAATTTCTTACTTTTGGTGAACCCATTTTTAAGTAAGAGTGCGTAAAAACGTAACTTTTACACATTTGTGTGTAAAAGTAGTAGGTAATTTACAAACTAAACTTACTATCGAAAAGTCGCTATTGTAATTAATACGTTTAAAATATTGTCCTTTATTTTTCAATAACAAAACTTAAGTAACTGATCCTAAGTCATTTAGAAAGGAATAAATATCATAAGGAAGTTTCATGAGATTTTATAGTGAATCTCTAAAATATTCTCTCGCACTCTATGATTTCCTTCAAGACAGTGTCGGATCAAACCTCGAAGTGTCCAGGCTGAAGAAGCATTCTTGTGTGGAAGGTGTATATGTTTTCAATGAACCAAGAAGATTGCTACCAAAGAGCCTATTAAGAGTTCAGCACTTTTGGAGACATCTCTTCAGACATCCTGCAAGTGCTGAAAATGTAACGCAGAAGTGGGTAAAAGTGCTCACAACAAATGATTATAATAACATACAAATTTACGGTTAATTTACAAGTCATCTTGAAGTACAGAAAACATAACATCTGAAATCATATTACACATGCCCAGTACTTTGCAATGTGGCACTGTAGAGTGGCTTATAGGAGATAATCCTCTGTGCTGGATGTTGGGCACAGAGGGCACTGAAGCATGTGGCTCGTGGTTTCTTTTTGTCCATATTCACACCTTGTGTCACTTGTACTGAATCCTCGTTTCTTCAAGTTATCTCTGGATCTTCCCACTCTTGATCATAGTCTATTCAGGGACTTTCACACCAGTCAGCTTTCATTATATCCAGCTGGTAACTGCTCAACTGCTGGCATCCATCCGCGGAGGTGAGGGGGCCCTCTTCTTCTACAGCTCCAGCCTTGCCTCCTCTGGTGAGTCGGTAAGTACCACAGATGTCCTCAGGAATTTCTTCCGGGATCTCAGCCGTTGATGAGGAGGACTATGTCCATGCAGTGGATGGGCGCTGCTCTGTTTCACTCTCGTTTAGCATCTACTTCTCTACTGTACGTACATACGGTGGTGCTACTCCAGCCAGGTAATAGAGCTTATCTGCCGGAGTAGGCTTTAAGCAACCTGCAATCATCCTTTAGGTTTCATTGATAGCCGTATGGGATGAGATGAACTGTACCAGACTGAGGAAGCATATTCAGCAGCAGAACTAATAACAAGTACTGAAGTGCACAAAATGGACTTGTGTTTAGTGTTTCTGGGTCAAGTACGTTTCTAAATATAGTTTCCTTGATGAAAAACAGGCGGACTGATGCGAGAAAAATGCAGAGTGTCCCTAAGAACGAGTGAACTTCATATTTGAATAAATATGAAAATGTGATGTCTTAAATTCTATGCCATAATAAAATCGGATGATGCCGTTTTAATGACAAAAAAAAAATTAAATAGCAAATACACATTTTGTCAAATCAAAATTGTCCACTCTTCCATAAAATGTCTGGTATTTTTAGGGACATGTGCCTTATTTCGTTCGGAAAACGGTGGCAACCCTACCTATCCATCAGCCATCTACCCAGGCGGGCAGGTCTCTGACCTGTTATATCTACATGCTGCTGTACTAAAGAACTTAGACCAGCAGGCCCATCACCCACTGAGTCGAGTGATATGCTCCTGTACTGACACTCAGGCCCTCTTAAATTTTGTTTTGATTGAGCCGAAGTCTATAACAAAAAGAAGACTTGTGCCACCGCCATTGTCTATAAGCGGATTATCTTCAACTTTAACCTGGTAGTAGTGGTAAGCTCTTAGACTTAACTCCCGGATGAACCTGCGGTGCAATTCCGCCGGTCGGAGGCCACTCCTCTGTCTGGACCATACATTACCCAGGGAGCCTTAATGCACTCACTATTAACTTCAATTTGTCCGCGCTTCCTTAATGGATGAGGCACGAACCTCTGCTGTCTCGTGGATACAAGAAAATTAATACCTGAGCGGGTGGGAAAAATGTAAAGGGATGGCTTTATGGAATATAAATTAAATGAAAACAACAACCGCCACAAAAGACACCGCCCGTGTTGTGACATGCGTGGGTGTAGCGCGATTGAGATACAAAAAGAGCCCCAAATAGAGAGATATTTCACGGCCGGTAATATATACACAGCTATAATATATAGGTTGGTGTCTTAATTAGGGACAATGAAAAAATGAACTTATTAATTACACTCTATAAGAGCAGCAAACGCTAGAAACTTCTTAAGTTCAACAACAAAAAGAAGATCGGTTTTAAAGATTTCATCCGTAACGTAATAATTTATTTCTGAACGTGCCTGATTCTGTAGCATTTGAAAATCCCTCACGGTTTCTCTACTGAAGTAACGATATATATATACTTCGTTTTCCTTTGTTTTTATTATTACGAAAGTCTCTCCTCCTCCTTCCTCCTCTTTTTCTTTAACAGAGATTCGACGCGCTCTCTCCCACATTTTTTCTCTCTCTTCTCTATCGATAAAGATCGATCTCTGGCCCAAGCACACGTACGGTTCTCGTTTTTCTTTCATTTGCTCGTGGCTACATATTAGTAAGATGAGTCAGAAGGATTGGCTTATAGTGCATTATATATGTGTCTTTGATTGCAGGAGAACACGACCGAATGGAATGAGATTTGTTGCCCCTTTAAGTTTCCGGACTATGATTATTTATTTATTTATTTATTTATTTATTTATTTATTTATTTATTTATTTATTTATTTATTTATTTATTTATTTATTTATTTATTGTGAATTTAACAGGTTATGAATCCCACTTCCAAGGTTCACGACAATTGTTAGATATAGAGTCGGGCTGAGTGGCTCAGACGGTTGAGGCGCTGGCCTTCTGACCCCAGCATGGCAGGTTCGATCCTGGCTCAGTCCGGTGGTATTTGAAGCTGCTCAAACACTTCAGCCTCGTGTCGGTAGATTTACTGACACGTAAAAGAACTCCACCGGGACTAAATTTCGGATTATGCCAGACTCCTCACTTTCATCTATCCTATCCGACCTCCGTTGGTCTACTCTTGTTCTTTTCCGACCTCGACGCTATTAGGTTTGCGAGGGCTAGGGAGTCTTTCATTTTCACGCCCTTCGCGGCCCTTGTCTCTTTTTGGCCGATACCTTCATTTTTCGAAGTGTCGGACCCCTTCCATATTTTCCCTCTGATTAGTGTTATATAGAGGATGGTTGCCTAGTTGTACTTCCTCTTAAAACAATAATCACCACCACCACCACCTAAATTTCGGAACATCGGCGTCTCCGAAAAAGCCGTAATAAAGTAGTTACTGAAACGTAAAGCCAATAACATTATTAATATTAATATTGTTGTTACATATTGTACATATAAAACAGTTAACAAACCTATTCTTTAAATTGTACTTTTTTTAAATGACCAAATGGAGTAGCCGCACGTGTTTAAGCGCTACGGCTATGAAGCCAAGCTCTGCATTCGGGAGACGAGTGAGTTCGAACCCCACCACCATCCATTCTTCTTCTTCTTTTCCTGCCGCTTTTTCCCACACCTGTGGGGTCGCACATGTGGATTTGGCCCTGTTTTACGGCCGGATGCCCTTCCTGACGCCAACCCTCGATGGAGGGATGTAAGCACTATTGCGTGTTTCTGTGGTGGTTGGTAATGTAGTATGTTGTCTGAATATGATGAGGAGAGTGTTGGGACGGACATATACACCCAGTCCCCGAGCCAGAAGAATTAATCAGAAGCGATTAAAATCCCCGACCCGGCCGGGAATCGAACCCGGGACCCTCTGAACCGAAGGCCAGTACGCTGACCATTCAGCCAACGAGTCCATTGTCCTGAGATATTTTTTTATTTCCCACTAGCGAATGTACCCGTGCTTCGCTACGGTATTCTACATTGTATTCGAATATCGAAGTAAATAGTGTGCATGCAGTAAATAAGATTGTTTTAAAATTGCATGTCTCTTAGCGTTATCCGAGAAAGAGCATGGGGAGGTCCCCGTACGTTGTTTCCAATGTAAAGTGTTTGTTATGGATTTGTGATATAACGGCAGGCTCACTGCCTACTGCCATTCACAATCGAGTTGGGAAGTTTACGTTATAATTGCAGGCCCCATTGCCTACTATGCGTACAGAATCGATTTGGGGAGTTTTCGTTAAAATGGCAGCCCCCCTTTCCTACTTCCAGACAGATTAGAGTTTTTATTATAATGGCATGCAATTACCCTACTACCACTCGAAATTAAGTTGTGCAGTTATCATTATAATGTCAGGCCCATTTTCCTACTTTCAGCCAGCTTACTGCCAGTCACACCAAGTTGGTGAGTTTCCATCAAAATAGCAGGCCACTATGCCTAATGCCAGTCACATTTTAGATGAGGACATTTCTTTATAATGGCGGGCACCCTTGCCTACTGCCAAACACAATCGGGTAGGGGAGTTTTAAACAAAACTGCATGCTCACTTGCCTTCTGCAAGTCAAATCGAGAAGTGAACTATTCATTACAATTGTAGACCTTCCTTACTAATGACAGTTACACAGGAGTTGGAGAAGGAACCCTTTCATACTGCCAGTCAAAGTCGGTGTGGGGAGTACTGATTACAATAGCAGACCCACCCTTTCTCGATCGCTACAAATCGACATCAGTGAATATATATAGATCGACATACGAAACTATATGCGTGTTACAATACTGAAGACCTTCATTTACAGATTAACTGCTACTAAACGTACGTCATATCGACAAAGGATTATACCATAAGACACGCCGGATTTAGTGGCCTAAATGGCTGGTCCTATGATATGTAATCTATTCTTGGGTCAGATTGAGTTAGAAACGTGGAACAGGGTAACGTTCTTGTAAGATTATCTCACATTACATTACTTTTCGGATAATTATGTGACAGCTATATACATAGCATTTGGCTCATATATGGCTACTGGGTGGGCCAATTTTCGTGAAGAGTTTGATGATTCTGTATTTCATATAAGTAATCGAAGGTGTAAATTATGCATGTGAAAATTCCAAATTGACTTAACATCCATTAATAGAGAAAAATCAAACGTAAAATTGATACAGATACGGCAAAGAGTAATAAGACCAAGGTTGTAGATCATTCCAAATTGAACGGAGATTGTGCAATCTGTTATGCGATAGGAATTTCAGAAGGTCTGCACCATTATTAAAATTGCCTGCATATTTCGATATTCTTCGGGGATAAAAAGTGAAGAATTTAATGATCTTGGATGTTTTCCGTTCGTTACAGGCTAAAACGTATAATTTTGTCAAATTTCAATTATCTTCTTTTTCTTCTGGCAGATTATGCCGCAATCTAGATTTTCGGCGAGGCGGGTAAAAATTAGGACTTTCAGAAACTAAACCAAAAATTATGCAGATGGTCATTATTACCCCTTAAACGGAAAGCTGTACGAAAATTTCGCCAAAATAGTCAGTGTAGAGGCACACAGTCGTTACGATTTGATTTATATAGATAAGGAATCTGCTCCATGTAAAACACCTTTTTGGTTATGGCCGCTGGACTTAACCTGCAAAACTGACCATTCATGATATCTCCCTTATTAATCCTCCTGACGAAAAAATGCACATGAAAAAAAGGTTTAGAGGTGGAATTCCATCACGTTTGGTCGATTTCCAGTCAGGTTGGTCTTGTTCTCTATATATTGTGCAAGAGTAAAATCACCATTTCGGTTCCCTATAAACCGCCAGTCCATTCCGGAATATGAAATGTTATTTACGTTTAAAACCTACCTTTGGACAGGTGGATGCTAAATATGAATTTTGGTTCGAATGTCTTCAGTAGTTTTCAAGTTGTAAGGAATACGCTTTACACGCACCCGCTCGTGAGTTAAGTCCGATGGGACTTGTACAAAAAAACGGTCCGTTAATGATATCTCCCTTATTAATCCTCGTATCGAAATGATGCACATGAGAAAAAAGGTTTAGAAATTAATTTCTACCAAGGCAGGTAGATTTAAATTAACGTTGGTTGTGTATATTTTGTGGAAGTGCAAAATCACTGTTTCGGTTTCGTATAAACCCCCAGTCAGTTCAGGGATTTAGAAACAATATTTGCCCTAAAATCTATCAAGGACAGGTGTATTCTAAATATGAGTATTGGTGGAAATACATCCAGTAGTTTGTAGCACTCGCGTACATACGGCGTAATTAAGGAAGAAAATAATACAGTTAAGATAGTTGAAAGTAATAGAAAATGGATTATAACTGAGGACAGCCGGAAAACGACAAATATGTAAATGCCAAGTTAATGTATTGGAAAAACAAATGCCCCTCCATAAATTATGCTAGTGTGAGTTATGGATATAATAAAACGGTAACAGAGGAGCAATTTTGGTCCATTGATTCCTAGGTAAACAAATAATAAGAAGATGACTAATGGTGTTATTATTTAATCTATTCGAAGGCGGTTATAACATCCAACGATATTCCGCCAATATCCCGCAGATAGGCCGATTGACGCCTTTCTTGCATTCTACCCAAGGAACAACCAAGAATTTAAAAGCATAATGAGGAAAATGGCAATACGTTACTTCCCTGCTGGCATGCAGTCAGAGACGTTGCCATGGTAACCTGTAGGTTCGTTGTCGGTCTGTCGGTCACTCAATGCAGAGCATGGTACCAGCAGCAAATTGTAAATTTCTCCGTCATGTAAAGAGTAAGGTAAATTATAAACATAACGAAAGTTGTTTATAATGAAGAGACGTTTCACGTACGGTAAACGAAGTTTACAGAAAATCAATAGTATAAGAGAAAATGGAGGAAAACCATTCTGGTTTTCCAATAAACACCCCGTCTATTCAAAGATTTTAAAATGATATGCATATCGAAACCTTCCCCGGGAGGAGTATGCTCTAAATGTGAAGTTTGGTTGAGATCTATCCAGCCGTTTCGACGTGATAGTGGAAAAACCATTCTGGTTTTCCTATAAACCCCCCCGTGTATTAAAGATTTTAAAATGATATGCATATCGAAACCTTCCCCGGGATGAGTATACTCTAAATATGAAATTTGGTTGAGATCCATCCAGCCGTTTCGACGTGATGGTGGAGAAACCTTTCTGGTTTTCCTATAAACCCCCCGTGTATTCAAGGATTTTAAAATGATATGCATATCGAAACCTTCCCCGGGATGAGTATACTCTAAATATGAAGTTTGGTTGAGATATATCCAGCCGTTTCGACGTGATGGTGGAAAAACCATTCTGGTTTTCCTATAAACGCCCCGTGTATTCAAAGATTTTAAAATAATATGCATATCGAAACCTTCCCCGGGAGGAGTATACTCAAAATATGAAATTTGGTTGAGATCTATCCAGCCGTTTCGACGTGATGGTGGATAAACTATTCTGGTTTTCCTATAAACCCCCGTGTATTCAAAGATTATAAAATGATATGCATATCGAAACCTTCCCCGGGATGAGTATACTCTAAATATGAAATTTGGTTGAGATCTATCCAGCCGTTTCGACGTGATGGTGGAAAAACCATTCTGGTTTTCCTATAAACCCCCCGTGTACTCAAAGGTTTTAAAATGATATGCATATCGAAACCTTCCCCGGGATGAGTATACTCTAAATATGAAATTTGGTTGAGATCTATCCAGCCGTTTCGACGTGATGGTGGAAAAACCATTCTGGTTTTCCTATAAACCCCCCGTGTATTCAAAGATTTTAAAATGATATGCATATCGAAACCTTCCCCGGGAGGAGTATACTCTAAATAAGAAGATTGGTTGAGATATATCCAGCCGTTTCGACGTGATGGTGGAAAAACCATTCTGGTTTTCCTATAAGCACCCCGTGTATTCAATTTTTTTAAATAATATGCATATCGAAACCTTCCCCGGGATGAGTATACTCTAAATATGAAATTTGGTTGAGATCCATCCAGCCGTTTCGACGTGATGGTGGAAAAACCATTCTGGTTTTCCTTTAAACCCCCGTGTATTCAAGGATTTTAAAATGATATGCATATCGAAATCTTCCCCGGGAGGAGTATGCTCTAAATATTAAGTTTGGTTGAGATCTATCCAGCTGTTTCGACGTGATGGTAGAAAAACCATACTGGTTTTCTTATAAACCTCCGTGTAATCAAAGATTTTAAAATGATATGCATATCGAAACCTTCCCCGGGATGAGTATACTCTAAATAAAATTTTGTTGAGATCCATCCAGCCGTTTCGACGTGATGGTGGAAAAACCATTCTAGTTTTCCTATAAACCCCCCGTGTATTCAAAGATTTTAAAATGATATGCATATCAAAACCTTCCCCGGGAGGAGTATACTCTACATATGAAGTTTGGTTGAGATCTATCCAGCCGTTTCGACGTGATGGTGGATAAACTATTCTGGTGTTCCTATAAACCCCCGTGTATTCAAAGATTTGAAAAAGATATGCATATCGAAACCTTCCCCGGGAGGAGTATACTCTAAATATGAAGATTGGTTGAGATCTATCCAGCTGTTTCGACGTGATGGTGGAAAAACCATTCTGGTTTTCTTATCAACCCCCGTGTAATCAAAGATTTTAAAATGATATGCATATCGAAACCTTCCCCGGGATGAGTATACTCTAAATATGAAATTTTGTTGAGATCTATCCAGCCGTTTCGACGTGATGGTGGAAAAACCATTCTGGTTTTCCTATAAACCCCCCGTGTATTCAATGATTTTAAAATGATATGCGTATCGAAACCTTCCCCGGGAGGAGTATACTCTAAATATGAAGTTTGGTTGAGATCTACCCAGCCGCTTCGACGTGATGGTGGAAAAACCATTCTGGTTTTCCTATAAACCCCCCGTGTATTCAAAGATTTTAAAATAATATGCATATCGAAACCTTCCCCGGGATGAGTATACTCTAAATATGGAGTTTGGTTGAGATCTATCCAGTCGTTTCGACGTGATGGTGGAAAAACCGTTCTGATTTTCCTATAAACCCCCGTGTATTCAATGATTTTAAAATGATATGCATATCTAAACCTTCCCCGGGATGAGTATACTCTAAATATGAAATTTGGTTGAGATCTATCCAGCCGTTTCGACGTGATGGTGGAAAAACCATTCTGGTTTTCCTATACCCCCCCCGTGTATTCAAAGATTTTAAAATGATATGCATATCTAATCCTTCCCCGGGAGGAGTATACTCTAAGTATGAAGTTTGGTTGAGATCTATCCATCCGTTTCGACGTGATGGTGGATAAACTATTCTGGTTTTCCTATAAACCCCCGTGTATTCAAAGATTATAAAATGATATGCATATCGAAACCTTCCCCGGGATGAGTATACTCTAAATATGAAATTTGGTTGAGATCTATCCAGCCGTTTCGACGTGATGGTGGAAAAACCATTCTGGTTTTCTTATAAACCCCCCGTGTACTCAAAGGTTTTAAAATGATATGCATATCGAAACCTTCCCCGGGATGAGTATACTCTAAATATGAAATTTGGTTGAGATCTATCCAGCCGTTTCGACGTGATGGTGGAAAAACCATTCTGGTTTTCCTATAAACCCCCCGTGTATTCAAAGATTTTAAAATGATATGCATATCGAAACCTTCCCCGGGAGGAGTATACTCTAAATATGAAGATTGGTTGAGATATATCCAGCCGTTTCGACGTGATGGTGGAAAAACCATTCTGGTTTTCCTATAAACACCCCGTGTATTCAAATTTTTTTAAATAATATGCATATCGAAACCTTCCCCGGGATGAGTATACTCTAAATATGAAATTTGGTTGAGATCCATCCAGCCGTTTCGACGTGATGGTGGAAAAACCATTCTGGTTTTCCTATAAACCCCCGTGTATTCAAGGATTTTAAAATGATATGCATATCGAAATCTTCCCCGGGAGGAGTATGCTCTAAATATTAAGTTTGGTTGAGATCTATCCAGCTGTTTCGACGTGATGGTAGAAAAACCATACTGGTTTTCTTATAAACCTCCGTGTAATCAAAGATTTTAAAATGATATGCATATCGAAACCTTCCCCGGGATGAGTATACTCTAAATAAAATTTTGTTGAGATCCATCCAGCCGTTTCGACGTGATGGTGGAAAAACCATTCTGGTTTTCCTATAAACCCCCCGTGTATTCAAAGATTTTAAAATGATATGCATATCAAAACCTTCCCCGGGAGGAGTATACTCTACATATGAAGTTTGGTTGAGATCTATCCAGCCGTTTCGACGTGATGGTGGATAAACTATTCTGGTTTTCCTATAAACCCCCGTGTATTCAAAGATTTTAAAATGATATGCATATCGAAACCTTCCCCGGGAGGAGTATACTCTAAATATGAAGTTTGGTTGAGATCTATCCAGCTGTTTCGACGTGATGGTGGAAAAACCATTCTGGTTTTCTTATCAACCCCCGTGTAATCAAAGATTTTAAAATGATATGCATATCGAAACCTTCCCCGGGATGAGTATACTCTAAATATGAAATTTTGTTGAGATCTATCCAGCCGTTTCGACGTGATGGTGGAAAAACCATTCTGGTTTTCCTATAAACCCCCCGTGTATTCAATGATTTTAAAATGATATGCGTATCGAAACCTTCCCCGGGAGGAGTATACTCTAAATATGAAGTTTGGTTGAGATCTACCCAGCCGCTTCGACGTGATGGTGGAAAAACCATTCTGGTTTTCCTATAAACCCCCCGTGTATTCAAAGATTTTAAAATAATATGCATATCGAAACCTTCCCCGGGATGAGTATACTCTAAATATGGAGTTTGGTTGAGATCTATCCAGTCGTTTCGACGTGATGGTGGAAAAACCGTTCTGATTTTCCTATAAACCCCCGTGTATTCAATGATTTTAAAATGATATTCATATCGAAACCTTCCCCGGGATGAGTATACTCTAAATATGAAATTTGGTTGAGATCTATCCAGCCGTTTCGACGTGATGGTGGAAAAACCATTCTGGTTTTCCTATAACCCCCCCCCCCCCGTGTATTCAAAGATTTTAAAATGATATACATATCTAATCCTTCCCCGGGAGGAGTATACTCTAAGTATGAAGTTTGGTTGAGTTCTATCCAGCCGTTTCGACGTGATGGTGGAAAAACCATTCTGGTTTTCCTATAAACCCCCCGTGTATTCAAATATTTTAAAATGATATGCATATCGAAACCTTCCCCGGGAGGAGTATACTCTAAATATGAAGTTTGCTTGAGATCTATCCAGCCGTTTCGACGTGATGGTGGAAAAACCATTCTGGTTTTCTTATAAACCCCCCGTGTATTCAAAGATTTTAAAATGATATGCGTATCTAAACCTTCCCCGGGATGAGTATACTCTAAATATGAAGTTTGGTTGAGATCTATCCAGCCGGTTCGACGTGATGGTGGAACAGACAAACAGACAAACAGACAAACAGAAACGAACAACTTTATTTATAAGATTATTTTTATACCACTCCCCTCGCCCCCTGCCAAAAGGGTGCTAGGGGTGTCTTACCCTCACGCGGTTTGTCTCCTGATACTAATTGATAAGTGTACCACGTTTGGTGAAATTGCTCCAGTGGTTTAGGAGGAGATGTGTCATATACACACCCACACCCACACACCCACGCACACACATACATCAATTTTTATATATAGTAAGAAGAAGAAGATAATATTTTTATATGTAGTTTTTCGATTAATTTTATATCTCACCCCCTTCGCTCCCCACTTGGATTTGCAAAAAATCCGGAGTAATACTATTCATCTCAGAGACCCTGAAATCTATGGATTCGAAACTGTTTTTAATTATTTCTATATCTCACCACACCCCCCCCACCCTTTGCTCCCAACCTAAAAGGGGGCTGGATTTTAAAAAAATTCTAGAGTATCACTTTTCAACTCAGCGACCCCGAAAACTATGAATTCGACACTATTCTCGATTATTATTGTAACTACCACCCCCCTGACCCTCTCCCTTAAGGGCGCTAGGGATGGCTTACCCCCCACAGTGATCGTCTCCCGATAGTAAGTGATTCGTGTACCAAGTTTGGTTGAAATTGCTCCAGTGGTTTAGTTGGAGATGTGTCATTTACACACACACTTCCATTTCTATATATAGTAAGATTTTTACACTCGTTCTTCACCCCCTTTCCATCCCCGCCCAAAGGAGTCCTATGAGTGCCTTACACAACAGTATATTTTTTTCCCAGATATTAAGTCTTATTTGTACCTATTTTGGTTGACAGCTATGCCCAAACGTACATGCATAATCTCACTGCTCTAGAATCCTGGAGCTGACGTTGCCATGGTTACGGCAGTTCATTTCTTTATCCGATTCCTAGAGCAGGGGTAGTGTGGTGCCAATATCTCCGTAACGGTTGGTTTTAGGGCCTTAAAACATGGTTTTCGGGCCCGTAGGGCTTACCGAGTTTTGTTCTTTGCGTCAAGAGGATTAAATTGAGCTTTGTCTCGTCCTTATACGACAAATTCGATATTTTGCCTATAATAGTATAAGAGAAAATGGAGGAAAACCGTTTTTCCTATAAAACCCCCGTCTTTTCAAAGATTTTAAAATGATATGCATATCGAAACCTTCCCCGGGGTCAGTATACTCTAAATATGAAGTTTGGTTGAGATCTATCCAGCCGTTTCGACGTGATGGTGGAACAGACAAACAGACAGACAAACAGACAAACAGAAACAATTTTATTTATATAGATTTTCACATTCAAGCGAATGCCGAGACAGTTCCTATTCGCAGTCCGCAGCCGATTATTTCACCTCCTAACTCAATTTCATTCAATATCTCATCTTTATTAGCCTCAACTGAGGTTGGCGTCAGGAAGGGCATCCGCCCGTTAAACAGTAAATATGCCATAACTTTGATTTTACCTCATTCCCGGTCCTGTATAAGAAAACAGGACTGAAGGGTAGACATACATAGCTGGTAAAACTGAGGAGAACAATGATAGGAGGGAACACAGAGAGGGAGATAAAATCTAAATTAGGAATTAACTCAGTGAATGAAGCTGTATGTATAAACTGGCTTCGGTGGTGAGGTCAAGTGAGATGAATAGAGAGGACAGATTGCGTAGGAGAATAATGAACTTGACCATAGACAGTAAGAGAAGCAGAGGGAAAATATGGCAAAGATGGTTATTCAAAAGAGATGTGGAACTAAACGAGGCCACAGAGCTAGTTGCAAACAGACAATTGTGGAGGCGCTTATTTAATTTACGGAAGTAGTGGTGGTTGTGATTATTGTTTTAATAGGAAGTGCAATTGAGCAACCATCCTCTATTATCATTAATCAGAGCCAATAAATGAAAGGGATCCGACACTACTAAAAATGAAGGTATCAACCAAAGGAAGGCAAGAGCCACAAAGGGCGTGAAAATGAAAGACTCCCAAGGCCTCGTGTCCTATTACCGTCTGGTCGGAAATGAACAAGTGTTGACCAGTGGAGGTCGGATACGATAGATGAAAGTGAGGAGCATGGGACAAGAATGTATAAACAGTGCCAGGACTCACCTAAGTACCCCGTGTTTGCCAAACCACGCTCCCAAGCTAAGAGCCCCTGGGGCCCCTTTAATTCGCCTCTTTCGACAGGCAAAGTTTACCGTGGGTGTAATTTAGAGAGACTTGCACACTGAAGGCATAGCAACAAAGGTGTATGTTATTCTTCTTCTTATTATTATTATTAATTGTCCGACTCCTTCGCTGAATGGTCAGCGTGGAGGCCTTCGGTTCAGAGGGTCCCAGGTTCGATTCCCGGCTGTGTCGAGGATTTTAATACCGTCTGATTAGGTCTAATTCTTCTGGTTCAGGGACTGGGGTTTGTGTTTTTCACAACACTTTCCTCTTCATATTCGTACAACACATTACACTACTAACCACTGCAAACATACGCAATAGTGATTACGTCCCTCCATATAGGGTTGCGCCAGGAAGGGTATCCGGCTGTAAAACAGGGCCAAATCATTTTGTGCGACACAGTTCGCGCCCGCGACCCCACAGGTGTGGGAAAAGCGGTAGTAAATGAAGATTATTATTATTATTATTATTATTATTATTATTATTATTATTATTATTATTATTATTATTATTATTGTTACGGAGATATCCGTGGTAGGTAGAGGTGAAAGAAGGTGCGGGTGTGAATGGGTTTCAAGCTACGAAATTAACGTGCAAGGTAAAATTAATTTAAAATTTAACTAGGTTATATTTTCTTTTCAAAAACAAGAGATAACAATCATAACAGGTACAGAGTAGCAAAAATGTAGGTACAATATTACTGGGTTCGGGCTCAGTGCCCTTACTTCATAACTCTTGGGCAATCAGCCCCGCCTTACTCCAAAAAAAATTTTAGCCAAGGGGCAGAAAACCCCATTCATTCCCAGGAGCACTGGCTCCAAACATTACACATAAAGCCTGCACGAGGCATACAGAAACAAATTTCAAAGCGCGATCCGCTCTCAAAATTGTAAGCCTATCACAAGGCCACACCAAACTCTACCTTCAAGCTGTCCTCTAAGGACGTATTTACAGGGGTAAAATACCCAAACTACGGAGGTCTATTACATGAAAAGAAGGTTGATTACATGACCTCTAAAATAACAATTTGAGAGGAGGCGAACTTGCACTCCTAATACACCTTGTTTTTAAAACCTAATCTGGCTCTGGGCCACTAACGCAAGGGCTAATCCCATACTACAGAGGTGACTTAGAGAAGAACACTTTACATTACATAAACGAAGAAAAGTTTGAGAAAATAAGTTCACCTCAAAACAAATGTGAGTGGGAGCTCGAGAGGGTTAGCACTCTCTATCCCAATATGTAGCTTTACAAGAAAAAGATGAAAAGAGTAATTACATTTTAGGAAAAGGTTACATGATGGAAATGCTTCGAACCCGCCGCGAGTGTTAAACTGCCGACCTAGCAAGAAAAGAAGTTATTAATAGGCCATTACCTGGTGTTGAACGGCTGAAGAAGAAAGAGGCGCTTCCCGCCTCCTGCTATGTACTTAATACACTGAAAGATGGAACAGAAGTGGCCCGGAGACCCCAAAATCAGCAGTTTATATCCTCTCGCGGAAGATTCTAGGCGTTAGGGGAAAGAAAACACCCTCCCACAAAATCTTTATTGGCTAGGGAAAAGAAACCCCTACATAGAGGAAAAAGAAACACATTATTGGTGGAAAATTAATTAAAGAAATTCGGGATTGGCTAGATCCAAACTAAGGGGAAAAAGAGGGGTATACAGCCAACTTAAACAATAACAGAAAGAAATTTAACAAGAAACAAACTTTTGAAATAAAAATTTCTCCAACAAAATAGTTCTTTAACTCCGCACTAGGTCGCACTATTGTTGATCTTCAGTAGTGTCCTCTAGAAGAGAAAGTTCACACTTCTTACTTCAAGCGAAACAAAAACACATCAAAAGTGACACAGTTCAAAAACTCAAAATTTTCCACGTGGTGACATCTTCTGAGAAAGTAGAGAATTAATAGAATAGATAAAGTTCAACCTTCCTCCAGAAGAGGAGTTTCAACTGGCGCAACTTTTAAATAAACGGTGTAGAGGTGTACCGCCCGGTACAATTATTATTATTATTATTATTATTATTATTATTATTATTATTATTATTATTATTATTATTATTATTATTATTATTATTATTATTATTATTATTATTATTATTATTAGAGGCTATCTGGCCGAGGTGGTAAAGGCGTGCTTGGTTTACCCAGAAGGACGTGGGTTCGATTCCCCATAAGGAAGTCGAAAAAGGTAAGAAATGAGATTTCCACTTCTGGAGGTGCATGTGGATGACGTTTCACTCAGCCTACACCAGAAATTAGTACCAAGTTTAATTTCTGAGGTCAAAGACAGCCAGACGTAGAGCTAACCACTCTACGCCACCAAGTGCCGAGGTTACGGTTAATGGAAGCTTTATCTTCCACCCCTTTAAGGGCCTTCATGGCCTGTACAAAGATGACTAATTCTTCCTCTTCTTGTTTCGTATAGGCCGAATAACGGCCAATTATTATTATTATTATTATTATTATTAATATTATTATTATTATTATTATTATTATTATTATTATTATTATTATTATTATTGCTTTCAATTGGGTGGAAGCCTAAGCGGACTCATTCTCAGGTGGAGAACACGAAACAAATAAACGGATCATTTCAAAGTACCCATGTAGGCTGTGTAGCCTGTCACTGGTATCTCTTGTCACATATAATAATAATAATAATAATAATAATAATAATAATAATAATAATAATAATAATAATAATAATAATAAGCCAGATTGAGTGGTTCAGATGGTTGAGGCGCTGGCCTTCTGACCCCAAGTTGGCAGGTTCGATCCTGGCTCAGTGTGGTGGTATTAGAAGGTGCTCGAATACGTCAGCTTCGTGTCGGTAGATATACTGGCACGTAAAAGAACTCCAGTGGAACCAAATTCCGGCACCTCGGCGTCTCCGAAAACTGCCAAAAGTAGTTAGTGGGGCATGAAACAATAACATTAAATTAATAATAAACCAAAATAATTTTAGATTATTTCAACACAGCGCCTATTTTCTGCTCTAAAAACGGTATTTCTCCTCAGGAAATCAGCGGCTCATGTTTCTCAAAAAGCCATAAACTTATATATTCCCTCCGCGCGCCTAAGCAACTGTCTGGAATGCGCAACAATGATGCGTAACCAAAATGATTTATAACGAATGGCGAATGTTGGGCTCAACACGCAGCCCGTCTGGATGTGGCTGACTATATGTTGAACACAGAGTAACGAGCCATAAACGTTTAATAACAAAAAATAAAAGGATTTTAATGTTCCAGCCTCAGAGCCCGTATATGAGCTACAGGCTGCCGGTACTCGGTCAGCAGTTCCGGGCCGCGTAAATCAGCATCACTTGTTGTTATTGTTTGGACATTGACCAGGCTCGTAAATCGTAGCGGACATTTAAGACGCTGTTCCCGTTATTAACTAAGGTTATGGACGAGCCGCGACCACGGACAGTCTGCCGTCAGGGTAGAGCCTGCCGCCTTCCAGTACCATGAGGGGTGTTGTGTATAAGTTGCAGTGGTTATTTAATAAACGTTTGGTACCGAGACATGGTAGTATTTTGGATTTATGCTTTGTGAAACGACATGAACTTACAAGAAATCGTAACGTTTCGCTAAGACAATCCTTTGATTTCTCCTTTATTAACATCAGAAGATTTTTATAGTCGCCGTTTCTCGATTTAATTGAATATTACTGTGCAGCGACATTAAATCACTAGGAAAATATTAACAACTTGCGATCAAAAGTAGTGTTATAATTAACACTACCGAGCTCGATAGCTGCAGTCGCTTAAGTGCGGCCAGTATCCAGTAATCGGGAGATAGTGGGATCGAGCCCCACTGTCTTCAGCCCTGAAGATGGTTTTCTGTCGTTTCCCATTTTCACACCAGGCAAATGCCGGGGTTGTACCTTAATTAAGGCCACGGCCGCTTCCTTCCACTTCCTAGGCCTTTCCTATCCCATCGTCGCCATAACACATATCTGTGTCGGTGCGACGTAAAGCAAATCGCAAAAAAATAAAAAATAAAAAATAACACTGCTAAAGTAGCTCTCAGTTGGTATCGTACGCGACCACCTACACAATAGTGACAGCAGTATCAGTAGATATTTCTCTCGTCTTAACTCGTGTTTTAACCCTTAAATGCGCAATTTATTTTTTCTTTTAAATGTGATGGTTTTTCAAACCAAAAATAACAGCTTGTTACCAGAAAAATATTTAAAGAATTATTTGTCAAAATTAATTTTTAAAAATTATTTGGATCAGTCAAAATGTTAAGAGTTTTGAATGTGTTATGCAGCGGTATATGCAAAGCTGTACTATGACTGTAGCTACTGCCAGACTTCAATCTTAGGAATGTCCTGGCTCACGAATTCTCCAAGGTGAACAACATTTTCTTTGTTTTACCTTAACTGTTTACACCACTTCAGCTGATTAGCAAGAAAAGTCATAAAATATTGTTCATTTTTAATACACTAGCGACCCCTAGTGAGTTCGTCTGCAAGGCAGAAGTAAATGGACGCTTGTAAAATCATAAAGCAGACGTAACAAGCAAGTATATTCTCCTTTGCACATATGCAACGCTGTGCATTTAAGGGTTAAATATCCTTTTGTGGAACTACTAAACTTCGTCACAAGGCAGCCTTGCCAGCGTGACCTAACCACACATTGCATCCTGTTGTTTCAGGTTAAAACTCATTTATTATTGTATTTATATTTGTCATGAACTGAATTTCATTATCCTTAGTTAATATACGAGCCAGGTGGTTTGCCTCACTAGTGGCTCTCCAAAGGAATTGTTTGTCACAAGACCCTTATAATAAGAGTGTTAACTGTCCGAAGTAAATACGAGATGATCAAGACATGTCATTCATAACCGGGACAAAGGTTTTCGTCTTCTTCTTAAGGTCCTTGTTCCAGGACAAATCTCCGTGCAATCATGTAATTAATGTTAGAGTTTGATCCAGTAATTTCTAATCGAAGATACATATTGAATTTTAAAATTATTATCGTGGTCAATGTATCATGTCTGCTACTCTGGAATATTTCACTTAAAACACCAGATAAAATCTATCTCTACTACATCTTATTTAACGTCTTCTTTGGGCTCCAATTAAGACTCATGTCCGAACCAAAATAACAATTTTCGAAACTTAATTCAAAATGAGAACGTGTCACGGATGGGTATGTGACTCCACAATTAGTTACATTAGATCGACTGCCGGACACGAAGTATTTTCGACTCATTGCACGTATCTGTCGTATTTCCCCATATAAAGCAACTTCCCGAAAATACGCCAAACAAAACTACTGAAGCATCAGGAAACACTGATATATATGTAGTATCAATAAATTCTAAATACTGGGCTATATTTAATTATACATGTTAGTAAGATACTAACGTCATTGCTGTAAGAATAATTATAACACTATTTAACGTTTACAAAATACCTGACAGATAATGAAATCGCAAATTCAAGCTGCCAGATAACCTCTACCATCTGGACATAAATGCAACATAAACCAGTGAAACTCTGAGTTCTACCGATCCCCTTGGATTCATCAGGGTATCTCACCCCATCGATCGTACTCAGGCGGAAACGGTCCGACCAGGTACTAAAAGTGACTTTATTCTACGTCGCGGGTAAGCGAAACATCATCATAAAGTAGTGATATTGTGATCACTTCTTTCCTAAATCTATGCCGTCAAACTAATGAAATTTCGTCTGAATCCAACGATGGTACGGAAATATTTATGTCTGTTAGAGTATATTCGTCGCGGGTAAGCGAAACATCATCATAAAGTAGTGATATTGTGATCACTTCTTTCCTAAATCTATGCCGTCAAACTAATGAAATTTCGTCTGAATCCAACGATGGTACGGAAATATTTATGTCTGTTAGAGTATATTTGAAGCGAAACATCATCATAAAGTAGTGATATTGTGATCACTTCTTTCCTAAATCTATGCCGTCAAACTAATGAAATTTCGTCTGAATCCAACGATGGTACGGAAATATTTATGTCTGTTAGAGTATATTTGATTGATCGTGCGTATGTCTGTCCCTATCTTTGATAGATTCTTTGATAGTTTGTCTTCTGTTACGATGAAAGTTCTGCATATGAACAAAACAGAATTAAATGAAGAGAATATTGAACCAAAGGATCATGCTAATGACTAAGAGTAGTGATGACGAGGATATTACCCATGATAACTACGCGTCACTTCGTAAGCTACAAGCCTTCGACCTGAACAGAGGTCGCTCCGTAGGCCAAGTGACACAGATCGGAGTCTACTGGTTGGTTCTGAAGCATGTGCTGTCTATAATTTCCAGTCGCAATAACAAGTCTTAAATGGGAAACATCTAGGTACATACCTGCCAAGGGAACTGTTTGGTTTGGAGCAGACAGATTTCGATTAAACTCAGGTGAATGATCAATTGACATAGGCTACGCCTTACCCTAAACTTAATGACAATAATCAACTTGCCCTAAAGTCAACGGTAGTGTTATAATTGTTGGAGAATAGTTGGAAAACTCAGAGCATTCAGCTAATGTATGCACTGTAGTTCTATTTAAGTTCCATAAAACACTTTATACCAAAAGTAATATTTTGAGGACACGAATAGAATGTTATGCTCCACAGCCCTATTTTACTGACTTGTGCAGTATAATATGAATATATGAATACTTCCGAATAGTTTATAAAGGAAGCTAAAATATTATGTAGTATGAATGTTTGGTTATCTATAGTATGTATAAACGTGCGTGGTATAATTTATTTAATTTTTACAAACGAGGAAACTGCCGGATTCTGGTTCATGATCACTCTTTTTTTTTTTTTTTTTTTTTTTTTTTTGCACTTGGGCGGCCCATGTTACAGCAGCAGACGTGCAATGATGTTCTAATGTATTTAATTCATCATCCAAAGTAGCTCATTTGCTAGATCGCTGGCCTTAAGAGCTTAAATTGGTGGGTTCGATCCCAACTCAATCGGATGGGTTCAGTTACGTCAGTCTCATGTCGGTAGATTTTGTGGCATGTAAAGGAACTCCTGTGACACAAAATTCCGGTACCGCGGCGTCTTTGAAAACCGTTAAAAGCAGATAGTGGAACATAAAACGTAATTACATTATTACTTATGATCGCCCTGCTAAGTTTCATTGCAAATCGGTCTTGTCATACACAGACAGTTTCCTTGTGAGTGTAAGGGTCATTATTATTATTATTATTATTATTATTATTATTATTATTATTATTATTATTATTATTATTATTATTATTATTATTATTGAACTTTGTTCACCTTATCTTAATTGTTTCTGTGGTCATTGGAACCACCTTGTCACATTTTATATTTTGATTCAAGGTACGTTGATTTTTCAGACGAAAATATCAACCCTAGAATCCACCTAGACTCGAAACTCTGCGTCTGGGTGAAAATATTGCATCCAAACCACTACACTAACCACGCCCATATCTCTCCCGACGCGTATTTGTTTGATGACGGGGTAGGAAATGGTATTTTTCGATTATTTTTAATTTGCACAATATATTCATGAGTAAAGTATCCAATTAATATCATGCAGAGTGATCTTTCCTAGATTAACCATCATCTGGAAATACTCTTATAATCATTTTACAGTTTTACATAATTTCAGTTGTGTAATTTAACCTTATGTTGACAGATTCAGTAGAGCGTGTTCAAAATGTAAATTTGATGCAATGTCGTTCGTACACCTCTGGCAAGGTTTCTTGTGAGCTTAGACCACACTCCCTCCTCATTTATTAGCTCCAGTCGGCTGTCACACTGAAGAAGCAAATCGATGCGACTAAATCTTCACAAGTCGCACCCTGCACATTCGTAAATGTGCTCGTTTGTGCCCCGAGGTGCGGAGTGGAGCTCAGAGGCTGTTAATCAAAGCGTGCGGGAAGGTTAGGCACTAGTCAGAGCATTCACATCACGATAACATGGCTTTGTGGTCCTCGAAGTTAGTTTGTAAGGGAATGGTCAACCTTCCCATTCCCAAAACCTGTCGTATTTTCCTTTTACTTGCATTATGTGCGGGATTGCTGCAGTTTAAAAAAAATGCGAGGTTTTTTGCTTTTCAAAACGAGGAGTGTAAGGGTTATTATTATTATTATTATTATTATTATTATTATTATTATTATTATTATTATTATTATTATTATTATTATTGAACTTTGTTCACCTTATCTTAATTGTTTTTTGTGGTTATCAATATAGAAGTAAGAAACCGAGAAAATATCGTTGAACATGTATTGATAAATCAGATAAGGTGGTGAGTCGGTTTCTGATGGGTTATTTTTTATACTTGAACCTATTTCTAATCGTAGAAGCCCTATGTGTTTGCTTATAATTCGCATCCAAGGGTGACATGTCGTATTGTTTCTATCAGTGAGACAGATCGGATTTTAGAGGTTAGTCCTGAAATATGGTAATGGTGGTGGTAATATTATTGTTCCCTTTTATTCACGATTTCTTTCTACTTATATGAAAATTCTGAAATTTACTCAGAGGGGTGGAAATGGTATAACATGTCTACTTACATTATTTCAGATATTTACTGTTTATACTTTACGAAATACACCACGTCTACGATTGTGGATAAAAGTACTCAACGGTTGTAATGAAGCTACAGTATCTGAAGGCAATACGCACACAGCCCAAGTAATGCTTGAAAACTAGCATTACGACGTTTAACTTTGTTTCCACTTGTGGAGAATCGCAAAATTTATTTCTTTGCTCAGGCACAGGAAAATATATTTCTGGCAACGCCTTTGTGATTTATCCTGGCATCGTCCAGTGAAAGTTGTTTCACTGAGGATAGGAAGGTAATCAGTGAGATCATAGTGTATCTCTTGGATTGGCCTGGTTTCGACATTATTACATTCAGAATCAGATTGTTCGCCTGTTCAAAGACGGCCGTCGTCTTTTACTGCAGCTTATATTCTTCCCCTGCTTTCCGAATGCTTCACCAATTCTTGTGCTGAAATGGAGGAGATCAACAAGTTTGCATTTTGTTACAGCTAATTTAGCTCCATCCCTCTGGTATTCAAGCTAGCTGGTCGTGATGGCGAAGTCAACTAGGTGAAATATCATTTTCAGTGTCCATTTGCGGGTTTTCATTGCAGTTATATATATGAGATTACAAGGAATTCGAACTTATCAACACCGCCATATATTTATTATATGACTGAATGATTTCTGATCGTGGTGTCTCGATATACTTCCCACAAACCTTATCACATCGTTGAACTACATCCGTTGCATTTACCACACACTAGTTTGCCATCACGGCTGCAAACTTGATCACAAAATACTCTCTCCTTTTGTTTCAATTCTTTGTCTGATATTAGCTGAGGGTTAATGTAGATTTCTCCTTTAAAATTCCAGATAACTACTTCAAGCAAAAGACAAACTTTGTGGTTGGAGACTTCAACAGCCATAACAGTGCATGGGGATATACAGATGATGATAATAATGGAGAAGCTGTGTTAGAATGGGCTGATGATTACCAATTACAACTTATTCATGACCCCAAACTACCTCCATCCTTTAACAGCAGTAGATGGCGACGAGGCTTCAACCCAGACCTGATATTTGTGAGTGAACACGTGGCACAGCAATGTGTGAAATCAATGTGCAATCCCATTCCAAATACCCAGCATCGGCCCATAATGTGTCAACTTTTCTCTGCAATTCAACCAATAAAGGTCCCGTTTCGAAGGAGATATAATTTCAAAAAAGCAGACTGGGAGAAGTTCAGCTCAACCCTTGATAAAATAATATCAGATATCCACCGAACACCAGAGTTTTATGATCAGTTTGTTGAAGCTGTGAAGAAAGCTTCCCGCGCTTCCATACCACGAGGATGCAGAGTTAACTATATACAAGGCCTAACTTCAGACACAGCTGCCCAAATGAACACATATATTTCACTGTTTCAGGAAGATCCACTAAATGAAGACACTATCTCAGCTCGAAGGAAACTGCTTTCATCAATTGCAGAGGCAAAGAAAGATGCTTGGATCAAACTTATAGAGGAAACAGACATGTCAAGGGATAGCCGAAAGGCTTGGAAGCTTCTCAAACGACTTAGCAACGATCCAACCAAGGGACCAGTTCATGCAAATGTTACGGCAAACCAAATCGCAAATCAGCTTGTCATCAATGGGAAAACAAATCACCCAATAAGGAAGATGGAACATAATATCCTAAAAAGCGAGGTAATGAAGTCCAGTAACCTATCCCGGCCATTTGAAATAACGGAATTACAGAAAGCGATTCAATGTACCAAAAATGGAAAAGCGGCAGGATTAGATGATATCACAATAGAACAAATAAAACACTTCAGTTCAACCACACAGGCATGGCTTTTAAAGTTCTTCAACAACAGTTTTACTTCCCTAAAAATTCCAAAAATATGGAGAAAATCCAAGGTGATCGCATTTCTGAAACCTGGAAAGGAACCTTCGAACCCCAAAAATTTCAGACCAATCTCCTTACTCTGTCACCTATACAAAATAATGGAAAGAATGTTGCTCAATCGCTTAATGGGAGTAGTAGACCAAGTCCTAATCCCTCAGCAATGTGGCTTCCGCCCAGGAAAGAGTTGCACAGCACAGGTTTTACATCTAACCCAGCACATCGAGGACGGGTTTGAAATGAAGAAGATTACTGGTGTGGCTTTTGTGGATCTCTCAGCCGCCTACGATACAGTAAATCACAGGATATTATTACACAAACTTTATAGAATGATTACAGACATCAAGGTAACCAAGATGATAGCTACTCTCCTGGAAAATCGTCGCCTTTTTGTCGAATTCCAAGGACGCCGAAGCAGATGGAGGAATCAAAGGAATGGACTACCTCAAGGCAGTGTACTGGCTCCTATTCTTTTCAACATCTACACTAATGACCAGCCATTACCAGAAAATACTAAAAGCTTTATCTATGCCGATGACCTTGCACTTACTACTCAAACTGATACCTTTGATGAAGCAGAGATCTCTTTAACTGCTGCATTAGAAGAGCTAGGTACCTATTATGAGGAAAACCAACTCAAACCAAATCCAGCTAAGACTCAAATTTGTGCGTTCATCTGCGGCATGCACAGGCCTCTCAGAAACTCAAAGTACTATGGAAGGGGTACTTACTGGAACACTGCTTTACACCAAAGTACCTGAGAGTTATGCTGGATCGCACATTAACATATAAGAAACATTGCCAAAACCTGAAACAAAAGATAGCTGCCAGAAACAACATTCTACGAAAGTTATCAGGAACAAGTTGGGGAACACAACCACAAACTATTAGAACATCAGCTCTAGCTCTATGCTATTCTTCAGGAGAATATGCCTCCCCGGTTTGGTACAGGTCAGCTCATAGGAAGCAGGTCGACATCGCTTTAAACGAAAGCTGCAGGATCATTACTGGATGTTTGAAACCTACACCCATTGAGAAGGTCCAACTTTTAGCTGGTATTGCTCCCGGTGAGATTTGTAAGGAGGTAGCAGCTAACAAAGAAATGCTCCAGTCATCTTCTTCAGAAGCACATCCTCTCTATGGATACCACCCAGCCACACAGAGGCTAAAATCTAGAAAAAGTTTTCTCCGCACATCAGTTAACCATGAGGGGAAAGCAGAGAATGCTAGAGTCACAATGTGGAAAGAAAGAATCTACCACCTATCTAACTGGATAGAGCCGAAGGAAAGTCTTCCATGTGGACACCAGGAGAAGTGGACAGTATGGAAATCCCTTAACAGACTCCGTACAGAAGTCGGCAGAACAAAAGTAAATTTGCGGAAGTGGGGCTTCTCAAGTGATTCATCACTTTGTGATTGCGGAGAGCAGCAGACGATCCAACATCTATGTCAGTGTGTTTTATGTCCTTCAATGTGCACTATGAAAGACTTGATTGCAGCCTCCCCCAACGCTATTGACGTCGCCCAATACTGGGCAAGCATCATCTAGCTCTCGAATATTGTTGCTCTAGCTGTGATTGTATAATAGACTTGTATATTTGTATAGTAGGAATGTAGATATCTTGTTGCTTTTTGTTAAATATCTGTAAGTAAAATTCATACTTCTGACACGAATAAAGAAGAAAGAAAGAGCTGAGGGTTTACATCCTATTTACTTGTACAGTCCCCGTTGATGATATACCATTCACTCTCAGGTCTTCGAGCAAGTTTCAAGTGGTGAAATAGTTGTCGAGAAAGAGTTGATGACCGACACTGTCAGAAAGCCTGATACACAAATGCAGCACGACAGAAGCATCTAAGTAGAATTTATTTTGCACTGTTTGTTAGATTTCGGTGGTAGAACCCGAAGATTGCAGGTTGCACCGATTTTCCCACACACAAACATATTTTAATACCTTATGGATTCGGCCTTCCATTCAAATAGTGCTTCATAGATATATGACCTTTGAATGGAATTATCTGTTCGTCTACACATACGTCACGTTCTAATGTCAGATCTTTACATCTGTCGTATAGAGTCGCACCTTCCACAACTTATCCATGCAGTGTTAAAGCTATTCTAAATTGTGTTCGCAGTCGAACGTGCTTCTAAGTTTGAAACATCTATTCGCTGACATGCTCTTCATGAATATAGGAATGCCTGTGGCATTATCCCGGTACATTCTGATTCCTGGAAAGCCCAGGGAACCTGTAAATATCGTTATCTCGTCGTTATTTATAGTCATAAACCTGGACTCTTCCTTTTGGGTGCCATAAATGTTTGTTTCAAACATAGAAGTAGGAATTTTCTTCACAAAATATATTATTTGGAAAGGAAGATCAATAATATCATTGTCAAAATTGTCATTTTAGTGGGGAATATTATCCTGAAATAGGGCACTGCAGCACTACAGTATATTTATTTGGTTCTGAAGTTAGGTTCATCCAAGCAAATTCATCTTCAGGTAGGACCGCTCTCTTCACTATCATATTCTGCCTCCTCCTCAGGAACAGTATCATTAACCCCTATGGCAATAAATACGGACTTAATGATTTGTGATTACAAACAAAAATACAAACAAAATTAAATATTACCATTTTACTGTCAGAACAATTCTTTTTTCATTTTCTCCTTCATTACCTTAGACGAGCAAGATCAACCAGTCGCCCACTGAAGTAATGGTGAGAATATGCTTTATAGCAGTGGCATTCGAATTTTTTCGTTGGCGAACCCCCAAAATCAAATGGTTTTGCCTTCGTAGCTTCGAAATACGAGTACATTGCGATTTTACCAGGAATAAAAAGTGATTGTTGCTATATGCCAAATAATATTAACTGTCATCATCATCATCATCATCATCATCATCATCATCATCATCATCATCATCATCATCTTTCGCAGCTTATCCCGCTAATTCAGGGTCTCTGAACGCACTGAGGCATGGAAGAGTTTTGCCGGGGATGCACCCCCCTCCTGACACCACGCGATTTTCAAATGAAAATTCCACTCCAACAACACCAGGAATCAAACCACGGCCGCCGGGATGACAGGCAAGTAGCTAAGCCGCTGGAATCGTCGCTGTACTCCTTCGGAGTAAAGTTTACAGAAGGAGTCCAAAACTGAGCGATCAGCAATGGCCGGAGAACTGCTCCTGGTATTTTCATTGCTTATCGATAGCCCAATTATACAACCACTGAGGCATCGCGGCTACGCCTCGCAAGACATGTGGAGAAAGGTGGTTTTATCGCAAGTAGAATTACGAGGTTTCCGTTGCTTCCGAACCTCCGCAGAGGTGTGCCTGAGCCGGAGTTTACGTACGGTAGGGTGGCCAGTTCCTTTCCGCTCCCCCATTCCCTTATCCCCCACCAACAGCGCGTGGCAACCCATCCAAATCTTGATCACGCCTAATGTTGCTTAACTTCGGAGATATCACGGGATCCGGTGTTTCAACACGGCTACGGCCGTTGGCATATATATAAGTATACGAGTATTATTAATGCAACAATTACTATTGTACGTACTATAGCCTATACACTGCTACTGAAAAAGTTAAAGTGAATGAGTGGATTTTGCAACAAAAGATATGAAAAAGGAGCAATTCAGCATAAGTAAGTATTTTTATATACTTAGACAATGGGAGGTACAAACCGAGGTTATGTAGACCAAAGGTATCTAGGAAATGCCACTGTAATATTTGTCCTAAATGCAAGATAATAATTGCTTTTACTCAAATAAAGTTTAAATTTGCGGTAAATTAAGAATAGCACGAAATATTTTAGTTGTAGAGAATAATATGGATACATATTTTACTACCTTACAACTATTTTTTCTGCTACGTTGCAGCGCTTCCATATGTGTTTTGTCTATATGACGAACATTTTCGCGTGTGATGTCTTTGCTCACTGAAGTTGTTGGAATTAATTAGATGTCTTTTTCTACATGTTGCTCATTCGTTTTTTGTCCTAACTCGTTCATTAAATGACATATTTATTGGTCCAGGAATCATGCTATTTTCCTTTTAACAAGAAAGTAATATATTTATTGGTCCAGGGATCATGCCATTTTGCTGTTTGAACTGCCCGCGCTAGTCATATGGAGAAAAATAATGAGAATTCACAGACATAGCACTCCCATTCGTCGGTGCTAGCCCTGGACCTCAAGAAATAAACAAAATACGGCACGAGCAGCGGAATACAACATAAGGGAGTCCTGTCTACAGCTCATAAGTACGTATACATATTTCTCTAGATATTTCTCTGGTAACGGCGGTATTTCTTAAATTACCGCAGAGTTTTCACTTTACTTGTGTAAAATCAATTATTATGTTCCATTTGTAACAAATATTACAGTGATATTTCGTAGATACCTTTGGTCTACATAACCCAAACCGTCACATATTTTAGAATGGATAGTTGAAAAAGGACACTCTGTGTAGTGGTACAAAAAAATAAATCAAAACAAGATAGTTTTAAAAATGAGCAGCCTCAACTCTTTTCTAAACTGTTCACTGAAGACAGAAGCTACGAGAAATCTGCTCGCCTCTTGAGGCGACCTCACGTACGCCTAGTGGTACGCGAACCATACTTTGAATACCATTGTTTTATAGGATCGTAACAGGACACTAGGTCTACTACGTGAATAGATGATGATCATGATGACATGTTATTGTATATCTATGTATTATATCAGTAGTAAAACACTCCTATAGAATGAAAACCTTATCACAAAACATATTCAAATCTGGTTATACTTTGACCAGAGAAAAGGTTTGGATATTATTCCTCCTCTCATAGGAACAACAAAGGTAATGCCGGTAGCCATCTGCTTCACTTGATTCCAGTCAGGTGATGGAATCTCGACTAGCACCAAGGTAGGGAACGCGCTGGTTCCCGATGTCTCTTACATAGCCTACCTTTGAGGAGACGATGTTTATCTTGTTAACAATACACTCGACGTGTTGATGTAAAGAAATACCTGAAGCCAGCATCTAATTTGACAATGCTCTTTGAATTGAACCTACATTTGCAAACACTAATGTCAATTTTCATTTCTATTGCTGTTGTGTTTTACTTTTACGTCACGCCGACTCACACAGTTGTTGCGGTGACGATGAAATACGGCTGGACTAGAACTGGAAAGGAAGCTATTTCGGGCTTAATCAAGGTGTATAAATGGAAAATACGGGAAAATCTCTTCAGGGCTGGCTTCGAACCCACCATCTTCCGAATGCAAGTTCACAGCTACTTGATCCGAAACACACAGCCAGCCAGCTCAAACGGTAATTTTTGTTTCCTTTTCAGCATAAACGTAGAATTATTCAGGATTTAGATTTCTAATCAAACCTTCATTTTCATGTTTTTTTGTTCTCACAATTTTACACAGATAGGTCTTACGGCGACGATGGATAGGAAAAGGCTAGGAGTGGGAAGGAAGCGACCGTGGCCTTAATTAAGGTACAGCCCCAGCATTTGGCCTGTGTGAACATGGGAAACCACGGAACACCATATCAAGGGCTGCCAACAGTTGGGTTCGAACTCAATACATAATTCTAAAATCCTTAGGAATACGTAATAGAAAGCGAAAACTGATGCGGCTGATACCGAAACAAGCCCTACCAGTGAAGCAATGGCGATAAACAATTGATATTTAAAATAAACGTTCTCTGACAGAAACTTACCTATCATCGAAGTAAATTCATTGATCATAGATTGTTCAGGATTATAGTCCTTAGCAGATTTCTTCAGAACTTCCGGCGTTGGTGCCATCAGCAATAAATAATATTTGTTCAAAGGACATAAAAGACTGGGGCTGGCAGACTTACAAAAGAAACTGACAGTGATATAGAAACTGTGGAAATTCTGTGGTTTTCAATAAAAATATCTGAGGAAGAAAATAATCCCCTGATCAGAGGAATGAAAGGAGATACATCAGGAGAAAGTGCAACAATACTGGGCAAAGCCCAATGAAAATGATATGACGTATGGCTTTTAGTGCCGGGAGTGTCCGAGGACAAGTTCGGCTTGCCAGGTGCAGGTATTTGAATTGACACCCGTAGGCGACCTGCGCGCCGTGATGAGGATGAAATAATGATGAAGACGACACATACCCCGAGCCCCCGTGTCAGCGGAATTAATCAATTATGGTTAAAATTTCCGACGCTGCTGGGAATCGAACCCGGTACTCCCGTAACCAAAGGACAGCACGCCAACCATTTCGCCATGGAGCCGGACAAAGCCCAATGGTTGAACTAAGTTGAGTGAACACGTAGCGTGCCCCAGCGCCACATTCGACTAGCCTTTGACCTACTGTATGAGTTTGAGAGAGGCCGCATCGTCGGACTAAGGAAGACAGGTTGGACGTGAATTCTGCGACAATTAATTCACTCATCCCAGGGAAAAACCAGATAAGTCAACTTTTTTTTTTAATTTTTGCAGTAAGCTACTAAGGTCAATGCTATCTATCCTTTGACACTAACAAGATAAGTAATTTCGCCATTTCTTTCTTTCTTAATCTGTTTACCCTCCAGAGTTGGTTTTTCCCACGGACTAAGTGAGAGATCCCACCGCTACCGCCTCAAGAGCAGTGTCCCTGAACGTAAGACTTTGGGTCGGGGATACAACTGGGGAAGAGGACCAGTTCCTCGCTCAGGCGGCCTCACCTGCTAAACTGAACGGGGACCTTGTGGGAATATCGGAAGGGATAGACAAGGAAGAAGGAAAGAAGTGGCCGTGGCTTTAAGTTAAGTACCATCCTGGCATTTGCATAGAGGAGAAGTGGGAAACCACGGAAAAACACTTTGAGAATGGTTGAGGTGGAAATCGAACCCACCTCTACTCAGTTGACCTCCCGAGGCTGAGTGAACCCCGTTCCATCCCTCATACCACTTTTCGGATTTCGTGGTGGAGCCGGGAATCGAACCCGGGCCTTCGGGGATGGCAGCTAATCACGCTAACCACTACGCCACAGAGGGTCATTTCGTCATAATATTGGAAAAAAGCCTAATTTTATTTCCGGATTATTAAGCAATACAGAGCAGTCCCCGGTAAAAAAAAAAATAACAGATAAGTTGAGTTATCTTGTTTTGGACAATCCGTGATTTGGTATTGTATAAAAACAAAAGAAAATGCTTCCCCTGAGAACTTTACATTTTTTACTTATCTTGTTATTCCCTGAGAAGAGTGGATTAGTCTGTAGGGACATACGGAAAAGTCACTTGGTAACAATACGTGGGGCAAATTAGCGGGAAATGCCAAACGTAGTAAAACTAAGAGGACAATGTTGTAAGGGATTGGAATTAAAATGTGAATCATTGCATGAAGAGGAAGTGTCAGGAAAAGTTTTATGATGTTAGAATGATTTGGAAATGCTAGGCACTGCTAGGGACGGTTTCCTCTAAGGATTTCGTGTGCGCAACAATACTGCTTTCCGGTCGATCAGTAGTGAGGCAGGTGACGTAAATTTTGAAACTTGTGAAGACTGGAAAGATTGCTCTCTCCATCGATTGTTGAAGGATATGGTATGAAATATATTTACAACATGGATTAAACCGATGATAAAGTCAGAACAATGGGCAGGGGGATTTGTTTTCAAAATAACGCTTAACTGTGTCCTGCGTAAATTGGGCAGGCGAAAAAGAACCACCTGTAGTAATCGGTAATTCCCTTTGCCCTAATGTTTCAAAAATATGGACTTCAGACAGGTGGGTGGGGTTATATAACAAGTAAACAAGATAGCTTGGATGACGGGGAAGATTTTTTATGAATGAGCGTCAAATTTTGAAAAATGTTTGCTCCGATACTACTATTACACGCTCGCAAGTGACTTCCACCCTTTCCTCCAGCGGTTGAAGGGCGGGCGGTAGTCCTTACATATGAATTTAGAAATGTTTTGTTCTAATGGATTTATAAATCGGTCCTTTAAAAATCGATCGCTGCGAGGGATGGTCTCTTAAATCTTTCAGAAAGGGATTACTACACTTCTCTCAGACACATCAGGACCTCGTAATGGACGACATACCATAGAGGTTATCCACGGGGCCATATTATTAGGTCTGCACTGCAATATCAAGCACAGATGGCAATAAAGGTATATCCAAGAAATGATCGAGAAGTGAAAGATAGGATGTATAAGAAACAATTATAAGAATGCGTTATTTTGGTTAAGAAAAAAGCTGTTCTGGTCAGATTTTCTGAGAGTAGTTTATATATTTTTTTACATTTGATATAGATATTTCTATTAAATAATTCCGTTGTTTTTAACATAGGGGCCTAGTTCTATACTCCATTAGTTTTCAGGGAGTATTAGGTAAGGCCAACAACGTAATACCAGATTTCCAGTTTATGTATGCGACCAGAGATAGAATTTCAAAGCTTTATTATTATTATTATTATTATTATTATTATTATTATTATTATTATTATTATTATCATCATCTACGAACTAGCAATAACGCGCGGCTTCGCTCGTGTGGAAGTATAAAAACTCACCCAAAAATTGAGTTTAATTTACCCCAGAAATTCTTTGTAAACCATGTTTGTGGTATTACCATTTGGGGCTAAGACAACCATGCGACATAGAACTGTACACGTGAGAAACAGTCTTCTCTCAAGTCGGAAAAATAAATACATGTTTCTTTATTTTAAAAGTAGATTCCAAATACATATTACCACATCTGTAACATCTTCAGTTTTTGAGATATACATAAGTACCCCATAAAAATAATTCAACCCCTTGATCAGTACTTCCCCCACCCCATCTACCTGTATTTCACGAAAACAAAAAGGTACGTGTTGCTGTATTTTTAAAGGACTTTCCAAATACCAAGTTTCTTGTCTCTAACATCTTAAGTTTTCGACATATAATGTAGATATACCGATAGTCATTTTAAAAATTCACCCGCTTTTCCAATTATTTTCAGCCCCTTAAATGGATTTTCCGGGGAAAAAATACGTGTTTCATTATTTTTGAAAGAGATTCCAAATACCAGTTTAATGTCTGTACGTCTGTATCACCTTCAGTTTTTGAGATAAAATATGTATACTCATAAAAATAATTCAACTTCTTCTTCTTCTTCTTCTTCTTCACTTCATTCCACCCCTCTCCCGGTGGACTTTACGAAAAAAATACGTGTTTGGTTATTTTGAAAGGAAATTCAAAATACGAACGTTCACGTCTGTAACAGCTTCAGTTTTTAAGATAAACGTATTTTAAATCCTTATTTACTTATTTTCAACCCCACACCCCTTACGTCGATTTTCCGAAAATATACAAATGCGTGTTTCTTTATTTTTAAAGGAGATTCCAAATACTAATCTTCACGTCTGTAACATCTTCAGTTTTTGAGATATAATTATCCTCATACAAAGAATTCAACTAATTTTTCAATTCATTCATCCCCCAAGTGGATTTTCTGAAGATAAAAGAACACACGTTTCTTTACTTTGAAATAAGACACCAAATACAAACGTTCATGCCTCTAACATCTTCAGTTTTGAGATGTAAGTATCTTCATTTTAAAAAAAAAATCCAACTCCTTTTTCTCCCCAGCCCGTTAGTTGATTTCCCCCTCCCCTCCAAAAATGCGCGTTTCTTTATTTCTAAAAGAGAGTCCGAATACTTATTTTCATGTGTGAAACCTTTTTTGGGATATAGTTTCTCCATAAAAAGAATTAAATTTTTTTTACTTCCTTTCGCCCTCCCCACTAAAGTGAATTTTCCGAAAACCAAAAGTACTTGTTTCTTTATTTATAAAGGAGCTTCCAAATGCCAATTATCACGACTGTAACATCTTCAGTTTTAAGATATATGTATCCTCATAAAAAGGAATTAAACTCCTTTCTCACCGCCCCCTCCCCCACATTTATGCCCCCAACAAATGCGTGTTTCTTTATTTTTAAAGGAGATTCCAAATACTAATCTTCACGTCTGTAACATCTTTAGTTTTTGAGAGATAAGTATCCTCACGAAAAGAAATCAACTCCTTTTTCAGTCCCCCCCCCCCCCCGCCCGTTAAGTTGGTTTTCCCCCCACCCATAAAATGCGTGTCTCTTTATTCTTAAAGGAGATTCCAAATACCAATTTCCATGTCTGTAACCTTCACTTTTGAGATGTAAGTTTCTCCAGAAAAATAATTCAATATTTTTTATAGCCTTTCACACTCCCCACGCAAGTGAATTTTCCAAAAACATACGATAGCCGTTTCTTTAAAAGAGCTTCCAAATACCAATTATCACGACTGTAACATCTTCAGTTTTGAGATATATGTATCCTCGCAAAATAAATTCATCTCCGTTTTCATCCCCCCCCCCGCCTACCAAGTTGATTCCCCCACCAAATGCGTGTTTCTTTATTTTTAAATACCAGTTTTCACATTTTTAACATCTTTAGAACTTTTTAGTACATATGTATTCATACAAATAAATCAACTAATTTTTCAATGATTTTACCACCCGCACGTTAAGGGGTTTTCCGTAAACAAAATAATACGTGATTCCTGCCTTTATCAAATCGGTTTTAATTTCGCCAATCCATTCCATTGTGTCTGTTTTAGCTATACTCCTGTTTTCATAGAATTCGACTATTTGTTTGGTAAGTCTGTGTGAGTGCATTCTTTTGATATGACCATAAATTTTAGCCTGCGTTTTCTAATGTCACTGTGAATATTTGTGTACTGTTTGATTTCCTGTCTACCTCTAAGTTGGTATTTTCCGTTGGTGAGTTTTGGCCTAGAATTTTCTTATGATTTTCATTACTTTTTCTCAATTTTTTCAACGTCTGCTTTCCTGTTCAAAATTAGCATCTCTGAACCATAAAGACATTCTGGTTTAATGACTATATTGTAATGGCTGAGTTTTGTGTGCTTGGAGGTACATTTTTTGTTATAGATATTTTGGGTTAGTCGATGTGCAGTTTCTATCTTTTGGCATCTAATTTCACTGGATTTTGATTCGAGTCCATTTTCCAGTTTCACCAAGTAACTTAGATTGTGATACTCGATTAATTTTGCTATATTTCGTTTCCATGAATTTTGGTGAATTTTTGTTGCAGGTCATGTATTCTGTTTTTTCAAAAGATAACTGAAGGCCGACTTTTTCCGCAATTTCTTTCAGAAGTTCAATCTGATTTTGGGCTGTTGAAATGTTTCTGGTTAAGTAGTCTATCGCTAGTTTACCTCTGCCTAAAGTGATTGGTTGGCGAATTTTGAAGACCAATTTCTGTTTGCGCCATTCTTGTATCACTTCTTCAAGGATGCAGTTGGCGAGTAAAGGTAAGAGTCCATCTCCTTGTCTTACTCCCGTTTTGTATTCAAGGGGATTTGAGGTTTCCCCATGAATTATTAATAGTAGTAGTAGTAGTAGTAGTAGTAGTAGTAGTAGTAGTATCTATATATTAAAGGAATTTACTAAAAATAGCTTTGGCATATCCGTCCGTCCGTTCTACTGCACTGGTTTACTTCATTGTTGTTTTATTCTCTTCGGAATAAGCTGCTGGTGAATCTTGGGACATTGCTAGCTTTCTAAGTTCAGCCAGCTATGAGTAATCATGCAATCAAATCATTAAATGATCAATAATATTGCAGACGAATATGGTCAATAATTGCAGGCGAATGTTTACGCTAACACGCAATACATTCTATACTTAGCAGGTTTTAAGCGACTAACACTTTCATTAATCTATATACAGTATAGATAGATAGATAGATAGATAGATAGATAGATAGATAGATAGATAGATAGATAGATAGATAGATAGATAGATAGATAGATAGATAGATAGATAGATAGATAGATAGATAGATAGATAGACTCGCCTTTGCCCGCTGTGGGCTCCGCCCACAAGCCCCCAGTTGCTCTTCGTTAGGAGTGAGTGATTACTCGTGTCATTCCGCTGTTGATATTCTACATTTTTTATACAGTTCCTTAAATATTTCTTCACATCGAATGCACAGCTACATTCTTCAAACTTAGCAGACCTATCAAAGTTGGTCCTATGACATGAAAATACATCTCGATCACGGCATGTTGGATTCTTATTTCCAAATAACAGCCACGGTCATAGACCTCCTACCAAGAAAGGTACTTTATAAAACATGGCGGCGTGTTCCCGTCCTCCTTTGTACAGCATTTCTTACCGAACTATCATGATACAGCGTAAGCTGCTGTCGCCTAGCGACAATCCGTCCATCAAGTCGATACAATCTTGGTGCGGCTTTGTAATTAAATTAATTACATAAAATTACTCATGAAAAACTACCCATCGGATTTCGTTCAAACCACTTCCTAAACAGTCTCAGGAGTATTAATAACAAATTTTGAAATTTTTAGCGAAATCGGTCCAGTAATTTTGGAGTCCATGCGAGACAAACACACAAACACACACACACACACTCCCGCCTGTATTGTATTATAAGAAGACGCTACATAAAGGGGCTTTTCAGCCTCAGTGGCATGTAAATCATGATCAATAAATTCAATTCAATTCTCTCTCTCTCTCTCACACACACACACACATACAGTTTCACGTTTATTTACATTATATACACAGGATGTACCAAATCTCGACGGCAAAAAATTAGGAATGGATTCCTCACATAGAGAAGAAAAAGTTTATGACAACATGGGTCCGGAGACGTATACTTACAGATTTATTCACACTTTTGTACATTTACACCGTACGTCTGTAACGGCAGCTGAAACACTTTGAGTATGTATCAGAGGAAATGTTCAAAATGACGCTCGTCGTCGCATGGAGTTAAGCACGCGATCAAAAATGTGTGGTGTAGTGCGTACTGCCTGAGAGGTTGTCACAATTCGCTCACATAAAGTTGCTTCATCAGGAACAGGAGTCGCATACACGAGAGGCTTAACGTGTCCCCACAGGTAAAAGTCCAGGGGGTTCAAGTCAGGAGAGCGTGGTGGTGACCAAGTAATCGGTCCTCCTCTACCTATCCAGCGCTCAGGAAAATGAATATTCAGATACCCGCGGGCAGCAGACTGAAATGTGCAGGAGCACCATCATGCATGAAAAACATTTGTCGACGGGATGCAAGTGGGATGTCTTCCAAGTAATCAGGCAATGCAGTACGCAAGAAATTCGTGTAGTTCTGTCCAGTTAGCCTATTCGGAAGAACGTAGGGCCCCAACAAGGAATCACCAACAATGCCTGCCCAGATGTTAATGGCGAACCTCTGGTGATGAGACGATTGGATGATTGCATGAGGACATACAAATTATTACTAAAATGAATTTGTGTCACAAAGTTTGAATAAATCTGCAACTATACGTTTCCGGACCCATGTTGCCATAACCTTCTTTTTTCTTCTCTCTATGTGAGGAATCCATTCCTAAATTTTTGCCGTCGAGTTTTGGTACACCGTGTATGTAGACATATATATACAGTATATAATGCCATTGTATGTATGTTGTCTGTATGCATGTATATATGGTACCCGCCCCCTACCCTATGCCCCTGTCGGGTGCAGTATGTATGTATGTATGTATGTATGTATGTATGTATGTATGTATGTATGTATGTATGTATGTATGTATGTATGTATGTATGTATGTATGTATGTATGTATGTATGTATGTATGTATGCATGTATGCATGTATGTATGTATGTATGTATGTATGTATGTATGTATGTATGTATGTATTACATCTTCTAAATCACTGAAGCGATTTCAACCAGACTTGGTACACTTATGACATAGTATCAGGAGACAAACTGCGTGGGAATAAAACACAGGCACCCTTACGGCCGGGGGGAGGGGCTGACATATGAAAATAATCGAAAATAGTAACGAATCCATACTTTTCAGGGTCGCTGAGATAAATAGTGACATTCCGGATTTTTAAAAGTCCAACGTCAGCCCCTACCAGGGTGGGGGCGAGGGGTTAGTAAGATATAAAAATAATCGAAAATAGTGTCGTATCTATAGTTTTCGGGGTCGCTGAGATGAACACTGACTCTTCGGATTTTTTTATACCTTAGGGGTGGGGGGCGAGGGGGTGAGATATGAAAATAACCGAAAATAGTGTCGAACACAGTTTCTGGGGCCGCTGAGATGAATAGTGACACTCCGGATTTTTTAAAAGTCTATGTTCAGCCCCTTTCGGATAGGGGGCGAGGGGGTGTGATATTTAAAATAATCGAAAATAGTGTCGAATCCATAGTTTGCGGGGTCGCTGAGATGAATAGTGACATTCCGGATTTTTTATAAGTCCAAGTTCAGCCCCCTTTGTGGTGCGGGGCGAGGGGGGAGTGAGATATAAAAATAATCGAACATAGTGTCCAATCCAAAGTTTTGGGGGTCACTGAGATGAATAGTGACACTCCGGATTTTTCTTAAGTCCAAAGTGAGCCCCCTTTGGCACAGGGCTGAGAAAGGGTGGAAAAATAAAGTATCCGAATTGACCGAAATTATGGACGTATGTGTGTATTTTACAGCAAACTTGTCGACTAAATTTGATACATACGTTACTTATTATCTGCAAAAAATGCTGTTGAGGCAGGACACCCATAATGCCCCACGGGGAGGGAGTGAAAAATAAATATAACTAAACGACCGATATCAGTCTCGAACCATAGTTTTCAGGACTACTGGAGCGATTTCTACCAAATTTGGTGCACATATGATTCAGGGTCTTCTATCAGGAGACTAACCGCGTGGGGTAAGACAACCCTAGCACCGCTAAGGAGTGTGAGATATAAAAATTGAAAAAAGTCCAAATTTAGCCCACTTTGGCATAGGAGGTAAGAAAGGGTGAAAAATGACCAGACTGGCTGAGATTATAAATGTATGTGTACTGTATATTTTCTAGCAAACATGTCAACTATATTTGATGCAAATATTACTTACTATCTGTGAAGAATGCTATGGGGACAAGACACCCCTAGAAACCCGAGGGTAAGGGGTGAAATACAAATAAAAGCGACCAATAATAGTGTCGAATCCATAATTTACAGGACTACTGGAGTTTCAACCAAACTTCGTAAACTTATGACTTACTATCACGAAGTAAACAGCGTAGGGCTATGACAAACTTAGCACCCCTAGGGATAGGGGTTGGAGGGGGTGAGATATAAAATTAATCGAAAATAGTGTCGAATCCATAGTGTTCGGGGTCGCAGACATTAATAGTGACACTGCGGATGTCGTTTAAATCCAAGTTGAGCCCCAATCGGCAGGGGGGTGAGAAGGTGCGAAGAAAAGTATATGTCCAAATGACCGAGATTTTGGATGTTTGTATGTATGTTCCAGCATAGCTGTCATCTAAACTTGGTACAAATATTATCTACTATCTGGAAAAAATACTGCGGGGGTCAGGACACCCCTAGAAGTCCTAGGGAAGGGGGAGAGATATCATTTTAACAAAACACGACCGATATCATTGTTGAATCCATACTTTTCGGGACTGCGGGAGTGATTTCAATGAAACCTAGTACACTTATGACATACTATCAACCCTGGGGGTTGGGGTGGGAGAGGGTGATATGTAAAAATAATCGAAAATAGTGTCGAATCTATTATTTTCGGGATCGCTGAGATGAATAGTGACACTCCGGATTTTTTGGAAGTCCAATTTCAGCCTCCTTTCGCACAGGGTGTGAGAAAAGGTGAAGAACATACTTTATTCACAACTAGCAAATGTACCAGTGCTTCGCTACGGCATTCTATATTGTATACGGATACCTAAGTAAATTACAATATATGCATTGAATAAGATCTTTTTTAATTCCATATCTCTGAGCGTTATCCGAGAAACAGCATAGGAAGGTCCACATACGTTGCTTCTAATTTAAAGAGCGAGTTGCGTTGTGACGATAACGGCAGGTCCACTTTCCTACTGCCATTCGCAATCGATTTGGGAATTTTCATTATAATGGCGGGCCCCATTGCCTGCTGCGCGGTCACAGTATATTTGGGGAGATTTCGTTGCAATGAGAGGCTCCATTTCCTACTTCCAGACACATAACAATCGAGGAATTTTTATTATAATGGCAGGCGCCTTCCCTAAAGCCAGTCAAAACTGAGTTGTGCTGTTATCAATATAATGACAGGCCCCTTTTCCTAATGCCAGTCAGTTTACTGCCACTCACACCGAGTTGATGAGTTTCCATTATAATAGCAGGCCACTATGCCTAACGCCAAGCATATTTTAGATGGGTAAATTTGTTTATAATGGCGAGCACCCTAGCCTACTACTAAAGACAATCGGGTAAAGGAGTTTTGAAAAATATTGCATGTTCCCTAGCCTTCTGCCAGTCAAATCGAGGAGGAAAATATTCATTATAATGGTACACAGGATCAGGAGAAAGACCCCATTCATACTGCCAGTTAAAGTCAATATGGGAGGCACTGATTACAATAGCAGACCCCCCCCCCTGCTGAGAGTCATTATAGATTTGTAAAGTATTAATTACAAAGGCACGCACACCCATTCTGGATCGCTACAAATCGACTTCAATGAATTAGATCGACATACGAAAGGATGTGCATTTTTACCTTCATTTGAAGATTAACTGCTCTAAAAGGTACATCATATCGGCAAAAGGTCTGTAGGCCTACGATAAAATGCCATGTATAACGGTCTATATGGCTGGTCCTATGTTATATTCTCAAAAAAGGGTCAGGGGAAAAAAGCAGGATAGTCAAAATTTGTACAACTTGAGAAAAAGCAACTTTTGTGCTTGACTTCCCTAGTTCTTTCCCCTAACAGCGAAACTTTGAGTGCTGACTCGCCTGCTTTTTTTCCATTTCCGACCTCTGAATATATGCGCATGATCACTCTGAAGCGTCCTGGAGCGTGAGACTTTGTGTCTGGGATACAACTGGGTAGGATGACCAGTACCTCGTCCAGGCAGCCTCACCTGCTATGCCTAACAGGGGCCTTATGGGTGGGATGGGAAGATTGGAAGGGATAGACAAAGAAGGGGAAAGGAAGCGGTCACACCCGGCATTTACCTGGAGGGGAAGTGGGAAACCACGGTAAAGCGCTTCCAGGATGGTTGAGGTGGGAATTGAACCCACCTCTACTCAGTTGACCTCCCGAGGCTGAGTGGAACCTCGTATCACTTTCCAAATTTCGTGGCAGAGCCGGGAATCGAGCCTAGGCCTTGGAGGGTGGCAGCTAATCATGCTAACCACTACACCACAGAGGCGTACATTTAGGAATATAATGAATATAATTAATGAGCGTCACACGGCAAGGCGACAATATTGGTGACTAACGTGGTTGTTAGATGACAACTTTGGGAAGAATAATAAACAGCGAATGGCATAATAGTTCAACAAGCCTGTAATGGCAATAATTAAGATACGATTATGTTTATAAAACGAGCGAAGCGAGTTTTATAATTACAATTCGAGTGTCTTTCTTCTTCTTAATCTGCTTACCCTCCAGGGTTGGTTTTTCCGTCGGGCTCAGCGAGGGATCTCACCTCTACCGCCTCATGGGCAGATTCAGACTCTGGATCGGGGGATACAACTGGGGAGGATGACCAGTACCTCGCCCAGGCGGCCTCACCTTGTGGAGGGATGGGAAGATTGGAAGGGAGAGGCAAGGAAGAGGGAAGGAAGTGGCCGTGGCCTTAAGTTAGGTACCATCCCGGCATTCGCCTGGAGGAGAAGTGGGAAACCACGGAAAACCACTTCCAGGATGGCTGAGGTGGGAATCGAACCCACCTCTACTCAGTTGACTTCCCGAGGCTGAGTGGACCCCGTCCCAGCCCTCAACCACTTTTCAAATTTCATGGCAGAGCCGGGAATCGAACCCGGGCCTCCGGGGGTGGCAGCTAATCACGCTAACCACTACACCACAGAGGCGTACCAAACAATCGTCATAATGAAAATCTGAACTCCGATTTGTAGAGAACCTGTATCATAATGAAAATCTGAACTCTGATTGGTGGAGAACCTGTATCATAATGAAAATCTGAACTCTGATTGGTGGAGAACCTGTATCATAATGAAAATCTGAATTCCGATTGGTGGAAAACCTGTATCATAATGAAATTTGAACTATAAAGAGCCTCATTAAGATTCAGTTTTCTGGCATATAATATTTATATTTCGGCATCGTCGAGCATAAAACTATATTGTATGGTCCAGCTAGTTCACCTGGTAAAATGTACTTATCGACATTGTCAAGTGATGATAATAAGTAGGATACCAGCCTTCACCCTTTGAGTAAGCTCTTCATCCCCTGCCCTAGGTTCCGAGCACTGCTCTACCTCCAAAGAAGAGCAGCACTGGTAGCAGTGGGCCGGTAGACGTGGGTCTGATTGATGACATCATTACGATGACACGTGCTGCTCAGGGCTACTCCGCCCCGAGCCCTACTCTCTTCTGTAATTACCGCCCCATATAATTAAAGGACACACTAATCTAATATCGCTCCTAGCAATCGCTCGGCGATGGGACACACAAATTGGGCTCCTCGACCAAGATTGCTTGTCGACTGCTAATGACATTTTAAACACGCTTGATTATCATTATTATGGTTATTACGTAATAGTCTCTCTCTCTACTTCAACCCTTATTTATAAACACCTCCTAATAATTCCAGGTTGTAAATTTGTTGTTTTTCTAATGTTTTTTTTTTTTTTTTAATATTAAGATTCACTTGTATCAGTCGTTAATCCGGAGATTGGTTGGCAGTTCCTCTCTCGTTTTTCATTCATGTCTGTCTTCCTCTAGCCTCTTCAGACCGAAATAGGAGTCTAGATTTAAGTCATTAGTTAAAGCATTGGCTACCAAGCCTCGCCAGGAGATATAAGACTTTGTGAATTAGTAACTGTCAAGCGACGAGGTGGCCGAGTGGTTAAGGCGTTGGACTGCTAATCCAATGTGCTCTGCACGCGTGGGTTCGAATCCCATCCTCGTCGAGTAAATGTTACCAGCTAGGGAATCTGCTACCTAGGTGACAGTCCTAAATGCAGACCAATAGTGATAATTAATAGTTTAAGATCCATAAAATGAAAACAAATATCATTATTTATAGTAATAACTTATTTTTTTACAAGGGCTGAAAGTGAGTTTTTACGTTTTCAATGATTTCATTTTCAAAGCCAGTACGCGGAACACTTTCGCGTTTGTAACGATATTTTATTTTATCCCACGCTGAATTTATTTTGATTTAAATAATAGGAAAATTAGGTGGTGTAGTGGTTAATGTGATTAGCCACCACCCCCGGTGGCCCAGGTTCCATTCCCGGCTCTCCCACAAAAATTGAAACGTGGTACGAGGACTGGAACTGGGTCCACTCAGCCTCGGAAGGTCAACTGAGTACTGGGGGTTCGATTACCACGTCAGCTATCCTCGAAGTGGTTTTCAATGGTTTCCCACTTCTCCTCCAGGCTAATGCTGGGATGGTACCTAACTTAAGGCCACGGTCGTTTCTTTCCCGCTTCCTTGCCTGTACCTTCCAATCCTCCCATCCCGCCACAAGGCTCCTGTTGAGCATAGTAGGTGAGGCCGCCTGGGCGAGGTACTGGCCCCCTCCCCATTTGTATCCCCGATCCGAAGTCTCACGCTCCAGGACACTACCCTTGGGGCGGTAGAGGTGGGATTCCTCGCTGAGTCCGAGGGAAAAACCAACCCTGCACGGTAAAAGTATTAGGAAATAAAGAAAGATAATAGGCAAAACATAACGATGCACTCCCCATCATAAACCACATTATTAGCAAAGGTGAATGATATAAATGTTACCTACCGAGCTCGATAGCTGCAGTCGCTTAAGTGCGGCCAGTATCCAGTATTCGGGAGATAGTAGGTTCGAACCCCACTGTCGGCAGCCCTGGAAATGGTTTTCCGTGGTTTCCCATTTTCACACCAGGCAAATGCTGGGGCTGTACCTTGCCACGGCCGCTTCCTTCCCACTCCTAGCTCTTCCCTGTCCCATCGTCGCCATAAGGCCTATCTGTGTCTGTGTGACGTAAAGCAACTAGCAAAAAATTACATAAAAAAAATAAATCTTACCTCGCAAGACTTCTTGGAGAGTGATGTGTTCATTACTTTTATGTCCTGATATCATAATCATAGGGCATGTTCCGTACCACTAGCATCAATGGCCACTGCCATTGGCTGAAATTTATACAATACTAGTTGTAGTACCAGGCGTTGCCCGGATAGTTTTTGAATGCTTACCTTCAAGATATGTATTACTTGTTAATTATGTGTGATGTGAATTTATGTAGAATTCCTTATTGAGGTGTTGATTGATATTTTACGATCTATGGTGTCGTTTTAAAATTATTTATGTGTGTTCGATTTAAAGTGTTAGATTATGTGATTTATAGAATATGTAGAGTATAGAATACTCCCATCCGCTAGTTCCGGATCGTCTGGAATTAGGGAGAGAGTGATTATTTATTTCAATTCATTATTCTGATACATGCGTAATATTCTTATTACATGTAAATGTACCTACTACTACCTTAAACATTACGCTTACACCAAATTACTATTTCTACCTGATCCTATCTTAGTCCGGTGGTATTTGAAGGAGCTCAAATACGACAGCCTCGTGTCGGTAGATATACTGGCACGTAAAAGAACTCCTGCGGGATTAAATTCCGGCACCTCGGCGTCTCCGAAGACCGTAAAAGTAGTTAGTGGGACGTAAAGCAAATAGCATTATTATTATTATTATTATTATTACTATTTCCACCTAATTTCTAAATTGTAGTTTAAAAAAATGAAAGCTATTTGCTTTTGTCCTGGGCATTAACAGTGTTTTATTGACTAGGACAACATGTATCCTACCTTTATTATTAATTGTTGTGAGTATTAATTTGCACTTTTACTTAGTGGTGCTCTCCTTTAATTTCCTTCTGTCACATTCTTCTTAAAATACGAAAAAATTGCTATTCGTCCTGGTGTGATCCATTCCCTGCTTAACAACTTAGCTATTGCATAGAAATCCTTCTCTCTTTCTATTTTTAATTTATATTCACCACCAAAACATTTAATTCCAAGTGCATCAGTTCTCCTACATACTTTCAATAGATGACCCTTTTCCATTATTTCTCCACACAGTGAACAATGATTTTCATTATGTTTCTCTCTCAGCCACTTATTTTTGTATATCCCCATTAGGCACCACACCACACCTATTAATTCTCTATTTTGGAGTCTTTCATTCCTTATTAACATATTTTGAATAATTTCACAGAATTGTGGTAATGTTCTTTTAGTATCACATTCTGCCCTAATCATCTGTTTCCCCATGTCCTTCACTCTGATCGTTACTTTTTTGATGAAATTCTTCTTTTTATTGTGCACCTCTTTATCCCGGTATTCTCCCTTTCCTATTCCGTCTAGCATATTAGTCACTTTCGTCACCCAATAATCATCATTTAGGTGTTTCATCTGATGTTGGTATGCTAGGTTCAATATTTCCCTCCCATCTTCCCTTCTTAATAACCAATGTTTTACTACTTTCCTAAGTATATCTGCTTGGATGCTGATATCTTTGCATAGTCTTCTAGCTCCACTATTTACTGTGCATTCTGGTAGACCCATTATTATTTTAGAGAATTTATTACTTATTACATCTAATTCATTTTTGTCTAATTCGACACCCCATATTTCTGCTCCATACAGTGTTCTTAATATCACAAGAGCATTTAAAATATTTTTGTGTAACTTGTAGTCAGTATTTGGAGATTATTCAATTTTCGAGTAAAACTTTGTTCATATGGAAGCCAGAATTGACCGGCAAGTATTTGATCTTTTCCAAAAAATAATAAGTCGATATTTGTATGCATTTACCCGTCGCGCTCTAGATGTGGTGTACACGATTTCAAACTGACATTAAGACTGTCACCAGTCAGCCCTGCGACCCCAAAATCTGTGGATTCAACACTAATCTCGGTCATTTTAGACTATTTACTTTTCATCCCATCTCAGTCCCAGTCCCAATACGGGCTGAAAGTGGATTTAAATGGTGTCCAGATTGTCACAATTCATCTCAGCAACACAAAAACAATGGATTCGACATTAATACCGGTTATTTTTTATTACTTTACTCACTTTTGCAATGTCTCTTTCTGTTTCTAATTAGGCATAGGCTACATATAGACAGCAGACACATTTATATGTACAAAATAAATGGAAAATATTTTGAGCATTAAACTAAATTTGAAAAAGTTTATTCGAGTGCTTTGGAATATATAATATTTTTGGTCTTTCCTTCTTCTGCAGAAACAATTCAATTTTTCGGCTACCCCACTCGTGAGCATTAAACACATAACTGACCACATGAAAAGCATGTATTTTCCAGATTAAATCCACACACTTAGCATTTGACGTTATGCCTTGTTTTTTTTTTTTTTTTTTTTGCTAGTTGTTTTACGTCGCACCGACACAGATAGGTCTTGCGGCGACGATGGGACAGGAAAGGGCTAGGAGTGGGAAGGAAGCGGCCGTGGCCTTAATTAAGGTACAGCCCCAGCATTTGCCTGGTGTGAAAATGGGAAACCACGGAAAACCAATTTCAGGGCTGCCGACAGTGGGGTTCGAACCGTTATGCCTTGTTGATGGTCACTGAGAATGCAAGGCGGACGGGAAACTGAAGTCTTTTAAAATGAAATGGCATGTCCGTGGGAATGCTGGGAATACGTCGAATGAGCATATCTTCTCCTTTTGACTTCTCATTCAGAATTGTCGCTTCTATGATATAATTGTCCGTCGGCAAGTTATCAATTCATGTTTTGGAAAACCTTATCAGGGCGTTGTTTTGGTGCAAAATGTGTGAAAAGTTGATGTAATATGACGTTTGGTGCCTGGAATTGCATTCCATTGCCTATGAAGTAGATTTGTAAAATGTATGTTCAGCGCGAGGAACTGGTAGAATTGATCCTACGCCATGATATATTTGCCCTTGAATTTTGGAAGTAGGCACATATTAGCCTTGGAATACTTTATCGGCTCCAAAATATGTCATTTGAAACGCCGTGTTGTATTTACGAATGTTTTGTAAAAAATAGTGCTTAAAATCGGCGGAGTTGTCCGAAAGCAATGACAACAGAGTTCAGATGGTGGATGCACTGTAGGAAGCCTAATTTTACCATTTGCGCCGCACAGTCCTGGTGTTTCATTGTTGAACTTCCGTGCATCCTAATGCCCACGCAGCTTATCCATTTTGGATGCAGATTGTAGTCGTAATTTTCATTGTACTGGAATGCGCCAAGATTAAAGTCAGCATGTATAGTTCGTCGAGATCGAGTAGCTAGTAAACGTTGTGCTTCGACTCGTACTATACGGTGCTCTTCTGATTCTGAAACATGCGATGGAGAAACTCGTAAAAGATCTGCTTCGTTCCTTGCTGGTCATTCCACACTTGTTTGAGAAGCTCCTAATCGCCTTTTCCTTAGGGCTCCACTGGTAGATGTACCAATTGATGCGCGTTAAGGAGACTAGATTATGTTGACGGAGAAAGCAACAGCAACTGTAAACAAAGCAACAATATTGTTAATCATATTTTTAAATGTAATAGAGCACAGTCTACAATATAGTACAAATAAATTACATACCCTTTAGCAGTTTTTAATTAGTTCTCTACTGGTAGATCTGTCCGACTCGTTGGTTGAATTGTCAGCTTACTGGCCCTCGGTTCAGAGGGCTCGATTTCCGGCCGGGTCGGGGATTTTAACCTTCATTGGTTAATTCCAATGACCCGCGGGCTGGATGTATGTGCTGTCCCCAACATCCCTGCAACTCACACACCACACATAACACTATCCTCCACCACAACAACATGCAGTTACCTACACATGGCAGATGCCGCCCACCCTCACCGGAGAGTCTGCCTTACAGGGGCTGGACTCGGCTAGAAGTAGCCACACGAAATTAAAAAAAATTAACTGGTAGATCTACCAATTGCAGCCATTTAGTTTATTTTACCATCACTACCATGAAAACCACGAAGAAGTTGTGCACTCTACTTTCTATTCACGGCGTTGCCTAGATCACAAAGTCTGCCCATACCGTCAGCCATCTTTATTTCCACAGTAATGCTCCTCAGTGCAAGAAACGTACTTTATAAAACATGACGGCGTGTCCCCATCCTCCTATATACAGCATTTCTTATCGGACTGTCATGACACAGAGTAAATCGCTGTCGTCTAGCGACAATCTATCCATCAAGTCTATCCAGTCTTGGTGCGTCTTTGCAGTTAAATTAAATACATAACATTTCTCGTCATAAAAATACTACCCATCGGATTTCATTCAGACAAGGGTGGTTCGCTACCCAAGTCTTTAACATTTGATTCCCTACGGGGTGCAACACCCTGGGAACAAGCGATGCGCATTAGTTTGCGTTTCAGCTTCCCTAGGTTCCTGGTTGCTACCAGAACTGATGGGCAAGGTTTCAAGCTGGTTAAATCAATCCTTTTCAGTCAACACATCGAAGGTGTATACGGTGAACTTGAGGATCTTAAGAAAATGTGCAATGGCGGTTTGCGTCCTAAGACGAGCACTGCGCTCCAAGCAGATCAGTTGCTTACGTGCGACCTATTTGGCGAAATCCCCGTCAATGTGGAAGAGCACAAAACCTTGAATCTGGTTCGTGGAGTTATCTTCCACCGCGATCTCATTCTGAACACTGACGATGAATTGATGGAAGACATGAAGCACTCTGGCGTGACACACGTCCGGCGCATCACGCACCAAATCAACGGTGAAGACATTGCCATGGGTGCGTTCATAGTCTCCTTCAAATTGACAGGGTTGCCAGAGAAAATCAAAGTAACAACATATCGTTGCGATGTGAGGCCGTACATCCCACCTCCTATGCGGTGCTATCAATGCCAGAGATTCGGACACATGGTATCTCGTTATATGAATACATCTATGTGTAGTACCTGTGGAAGAGAAGCTCATGGCGCGGAAGAGTGCACAACTCCATACAGGTGCGCTAACTGCCCTGGTCTTCATTCTCCTCGAGATCGGAACTGTCCGGTATACCTGAGTGAGAAGATCCAGAAGATCAAGGCCCTGGATGGTCTTTCCTACCAGGAAGGGAGCCGTAACTTAAATTCTCTGAATGCCCCGGCCAAGACACTATACTTCAGCATGATAGCACAGTGTCCCCAAGGCTCGTCTTTCACAACTGCAACACCTTTCCAGAAGATGGCTAAGCCCAAGGCGGCAGTTGCTCCGGTGAGCAACGCCGCAAAGTGAAAAAGCTCGAAGGCGGATTCACCCCAGCCTTCGACCACAAAAGAGTCTGGGCCGTCTAAAAAACCTACACCGGCACAGCAGGGGAAGAAGACAACGTCTCCTTTCCTCAAGAGGTCGGCGAAAGCCGCGCCTAAGCCGGTGGAGGCGGCATTGTTGACCAGGGCTGAGAATTTACTTCCCAGCCCGTGTAAACAAGAATCGACGGGACGGCGGGAAAGAAGAACGCCCTTATAAGGCGTTCTTCCACCTCTCCTACGAATGGGGTCTCACACCCTCCACCCGGAGGGTCTGAGTCTGCGCCAGCAGATTTTCCTCTTGGGAAACCTGCGCGCTCCCCTCGTAGAAAGACCAGGTGACGCACATGGAGCATTTGTCTCAATCTTCGGGTGGGGATGTGAGTGTAGTTTAAGTAGCATCTCGCTGCTTCTAACCTAAAGCTCAGAATTCCACACTGTGGCACTGTTAAAGTAGAATTGTATCGGTTATGACAGGCATCTCACTGAGCTGCGCCAGTTAATTACTCAGTTCGCGGCGAGTATAGTCTGTATTCAAGAAAGAAATCTCAGACCAGGTCATGTCTTGAAAAATTTTCGACTATACTCGACAGAACAACATTATGCACACCGGGCTTCCGGTGAAGTTGGTATTTTTGTTCGCTCTGACTCCTACAGTGAAGAGGTTCCCCTAACAACCCCACTGGAAGCAGTTGCGGTACGAGTACTGCTGCCTGTCATAGCAACAGTGTGTAATGTGTACTTTTCACCAGGTGAGCCACTTCACGTCAATGACGTAATTGATCTTATAGATCAGCTCCCACCTTCATTCCTCTTATTGGGTCATTTTTAACGCCCAATATCCTTTATGGGGCTCTACAATTCCTTGCCCCAGAGGAAGGGAGTTGGAGAGATTAATACGAGAGCTGGATTTATGCATTTTGAATGCAGAAAAAGCAACGCATTTCATCGCGGCGTACGGCACTTATTCGCGCATTGGTGCTAGTCTCCGCAGCCGAGCGCTCGTTCCCCTGATTCAATGGAATACACATGATGATCTCTGTGGCAGTAACCATTTCTCTATTATTCTTACTTTGTTGAAACTGAAATCCGTCGAGGTTCCTCCCCGATGGATTCTAAAACCTACTGATTGGCCAAGGTTTACATCATTAGCTGCCTTTAATGACGCGAACAGCCGGAGCGTAGATGACGATATAACTTCTATAACACAAGTTACTCTTGCTGCTGCTGCTGCTGCTGCTGCTGCTGCTGCTGCTGCTGCTGCTGCTGCTGCTGCTGAGGAGCCTATTCCATTTTTTTTAGGAACTCCTCTACGAAAACTCGTTCCTTGGTGGAACGAAGAATTTGCAGCAGCTATAAGAGAACGATGAGGCGCTCATGAAAGGCATCGTAGGCAACTGGCCAACTTGGTAACATTTAAAAAACTCCGAGCTAAGGCGCGAGTTTTTATTCGACAGAGTAATAAAATTTCTTGTGAAAGGCACGTGTCGTCTATGACGTCACATAAACCGTCATCTCAAGTGTGGACTAAACTTCGACGTATTTCCGGAGCACAACTATCATCATCAGTACCGGGAATTTCAATTGCAGGCCGCATCGTAACAGATGCACCCTCTGTTGCTAACCGTCTTGCAAACCAGTTTGCAGATGTATCCGGTTTCAGGAATTACTATCGTGATTTCTTACCTCTGAAGCGGGAGGCAGAACGTCATCATCTTAGTTTTGCCACTCAAGCTACAGTGGACAATAACGTGACCTTTACGGAGTGAGAATTCCGCAACGCTTTAGCCCTTTGTAGGAACACGTCTCTGCTTGGTTCAATTATGGCATGGGGTAAATACAGACCCCACAAGACTTTTAAGATGAAGTTGAATGAAGTCAGTAAACTGAAACCTCTTCTTGGAAGTGCCACTCCAAAAGAATTGCCAAAAGTCACATAAGTCACTATGTACAAAGCCGTAAACGAAACTCCTCTTCCATTGCAGACTATCGATCAGGTGGTACAACTGGGGAGGAAGACCAGTACCTCGTCCAGGCGGCCTCACCTGCTACGCTGAACAGGGTCCTTATGGGGGGATGGGGAGATTGGAAGAAATAGACAAGGAAGAGGGAAGGAAGCGGCCGTGTTAGGTTCCATCCCTGCATTTTACTGGAAGTAAAGTGGGGGAACCACGGAAAACCACTTCGAGGATGGCTGAGGTGGTAGTCGAACCCTCCTCTATTCAGTTGACCTCCCGAAGCTGAGTGGAGCCCGTTCCAGCCCTCGTACCACTTTTCAAATTCCGTGGCAGAGCCAGTAATCGAACCCGGGCCTCTGGGGGTGGAAGCTAATCACGCTAACCACTACACCACAGAGACGGACTGTTATAACTATTTTCATAAAAAATAAGAACAGACTTGTTTGCTTATACATGTTATTTGTGTGGTCGTTGAAACTACTCCGACTTATTATTCTACTTGTTCAACGTCTCACTAACCCAAGTAGATGTTTGGTTATCCTCAAAAGGAAAAGAGCTGGTACCGGCAAGGAAAGGGCTAGGCATTTTTCTGATCTGAAAACGGGAAACAACGGAGGACCATCTCAGGACTGCCAATGCTACGCAGGTACATTACAAAATTTTAGGATTTGGCTGAGGTCCTTGTATACGACTACCTGTGTTGACGCCACATGATTTATTAGGTAGAACACCTTTTGGTTAGCAAAGACAACGTTGTTTTCGAAGTGGAAAATCAGTTGATATTTCACTGTAATAATCACATACAACGGTATGTAACAAAACATTAAAATTCCAAGCATAGCAGTAGGTTAATTATTATTTTTCTACTCTTGCCTTTCAGCATACTTCGACGCTGACGGGTATGGTCTGGTTGTAGCGCATGGTAGAGCTGTTAGCTACTTTTCACCAAAACTAGGGACAAAACGTTCTATTTCACTTTCTAACTACGACAGATAAGTTACAAGATTTTATTTAACCAAATATTTTCTTATATTCCTATAAAAATTGCATTGCGTAAAATAATAATAATAGCCGCCTCTGTGGTGTAGTGGTTAGCGTGATTAGCTGCCACCCCCGGAGGTCCGGGTTCGATTCCCGGCTCTGCCACGAAATTTGAAAAGTGGTACGAGGGCTGGAACGGGGTCCACTCAGCCTCGGGAGGTCAACTGAGTAGAGGTGGGTTCGATTCCCACCTCAGCCATCCTCGAAGTGGTTTTCCGTGGTTTCCCACTTCACCTCCAGGCGAATGCCGGGATGGTACCTAACTTAAGGCCACGGCCGCTTCCTTCCCTCATCCTTGCCTATCCGTTCCAATCTTCCCATCCCTCTGCAAGGCCCATGTTCACCATAACAGGTGAGGCCGCCTGGGCGAAGTACTGGTCATACTCCCCAGTTGTATCCCCCGACCGAGAGTCTGAAGCTCCAGGACACTGCTCTTGAGGCGGTAGAGGTGGGATCCCTCGCTGAGTCCGAGGGAAAAGCCGAACCTGGAGGGTAAACAGATGATGATGATGATGAAAATAATAATAATAATAATAATAATAATAATAATAATAATAATAATAATAATAATAATAATAATAATAATAATAATAAACTATTTCATGGTTCGTGGTATGGGTTACTGTAGTCACACCCTAGTCCGTAAACCTTAGGCAATTGCTGAGTGGCCTATTAAGTGGTACTGAGTATCGGGATACCATTTGCAATCGAATAGGAGTAGGCATCTCGGACATATTCTGAGTCATGACCCTCATTGTGCTCAGACGTCTAGGACTGTACAATCAACCAGTGGTCCCTGATCCATCAGAGGAGAGAGTGTAAGCAAAGTAGCATTCTGTTTCCCAGAATTTTTACCGGGTGCGCTCATAACGTTTTAAGCAAGCCCCGCACTTATGGAAGGAACGGAGTTCCATTTCCATTTGACAGGCGAGGGACTCCTTGGAAACAACTTGGCGAACGAAATGTGATGGGAAGCTATCGGTATCAACGGGTCTTATGGAAGAAAGAAAGATGAACTGTCTGAGTTAGGAGTTAATGGTATTTGGATAAGGAGAGATAACAAGAATGAGATAGGAGATGAAATGGTGTTGTTAACAGGTATTGAAAAGGCAAGAGTGGAGTGTGGGTTAGGACTGTTCATCAGGAATAGTACTGATTGGCTCTCAAATGGGCGAATGATGTGGGTAGATTTAGCAGTTGGAGGAATTAGGACGAGAATTGCCTCAGTCTATTCACTTGTGAACGTGCAGATGAGGATGAAGTTGGCAAGTTTAATGAAGCACTGAGTGACATCGTAGTCAGCGTCAACAGCAAGGATTGCAGTAGCGTGCACTGAACCCCATCTACCCCAGCGCTGCTGGAGTAAAGAACTTTGTATTAACATTTTCTAATTATTCCTTAGAACGTTTTCTATAATGTTTAAAAAATTGCGAACATCCAAGCCAAGTACAGCTGTCTCGACAATCCGCTCCCACTACCCCAGTTCAGCTTCTCCAGCGAGCTGGGTTTCCTTGCCGGCGCGAAATTGAAGTTCGCTTGGGTGACGCATGTTCTTGAAGCTTCCTCGAGGCGGAGCTGTGCCTCCTCCCCCGACAGTAATTTACGGCGACAGGCCAGCTAGCTTAGGTAAGGGGTGTTAGTTTTAATACTTGACACTCCAAGTCTTCAGCGCCACACAGTAGAGACTGCAAGAAAAATATCAAAATCTTTACAGTATAGCCACTTGCACATCGTCTAGCTAATAAAAATGGAGCCAGTATATGAAATGAATTGTGATATAGGAGAATATATTTTGGTCTTGAGTTTCGGCATGTGTACAGTTTTTTCGAGTAATTCATTGATGGCACGTGTAGATTACGTGTTTCGATAGCCGCAGGAAATATTTAGGTTGTCCAGCATGAGCACAGAGTTAAGCGCGAATGGTTGTCTGTGATGGTGGTATATAGTGAATTTTTGTAGTGTTCCTCTTGGATTATAGGTGAAAGTTTCGCGAGTTCTGTGGCATTCTTCATGAATTTCACGTGTGTTATACGTCATGTCAAATATTTTCCCTCGTTTGTCGTTAATGCACGTACACTCAGTATGCGAGTGAAACTATAAAACTTCAACGACGGTGAAATACCAGTAAGATTTTGCTGATTAGTTTAGATTAGGCTTTTTAAGTAAAAAAAGAAATAGTGCCAGTATATTATTGTGAAAACCATGACGGTACTATCACGAAGCGTCACCGGATGAAACTGTAAGTACATTGTTTAAAATCTGCTATAGATTAAGTTGTTGTGATGTCCACGCGTCCACCTGTCACCCGGCGGCCCTGGGTTCGATTCCCGGCCGGGTAAGGGGATTTTTAATTGTAAATGATTAATATCCCTGGCCTGGGTACTGGGTGTTTGTGTCGTCCTTAACGTTCCTTTCCTCATATTCAACACTTTACACTTCCGCAATATCCAAATACACGCAAGTTCATAACATACGGTGCAAGTAGGGGCAAAAGATCTTTCTAGGTCGACGCCCCGAACAAATAGAATTTAAAAAAAAGTTATGATGGTGTCGTCACTGTCGTGAATATCAATTTGGAAGTATATGTGAGCGTGTGGTGGAGGTACGATTGTTTATAGCTGGAGAACAGGATAGTGCTAATGGGCGATTTCAATGCGAGAGACAGCACGAAATTCCAGCAATATAGCGGAACGTTAGCAATTTGAGGATTTATTGATAACTTAAAACCGAAGCGAAATGTCGTTGAATTATTGTCCCGCGGATACTGTTCAGCTAGTAACTTGAGCACCGCAACGCCGGATATATCCCAACTTTATTACTATCTGCATTTGTATTTGTCAAATTGGACGAGCTCTCGTCAGTTAGGTGTGTATGTCGAAACAATATGCAGCAACAGTGCAGCGGTACGCATTGCCTGGTATATTGGCTACATTCTTACACAATGAGGCAAGATAAAGTGGTGGATTTGCTTTCGTAAACACGATAACTAATTTTCCCGCTTCACGTAAGTTTAAAGTTCTTCAGCATTCCTGAGGCAGCCCGTTTGAAGCTGGAACAATAATCAAGTAAAGTGTACAAACAGATCTAGAATGATCAGAATCATGCTTCATATTTCTTGCCGGTCGATCGTTGACGAGTGGGTTCAGCATTCGCAAGCAACTCGATCGGACACGATAAAAGCGTTTGTTTTGGGCAGACTTGGAGTATTTGAACTTCTTCGCGACTCCCTTGAGCATTTTGGAAGCAACGATAGCTAGTTGTATTTCTCAAATTGGAAAGAAATGGGGAAAGCACACAGGCATAGAGACCAATTTTTAAGAGTCAACGCAACATGGCTTAAATGCAACATTACGTTCGCTGACGTCGGTTTTCAAGCTCTGCTTGGTTCAAATATGCCACGAGATAAAGGTAGATCCCACAAGACTTTTAAGATGAAGGTTCAAGTCAATGAACTGAAACCTCTTCTTCGAAGTGACACTTCAGGAGAATTGGCAAAAGTCACATACAGTGGCCACAGATAGTATTCGGACACCTATGGAATGTTATGGAACATCATGACGGCATACGAGCTGAAGAAAGATTTATAAACGGCATAACGACAGACATCAGATATACACGCTGAACATACCGATCGTTTAAAAATGTAACATGATCGGCACGATACTGTATTCAGACGGCAGATCGTACCGCCAAGAAAGTATTCTGAGAGTGCGGACGTACTGCCTTTGTGATTGGTTAAACCAGTTGTCGCACAGGTTTATGCTGCTGTGCCTGCAGGATGGGTTGTTATCTCTTCAGTCATCACTGTGCTGTCGTTGCCGCAAGGTTATTTAGTATGGGGCGAAAGAAGAGAGAACTTAAAGTGAGTCAACGAGAGAATATAGTGTTACTGTATAAACAAGGTAAAAGTTATCGTCGAATTGGAAAACCGCTGGATATTAGCTATACTACGGTGAGTTCAATAGTTAATAAATACAAGCACAGAGGATAAACAGAAAACAAACCCAGATCTGGTCGTCCAAAAGTGCTGACAGTACGGGAGCGACGCATTATTGTGCATTCGGCACGAAAGGAACCGTTGCGGAGTGCTGCATACATTGCTACAGAACTCGCTTCCAGGTTCAAAAACGGTGGGTGTGCAAACTATAAGGAATGTATTGCACAGTGCGAACCTGCGTAGTAGATGTCCACGAAAGAAGCCACTTATAAGTGAAAGAAATAGGCAGAAGAGCCTACAGTTCGCGAAAGAGTATTGTAAAAATACAATGGACTTTTGGAACTCCGTTATTTTTTCTGATGAAGCGAAGTTTTCACAGTTTAGAACTGGTAGGAGCAGGAAGGTATGGCGAAAACCAAACACCGAACTTGAACCTCAACATATAATCCCCACGGTAAAACACGGAGGAGCGAGTGTGAGGGTTTGGGGCTGCATGACTGCGAATGGAGTGGGAAACCTGGTATCTATTGATGGTATTATGGGTGCAAGGAAGTACATAGATTTGTTGCGCCATAATTTAAGCAGCAGTGCATACAAGCTTCATCTGGAAGGAGTCTTCCACTTCCAACAGGACAATGATCCTAAGCATTGTGCCATGATAACTTGTGAATGGCTGTTGTACAATGCCCCAAGAAGACTTCTCACTCCACCGCACAGTCCAGATCTCAATCCCATACAGAACCTGTGGGATCATCTAGGCAAAGAAGTGCAAAAACGCCATCCTACTAGCAAAGAACATTTTAAAGAGATACTCCCAGATGCATGGTCCAACATATCTGAAGAGTACACCAAGCGTTTAGTTAACTCAATGCCAAGACGTCTGGAACAGGTCATCAAAGCTAAAGGCATGCATACAAAGTATTAAGACTGCAAGTGTTTGAATAATCTAGTAGTGTACGAATACTTTTTGTTGTGTTAAAAGACGAGTAAATTTAAGAAAGCAAAAACAGCAGTGGAAACTTCTCTTCCCAAAATGTATCCCGGTGAGGCGTTAATGTTATTAATTGATGCTAAGCTCTCGTCGAACAAATATAGGCCTGATATTGTTTGGAATCAATCATTGCAAGTGATATACAGAGTGAAGCGTAATTCGCGCACTCGGGCGTCGCAGCGCGACTCCTCACATGCCAGCAATAAAAAAATGTCTTACAAATTTTCGTCTTGCGAGTATCTCCGGTAGAAAACGGACGTTGAAGAGTAGCAATCTGGCAACACTGTAACCATATGTAGCGTAACTAGCGCTGTCAGCACGTTCTCGGCGTACAGTTGGTGCAGTGGGTAGAGTTTTGGGTTGGCATGCAGGAGGTCGATGGTTCGATCCTGGGTTGAGGCGCGTTTTTTATTTGCTAATTTCCATCTGACATTACCTACTGTAATACAGTAAGACACCGTTTCTGAGATCACACGTGTCCTACATTTACAACATTTTGTAACGCTGAAACAACAAATACCTGGTTAGACTAATAAGTAATAGACAGCTGAAACAAACAGGTTTCATATCTAGTAGATGAAGTGGTGCGAATAAATTCACGCCCACGACGTGGAAAGGGCGCCTTTCAAAGCTGACCAATGAAAACGATTGTTCGTCCATTTCTAGAATCGTAGTATGTAAGTGCAAATGGTTTCTAGAGCACCCACTGCAATCGCTGTTGACGATTTAAGATGCCAGATACCATACCACCTGGACTACATTTACGAAATAAAAAACATACGCCTCAACGCAGGATCGACCACTCGACCTCCTGCATGCTAACCCGAAACGCTATCCACTGCACCAACTGTACAGTACGACTAAGCTCTGCTGACAGAGGTAGTTACCCTACATGTGGTTACAGTGTTGCCAGATTGCTACTCTTCAACGTCGTTTTTCTGCCGAATATACTCGGAAGACGAAATTTTGTAACAGACATTTTTTTATTGCTGGCATGTGAGGAGTCGCGCTGCGACGCCCGAGTGCGCGAATTACGCTTCATCCTGTATAACCTGTATCCACTTTATTACAAAGTTCGGGAGGCTAAAAAATTGTGCTATCCATCCAATTTAAAGGTCACAGAAACTTTAGCTGAAATACGAGTGCAGTCAATCACTGACCATACTATATCGTGGATCTGTCAAGCCCAAAGACGACGTCCTTCGAACTTCGAGCAACATCGACATACTGAGTTTTATAGTAAAATGGGGATGTGATGGGTCAGAACAGACGAAGTGCAAAATGACGGTTCACAACGACCGTGATTCGGATGAAAGCGCGCGCGCGCGCGCGCGTGTGTGTGTGTGTGATCCCAATTCAAATGTACTATGAAACTAATGACCGTAGAGTAGTACTATGGGGGAATTCTTCTTCTATCAGGTAACTACTGCCCAATCCATTTTTTGTTTGCCAAATAATCTTTCAATCTTATACAGACTACAGTTCAAAGATTCAGGGAACAAATAGATGAACTTATACCCCATAACAGTTCTTGTTGATGACAAACGTTTTATTAGTAAGGCCGAAATGATTTTATGTATGATCGATGGCAAGGTTTCCAATGCAGTCTCAGATTGTGCATCATCCCGAACGTGTTATTTATGAGGAGCAAAGCCACGGGTAATGAATACCGTGGATTCTCTCTCCCTGAAAGACGTGAATGTAGATTATTTAACATTCGGTTTGTCGCCTCTCCATGAATGGATTTGGATGTACAAATGTACATTACACATATAGTACAGAGTTTTGGCAGGCTCGTAGAAAAGAAAACAAGAGAAAAGTGGCTGAAAAGAAAAGAAAAGTGCAAGAACGATTTAGGAAAGTGCTAAGTTTGTTCGTAAATATGCCAGCAGCTAAGCCCTCTTTGTTAATTTCCCAATATTACTATTGTTAGTTTTTCTTATGGTTATAAGATGTTATTGGTTTTACATCCTACTTAATACTTTTACAGGGGCCGATGACTTTCGATGTTAGGCCCCTTAAAACAACAAGCATCATCATTGTACCGGGAGGTACACCCCAACGCCGCGCATTTAAATCTTGCGCCTAAAAGAACTCCTCTACAGGAGAAACTGTGAACTTGAAACTCGACCTACTTAAAACCTTTACTCAGAAGATGTCACTACAGAATTCTAATGAAATTTTGTTATTTTGAAGTTTCATGTACTGTATGAAATTCTACGTGTTTTGTTTACCATTGATCAAGAAGGTGGGACTTTTTTCAACAGATGTCACTGCTAATAAACTATGATCATGCATCCTGGTGCGAAGTGGAAGAATTTTGATTTGAAGAAGTTTTGTATTCATAAGTTATTTTGTTTTTACTAAATTTTGTTCATTCATTTTTGGGTTGGCAATATTGATCTTTTCTTTCCGCCAGTTTTTAAGTTAGCCAATCATGAATTTCTGTAATTAATTTTCCGCCTATCACAGGCTTCTTCCTTTTGATGTTAACCAATAAAACCCTGTGGGTGTGTCTTGATTATTCATCAAAGGTCTCGAACTTTCCCCGAGTGTTTATAAACTGCGGATTTTTACGTCTCTTGGCCATTTGATCGTCATCTAACTTAGTGTGTGTGCAAACAGGAGGCGGGAGGCGCCTCTTTCATCAGGCAGCAGTTCTTCAGCAAGATAATGGCCAATTAACATCTTTATTTCTTGCTAGCTCTGCATTTTAACCCGAGGGAGAGGTCCAAAACTTTTACTATGTAATCTACTTTTCTGAAAATGTAATTTCTGCCGGCTAATGTAAAAACTTCATAAGATCTTTAACTGTAAATATGGGATAAAGAGTGATGTACCCTCTCGAGCTCCCCTTCATATTGGTTTGAGGTGACTACGTTTTGTAACTGGTTTTCTTCCTTCCCGTAAAGTCTTAATTTATTCTTATACGAGTCACCTCCATAGTTTGGGAATAGCCCCTGTTTCATCGGCCTAGTGCCCCTTAGGTTTTAAGAATTTATATTTAGAAGTGCAAGTACACGCCTCCAATGAATTTGTGTTTCGGGCCATTTACCTAACCTGTTCTTTTTCGCTATGGCCCAATAGGCTGGGTACTAAATACCCCTGTTTCAAATTTGTAAGTTGTGCCTTGATGGTAAGTGATTGTAATTTTCTGATATCGCTTTGAATAGGCTTGGAAAACGGAGAGCACGTTAGCTCTTTTTTCAAGTGTTGTAAAAGTGCCTCTAGGAGGCTTGATATTCTAAATTTCGGAGCTAGTGCTCCATGTATTAGGGGAGTTCTGCCCTTGCATAAAGAATTGTGCCGTTTGTAAAGTTGAGCTGAGAGCTCAGGAAATGTAAAGCGAGGGGCTTGAAGCCCAGGACTTGCGGAATTCACTGTACTGTATTTTCCCTGACTTGTTCCAAATTTGCTAATTGTAACTGTTATTTGTTGATTTTTTGAAATTCAAAAAAATATATAACTTTTGTTAAAGTTTTAATTAATTTTGATATTGTAGTTAGACCCATTCACCCTGGCACCTTCTTTCACCTCTGCTGGTCCACGGGTAACCCCGTAACAATCAACATCAATACTTTTACGGGTTTTGAAGACGCCGAGGCGCCAAAATTGTGGTCCTTATGAATTATTTTATGTGCAAATAGCGTTAAATCTACTATCACAAGGCTGGCGTATTGTACACTTCCGAAAACCGTAGTGCTAAGCAGGGATCGAATGCTTAGACTTAAGCTCGGAAAGCCAGCACTTTACCTTCTGAACGACTCCGGCATTATTATTACTATCATTATTGTTATTTTATTTATAATGATAATAATCATTATAACCATAATAATAATAATAATTTAATAACAATTTGATGCCCTCCGGCCGTGAAAAGAATACACATTTCTACATTAATCCAATTGCACAGCGAGCCGGAATGTATCTCGTGATGCCACTCAGAATCAGGCTGTAACATCATATAACTATATCATGAATGAAGGTTTCCTAGACAGGTGATCATTCATCTTCTGTATGCCAACAGTTGGCAACACAACCCTGCTTGATTCTAAGATGATAGTGAGCTTGCCTGAGGCAGTTTCAAAGAACAGACTTAACGTCACTATAGCTGGAGAAGGGCATGCCAGACGTGTTCTCGTAAATGACATATTACTGTAATAATAATAATAATAATAATAATAATAATAATAATAATAATATTTATGCTCCTTGGCTGAATGGTCAAGTTACATGCCTTCGGTTTATAGGTCCTCAGGTTCGATTCTCGGCCGGGAGGGAAATGTTAATTGAGGATAGTTAATTCCTTTAGCTCGAGAACGAGTTGTCTGTGTTCGTCTCAATACACATCTGTTTATCTACACATTGTTCCCTCTGTGAATCAGTTGTAGGGTGTCGTTCTCCAAATCTCAAGATCGCGGGTTCAAACCCCTCAGGAGTAGTCGGGTTTTTTGTCAGGGGCGAAGAAAGTGTTGACGAGCCTCAAAAATATCAGGACGAAATAAGGGCACGGAGGACGACGGGACAACACTTAAGTATGGATATTATTAAATTCTTGATGGACATGAAAAAAGATCATGGAGAAAGAAATAAGGTGAAAAGTAAGATTGCTTGACATTTAAATAAAAGGATACATAATCAAGAATTGGATAAGAAGCTAGAAGAAAGGATGGGTGAAATGAAAGTGGCAATTAAGTGTATGGGTGATAAACTCGAAAAGATGGGGAAAGAAAAGCAAGAAGATAGGCAAAAGATTTTTAAGATTACGGAAGGTATTAATCAGAAAACAGAACATTTAATCAGAGAATAAATTGTACAAGGGGAAAGAATTTTAAAATGTATAAGAAGGAAGAATACAGGAAATTGGAGAAATGACAGGTCGGATGAAAGGGAGTACTCAGAGAATGGGGAATAACACAACCGAAAATGACAAGATTCAGTGGGAAGATGAGAAACAGATAGAGTACACAAAAATTATAGGTGATGAAATTAAAAAAATTGTAGTAGAATGAAATAAAGACTCTACTTCCAAAACTGCTTCCTTCCACTACATAAAATGAAATGATGGTGGTTTCAGTCTCTCAACAAACTCTTGTAATCAGTCTGTTACCCATTTCATGGCGAAACTTAATCTTTCTCAGCGTAACTTAGCTTCAAATATGACGCAATTTTTCAAAACTCTCTCATTCCACCACGTCCATCTGAAGGCTTGGGCTTCTTATTTCTGAATACTTAAGACATAAATATTTGTTTCTTGTTATCTGGCATATCTATATTAATATAATTAATTGTATTTACACGAAAGAACAACCTAAGGCATTCGCAGCAACAATCTAACGCATTCGCAGTAAATATTCTTTCGCGTATTTGTAACGTGAAAAGAGACCCTTTCAAAGTTGTTTACTCCTGGCAGGTTCAAGTTTTAATTTATTCTCCCTCGTACATAAGTTTTGAAGAATTCAATACCGGCATGCCTACTGTATCCAGTACAGCAGATAGGTACTTTAATTCATTTGCAATAATAACTTGGAAGAGATCGTGTTTCTACGAAGAGAACATAGCCTATCCCCCAGCGCCCCCTTTTTAGGCAAACATGTTTGTGGGGTTGAGGATGGGGAGAGGACGTGTCCCCGAATCCTTATAGGCCGTAAAGCCGTGAGCAGCAGCGATGACTATCAGTCTGTATGTATGATCGGCGAGTTGGCCGTGTGGTTAGGGGTGCGCAGCTGTGAACTCGCATCCGGGAGATAGTGGTTCGAATCCCACTGTCGGCAGCCCTCAAGATGATTTTCCGTGGTTTCCCATTTTCACATCGCCAAATGCTGGGACTGTACCTTAATTAAGGCGACGGCCGCTTCCTTCCCATTCCTAGGCCTTTCCTGTTCTATCGTCACTATAAAACCTATCTGTGTGGGTGCGACGTAAAAGCAAATAGCAAAAAAAATCGTCCTAAACCCAAACTGCCTACAGTGGATATGAAAATGAGGCTTATTGATGTGGAATCTTAAGTCTGTGCACCATCGTACGGATATGTACTGCTTAAATACTTGAAGGTGTGATTGAAAGCATGTGAGGTAATGGAGGGAGCCATGTCGACTGCTCATGACGTACCTTAACTTTATGGCTGTTATTAAGATACTCACGAGTTGTATTCACATTCATCGGCTGGCTGCTCTCAGTAATTCAACAGGTTTCTAGTAATAATTAATTACACTAATTACTACGCCCACTACGTGCCATCAGAGTTGACCTCGCGAACACTTGACTATCCTGCTCCTGTGGCTCGTTCTACACGCTGCGATGACACGTCTTAATAAACTAATGAGATAAGCCAAACTTTGTAACTCCACTCTTAGAAATGAATGTGAAATTAAATTTATTGTATAGGCTATTTAGAAGAAACCTGCAAAATAATGAAATCAGTTGTTACATAAAATAGTGAAATGTCAATCAGAATGAGTGTGTATCTTTCGTATCTGCAACTCCTTAGCTATCTTGATGATGTCCTCACCACACACGCTGATGCGTTACAAATAACACCTATATTTAATATACAAACATCTGGCCGCCTACCCTATCACCTTATCCTGAAAGACGGCGTCACCGTCTAGGGGGCCCGCCTCGTCCTTCAGGGGAGGAATGAAAATAATTTTGTAGTAGTTCTTTCGAGTTTTTAGACCGAGGGCGCATTTTGAAGAGCGTTAACTTTTCATATCTTTCTGTCTGTATTTTGTAATATAAAGATGACACTTGATTTTTACACCGGATAAGACAAATGTTAGGTTCAGTTTATTTTCTATGACGGGAAAGCGGATGAATGGATTTCCATGACACTTAGTATTCAAGTTTAGAATAAGGGCGCGTCTTGGCTATAGGCTATATTGTTTTTAAAAAAGTCAGCACGTTTCTTTTAAACGTGGTTTTAGAGCGAGCCTCAAACATAAAACTCAATGTCTCTCTCTCTCCAATGATTGGCCTTACAGGATAATTGCCCATGAACAAAGTTTTAAAAATATTTCTTGTTCTGTATTTTACTCCGAAGTTAATTTACGCTGGACGTGGTAGCTGCAGAGCATGCCATTGGCTGACCACTGGCTGTTGTACTGTACAACCTCTTATCGAAAAGGGAGGTGGGGTTGTATTTAGAGTGACATTTCAAAGACCAGAGTATTATGATACGTGCTTATCAGCCCTTGATCGGCTCCTTGGCTGACTGGTCATCCTCATGGTCTTCAGGCCAAAAGGATCCCGGATTCGATTCACGGCCTTGTCAGACATTTTAACTGTGACTAGTTAATTCCTCTGTCTCGGTAACTGGGTGTTTGTATTAGCCTCACTACGCACCTATTCGTATAGAGTTGGTGGTGGTGGTGATTATTGTTTTAAGAGGAAGTACAACTGGACAACCATCCTTTGGGTATATTCGAGGCCTAGGGAATCTTTCAGTTTCACACCCTTCGTGGCCCTTATCTTTCTTTGGCTGTTACCTTCATTTTTCGAAGTGTCGGATCCTCTCCATTTTCTCTCTGATTAGTGCCTAGTTGTACTTCCTCTTACAACAATATTCACCACCACCCGACCCTCCTACCCTTCACAGTAATCAAAAGGTGGTGACGCCAATGTCGCTGTTTACAGAGAGGTACTCAGCTTGGAACGTTTTGCACTGACACTAACACTATCACCAGGTATTTCACAACATTTTGTATATGTTTATGATCTGCAAAGGGGCAAAATATTTCCTTACGTTGTACTAGCGAACCACCCGGGCTTCACACGGGAGTAATTTTCAATACATACCGGGCGAGTCGGCCGTGCGGTTAGGAGCGCGCAGCTGTGGGCTCGCATCCGGGAGATAATGGGTTCGAACCCCACTGTCAGCAGCCCTGAGGAAGTTTTCCATGGTTTCCCATTTTCACACCAGGCAAATTCTGAGGCTGTACCTTAATTAAGGCCACGGCCGCTTCCTTCCCACTCAGAGCCCTTTCCTCACCCATTGGCGGTGCGACGTAAAGACAATTGTAAAAGAAAATGAATATATGGGGGGCTGAGTGGTTCAGACGGTTAAGGCGCTGAGTTTCTGAGTCCAGCTTGGAAGGGCCGATCCTGGCTCAGGCCGGTGGTATTTGAAGATGCTCGAATACGTAGGCCCCAACTCGGTATATTTACTGACACACGTAAAAGAAACTTCCGGTACCTCGGTGTCTCCGAAACCCGTAAAATGTAGTTAGTGCGACGTAAAACCATTATTATTGTTGTTATGGTTCGGATGTTAAGGAAAAGTCACATTTCATTCCTGAGCTCATTTTACCCGAAACCTGAGAAATAACTGTGAATGATGGGTTCCTTCCCCCGTTTGAAGCAACTTTATGTTGCATATAAATGCATATTTCGGCCATTTTATTGCTCATTTTAGTGATATGAGGTCATATTTGTTTATACTGTATCTTCAGCATTTTTGTTTAAATTGAGACGTCGTTTATAACACGGTACATGTTATCTGCACCGATTTTCAAACACAGGATTTCAACATACTGTAGTAAATAAATTTTCTTTCTTTTCCAGGAAGAGATACGTATAAGGTTTAGAGGATGTGATTCCGAGAAAGACGTACTGTATGAACCTACGCCGACAAATACCAGAAAGCATACTAATACTTCATTTTAATTTTTATTTTTTGTTTTTGTTTTAGGAAAACAGAATGAGAACTCTGTCTCATGGCTATGATACTGAATGAAGGAATAAAGTTTTAATATACCTACTGCAGCTCTACCACTTTTCATAATTAAATGTGTCTGCTGTATTATCGCTAATTATTTTATGACACATTAAATGTTAATAGTGCTGTCATATTTTAGCTTGTTTCTAGGGCATATTTGCTTACATGTTTTGTACTTCTTTAAGTCATAAACTTCAGAACCGTAATTATTATTATTAATTTACGATACATGGTGATAGACTTCGTAAGATTTCCTCGAAGATTGTTTTCCACCGGACCCATATGTAAGTTACTGTACGGAGTACAGCGCGTTTTCTCAGGCCCTTTCGGCAGCATACTTCTTTACTCACTACTTTCTCCCTATGCAATATTTAAACTATTTCTGCGCTTACATTAAAATGACGGTAACTCCTAAGCCATTCGTGAAAATTCGAATTAAACACAGTATATTTTAATCCTTAAAATAGTATGGAACATGACAAAACGTTATATTTCAGAAATGAAAGTTGCTTCTTAAATTTATACTTTGAACCAAATTTTAAAAAAGTCCGTTCTTCGTCCTCAACAAACTTATAAAATTCTGTGAATGAATGAATGAAAACCTGCAACCTGTTTTCCGGTCATTGACCGGGTCAGGGATGGAGTGAATGAAGCACCCATCTAGCGGCGAGGATAGGAATTGTGCCGGCTGCCGAGGCCTGTCGCACTCCTCTGGGGCAATGATTAATGACTGACAGATGAAATGAAATGATAATAGAGAGTGTTGCTGGAATGAAAGATGACAGCGAAAACCGGAGTACCCGGAGAAAAAACCCCGCCTCTGCTTTGTCCATCACAAATCTCACATGGAGTGACCGGGATTTGAACCACAGAACCCAGTGGGGAGACTCCTGCGTGCTGCCGCCTTAGCCACAGAGGCTTTTCTGATAAAATTCTGTATAAGTACATTTTAAAGTTTCTCTTGTACACCGTTCGGCTTTGACTAATGATACACACAAACGATTTCCTTCAATAGTTCAAAAATTGTTCATGACACTGAAAATAAGATCAACAAATGTATTACTTGGAGTTCAAAATCTTGTCAAAGATGTGCTTTTTAGAGGGGTGAGTGGATTTCCCTTGACTGTCTTATTCCGGAATAAATATTAAAATACCGTGGTGCGGTCACGGTCGCGATCAATGTCGCATATGTGGATTTGGCCCAGTTTTACGGCCAGATGCCATTCCTGACATCAACCTTATGTGGAGGGATGTATCCATGTTTGTTTGTTTCTGTGGTAGTTTATACTGTGAATGGTGGTTTGTATACCGGTATAAATTAACAAGCTTCTACGCTGATCATTCGGCCATGGAGCCAAGTAACACGAACATTTTAAAGCATAATAATGATAGGGAAATGTTTTCTTCTTTCCGATGAAATGCATAGGTTACATACGTCCGTTTTAAGCAAACGATGAACCCGGCAGCCTCCTTGGGCCCGTTCATTAATAGTTCCAATTCTGTCATTCTTTGAAAACAGAGAAACCGAATAAATTGTCAAATATTACACAACCGTAATACAGTACGTCTTAATGCAAAATATTTTATGAAAGTGGTATGAGTAAAAGGGTCAGAAGCCTGGTCTGAAGCAAGGATGTCCCTCAAAGAAACAAAAGAGTGATATACAGGACGTTCTATGTACCTATTCTGACGTATGCAGCAGAACCATGGGTAATGAGGTACAGGATATAGACAAGTGAAATGACATTTCTGAGAAGCAGGATAGGAGTGACAAGAATGGATAAGATGAGAAATGAGAAGGTTAGAGATACAGTAAAAGAAGAGCCACTGCAGAACAGGATAAAGGCATCTAGATTTAGATGGCACGGACACATGAATGACAGAGGATAGGATACACAGGAGGATTGAAGAAGGTATTCTCATAATAATGGGTTTCCAAACCTTACCAAGCATGAGACTGTACTGGTCGAGTGATCCAAAAGTTTAGGTCAATAGGCTATGCCTCAGATTGGCACTTGTAGGAGGTGCGCTTATTTTAGCACAAAAGAAGATGTTCACGGTGTTGTAAAACCTGCATTGTAGCACTATGTAAGTCATGTTTTCATGTGTTATTCTCTTCCATGAGACGAAACAGTAAGTGTTCACAGCTTAGTGCAGTATGTTATGTTCTGCTTGAAAGTTGTGTTTGATATTTTTCAATAAAATTATATAATAATGAGTCACGATGCATTTTTTGAGTTCGTTTGCCACATATGTGATAAATGACACATAATCTACTGTAATATTTTAAGGACAATGAGGTGGTGCATTATTGTACCATGCCCACTTTAGATTTTGCATGACCATTATAGGGCACTGGTACAATAATGTACCACTTGCCAACGACCGTAGCCGTGTTGAAACACCGGATCCCGTGAGATCTCCGAAGTTAAGCAACATTGGGCGTGGTCAGGAGTTGGATGGGTTGCCACGCGCTGTTGGTGGGAGGTAAGGGAATGAAGGAGCGGAAAGGAACTGGCCACCCTACCGCACGTAAACTCCGGCTCAGGAACACCTCTGCGGAGGTTCGGACCTGCCTTCGGGCAGTATAACCCTTACCTTACCATTTTGACTGATCAAATGGTCATACACAATTGTAAAATCTAAGTCAACCAATAGCATGCATTGTATTAAGTCATGAAAACAAAATTTAAAAAAATTATATGTTGCCAGAGGACCTTATGCCCTATAAAGGGTTAACAAATATGAACATAATCGAAGTGTCCCATGATTTTCTTAAATAATGCACGTAGGCTACTGATGGAAGATTACTCTATTGTCTGCACTACCTTAAGCAATGCACACATTTTGAAACAAATTTAAATTCACCGTAGAATATATCCTTGGTCCGCCTCTGTGGTGTAGTGGTTAGCGTGATTAGCTGCCACCCCCGGAGGTCCGGGTTCGATTCCCGGCTCTGCCACGAAATTTGAAAAGTGGCACGAGGGCTGGAACGGGGTCCACTCAGCCTCGGTAGAGGTGGGTTCGATTCCCACCTCAGCCATCCTGGAAGTGGTTTTCCGTGGTTTCCCACTTCTCCTCCAGGCGAATGCCGGGATGGTACCTAACTTAAGGCCACGGCCGCTTCCTTCCCTCTTCCTTGCCTATCCCATCCGATCTTCCCATCCCTCCACAAGGCCCCTGTTCAGCATAGCAGGTGAGGCCGCCTGGGCGAGGTACTGGTCATTCTCCCCAGTTGTATCCCACGACCAAGAGTCTGAAGCTCCAGGACACTGCCCTTGAGGTGGTAGAGGTGGGATCCCTCGCCGAGTCCGAGGGAAAAACCGAACCTGGAGGGTAAACAGATGATGATGATGATGATGATATATCCTTAACTTCAAGTTAAGAAATATTCTGTAATCGTGGTACCGAAAATCTCTGAACGCCAGCGAAGCAGAGTACTTGATTCTCGGACCACGATATCGTAAATACTGGGGTTCCACAAAATTAACAACAGCTCCTTAAAGATGCATGGTACCAGTTACAAATTTAATGCTTAAAATTATATATATATATATTGCAGGCATATGGTATTAAAATTCGATTAGAATAGGTCCAGCTGTTTCTTTACAACTGTCTCCCAGATTTCAGGTTTGCTCATAAAAGATTAAGAAATACATTGTATCCTTCTTTTCCCCAAAAACATGACTTTAATTCAGTGTAAAAAATTCACATTTCTAGTTATTAATATAGATAAATGTAGCTAATTTAACCGGGTGGTTCTACAGTTATTCAACTTCAAACAGGTTGTTCCTTACGTGGATGAACCAGTAGTTGTAAACGAACAATGTAGGGCACACCATGAGCGGTCTACCATCCTCATCTTCACGCATGACGAATGAACAGACACAGTGATTACGTGTTGAGAAAGATGAAGTGCAGGAAACGCTACAACTTTCCTCATCCATAAATTAAGGAATACAATGATTGGCAAAAGAAAGTTGGTTAACGCAGGGTGTAACAGAACCGTTCGAGGTACTGTACGTGGGATGGACAATCGCCGTCTCAAAAGAATGGGACCAGAAATATTTTCAAGCACAAGAAATTAATAGATCTGTCGCGGATGACGTAAGAACCACTTTAAATAGCATGGGAATATTATGTGCATTAGACGTGGATTGGAGTGGTGAAAGCTACTTAAGAATAATTTCAAATGTATAAGAACACCGGAGGAACGTAATTTTAATGCTAGAACAAAAATGTTTGCACCAAAAGACCCACGACAATGGAATTACGAACCAAAGTGCGTTGATATCATACTGGGATGGACGTTCAAATTATCTCTCTTTGTTTTTAGATAACTAGGTACCTTCCATTGGCAGACTACTTTCTTTTTCGAGAATTTGTGCATTAAACGCTATACCACAAATAGGCTATTCAGTCAAAGAAGAACTTGAGTCATTCTGGATTAGAACACTTAAATCCCATTCACACGAAAAGTATAAATGATGTCAAAGAAATGGAAAATAATATGTCAACTGTTCAACATAGCACTTTTTTAAATGCTATTTGTTCGGGGCGTCGACCCACGTGGATCTTTTGCCCCTACTGGTACCATATTGTATGAACCTGCGTGTAATTGAAATGGCGGTAGTGTGAAATATTGTGTGTGAGGAAAGGAAGATTAAGGACGTCAAAAATACCCAGTCCCCAGGCCAGGGATATTAATCATTACAATTAAAAAACCCCGACCCGGCCGGTAATCGAACCCGGGGCCGAGGTGGTGGAGCTCTTTTCAGGCACACCCACAATGGAGGTCAGCTGCATGTACCATCTTAACCACATACCATCCCTCGTGCCATTCTTAAATTTTTGGCAGTACCGCGTAAGGAACACGAACCCCCGAGGATGGCAGATAATAGTGCTAACCGTTACTCTTCGGAAGTAGAGATTAGAAGGCAATAGGCCTATGTGGAGTCTAGGCGCAAGCAAAGCCACAGCAATGCATCTGGCTGCGTATATTAAATTTACGAATACAATCGTTCAGTTCGTTTGTCGTTCATTGTTTACGCAGTATTCCCAAACAAGCTTGTAGGTTGGCCCGTGACATTTCTATGAGTACAAGCAGTAGTCAAAGGAGTATTTAATTATCACATGTGAAAATAATTAACGTCCGCCTCTGTGGTGTAGTGGTTAGTGTGATTAGCTGCCACCCCTGGAGGTCCGAGTTCCATTCCCGGCTCAGCCACGAAATTTGAAAAGTGGTACGAGGGCTGGAACAGGGTTCACTCAGCCTGGGGAGGTCAACTGAGTAGAGGGAGTTCAATTCCCACCTCATCCAACCTTGAAGTGGTTTTCCGTGCTTTCCTACTTCTCCTCCAGGCAAATGGCGGAATGGTACCTAACTTAAGGCTGCGGACAATTCCTTCCCTCTTTCTTGTCTCTCCCTTTCAATCTCCCCCCCCCCCCACCAAGCTCCTGTTCAGCATAGCAGGTGAGGCCACCAGGGTGAAGTACTTGTCCTCCTACCTAGTTGTATCACCGCGACCCAAAGTCTCACGCTCCAGGACACTGTCCTTGAGGCGGTAGAGGTGGGATCCCTCGCTGAGTCCGAGGGAAATACCAACCCTGGAGGGTAAAAGGATTAAGAAAGAAAAAATTAATTTGCATTTCTACGTATAACCTAATGAAATGAATATAATCAAACGTATTTATTTAGCACATGGCGTTTGTATACGAAATAACTTACGTTGTTTCCTCACCATAATCTAATGCACTGAATAGAACGAGTCATTAGGCACAATAAAACTGTTATAAGTTTAAATCAGTTTAGATGCGCGCCCCTTTGCTACTTGTAACTGAGAACCGTGCAAGCAGCTGCTAGTCTGTATCTTCCGTCAGATCGCATACTCTGCTCCTTTATCTGCCTGAGTTGGAGCGCTGCTCATTGATCAAAGTTGTGCCCGCTTTTGTTCTATGTCTTAACTACTACTTTCTTCCATTTTCCCAATTTATTTGGGTCGACACTTCATGTGGATTTGGCCCTGCTTTACGGCCAAGTGCCCTTCCTGACGCCAACCCTATTGCGTGTTTCTGTGGTGGCTGGCAGTGTGATGTGTTGTCTGAATATAAAGAGGAGAGTGTTGGGACATACACGAACACCCAGTCCCCGAGCCAGACGAATTAATCAGAAGCGATTAAAATCCCCGGCTCGGACGGGAATTGAACCCGAGAACCTCTGAAAAGAAAGCCAGTACGATGACCATTCAGCCAACGAGTCTGCCATATATTTGTATTAAAAACACTCGTTCTCTATTTGTGGTAAGACTAAACCGCACATTTTTGTTTATTCGAGTAAAACGATGCGCCAAACCCCATAAGGGCATATTTTGCTGCACAACTATTCCTGTTAGACAGAATATATATATATACATTGCTTTGTCGAAAATTGAGTTATAACTTGCTGTACTCCATCTTTTAAAAGGCCAAACCATTTACGCAACGTATTCACATCAGAATCAGGTGTACATTTTCCTCTGACTTCCTACACATTTCCTTTTGCTGAACGGAATGATAATAAGTAGCCTATATGTTAAAAATATTAAAGCTCTTTAAAACCTTTCTTTCCTTCTTTCTTTCTCTCTTTCTTGGTGATGTTTGTTGTTTAAAGGGGCCTAACAAGCTAGGTCATCGGAACTCTTTCTTTCTTAATCCGTTTGCCGCCCAGGATTGGTTTTTATCCTCGGACTCAGCGAGGGATCCCACATTTACCACCTCAAGGGCAGTGTCCCGGAGCGTGAGACTTTGGGCCGGGAAGGAGATGAGTACCTCGCCCAGGTGGCCTCACCTGCTGTGCTGAAAAAGGGTTAGGGTGACCAGACGTCCTCTTTTATCCGGACATGTCCGCCTTTTTTGGCCATTCTGGGGAGTCCGGGTGGACCATTTAAAAATCCGAGATATCCTCCCTTTTCAGTTAAACTGCTTATTTTGGCGTAATCTCTATAACTACTTCGTTTTTACAAGTATTTTTCATTACGCGACGCCATCACCGATATCGTATCGATATATAGAGATGTGATTGTGGAGTACTTGCGATTATTCTGTGTATTGTATTGTGATAAACTGGTAACATACGCTATTTACCATTCTGTATATTGCATGCTGCTCTCTCAGCAATACCCCGTCAGAACACTGGTATGTTAATGTGTGACAGCCGACAAATTGACAAGTGACAGGAGATAACCGGGATTTGAAGGAAGCCTGTTTGGAATGGATGGCGCTGAAAGTAATATTGATCATTGTGATGTTGAAAATTGTATTATGTATTTGGCTTTCAAATTGATGGTATGAAATCTTTTGATCAGTTCTGCAATTTCAAACTATTGCTGAACGACAGTAATAATGACCCTGAAAAGCAAAGCAAAGTCACCTCCGTACAGGCCATGAAGGCCCTTGGAGGAGTGGAAGGTAACCTCGGCACGCGATGGAGTAGGGTGGTTAGCTCTACACCCGGCCGCCTTTGCCCCCAGGAATTAACCTGGTACTCATTTTGGTGTAGGCTGAGTGAAACTCAGGGCCTTATGCACCTCCGGAAGTGGAAATCTCTTTTCTTAAATTTTAAGACTTCCTGACGGGGATTCGAACCCACGTCCTTCCGGGCGAACCCAGCACTCCTTTACCGCCTCGGCCAGGCAGCCCCTAATAATGACCCTGAATATAACAATTTACCTTATAGCCAGAAATGGATAAAGTTAATTGTAGTTCAGCGTTATTCAAACTTGAAGAATTTCTTTTTCCACGCCAGGGCAAATGCAAACGTAGAAAGACTAATTTCATTGATCTCAGCACAATGGACTGATAATAGGAACCGTTTTAAAGTAGAATTTGCGAAAATTATGTTAATCTAAAGGAGTTTACATGTGTACCTTTTCCATATGTTAGACACGGCAAAACTCATAAAGGCAACCGAATCTTCAAAAAAATACCTGTAAGGTTTGTAAATTAGTTTCTTCTTCTTCTTCTTAATCTGTTTACCCTCCACGGTTAGTTTTTCCCTCGGACTCAGTGAGGGATCCCCCCTCTACCGCCTCAAGGGCAGTGTCCCGGAGCGTGAGACATTGGTTTGGGGATACAACTGGCGAGAATGACCAGTACCTCGCCCAGGCGGCCTTACCTGCTATGCTGAAGAGGGACCTTCTGGGGGGATGGGCAGATCGGAGGGGATAGACAAGGAAGAGAGAAGGAAGCGGCCATGGCCGTAAGTTAGGTATCATCGCGACATTTGCCTGGAGGAGAAGTGGGGAAACCTCTGAAGACCACTTCGAGGAAGGCTGAGGTTGGAATCGAACCCTCCCTCTACTCAGTTGACCTGCCGAAGCTGAGTCCAGCAATCGTACCACTTTTCAAGTTTCGTGGCGAAGCCAGGAATCGACCTCGTGCCTCCGGGGATGGCAGCTAACCATACTAACCACTACATCATAGAGGCGGACTAGGACTTTCCAATCGTGAAATTATAAGCGTTTCACCCCAATGTAGCTTTGGGATTATCAGCTGGATTGCCACACCTTTCCAAGACGCTGGTGGCTAATGCACAGTTGAGACACTATTATCATTATTAATATTGTTTTCAAATATTATTTTCTTTCCGTCGCTGAAGGGAACGGCGGGCCTGAGACGGTAGCGCCGTTTCTCAGGCCAGGGAGATTTGATTCGGCGAAGGAGATGTTTGGAGGAGGTGAGGGGGTTGGCGACAGTAGCTTCTACTAGAAACTGTCCCGGGAATCATTTTAGTGCAGGAGGACCACGGAAGACCATTCTCAGGACATCCGACGGTGGGGACCAACCCCTCTCCGTCTCCCGAGTGCAATAGAGATATGACCACTGGTCGTTTTCTCGGTTGGTCCATTGAAAGCCTCTTACACAGGACAATACAGTTACAGTGCACTAGGGAAGTATCTATTCCCGCTTTTCATAAATGTCTGCCTTTGGCTATTTTAGCAAAAATTCAGTTCCCAGCAGGAAACCATAATTGAATTTCATCGTTTACAAATATTAAATATATCGAAGTGACGAGCCACTGCCACGATTGGGTGAAACGATGGTAATTTCAAAGTAATGTCGTTGAGCCTATAATAGTATTGAGGTGAAATAATTCAGAGCAAGTAGCAAAAACCATTCGTTTTTTGAGTATGCCGAATGCAGTAGAGCTATGACCACTGGTCGTTTGCTCGGCTGGTCCATTGAAAGCCTCCGATGAATATTGCATTGTGCTCGAAATAAAATTTCAGCGTATTAAGTCGTGTTCAGTACCTATTGAAAATATGTTAATTACAGAATAAGAATGACCTACCGGTCACAGTGGGATCCGAACCCACAACTTACCAGCTACGCGTTGGTTGCTCCAATCAATTGAGCTATGGTGGCCTACGTCACGTTTAGTCTGTTGGAAAGGATCCAGGCTACTGAAATCACACCGTAGAGTCCGTGCAAGTCACCCGTTGTGAACCAAGCCAATTAATATTGATAGTTTTGATTACGCACCCAACAAGACTAGGGTGGTGCAGTAATAACGCCTGTCTACATTAAAACAGAGCTAGAAATTCTGATACATTTGTTCAGCTCATACTATTGATTTATTCGAGCTAACATTACTCCACTCTGCTGATTATTCTTACGAGCGTCCTGATTAAATTAGACCAAATAAGTGACTCTATTGTATGAAAAGCGGGAAGGCGACGGGACCCGATGATAAACAGGCCGAGATATGGAACATACTTAGTAATCGTGCCACCTTCATTCTCATGAATCTCTTCAATCGCACTGTGGAATCAAATAAAGTTCCCACAGTCTTGCTGAGCAGCCCAATATTGCCCATCTAGAAGTGCAAGGCGATGTAACCGAAACCTCAAATTATACGTCTCCTAAGCCACACGTACAAAGATCTTTGAAAGAGTTCTCGATGCCAGGCTTTGCAGCATTATTTCCATCACGCCAAAACCAATGTGAATTTGTTAAAGGGAATAGTGATTCAACAGATGCTATCCACGCAGCTCGCTTCCTTCTGAAACAACGGCGTGAGAAGAACAACACGGTTCACGTGGCGCTTATAGACTTGGAAAATTCATTCAACAAGGTACCGCACGATCTCCTCTAGCATGCGGTACAATTGCACAGAGTCCCTGAAGTCTACGTCGAATGGAAGAAACTTTTGTACTGTAATGTAAACAGCACTGTTCGTTGTTGATTTCGGCACACTTCGCCTCAGAGTATAGTCCACTTCTACTATGTATTCTCTGCATGAATGCAATCACCGCCGACCATTCTACATCCCACCTATGGTCTCTTCTCTACGCTGACAACGTTCTTCTAGCATCAGAAAATTGCATGGCATTGCACCAACAAGTACAACGGTGGGAAACCTGTCTTCAGGTCAATGGAATGAGGCTCAACACTCGGAAAAGAGAGAGTACACGAAAAAGTGGACTGCAGACAAATGACACCCTCAGCATTAGTGATGAACAATTGACGAAGACCACAAAATTCAAATATCTTAGTTCAGTCATTACCTGCGATTGTGACATCCTTTCCGATGTCCGTACTAGGGTTAACGTAACCTGGACGCAATAGCGTGATCAGCGGATGCCCCGAAAGGCTGAAGGCGAAAATATACAAGACTTGTTCGTCCTGTCACCCTCTATGGAACCGAGTGGTGACTGGCAACAACGAGGCACGAATAGATACTCCAAATGCAGATGCTGGGTTGGAGCTTGGGTTGACATGATGGGATCATGTTGTGTCAAATGAGGTTGTCCGTCAGTGATTGGGCGTGGCTCCGACCGCAGACAAGGTGCGGGAAGCGCGATTGAGATGGTTGGGTACGTTGTCCGAAGTACCGTGGATTCATTCGCTAGGATGGATTTGTGATTGGACCCTGTCGGAAGACGGCCACGTAGAAGACCCAGGAAGCGCAGGTCAAACAGGGTTATGGAAGACATGAAAATAAGCCATTGCCACACCTCAAGATGCATTTGGCCGTGACAATAATGGTGACGACATAGCGAACATGCAGACCCTGCGATTGTGCACGAATAACGCAAGCAAAGAGAGGGAATGTAGATGCTATTTCTCATTCCTTTCAATCGTTGTGATTTTTTGTGGTTGTGCTCAAGTCATTTTCTTTAATGAAGATTGTGATTTTTTTTTGTAAGATGTCGCCGTTGCAATGTTTATTCGGAATTGAATTGTTTTCCACAGGAATTTAGAAATGTTATTACGTTAATTTCATTTCTTGTTGAATTAAATGTTGAAATGTTAATCCAGCGATATCGTAACATGGAACTTAAATAACCGCTTTTAGTTAAATTGAGTAAACGGTAATTTTGTTTCATCGAATATTAATGTATAATAAAGACTGTTTCACTCAATTAAATAAAATGAACTTCGAATTCTCCTTCTTGGAAGATGATGTTTAAGAATATATTCAACATCAAATAATTCTTGAAGGATCTATAGATTGAAATGAATATTCAAGAAATAATGATAAATTTACATTTAGTTTTGAATTCAATCTTTCTTCTTTCTTAATCCTTTTCTCCTTCAGGGTTGATTTTTCCCTCCGATTCAGCGAGGGATCCCACCTCTACAGCCTCTTGGACCGTGAAACTTTGGTTCGGAGGATACAACTGGGAAGGTGGACCAGTACCTCACACAGGCGGCCTCGCTTGCTATGTTTAACAGGGACATTGTCCGGGGATGGAAATATTGGGAAGGACAGAAAAGGAAGAGGGAAGGAAGCGGCCGTGACCTTAAGTTGGGTATCATCCCGACATTTGCCTGGAGGAGAAGTGGGAAACCACGGAAAACCACTTCGAGGATGGCTAAGGAGGGAATCGAACACTTGCTCATTTGACCTCCCGAAGCTAAGTGGACCCCGTTCCAGCCCTCGAACCACTTTTCAAATTTCGTTTCAGAGCCGGGAATCGAACCCGGTCCTCCGGGGCTGGCAGCTAATAACACTAACCACTACACCACAGAGGCGGGATTTGAATACAATGATTGTCTTAATAGGATAATATTTTTCTGCATTTGTGTAATAATCGTGATTTAAGCCAAATGTACAAATCGTAAAATTTTGTCAGTGATTTATAACTGTATAATTTCTTCTTTCTTTGTAATATATTTTGATTTCATAAAATGCGAATATTCCACATCTTGTTATTTCTTTGTTAAAAATATGTTTTTTATCCCTTGAAAATTTCTATCAATAGACTCACGAACGTTCTGCCTCTGAGGATTCTTATGACTCTACTCGACTGAACGGGTTCAGAATGTACAATATGCATGTATGTCAAACAATATGACACAGACAGTATCCTAGTTTCCATATGTGAGAAAACCGCGTCATACGTGTAAAAGTAGATTGTAGTGCTTGATGTAATCCATGCAGACAGGCAGGAAGTGGTGGACTGGCCTGGGAACCCGGGGTCACGAGGTACCCGCGAGGTCACCGGATCTTGTGAGTGGGCTGAACCGTCATTAGTTACGTGAAACATAATTCACTGCTGCTCCCTGTACATGGAGGGAATCCTAACAGACATTAGCAGCAGCTCTTCTCATTACTTCAAGAAGTAGCTTATCTTCGGGGACTCTCTCGCCTGCTTCCTTCATTCTCTCCCGTTCGAGCACAAGGTATTGAATCAAATACCTCTTCCCATACATTTGAATCATATTTAGAGTAGTATCAGCGGGTAAAACTATAACTGCCGGGCTGAGTGGCTCAGACGGTTGAGGCACTGCCCTTCTGACCCCAACTTGGCAGGTTCGATCCTAGCTCAGTCCGGTGGTATTTGAAGGTGCTCAAATACGTCAGCCCCGTGTCAGTAGATTTACTGGATTGTAAAAGAAATCCTGCGGGACTAAATTCCGGGACCTCAGCGTCTCCAAAGACCGTAAAAGTAGTCAGTGGGACGTAAAGTAAATAACATTATTATTATTATTATTATTATTATTATTATTATTATTATTATTATTAAAACTATAACTTGTAAGGTACTGTGGTGGTGAATAATTTTATTTCCAGTGATTAATCAGGTTTCTAATGTTGAACGTTTTTTATTATTTTTATTATTATTATTATTATTATTATTATTATTATTATTATTATTATTATTATTATTATTATTATTATTATTATTATTATTATTATTATTATTATCCTCTGCGAACCATGTGACCTTGCCGCGGTGGGGAGGCTTGCGTGTCCCAATGATGCAGATAGCCGAGCCGCAGGTGCAACCATATCGGATGGGTATCTGTTGAGAGACCAGACTAACGAATGGTTCATCGAAAGGGGGGTAGCAGCCTTTCGGTAGTTGTAAGGGCGGCAGTCTAGATGATTGACTGATGCGGCCTTGTAATAATACTCAACATGGCTTAGCTGTGTGGATACTGCTACGCGGCTGAAAGCAACGGGAAACTACAGCCGTAACTACCTCCCGAGGACATGCAGCTCTCTCTGTATGAATGATGTACTGATCATGGCTTCCTCCCGGGTAAAATATTCCGGAGGTAAACTAATCCCCCATTCGGATCTCCGGGTGGGGACTACACGAGAGGGGGCGATCATCAGGAAGATGGATACTGACATTCTGCGCGTCGGAGCGTGTGGTAAGTTAGAGAATCTGAAAAGGGAGATGGATAGGCTAAAGTCAGATGTAGTTGGTATAAGTGAAGTACGTTGGCTGGAAGAACAAGATTTTTGGTCAGACGACTACCGAATTATCAACACAAAATCAAACAGGGGAAATGCAGGAGTTGGTTTAATAATGAATAAGAAAATAGGGCAGCGGGTAAGCTACTACAACCAGCATAGTGAAAGAATTATTGTCGTCAAGATAGACACCAAACCAATGCCCACCACAATAGTGCAGGTCTATATGCCTACTAGTTCAGCTGATGATGAAGAAATCGAAAGAATATATGAGGAGATAGAAGATTTAATACAATATGTAAAAGGTGACGAGAATCTAATTGTGATGGGAGACTGGAATGCAGTGGTAGGCCAAGGAAGAGAAGGTAGTACAGTAGAAGAATTTGGATTGGGACAAAGGAACGAAAGAGGAAGTCGGTTGGTTGAATTCTGCACCGATCATAATTTAGTCCTTGCCAATACTTGGTTCAAGCACCACAAACGACGGCTGTATACGTGGACGAGACCTGGAGACACTGGAAGGTATCAAATAGACTTCATTATGATTAGGCAGAGATTCAGAAACCAGGTGTTGGATTGCAAAACTTTCCCAGGAGCAGACGTGGACTCTGACCACAACTTGTTGGTCATGAAATGCCATCTGAAGTTGAAGAAATTGAAGAAAGGAAAGAATGCAAAAAGATGGGATCTAGACAAGTTGAAAGAAAAGAATATGAGGGATTGTTTCAAGGAACATGTTGCACAAGGACTAAATGAAAAGGCTGAAGGAAACACTATAGAAGAAGAGTGGAGAGTCATGAAAAATTAAGTCAGTAGGGCTGCTGAAGAAATATTAGGAAGGAGGAAAAGATCAACTAAGAATCAGTGGATAACTCAGGAGATACTAGACCTGATTGATGAACGACGAAAATACAAAAATGCTAGAAATGAAGAGGGCAGAAAAGAATACAGGCGATTAAAGAATCAAGTGGACAGAAAGTGCAAGGCAGCTAAGGATGAATGGCTGAAGGAGAAGTGCAAGGATGTCGAAGGCTGTATGGTCCTGGGAAAGGTAGATGCTGCATACAGTAAAATCAAGGAAACCTTTGGAGAAAGGAAATCTAGGTGTATGAATATTAAGAGCTCAGATGGAAAGCCACTTCTAGGGAAAGAAGACAAAGCAGAAAGATGGCAGGAGCATATCCAACAGTTGTATCAAGGTAAAGATGTAGATAATTTGGTTCTGGAACATGAAGAGGCTGTTGATGCTGATGAAATGGGAGACCCAATTTTGAGGTCAGAGTTTGACAGAGCTGTGAGTGACCTAAATAAGAACAAGGCACCTGGAATTGATGACATTCCCTCTGAATTACTAACTGCCTTAAGAGAAACTAGCATGGCAAGGTTATTTCATTTAGTGTGCAAGATGTATGAGACAGGAGAAGTCCCATCCGATTTTCGGCAGAATGTTGTTATACCTGTTCCCAAGAAAGCCGGTGCTGACAGGTGTGAAAACTACCGCACCATTAGTTTAGTATCTCATGCCTGCAAAATGTTAACACGTATTATTTACAGAAGAATGGAAAAACAAGTTGAAGCTGAGTTGGGAGAAGATCAATTTGGCTTCAGAAGAAATGTAGGAACACGTGAAGCAATCCTGACTTTTGATCTTAGAGGATCGAATCAAGAAGGACAAGCCCACGTACATGGGATTCGTAGATCTAGAAAAGGCATTCGATAATGTTGATTGGACCAAGCTATTTTTGATTCTGAAAATGATAGGGATCAGACACCGAGAACGAAGAATTATCTACAATCTGTATAAAAATCAGTCTGCAGTGATAAGAATCGAGGGCTTTGAAAAAGTAGAAGCAATCCAGAAAGGAGTGAGGTAAGGCTGCAGTTTGTCCCCTCTCCATTTCAATGTTTACATAGAACAGGCAGTAAAGGAAATCAAAGAGAAATTTGGAAAGGGAATCACAATCCAAGGAGAGGAAATCAAAACCTTGAGATTTGCCGATGATATTGTTATTTTATCTGAGACTGCAGAAGATCTCGAGAAGTTGCTGAATGGTATGGATGAAGTCTTAGGTAAGGAGTACAAGATGAAAATAGATAAGTCCAAAACAAAAGTAATGGAGTGCAGTCGAATGAAGGCAGATGATGTAGGAAATATTAGATTAGGAAATGAAGTACTAAAGGAAGTACATGAATATTCTTACTTGGGTAGTAAAATAACTAACGTTGGCAGAAGTAAGGAGGACATAAAATGCAGACTAGCACAAGCAAGGAAGACCTTTCTTAAGAAAAGAAATTTGCTCACTTCAAACATTGATATCGGAATTAGAAAGATGTTTTTGAAGACTTTCGTGTGGAGCGTGGCATTGTATGGAAGTGAAATATGGTCGATAACTAGCTCAGAAAGAAAGAGAATAGAAGCTTTTGAAATGTGGTGTTACAGAATGCTGAAGGTGAGATGGATAGATCGAATCACGAATGAAGAGATACTGAATCGAATTGGTGAGAGGAGATCGATTTGGCTAAATTTGACGGGAAGAAGAGATAGAATGATAGGACACATCGTAAGACACCCAAGACTTGTTCAGTTGGTTTTTGAAGGAAGTGTAGGTGGTAAGAATGGTAGGGGTAGACCAAGGTATGAATATGACAAGCAGATTAGAGCAGATGTAGGATGCAATAGTTACGTAGAAATGAAAAGGTTAGCACAGGATAGGGTAGCATGGAGAGTTGCATCAAACCACTCTATGGACTGATGACTCAAACACAACAACACATTATTATTATTATTATTATTATTATTATTATTATTATTATTATTATTATTATTATTATTATTATTATTATTATTATTATTTGAAGGGCAGGTCACTTCGGCACTCTATGTCTACGATGTCGGTATGTATGTAAACGATCCTTGGTGACACATTTAGAGTTTGTCCGACAAAATGAATTAAAATTAATTAAGTCAAACTCAACCATAGGTCGTCTAATAGAATTCCGATTTCCTCTGCTATCTGATACAGTAAAATGGAATGTCATAACTGACACACAGGCGGCCTAAATGGCATCTAATTGAAACGCTCACGCACAGTGGTTGAAGCCTTGTAATAATAATAATAATAATAATAATAATAATAATAATAATAATAATAATAATAATAATAATAATAATAATAATAATAGTGAATATTGTGAATTCGAACACTGAAGACGGTTCACACACCCAGCCCCGAACCATCGGAATTAACCAATATTAGGTTAAAAGGAATTGAACCCGGATCCCCTTGGACCAAACGCCAGCACGCTAACCATTTAACCATGGAGCGAGACATTATTATTATTATTATTATTATTATTATTATTATTATTATTATTATTATTATTGTTGTTGTTGTTGTTGTTGTTGTTGTTGTTATTTTAGTGGTCCAGAGAGGGAAAGAAGTGTGAGAGGTGAAAGGCTGGACAAAGCATAAACCATAGTTTAATTATTGCTAGTAAAATCTGCGAAACTTTTCTTTCTTTTCTTGTATTAGGATTCTTAAACAACAACAACAACAACGGAATAATAAGGAACGATTCACCAAAAGATCTAAGAAGCTCGGAAGATTATAACCAGGGAGCTCGTAAGCTCAGAAAACCTTAACATTTTGGGGAGGTGAACTTCCTTTTCGTAATAGTTAGTGACACATTCCGACCCGTAGGTCTCATAAATTTACACTTGCAGAAAAAAGCTAGCCGGTACATTATTTCAAAGTAGAGTCAATACAGAATTGAGAAAGAAGTCGTAGCTTCTATTATAACTTTACATCAGACGGATCTTAAACCTTACAGTCCAGTTTACAATACATTTTACAAAACTTCCATTGTCGGACACCATTAGACTACATTAATCACAATTATCTGGTGCAGTTCTTTCGAGTGACCTTGCACGTCTGTGAGAATGGGGTCCTACCTATGGTGAATTCTAATGCTGAAGACGGCTCACACACACAGCCCCCGAACCATCGGAATTAAATGATAAAGGTTAATTAATTAATTAATTACTAACTTCGCTACCCTCATCTTCAGGGGAGCCACATTCAAAGGGAATCAAAAATCCAGAAGTAAACGGGGGCAGAAGGCCCACAGTACACGACCCCAAACAATAAAAGAAAAAATAGGAAGGTTGCACCTAACTGGGCATAAGGCTCGACGACACAAAGGCTAAACTACTACAAGGCGACTAAGTGAAGAAAAATATAAAGGCCGGAATGATTATATTAAATTTTGAAGATTCAAAAACTTAGACACCTAAAATGAAATTAAAAGAAGGGAAACGAGGGTAAACACTCGTACTTCCTTACATTTTATCAAGTCCCTATCAGGAAAGAAATATTGAAGTCCGAAGATCAGCTAAAGAAACCTATATTTAATTTAAGTTTGAAAAAGAGAAAAGCCTACATTAAAATTTTAAAAAGCCGGACGACAGTTACATGCTAGAAGGGAACGCTTGAATCTTCCCTATTTTCACACGCAGAGAGTTCACATGTTTAAAAGTCTGCCATCTATATATTAACTGGGTTTACTGAAAACAGCTTTGGCAAGCGGAAAAAGGCCAGTGAATATTGTTTTACGAACTTTATGTGTTGTTGACAAGCCTTGGTGGTTGAATAAGGAATTAGCAGGTCACTAATATTCCGTTGTATTGAAGTAGCCGCAGAGTTGTATAGGCCAGTGTTTTAGATATATTTTGGGTACCGATTTATGGAGGAGCGTGATGTCTCCCTTTATAGAGTGTTCCTGCCAATGTATTTTCCGACGTGTCAGATACTGTATATTGCTGCCAAGGAGTGTATTATGTCATTAAATATAGGCCTCCACGTCCATAATTATTATCTGCGTATCCCAGATTGTCATCTTAAAAGAATTCTTATAGCAGTCGGATGTACTTGTTCTTATGTATAAGTGATATTTGCATGTAGTCAAATGCGATATTTCCACAGGAGAAATAAAATAGTGTATTTTTGTTTATTTTGTTCATTTGAATTGTGATCACAACGTTGTTAGAATTTGCGGATCTTAGCTGCTTCAGTTTTAAAATACTTGTAAAATAGTAAGAGCATGCTTTTTTTAATGTTTATAGTTTAAGTTTTTTGTTTTTATGCATCAGTCCGGTGAACAGTAGTAGTTGTACCTTTATAGAGTTTAAGAAACAATTAATAAGTTCGTTTTTTTCTTCATCTTCACTGACGATTTTAGACAAAACTGTTTGAAGGGGGTATTTGATGAACTAGATCAAATGTTTCGTTGGGTTGTAATATGTGCACGTGCATTTTTCTCTAAGGGGCTGCCTGGCCGAGGCGGTAAAGGGGACATCGGTTCACCCGGAAGGACGTGGGTTCTATTCTCCGTCAGGAAGTCGAAAGATTTAAGAAACGAGATTTCCACTGCCGGACGTGCACATTGCCCTGAGGTTCAGTCAGCCTACACCAAAAAACGAGTACCAGGTTAATTCCTGCGGGCTGAGGCGGCCGGGTGAAGAGCTAAGCACTCTGTCCCATTAAGTGCTGAGGTTTCGGATGGTGGGAGATTTACTTTCCACCCCTGCAAGGGCTTTCATGGACTGTACGGAGATGACTTGACTTTGCACTTTTCTCTACGGGTGTCTAATTTGAAATCTCCTATTATAATTTCCAACTCCATAGCTAAATGGTTAGCGTGCTGGCCTTTGGTCACAGGGGTCCTGGGTTCGATTCCCGGCAGGTCGGGAATTTTAACCATATTGGTTAATTTCGCTGGCACTGGGGCTGGGTGTATGTGTCGTCTTCATAATCATTTCATCCCCATCACGACGCGCAGGCCGCCTACGGCAGTCAAATCAGAAGACCTGCACCTGGCGAGCCGAACATATCCTCGGACACTCCCGGCACTAAAAGCCGTACGCCATTTCATTTTTTTCCTATTATAATAGTTAGCTTATAAATTTATCTTTTGTTAACATTTTATGGTTTAGGAATTCGTTCATTGATGATGGTAAATAAATTTAAATTTCGTGTGGCTATTCCTAGCCGGGTGCAGCCCTTGTAAGGCAGTCCCTCCGATCAAGGTGGGCGGCATCTGCCATGTGTAGGTAACTGCGTGTTACGTGTGGTGTGTGAGTTGCAGAGATGTTGGGGACAGCACAAACACCCAGTCCCCGAGCCAAGGGAATTAACCATTTAAGGTTAAAATCTCCGACCCGGCCTAGAATCGAACCCGGGACCCCTGTGACCAAAGGCCAGCACGCTAACCATTTAGCCATGGAGCCGGACATTGATGATGGTAACAGTGAGAGATGTTTTCTTTCAGGATTTTAACAACTTTATCTTGTAAACTGAGCATAAATTTGGATCTTTATATATTTTCATTACAGAGAGCCTCCGTGGCTCAGGCGGCAGCGCGCCGGCCTCTCACCGCTAGATACCGTGGTTCAAATCCCGGTCACTCTATGTGAGATTTGTGTTGGACAAAGCGGAGGCGGGACAGGTTTTTCTCCGGGTACTCCGGTTTTCCCTGTCATCTTTCATTCCAGCAACACTTTCCACTATTATTTCATTTCATCTGTCAGTCATTAATCATTGCCCCAGAGGAGTGCGACAGGCCTCGGCAGTCGGCACACTTACTATCCTCGCCGCAAGTTGGGGCCTTCATTCATCCCATCCCTGACCCGGTATTGACTGGAAAACAGGTTGTAGGTTTTTCATATATTTTCAGTACAATTGTAAACGTGGTTCTGATGCTAGGCCCACAATACTGGAACAGGAGCTATTAAATATGTTGGTTTGTTGTAGGGTGTCCGGCAGGGTCTCACCATCCAAGGTGATGAGGGAGCCGAGGTATTTTCCATGACATACTTTGACGAGATCTTAGCCTTGCTAACATATCGTTTCGGTCATTTAACATCTCTGTTAACGCTTGTCAGCCTCTCTGGATTTCCAGGACTCCTCCATCTTGACGGTAAAAAAGATACAGTTCTTCGAACTGCGGGCCACTTTGAACCACTCTTCTTTTAAATCTTTTCGGAAGATGCTTTATCCCGTGTACTTAGGTCCTGAACCTACTTTATGGAACCAGTGTCTCTGAGGCACCGATCAGGCCCTCCTTCACTATCCATAGAGTGGTACATTTCTAAGTCATTAGGGGTAACAACATTTATTATTATTATTATTATTATTATTATTATTATTATTATTATTATTATTATTATTTATTTATTTATTTATTTATTTATTTATTTATTTATTTATTATGCCCGACTAAGGAGCGCGATTAAACTTATTTAGGGCCGATGACCTACATGTTAGGCCCCTTTAAACACCAAGCATCATCAGCAAGCAAACTTATTTAGCCGATGTCGTTGCATTTTTATTCTCCCAAAATTTTCTCATCTTCTCGCTGTGGCTTTTAATTCGATCTTCTGACCGGTTTTGTTGGTGGTAGTGCTTGGATATATGTAAAGCGGTAAGTGTGGGCTAATTTTCTGAACTTACATCTGTCTAACACAATTTCGTCTGTGATGCCTATTTCCTAAAGACCATTTCCAACTTCGAGCAGCCAATTGTTTGTTTTTTTTTTTTTTCATTGATTGGGAAAGGTAAGGTTTAGAATTCGTTTGGTCAATCTCTGATTCCTCATTCTAAGAATATGTCTGTAAAATTCCAAACGTATTTTCCTAAATATGTCTGAGATTTTCTCTGAGTTTTGTTACAGATCATGAGATCTCCCTCTCATCCAGATTTCCCTTGTACAGGCGGGTACAACAACTTTCCTTCAGATTTTCCTTTCTTGTTTTTCTACATCTTTAATCAATGATCTGCTCCCAATTATCAGTGTTTCAGATTATTATTATTATTATTATTATTATTATTATTATTATTATTATTATTATTATTATTATTATTATTATTATTCGCACATTGATTTTTCTCTGCAAAGCAAGAATGGGAAAGGGCTAGAAGTGGGAAGATAGTAGCCGCGGCCTTAATTGAGGTATAGCCTCAGCATTTGTCTGCTGTGAAAATTGAAAACCATGGAAAGCCATCTTGACGGCTGCCAACGATGGGATTCCAACCCACTATCTCCCGCATGCAAGCTCAACTACGCGAAACGCGAATCGCGCAGCCAACTTGCTCGGCGACAGTTTATGTTGAAAAGAGTGGGGTTAAGAAGTGATGTCATTGAGTAGTGCTTTATTCTGAACGAACAAAACTTGGGCTGTCATCTACTGAGTGTGGGCTTGTGCATCACCTGGTTGACCCTTCTTCGAATGCGATGGCCACCTCCTTCACTGGACGCTGCGTAATGGAAAGTTAAGTGCTACTTGTCTCCGCCTACTAAATGAACAATCCACTCGTATTAGTAAATTTACCCTGAGTGCTTAGTAATTACATTCAGCTGGTAGTAATAAATGGTGCAGCTTGTGTACGTAACATAAAGTTTTCTTTTGAATCTAATGGTTAAAAGGTAAGAAGATTGTTATTATCACCTGAGATGATGCCTATAGTAATGTAATAACAACATTTCAAATGAATAATTAGATATGAATGAAGGAAGGCTTTCTTTGTAGTGCATGATCAATAATCTAAATTGGAAGGGACACGTAGCTGAAATATACGGAATGTTCGCACCTGTAATTACGAGAATTAGCTTCGGAAGGTGAAGGTAAAGTAAGGATTGAATAAATAAATAAATAAATAAATAAATAAGTAAAATAAATAAATAAATAAATAAATAAATACAAGTTTCTCATCCAAAGCAGGACGTCCCAGGCTCGATTTCCAGTCGGTTCAGGGATTTTAATCGCGTCTGATTAATTCATCTGACTCGGAGACTGGGTGCTTGTGTTTGTTTCAACATTTTTCTCTTCATATTCAGACAACACACTACTGTACACTGCCAGCCACTACAGTAACTAGCAATAGTTATTACATCCGTCCATATAGGGTTAGCGTCAGGAAGGGCATCCGGCCGTAAAATAGGGCCAAATCCACATGCTCGTCACAGTTCGCACCCGTGACCCTACCATTGGGGGAAACGGTATGAGAAAGAGAATAAGAAGATTAGTAGCAGTAGTAGTAGTAGTATAATGTTACTGGCTTTACAGTACATCCCATTAACTTCTGTTTCGGGTTTCGGAGACGCGAAGGTGCCAGAATTCTGTCCCGCAGGAGTTCTTTTGCGCGCCAGAAAATCTACCGTCACGAGGCTGATGTATATGAGCACCTTCAAGTAACACCGGACTGGGCCAGGGTCGAACCTGCCAAGTTGGGGTCAGAAGGCCAGCGCCTCAACCGTCTGAACCACTCTGCCCGGCTATTATTATTATTATTATTATTATTATTATTATTATTATTATTATTATTATTATTATTGTACCAGTTGGTACACCTCTACGCTGCAAATTTGAATTTTCCGTCTTAAAGTACCTCTCTACAGGAGAAACCCTGAACTGTAACAACTGAATCAACTCTACTGTTTATCAGAAGATGTCACTGGGTGTTTTTGATTTGCTTTTGTTGATCAAGAAGTGTGGACATTCTCTAACAGGTGTCTCTACTCAAAAACTATGATAATGCACTCTGGTGTGAAGGAATGAACTTTCTTGGAGAAATTTTGTATTCATAAGTTTTGTCTTTACTAAATTTTGTTCTTTCATTTCGGGGTTGGCAATATTAAGCTTTCTTTCCGCCTGTTTTGAAGTTAACCAATCCTAAATTTCTGTAATTAATTTCCCACCAATAAGGTGTTTCTTCATCGATTTGTGTGTAACTTTTGCTGTTAGCCAATAAACGTTTGTGGGCGGGTCTTAATCATTCATGAAAGGTCTCGAATTTTCCGCGAGCGTATAAAAACTGCTGATTTTCTTGTCTCCGCGCCACTTCAATAACATCTAGCTTAGCCTGTGGATATGTAGCAGGGGGCGGGAAGCGCCTCTTTCTTCGGGCAACAGATCTTCAACAAGGTAATGGCCATTTAACATCTTTTCTTGCTAGCTCAGCAGTTTAACTCGCGGGGAAGGTTCGAAACCTTGTATGTAACCCATCTCTTTAAAATGTAAATCCCTTTTCAGTCTATAAATTTCTTCAACTGTAAATCGGGGATAGAGAGTGCTTTACCCTCTCGAGCTCCCCTTCATTTTTGAATTGGAGGTGACTATGTTCTCGTAACCGTTTTTCTCTTCCTTCTTAATGTGTTAAATTTATTTTGTATAGTAGTCACCTCCATAAATTGGGATAAGCCCCTGTGTAATCGGCCTAGTGCCTCTTAGGTTTTAAAATGTGGATTTAGGAGAGTTAACTCACGCTTCCATTCCTTTTGCATTTAAAGTAACCCATTATTTTTCCATTTTAGGTCTAGTAGAGTGGGTACAAGTTACCCCTGTTTATTTATAAGTGTGCCTTGAGGGCAGTTCGTAGTAAAGTCCGTTTATGGCCTCTTAATAGGCTTGAAAGATTGAGAGCGGGTCAGCTCTTTCTGGTATTTTGAAAGGTGCTTCGGTGAGGCGTGACATTTTCATTGCTGGGAGCTAGTGCTCCATGTAATTAGGGGCGTTCTGCCCTTTGGTATTTTGTGGTTGTGAGCTGAGAGCTCAAGGACTGACGAATTTGGGCTCGTAGCCCAGAATTTGTAAAGACCCCTTAACTTGTGCTTTCTTTGTAAAGTTGCATTGCACCTGATTTTCTTTGTTATTTCACCTAGTGAAAATTGTTAAATGTTGTCATCTGTTGAAAATATAACCTTTATTTAAATTTTAATTTCATCTTTAAGACTTGTAGTTAGACCCATTCCAGTCCGCACCTTCTTTCACCTCTGCCTTCCACGGATAACTCCGTAACAATTATTATTATTATTATTATTATTATTATTATTATTATTATTATTATTATTATTATTATTATTAGTATTATTATTATTATTCCTGGGTTTCCGTGGATCACAGTGAGATAAGAAGCGCCTGGAGGTTGAATGGGTAGACAAGGAATTAACTAAAGCAGAACTTAACACAACAAATTTTGAAATTTTATTTATTTCCTTTTTTTCTCAGTTTAAAATTGGAGAAATAGAAAATCTGAATGAATAACAATTATATAATGAGCTTGTCAGCTCTAACAATATAGTGGACTTAGAAGTCCGAATATCAGGTACAAAACTTGAGAGAATTACAGATGTTAATTGACACAGAAAAGAGCTGAATTGCTCCTGCTAGGTAAAAAGATTTACAAGAGCTCCTATCATTTACACTACAGGGGAGCCTGCGCTCCAAATATAGTCCAGCCACGCAGAGGCATCAATGTCAGATGACACACGTAAGTTCCACCTAACGACCTATAGGTTGTCCTCCATTACAGCATTTACATACAGGTGCCCCGATGTGGTCTTATCTATTCCTCAACAGAATTTACGGTTCGGAAAGGGAACTAACACTTAACTGAATAAACAGGGGCATAGTTAATGACAAAAGAAAACGGTTTGTTGTAACCGACCATAAATAAAATGCAAGGAGGTGAAACACCTGCACTGCTTCTAGAAGTAGTTGACATCCTAAGTAGGCTTATGGCCCAAAGATACGGAGGTTAGTCCTATACTACACCGGGGTGACTACATCAGAAACGTTAATGCCAAATAAGTATTAAGAAATTTAGAGGTTTAGAACCTTTAGTCACCTCATGCCAAGTTGAATGGGAGCCGACAGAGGGTAAACACTCTTTGTTCCCTTACATTGCATATTTCCTAGTAGGGAATAGAACAGAGTCCTCAGACTTGCCGAAAATACTACATATAAACCACCAAATTTAGAAATTTGCATTAAATAAAAGAATTTGAAACCTTTCCCTCAAGCTATCCGCAGAAGCTATCACATGTCTATGAAAATTCTGCCATTTTACCTTGAGTCGCTGGGTCTTCCTCACGTCGGCCGCGCCCGTGCCTCCTGATACACGTCAATTCACCTCCTTCACCGTGTTCAGACAATACGGCCCTAAATCGCCCTGCTTTTATAGTACTATTTTAATTGGCTAGATAAAATAGTTACAAGTTTCTGATAGGTTGATTATGATTAAAGAAGGAAGCCGTTGAAGTGATGACAATTTCGATAAATAGACAAAACAATGCTCAAAACCTAAGGTTTGCCAACAGCAAAAATAAACATTCCTTTGTGAAATACTTCGAATACATCCCGCTAGAGCGAGCAGTTAAACCGAAGATAGAGACATCTAACAATTGAAGACCGAAGTATCCTGTAATACACCAGTTCAAGTTTGTTTACACAGATTACCTTAGACAAAACTCGCAGTTAACTGACAGGGGGAAGGTGTACACCCGGTATTAGTATTATTATTATTATTATTATTATTATTATTATTATTATTATTATTATTATTATTATTATTATTATTATTATTATTATTATTATTATTATTATTATTATTATTATTATTATTATTATTATTATTATTATTATTATTGGTACGGAGTTATCCGTGGTAGGCGGGGGTGAAAGAAGGTGCGGGCTGGAATAGGTCTCAACTACAAAATTAAAGTTAATTTAAAACTTTAACAAAGGTTATATTTTCTTTTCAAAATCAATCAATAACAAAGTATAACAGGTACCAAGTAGCAGATCAACAAATTAAGAAATTACAAATTACAGTTCGTTACAAGATTTGGGCTTCGAGCCCCACAATCACAATCCTTGAGCTATTAGCCCAACTTTACCAAGGTACAAAATCGAACAAAGGGGCAGAAAACCCCATCATGCTAAGGAGCACTTGCTCCAAATTACAATGTTAAGCCTCCTAGAGGCACGCAGAAATCAAATTTAGGAAAGAGCAGACCCGCTCTCAAAGTTCAAGCCTATCAAAGGCCACAACGAATTTCACTCCTATCTGCCCTCAAGGCACACAAAGAAACAGGGGTATTTAATACCCAACCTACAGGGCCTTCGCACTGAAAATAAAACATCAGGTTAAGTTACTGGCCCAAAGTACAGAGAGGACTGGAGGCGTGAACTTGCACTCCAAATACACTTTTTAAAACCTAAATGGATCTAGGCCGATACACAGGGGCTAATCCCAAGCTAGGGAGGTGACTCGTATGAGAAAACTTTAATACATTAAGGAAGCGTAGAAACGGTTATGAAAACGTAGTCACCTCAATTTCAAAATGAAGGGGAGCTCGAGAGGGAAAAGCACTCTCTATCCCCGCTTTACAGTTAAAGAGATTTGTAGTTTTTACATAGACAGAAGAGGAATTGACATGTTAAAAGTGGTAGGTTACATATTGAAGGTTTCGAACCTTCCCCGAGAGTTAAACTGCTGAGCTAGCAAGAAATAAAGATGTTAAAAGGCCATTACCTTGTTGAAGATCTGCTGACTGAAGAACGAGGCGCTTCCCGCCCCCTGCTACATATTCACACACTAAGTTAGATGTTATACTAGTGACACCGAGACAAGAAAATCAGCAGTTCTTATACCCTCGTGGAAAATTCGAGACCTTTCAGGAATGAGTAGACACACCCCCCAATTTTATTGGTAGACAAATAATTACACATGGAAATTCGAAGAAGAAAGCAATGATTGGAGGAAAATTAATTACAGAAATTAGTGATTGGTTAAATTCAAAACAGGCAGAAAGAAAGGATTAATGTTGCCAACCCACAAACCACAGAACAAAATTTAGTACAAACAAAACTTAGGAATACAAAATTTCTTCAGGAGAGTACATTCCATTACACCAGAGTGCATTACCATAGTTTTTGGTAGAGACATCTGTTAGAGAATGTCCACACTTCTTGATCCATAAAAAACAAAAGCAAATCAAAAACACTCAGTGACATCTTCTGATAAACCGTAGAATTAGTTCAGTAGTAAAGTTCAGAGCTTCTCCTGTAGAGGAGTTTCAATTGGCGCAAGATTTGAACTTGCGTCGTAGAGGTGTACCGCCCGGTACAATTATTATTATTATTATTATTATTATTATTATTATTATTATTATTATTATTATTATTATTATTATTATTATTATTATTATTATTATTATTATTATTATTATTATTATTATTATTATTATTATTATTATTATTATTATTATTATTCGTGATGTGGATTACTATAGTCATGTTCTAGTTCGTGAAGATGGGCAACGGCTGAGTGGTTTAGCAAGTGGTACTGATAGTCGGGATACCAGTTGCTAGTTATGGAATAGAAGTGGACATCTTTGACATACTGTTGAGTCGTGGCCCTCCTTGTGCTCAGGCGGTCTGGACTATACGGTCCACTGGGGTTCACAACCCGCTAGATGAAATATTCTCAATGTGACTTTGTGTAAGTAGGGTAGCATCTTGCTTAACAGAACTGACCGAGCTCAGAATATTTTAAGCAAGCGTCGGATATATGGGAGTAATTACGCCCACTTCCATTTGTCAGGCGAGGCACTCCGTGCAAACAATTCATTGTACAAAATTGTATCCGATGGGGAGCTTTCAATATTAATGGGGTTTATGGAAAAAAGTAGAACTGGATGAACCACCGACAAAGATGCGTCCGGGTGTGTTAGGAGTTAATGATATTCGGGTAAGAGATTGGAGATTATAAAATATGAACAGATATTAAAAAAGGGAAGTCAGAGTGTGGAGTACGATTGTTCATCAGTATTACTATTGCATGCAACATATATTCTATTCAGTACGTAAATGAGCGAATGATGTGGATAGATTTAGCAGTTGGAGGAATTAGAACGAGTATTGTGTGAGTCTATTCACCATGTGAGGGTGCAGATGAGGATGTTGACAAATTTTATGAAGCACTGAGTGACATAATAGTCAGGGTCAATGGCAAGGATAGAATATTATTAATGGGCGATTTCAAAGCGAGAGTTTGATGTAGAACTGAAGGATATGAGAAGGTGATGGGTGAATGTGGGGAAGAGGTAGAAGCTAATAGGAATGGGAAGCGTTTATTGGACTTCTGCGCTAGTATAAAATTAGTACTTACGTGTACATTCTTCAAGTATCAGTCCATTCACCACTGCACTTGTGAGGATAGGGATATAACGACTTTGAATTCAAGAAATCTGTTAAGAATGTGCGGGTATTCCAGGGATTTTATTACGACACAGACTACTAACCTATCTGCAGTAAACCAAGAATTTCTAGGCTTAGGATAGAGAAAGTGAAATCGATCTGTAAACAAATGAGGGTAGAGAATATTCGGGACAAGATAATTGGACAGGGATGCTGTAGTAGGAACAGCAAGGGAATGTCTAGAGCAACTGTATATAAAGATAGGGAAAATGTGAACATCTTGGTGGAATGATGAATCGGGGCAGCTTGTAAACGTAAAAGAAAAGTGCATAAAAAATGAATCAGAACAAGACCTGAGGCAGATAGAGAATTTCATGTAGAGGAAAGAAACAGAACTAAACATATCACCGAAGAGGAAGAAAAATCCATAGGAAGATTTCGGTTATAACCTGGAAAGGTTTGGTCAGAGCCTTTTCTGGACTTCAATAAAGAATCTTAGGAAAGGCAGGTGAAAGGAAATACATAGCGTTTTGGGTAAATCATGTGAACTCATAATAAATCCCAGGGAATCACTGGACAGGTGGAAGGAATATTTTGAAAATATTCTTAATGTAAAAGGGAATATTTACGTGGAAGTCGCGAACAACTGAGCTCATGTGAAGGAGGACAATTTCTGTGAAATTACGTTTGAGGAATTGGAAAGAATGGACAGTGTCATAATAGGAATGGGAAGAATAGATGAAATTAGACCGGAAATGGTGAAATATAGTTGGAATGTAGCGATGAAATGGCTTCATAAAGTAAAACGTTTAGCAAGTAATGTTAGTAAGTTACCTCCTGATTGGACGAAAGCAGTAATTGCACCTAACTGTAAGCAAGGGAACAGAAATGATTGCAATATCTATCGAGTTATTTTATTGATCAGAGGACCTATACCAGGCAAGGTGTTCAGTGGTATTTTTGAAGGAAGGGTGTGATCAGTGGTTGAGGTTAAGTTGAATGAATAAAACTGGTTTCAGTCAAACGGGGTGTCAGGATCCGATTTTCAGTATGCGCAAGGAATAGACAGTTATACTTCTGTTTCGTAGGTCTAAAGAAGGCATATTACAGAACAGCAAAGTCATCTCCGTACAGGCCATAAAGGCCCTTGGAGTGTTGGAAGGTAAAGGCTTCCACTATTCGTAACCTCGGCACTTGATGGGGTAGAGTGGTTAGCTCTACGCCCGGCCGCATTTGCCTCCAGGAATTAACCTGGTACTCGTTTTTTATGTAGGCTGAGTGAACCTCAGGGCCATGTGCACCTCCGGCTGTAGAAATCTCGTTTCTTAAATTTTACGACTTCCTGACGGGGATTCGAACCCACGTCCTTCCGGGCGAACCGTCTCGGCCAGGCAGCCCCTCATATTACAGAATACCGAGGGAATTAGCAATTATGGCATTAAGGATGTACTATTAAAAGTAAGGAAAGGCATTTATGTTGACAATTGGACTACACTGAGAATTGATGGTAGAATGAGTTATTATTCCAAAGTACTTACAGGAGTTCATCTTTGTTGTTCATAGTTTACATAGATCTTTTACTTAGTGGCAGTAAAGAATTCAGTTAGGTGGAAATGTTGTAAGCTCTTTGGCGTATGCCAGCAGCTTGGTGAATTAATGGCAGATTGTTCAGAAAGCTTGCAACCTAAATCGACCATATCCTTACACTCATAAAAATGGCTCTCTCATTCCGAGCGATTTCGTGACGGAAGATAATGTTAATATTTTATTACGTGGTTTAAATGGTACACTAGTTCACCTCCGTTAGGAAAATGCCTGAAAATATCTGCACCACTTCGGGATGACACGAATTTTTCCGCCTCCAGGTTCGATTCCCGTTACTACCAGAAATTTAAGATCGGCAGGAGGGCGGGTATATGGCTAAATAGGCAATGCACCTCACCTCCAATGGGGGGGGGGGGGGTTGCCTGCAAATAGTTGCACCAACGCGGGATGAGGAGAAGAATTTGTCCGCCTCGGTAGTGTAATGGTTAGCGCTATTAGTTGACTGCCAGAATTTTAAGATATATGGTATATGGTAAAAATGGTACATGCAGTTCACCTCCAATGGGGGTGTGCGCCAAAAGCGCTGCTGACCTCCTTTACCTACATTAGTCTGTCGAATATAGGCTCTTCACCTTGGACACCTGCTGCGGACACCTTCAAGTGGCTCTCTCCCAGATTTTCAAGGTCCGAAGGGAAGTTCGAGACATCGTCACAACCGCGGTGTTCGTGTTTCCAAACCCTATCTATACCATCTCAGGCCGAGGACACGAAATCACTTCACTTACTTCGAGGAATAGTAACAGAGATATTCCTGATTATTACATTTTCACACACATCCAAATATCACCGAAGATATTAAAAGAGTGCATAATAAAACATTCATAGTTCAATCTTTTGTAGACTATCTGATACACTTTTGCCGTGAGAAATATAATAATTAATGTGTGTATCTATGCCAAGTACGTAAATAGTCAGCATTTCTGTACTGTGCAGTCGTCTTGCTAACGAATCACCTGGTGATTATAGTGATTGGTTTCATAAGAAGAAAACCGCGTGAAGATGATTCAATATGAGAAGGAAAGCGTGGAGAAACGAGAACTTGAAGAATGAGGTAAAAAGGTAAAAAGGAATAAAATGGATTTAATTATTTATTTATTCATTTATGCATGTATTTATTTATTGTACTCCGGACAGGTAGAAACGTAATGATATGAAACACACATACTAGTTCTAAATCAGAGAAGAAGGGGAACAAAACTCCAATAGAGACCCTCCCAAAAATAGCCTAAAGTTGATTATAAACTAATGGTAGGCCTAAACTTTTCTTCGAAAGCATAATAACAGCAATCGAAAACAATCTTACCAATGTTCGGTTGTACATGCACATATTTTAAGGAGGTATTTACTAACAATTGTTAAACTGTATTACTATTCTTTCTTTCTTAATCTGTTTACCCTCCAGGGTCGGTTTTTCCATCAGACTAAGGGAGGAATCCCACCTCTGCCGCCTCAATGGCAGTGTCCTGGAGCGTGAGACTTTGGGTCGGGGGATGAAACTGAGAAGGAAGACCAGTACCTCGCCCAGGCGGCCTCACTTGCTATGCTGAACAGGGGCCTTGTGGAGGGATGGGAAGATTGGAAGTGAGAGACAAGGAAGAGGGAAGGAAGCAGCCGTGGCCTTAAGTTAGGTACTATCCCGGCATTTGCCTGGAGGAGAAATGGGAATCCATGGAAAACCACTTCGAGGATGGCTGAGGTAGGAATCGAATACTCAGTTGACCTGCCGAGGCTGAGTGGACCCCGTTCCAGCCCTCCGGGGGGTGTCAGCTAATCACGCTAACCACTACACCACAGAGGCGTATATTATTGTTGTTGTTAATGAATGAAAGACTCCCTAGACCTCGAAATGTCTCATATTTCCCAGGCGGAAGAAAAAATATGAGGTGCACTATGTCTTAGGCCCGTAAAAATGATGAACAACAGCATTCCTATTACTAATTGACTGTTGTTAAACTTTTCAGTCATCATCATCATCATCATCTGTTTACCCTCCAGGTTCGGTTTTTCCCTCGGACTTAGCGAGGGATCCCACCTCTACTGCCTCAAGGGCAGTGTCCTGGAGCTTCAGACTCTTGGTCTGGGGATACAACTGGGGAGTATGACCAGTACCTCGCCCAGGCGGCCTCACCTGCTATGCTGAACAGGGGCCTTGTAGAGGGATGGGAAGATTGGAAGGGATAGGCAAGGAAGAGGGAAGGAAGCGGCCGTGGCCTTAAGTTAGGTATCATCCCGGCATTCGCCTGGAGTAGAAGTGGGAAACCACAGAAAACCACTTCGAGGATGGCTGAGGTGGGAATCGAACCCACCTCTACTTAGTTGACCTCCCGAGGTTGAGTGGACCCCGTTCCAGCCCTCGTACCACTTTTCAAATTTCGTGGCAGAGCCGGGAATCGAACCCGGGCCTCCGGGGGTGGCAGCTAATCACACTAACCACTACACCACAGAGGCGGACTAAACTTTTCAGTACCCAGTTTTATTCTCCCTTATGCATTCACATCCTGGTTTTTTTTTTAATTTAAAAAGTATTTTATCAGTGGCTGAAATGGGATAAGTAGTTTAAAATATTCACAAAGTCACGAAAGGAAAACATTGGCAATTGTTGTATCTTCCCTCTTTCGCCAGAACTGAACAAATGTGTGATCAGTTTTCACCGATTCATTGACTTTGGACTCGTTTTCACTATCGTCATAAAAGCGTTCATTACGACTGGGTATAGAGACATGTAGGAAGACGGAAGCCAGCTGCCAATGTTGAACACAAGGCATAGAATTCTATTAAGAACCTTAATAATTAATGGTATTGGCTTTGCGTCCCACTAAGGCCAGCACCTCAACCGCCTGAGCCACTCATCCTGGCAGTAAGAATATTGTAAAGGAATTAATGGAATCGACTGTCGTCTTCACAGGTCAATGCCCATCTCCGTGACTAAATGGTTAGCACGCCGCCCTTTGGATAAGGGAGTCGGGGTTCGAATCCCGGCCGGGTCGGGCATTTTAAACTTCAATAGTTAATTCCTCTAGCTCGAAAACTAGGTGTTTGTGACATCTCAAATATTAGATTTCATCGTAGGTAGGCCTCCATCCTCTCGGACGTGGAGGTCGGCTCTGACCTGCACGAGGGCTGTCCGTATGCTATACACCACTATTACTACTATTGTTCATGGGGCACTGTCAGATGATACCACCTCGTGTTGAACAACGGAACTTTAGCATCAAACTAAACTCCTGAGGTCCGAGTTAACGCGGGCGTGGGATGGAAAAGGTTGACTGAGATCTGGCCTGTCTCTTCTACTGCTACTCATCTTTGCTAGATGACAGTGCTGCTGCATTGTGCTAAACCTAACTTATGAACGACAGGTTACAACAGCTAGTGTTCTATACGGTTAAATATTTGCTGGGTGCTCTGAAAGGCAACGCAATATCCGCTACCTAGTTCCACATCACAAACATGGGGCGTACAGTTCAGATGAGCTCACGATACGTAACGTTTCCTTGTTACATAGTATCTTAAGAATTCGCAACTAAGTTAAATAAAAAACTATGCGTCATTTCCGTCTGAAGTAACGATTACCAGCAGAGCGAATCGAAGTACTGTACGAGCAGTTGATAGCGCCGTTTCAGGCTTTGATTTCCTCCGTGCCCACCTGAAGGTATACCAAATACGTATAATGACGAGGTGGGGAGTTATGAGTGAATTCTCTTATACAGGGTGTACCCGAAGGAATGGTCAGTATTCACGGATGTGACAGGAGAGACCATTTGAAGCAAAAAAAATAAATCATATGGATATATGCCCTATTGCTAATGGTTTTCGAGATAGAACATATTTAATGTTCGTTTGTTTTTGGGCTATTGGAGCGCACGCATGTGTTTTATCCACCTAAACGCTTTGACATTTCATTCTAGCCCGACCTACCTCGCTGCTTTTAACCCCTTTGCTCGATATGTCTTTCCGCCATTAAACTAGAGCAGGGTCTCTCAAACGCGTGCAAATCGAGGCGCAAGAGCTCCGTGCACTGTGAATCGGTCCCGCTCGGCTCGGCTCGGCTCGGACCAACGCTTCGTCTCTGGGGTACTCGGCTAAGCTCGGCTCAAATCGGCTCAACTCGGCTCGGATTTGGAGCGCTACGGAGCAAGTGAGTAAGAGGGAGAATTTGAATTTTTGAATTTGAATTTGAATTTATTGATCATGATTTACATGCCACTGAGACTGAAAAGCCCCTTTATGCAGCGTCTTCTTTTAATACCATGCAGATTTATGAAAACAGTAACTACAACAGGGAGAGTGAGCGACACAGGCGTGGGGAAATAGAGAGACAGCGCTATTGCTCCAAATCGAGGAATGGGGGTCTGCACTCTGGTCAACCAAGCGAAGTCGTCCTTTGCACCGTGCACAGTGCATGCACCAGGCGCATGCTCTCTGAGAGACCCTGAACTAGAGCATTAAAAGGGGATTTTGCAATGGTGTGTAGTAAGTGTATCAGAGAGAAGCATCGGTTGACTGTGTTTATACATGCGCTGGCTAAAATGCCACACATCTACACTAATGACGAATATGCAGATATGTTGTATGTTTATGGCTTCTGCGATGGTAGTGCTCCTGCTCCTGTTGATGAATACCGTCGGCACTTTCCGGCACGTCGAATTCCTGATCGTAGAATGTTCACCACAGTTTTCAGAACATTGCCTGAAACGGGTATTCTTCCAAGTTTCCATTTTTCGTCCGAACTTGTGATTCTTTTTTTTGCTATTTTGTTTTACGTCGCACCGACACAGATATGTCTTATGGCGACGATGGGAGAGGAAAGGCCTAGGAAGTGGAAGGAAGCGGCCGTGGCCTTAATTAAGGTACAGCTCCGGCATTTGCCTGGTGTGAAAATGGGAAACCACGGAAAACCATCTTCAGGGCTGCCGACAGTGGGGCTCGAACCCACTATCTCCCGATTACTGGATACTGGCCGCATTTAAGCGACTGCAGCTATCGAGCTCGGTAACTTGTGATTCGACAGCTTGTGCAGGAACAGCAGCACATTGTTAAAACGGTGCAGCGTTGTCCTACCATCAGCACACAGCAGTTTCTGCACGTATCAATGTCCGTGTATGGCGAACATTGCATGCGGAAATCTTGTGCCCATTTCAAAAAATCAAAGAGGTTGGGTGGGTAAGACACATACATGCGCGCCACTAGCCCAAAAACAAATGTACATTAAATTTCTCTCTCGGAAATCATTCGGAATAGCACATATGTCCATATGAAGATTTTTGCTTCAAATGATCGTTTCTGTCATATCACTGAATATTGACCATTCATCCTGGGACATTCTGTACACTCATACTTATGCTGCGATGAGATGTCTGCAATGAAAATCCACAGCCTGTTTCCAGTCATTGACCGGGTCAGGAATGGAATGAATGAAACCCCCATCTTGCGGCGAGGATAGGAAATGTGACAGCTGCCGAAGCCTGTCGCACTCCTCTTGAGCAATGATAAATGACTGACAGATGAAATGAAATGATATTGGAGAGTGTTGCTGGAATGAACGATGATAGGGAAAATCGGAATACCCGGAGAAAAACCTGTCCCCCCTCTGCTTTGTCCAGCATAAATCTCACATGGAGTGACCTGGATTTGAACCACGGTATCCAGCAGTGAGAGACCGGCACGGAGACTCCCCTGTATCTAAAATAAACCATCAAATATACAGGCAAATATGAAGACATATGTATTGAAATTATCTTGTAGAGTTTGGCTACAATGAATATCCCAATAACAGGGACAGCTATGCAATTTCTAGTTGCAAGCCATTAAGGATTTGGATAGTTCGGCTCCATTGCTAAATGGTGAGCGTGCTGGCCTTTGGTCACAGGGGTCCCGGCTTCGATTCCCGGCAGGGTCGGGAATTTTAATCATCATTCGTTAATTTCGCTGGCACGGGGGTTGCGTGTATGTGTCGTCTTCATCATCATTTCACCTTCATCACGACCCGCAGTTCGCATACGGGAGTCAAATAAAAAGACCTGCACCTGGCAAGCCGAACATGTCCTCGGACAATCCCAGCACTAAAAGCCGTACGCTATTTCATTTTAAGGATTTGGATAGGTAGTTCAATGGGACAGCAGGACAAATCAGCAGTAGCTCAGTATAATGTTTTCGCAGATTCTCTATCTCTTACTCACATAAAGCACACTAACTCTAGCATCGTCGGGGAAGCGGTGGAAACACGTATAAATCCCAGTAATTTTCACGGCGTTCTAGGTAGTGCACTCTAATCAGAGAGTGCAGTACAGCGTTTTATCTTCTGTCCTCCACAGTCTCTATTATTTTCTTCTAAAATTCGTAGGCCCACTCCCCTGACTAACAGATGATTCACTCAATGTCTATTTATATTAGGTTGATGCGTAAATTCGCAGCATTTGTTCGCTGTGTGGCAAGTCCTATTTCATACTATGACGTACTTGACTTCTTTCCGTATTCAAAAGAGTGCGGAAAATGGCACTTCACCGTAGTGTAACAACTTTCTGCACTCTTTTACTAGATATTGTCTCGGATCGGTTGAACTCTGAACTCCGCTTCACAGTGATTGGTGTTTTTTTTTCTATTGGCTTTACGTCGCACCGACACAGATAGGTCTTATGGCGACGATGGGACAGGAAAGGGCTAGGACTGGGAAAGAAGCGACCGTGGCCTTAATCTAAGTACAGCCCCAGCATTTGCCAGGTGTGAAAATGGGAAACCACGGAAAACCATCTTCAGGGCTGTCGACAGTGGGGTTCGAACCTATGATCTCCCGAATACTGGATACTGGCCGCACTTAAGCGACTGCAGCTATCGAGCTCGGTCACAGTGATGTAACCACGGATAGTCAGAGAGACTGTGAATTAATGAACACTAAACTTGACCTGGTTGAATTGCCTCTCCGCCTGTTCTACACCTAAAGTGGCGTTTCGGCATTCCAAGTCCAAGTAACCTGCTGTCATCACCATGTTGACTAATGTACAGGTTAATCAATTTCCAACAGACAAAGTTCATATTATTTTCATTGGTCCAGAAACGGAAGATCATGCTTAAGACTGTTGTAGCTTAGTGGACTGTTCACTCCTTCTAATAACATTACATTTGATGTTTTATTATCACATAACTCAATGTACACACGTTGTATATCGTTCATAGCAAAACATACACAAACACATGCACAAAAGTCACTGCATGAGTCAAACATGGAAGATTTGCGATGCGGCATACCAAAAATATTTATAATTAAATGCTGAAGCTGTACCTTAATTAAAGCCATGGCCGCTTCCTTCCCACTTCTAGCCCTTTCCTATCCCATCGTACTCATAAGACCTATCTGTGTCGGTGCAACGTAACTCTTAAACTTGTAAAAATACAAAAATAAAAATGCTGTAGTGATACTCCAATGTAGTATTTTAATACAGAGTCACTGTTACTTTAAACCCCATACAATCGTGAATAATAATAATAATAATAATAATAATAATAATAATAATAATAATAATCTTTCTTTGTTTCTTTCTTCCTTTCTTGCCAGTGTCCAGTATTCGGGAGATAGTAGGTTCGAACCCCACTGTCGGCAGCCCTGAAAATGGTTTTCCGTGGTTTCCCATTTTCACACCAGGCAAATGCTGGGGCTGTACCTTAATTAAGGCCACGGCCGCTTCCTTCCCACTCCTAGCCCTTCCCTGTCCCATAGTCGCCATAAGACCTATCTGTGTCGGTGCGACGTAAAACAACTAGCAAAAAAAAAATCTTCCTTTCTTAATCCTTTTACCCTCCAGGGTTGCTTTTCCCTCAGACTCAGCGAGGGATCCCACCTCTAGCGTCTCTAGGGCAGTGTCCTGGAGCACCAGACTTTGGGTTGAGGGGATACAAATGTGAAGGAGGACCAGTACCTCGCCCAGGTGGTCTCACCTTCTTTACTGAACAGGGGTATTGTGGGGGGATGGGAAGATTGGAAGGGATAGATAAGGAAGAGGGAAGGAAGCGGCCGTGGCCTTAAGTTAGGTACCAACCCGGCATTTTCCTGGAGGAGAAGTGGGAAACCACGGAAAACCACTTCGAGGAGGGCTGATGTGGTAATCAAACCCACTTCTACTGACTTGGCATCCCGAGGCCGAATGGGCCCCATTCCAGCCCTCGTACCATATTTCAAATTTCATGGCAGAGCCGAGAGTCGAACTCGAGCCTCCGGGGGTGACAGCTAATCACACTAACCACCACATCACAGAGGCGTACAATAATAATAATAATAATAATAATAATAATAATAATAATAATAATAATAATAATAATAATATAGAATCAATTATTTGTGCGGGCATTTTCCTATTACGCCAAGTAGGATGCCTGCGTGTTAGTTTCGATGTTCCGTTTTACTCTACCTGATGGCGGCTGAATGGTCAAGTTTTAATCAATTCATAAAATGTGTCAGCAGAGATCTTTTACTTGCCGATATCGTACAGAACGGCACAGAATGCGGATGAATCTTTCCTCCGCCCTTCAAAATTCCGACTACCACCTTTGAACCTGCGATCTTGGAGTCCGGCGACTGACACTCTGCCACTGATTCATAGAGGAAGCTATAATAATAATAATAATAATAATAATAATAATAATAATAATAATAATAATAATAATAATGAAAATCCTCGGCCTGTTTCCAGCCATTTGACCGAGTCAGAAGTGGAATGAATGAAGCCTCATCTAGCAGCGAGGATAGGAATTGTGCCGGCTGCCGAAGCCTGTCGCACTTTTCTGGGACAATGATTAATGACTGACAGATCAAATAAAATGATATTCTAGAGTGTTTCTGGAATAAAAGGTGGTAGGGAGAACCAAAGTACCCGGAAAAAACCGCTTTGTCCAGCACAAATCTCACATGGAGTGACCGGGATTTGAACCACAGAACCCAGCAGTGAGTGGCCGGCGCACTGCCGCCTGAGCGACGTGGGCTTTTTATAATAATAATAATAATAATAATAATAATAATAATAATAATAATAATAATAATAATAATAATATTTAGCGTATGGTTTTTACTGTCGGGAATGTCCAAGGACATGTTCGACTCACCTGGTGAAGATTTTTCTTGTTGAAGCCCATGAACGACCTGCGCGTCTGGATGTGTGGTGGTGGTGGTGGTGGTGGTGGTGATGATGATAAGTGGTGCGGAAAGAGGGTGAAACCCGGTATCAGCACATAGCCTACTCCAGTTAAAACAACAAGAGGTCCGCTCAAGGCTTAACTTCTCCACCCAGCGGAAGAATCACCTTCAGCAGCGTCATATGCCTTCATTCCCTCCACATAAACACCATGAAGAGGTATGGAATCGAATCCAGTCTTTTGGCACACAATCTAGTGATTGCAAGTTGTATACCACCATCTCCTCTCCTACCCTGCCGGCCAACGTTCTGATGGTGAAAATTCTTCCACCAATAGGACTCGAACCGGCTCAGCATGGCGTCAGACCACATAGACTTGACGCCACCAGGCGGGCTAATAATCATTAAAAGAACTTGATGGATGAAACTGTGTGCATAAAGCGGCTTCGGTGGAGGTGTATTTGTGGCGAATGAAGGAGCATAGGTTACTTTGAAAAAGAATAATAGTCTTGACAAAGTAAGAGAAACAGAGAGAGATCTAAAAAGTAGTGGGTAGTCTCAATTCTTGTTGAAATAGAAGAGGGTACAGTACTAGTTGAAAAAATGAGTGTTGAGGAGGCACTTTGTTTATTTACAGAAATTTGCAAACTAGACGCAAAAAGTCATAAGATGTAGGTATAATTAATTCATGAGGTTTCTTCTGCTTAAAAGGTATGAGAAATGAGCTTTATGTGCATACGCTTGAAAGTTCATCGACTTTAAAAGAAATATGGCGTCTTCGAACATCAGCTGGGCGTAATACCGCCATTAAAAGGCTGTTAAGAAATCTCGCTGTTCACTACTTCCAATTAAGATCTGCAAGAAACATTCACTGAGTACCTTATATAGCAAGTTCATACTCCACCTATTAAAAATTAAAATCCCTAGGCGTAATAGCATCATATCGATATAAAACAACTACAACGAAGATTTGGAGATTGAGTATTTTATTTCATGACAGTTCACTGCACATGCGTGTGACTGCTTTTAGTTAAAGATTGTAATTATGTAGCCGCCATGATTATAAATCAAATGAGACTAATAATAATAATACTGTGAATAAAAATAAAACAAAGTGAGCGGAATGAAATCCCTGAGTCCGAATGCAAAGTCGCGGGTTGGCAGGTAAGGCAGGGGCAGTGAGGCAGCACGACTGCACCATCTATCTCCCCGTGCCCCGCCCCCCCGCGGGCGCTCGATACGAAATGGTCCGATATCGGTCAGCATCTCTGATATCCTAGCCTTTGCGGTGCATCTGCCGCCCGGCTACAGGCTGTTTGATCACATTTCACGGCGCTACGTGTCCTAGAGCGGGTAACACGATCCACCGGGAAGGAGGGCAATTAGTGCCTAACACTCCTACATCACTCGAGCGTGGCTCACGGCCGACGTCGAACTCAGGTACTAACCAAAATCTCCCCCCTCGATCATCGGAGGTGTTTTGGTTGCAATAATAATAATAATAATAATAATAATAATAATAATAATAATAATAAAGCATCCAGAGAGACTTCTTCGAAAACAGGAGTAATGCCAAACCAGACACAACGAAATGGATTAGCGAAGTCAAAATCGATTTTAAACAGGCAGAAATTACACCAACAGATGTCCAAAACAGGGTAATCTTCAGATCCAAAACTCACAAATGGCAAGTTGACCAAGAGTAAAGACCATTGTCTGAAGACAGAAAGAAAGCCCACAGTAAAAGAATGAAAGAAATGTGGGCACAAAGAATGGCACATGTACGCCTCTAGGTACTTTGCGTAGTCCTAATTGGTTTCTTCGCATATAAACTAATAATAATAATAATAATAATAATAATAATAATAATAATAATAATAATAATTCTTGTCATCGTCCCGAGGTAGTGCAGCTCTTGTCAGGCACACCCCCAATGGAGGTGAGCCGCATGCATAATTTTAACCACACACCAGCCCTCCTGCCATTCTTTTATTTATGACAGTACCGTACCGGGAATCGAACCCGCTGCTAACAGTGCTAACTGTTGCGATACGGACACGTTAATAATAATAATAATAATAATAATAATAATAATAATAATAATAATAATAATAATAATAATAATAATAATGCCCCCACCAGTGTTCGAGTAGCGTACCTGCCTCTTACCCGGAGGCCCGCTTTCGATTCCCGGCCTGATCAGGAATTTTTACCTGGATCTGAGGACTGGTTCGAGATCCACTCACACTATGTAGGCCTAACTATAATTGAGGAGCTATCTGACGGTGAGATAGAGGCTCCGTTCTAGAAAGCCAAGAATAACGGCCGAGAGGATTCGTTGTACTGACCACATGACACCTCGTAATCTGCAGGCCTTCGGGCTGAGCAGCGATAGGCCATGGCCCTTCGGGGCTGTTGGGTCATAGGGTTTGGTTTGGTTTGGTTTGGTTTGGTTTGGTTTGGTTTGGTTTGGTTTGGTTTGGTTTGGTTTGGTTTGGTTTGGTTTGGTTTGGTTTGGTTTGGTTTGGTTTGGTTTGGTTTGGTTTGGTTTGGTTTGGTTTGGTTTTGGGTTTTATGTGCCGACGCAATGTTTTTATACCAAAGCTCTTAAGGAATAGACTTGCCACACCAAAGGCATGGAATTTATAACAGCAAGGAATAACAGGATTGACACACAAAAAGCATGGAACTTAGAATATCAGGGAATATGATCAAAACTCATACAGTGATAAAGGGCTAAACTCTTCATTCGTACTTCCTTGCATTTTGTTCTATGATCCAATCTAGCGATTTATTCTCTGGAAAATTAACCTCAATCTCATAAATGAGTCGAACGGGTAGTAGAGGTAGTAAAATCGTTAAGATTTCATAAAACTGGTCATTATATGTGATACACGGGCAGATGGTTTTATGTGCTGACGATATTTTTATACCAAAACTCTTAACGGATAGACTGGACAAACGAAAAGCATGGAACTTGAAATAGCAAGGAATATCTATAAACAATCTAGTGCTTTATTCTCTGGAAAAGGACCTCAATTCCATAAATGAGTATCAATGATTGCTTATGTGTATTATATTTTTGTAATTCATGTAATTTGTGAATGATTAAATCAACCGATTGCAAGCAGATTAGCTTCAAAATTGAATTCAAAACACATTTAAGTACGGTATCTTTCGAAGCAATCCTACAATTGTTTCCTCTTGACAATATTTTTACCACAGCCGTGCATTGAAGCAATTACAAAGTCCGCTTCGAATCTTACACCTACAGCCTTAGGATTAATTAGGAAACTCCAAGTTATATAACAGTTCAAACAAATACTTTTGATGACATGATGCTCCTTCATTGATTAGAGTAGCTTTTGTATTTCGTCGTTGCGCCTGCGAAAACGTTGTGATAATATTTTTGTAGAAATACTGACGCGCAGCACATATTATGAATAGCGAGAATTCCTCGACAGATGTTGCACAATATTTACCCTTAGATATACAACATTACCGACCAAACTTCTAAGTTAAAATGATCCACACCGGGCGAGTTGGCCGTGCAGTTAGGGCGCGCAGCTGTGAGATTACATCCGGGAAATAGTGGGTTCAAACTCCACTGTCGGCAGCCCTGAAGATGGTTTTCCGTGGCTTCCCACTTTCAAACCATGCAAATGCTGGGGCTGTATCTTAATTAAGGCCACAGCCGCTTCCTACCCATTCCTAGGCCTTTCCTAACCTATCGTCACCATAAGACCTATCTGTGTATGTACAGTAGGTGTGACGTAGGCCTACAACAAATTTTGGAAGAAAAATGTTTCACATAGTGGTTTCGTGGACACAGTGACGATTTGAAAAGTGCAAGATCGTCTACCAGCTCCTTATAATTCATCAAGATAGGCAACCCTTCTAACACCATTAGTCCTTAGCCCTATACTGCATGAGTTTATGTACACCCACAAATTTAACGTTACAAAATTATTATAGGGAGATTAGATGTAATGACACACTGACAGCAGAATATTGATGTATTTGAGCAAAAAGGGAAACATGCAGGAGTGTGCAAAAATGCTACATCATACATTGAAGGCTACTAATGTACAAATGTTACCCAACATTGTATATTACTCGTAAGAACAAAGAAAACTAATAAAATGATTTTCAAGCAATTAAAAGTATTATTACACTATAATAATTGCGTGTGGCTATTTCTAGCCGCGTGCAGCCCTTGTAAGGCAGACTATCCGGCGGCATCGGCCATGAATAGGTAACTGCGTGTTATTATGGTGGAGAATAGTGTTATGTGTGGTGTTTGAGTTGCAGGGATGTTGGACACAGCACAAACACCCAGCCCCCGAGCCACTGGAATTAAGTAATGAAGGTTAAAATCCCTGACCCGGCCTGGAATCAACCCCGGGACCCTCTGAACAGACGGCGAGTACGCTGACCATTCAGCCAACGAATTGCACATTGATTACAGTGATGGAATTGGGAAATAATACCTTGCCCATATGGATAGGTAATGTCTACAGTTCAACCGATGTGATAGCCTTCGAAATAATTAGCATTCATTATCAAACACAGTATTACTCGATCATCTTCAGCCATGAAAGGCTGCTAATTTCAGATGACCACCAGCCATAAGACGTAGATTGCACGGTTGCTGGGTAACATTATTTGGCCATCCATCCACACTTCACATCACAGCCTGCACAGTTGCTATGGTTACACTTCTGTCAAGCTAACTTCCGTAACGTTTATTTTCAGGTGATCCCTAACCATAAGATATTTATGTCAAAAGGAATTACGAATATATTTGCTAAAGGTAAAGGGGTCTATCTTGAGAAGACACAATACATATTACAACACAATGAATATTATTATTATTATTATTATTATTATTATTATTATTATTATTATTATTATTATTATTATTATTATTATTATTATTATTGTACCGGGAGGTACACCCCTACGCCGCGCATTTGAATCTAGCGCCTATAAGAACTCCTCTACTGGTGAAACAGCGAAATTGAAACTAGACCAACTTATAAATTTACTCAGAAGATGTCACCACTAAAATATGATATAATTTTGTTATTGTGAAGTTTCCTGAACTGGCTGTATTTCTACTTGTTTTGTTTGCCATTCATCAAGAAGTTTGGACATTCCTCCATAGATGTCACTGCTAAAAACTGGTGCGAAATGAAAGAACTTTTGATTTTTAAAAGTTTAAAAAGTTTTGTATTCATAAGTCGGTCGCTTCCTTCCCACTCCTAGCCTCTTCCTGTCCCATCGTCCCCATAAGACCTATCTGTGTCGGTGCGACGTAAAGCAACTAGTAAAAAAAGAAATCGATTGCGGGAAGTAATCTGTTGTGGTAATGCAAAACAAACTGTGTAAAACATGAATCAAATATGTGGTATAAAAATTAAATGTCGAGCTAATAATAATAATAATAATAATAATAATAATAATAATAATAATAATAGTAATAGAGCATGCTCTCCGGAGAGGTCTGGTGCAGGTCATGCGCATCCGTGGGGATGAAGCCCTACCCGTAGTGATATCTGATGTTCAGGACGGCACACATACGTCGTTTCGAGCAAGAGGATATAATTAATTAAGGTTAAAACCCCTAAAACCAGCCGCGAATCGAACACGGAACACCCTTCGAGCAATGGCCAGCACGCTAAGCATTTAACCATAGAGCCGGACAATGTCGAGGTAAAAAAGGCTATATATTGGTTGTGCTCTTTCTGCGAGCAGGGGCGAGGCGGTAAAGGCGTGCTCGGTTCGCCCGGAAGGACGTGGGTTCGAATCCCCGTCAGGAAGTCGTAAAACTTAAGAAACGAGATTTCCACTTCCGGAGGTGCATATGGCCCTGAGGTTCACTCATCCTACACTAAAAATGAGTACCAGGTTAATTCCTGGGGACAAAGGCGGCCGGGCGTAGAGCTAACCACTCTATCCCATCACGTGCCGCGGTTAACAACAGTGGAAGCCTTTACGTTCCACTCCTCCAAGGGCCTTCATGGACTGTCTTTCTGCGAGCATAGACTACATTGTCTTTATGGAATAATGGATATCCCATTTGCGATCTATTTGTTAATAATAATAATAATAATAATAATAATAATAATAATAATAATCATTGAGGTACTGAAAACTGATCGGCGGTTCGATTCCTATACTATTCAGTTAGATTTCAAGGTATCCACAGCATTATTGTCCCATGCACGGTAAAGTGTGCTACTTTGTGATGATAACACAATGTAGTATGTATGGTTCCTACACACTACACCTACGATTAAAACTCACAACACAAAGCCTATTCATTCACTCGTGTAGTATAATCATGTTATTGGATTTATGACCCACTAACAAGTGTTACGATTTAGGAGACGCCGGGGTGCCGGAAATTTGTCCCACAGATGTTCCTATACGTGCCACAAAATCTACCGACATGAGACTGGCGTATTTTGAGCACCTTCAAATTCCACCGGACTGTGCTGGGATCGAGCCCACCAACTTGAGCTCAAGAGTCCAGTGCTGTACCGCCTGAGCTACTCATCCGGTTAATGAATCAGGGTGTCGTTAACAGGTGGAATAACAGAGTGTCGCTTAATATGATATCGTTATCGGTAGGTAGGAATATTTTCATGCAGCGCGGCTCCTTGGCCGAATTGTTAAACCGAGCTCGATAGCTGCAGTCGCTTAAGTGCAGCCAGTATCCAGTAATCGGGAGGTAGTGGGTTCGAACCCCACTGTCGGCAGCCCTGAAGATGGTTTTCCGTGATTTCCCATTTTCACACCAGGCAAATGCTGGGGCTGTACCTTAATTAAGGCCACGACAGCTTCCTTCCCATTCCTAGGCCTTTCTTATCCCATCGTCGCCATAAGATATGTCTGTGTCGGTACGACGTAAAGCAAATAGCAAACAAAATAGCGAATGGTCAACGTACTTTCCTTCGGTTCAGAGGGCTCCGGGTTTGAATTTAACTGTGCATGGTTAATTCCTACGGTTTGGGGGATATCTGTGTTTGATTCAACACATTTCGCTTCATATTCACACAACACATTGCACTACTAACCACCACAGAAACACGCAACTGTGAAAATATCCCTTCGTACAGGGTTGACGCCAGGAAGAATATCCCGCCGTAAAACTAGCCTAGATCCGCATATGCTATACAATTCATACCCACGACCTCACAAGTGTGGGAAAAGTGCTAGTAGAAGATGAAGAGGAAGAAGGAGAAGAGGAAGGATATTTTTCTGCGTTTACATGAAGGTTTCGTGAACTTAGTAGTGGTTTTATGGGGCAATAAAAAAAGTGTACAGAAAACGTAATAAAGAGATTATTTTCTTGAAGGTTTTATTTTATATCACAGCATATTATGTTCCACATCGTTTCATTTATGCTTACTTCACATTTTATACTCGCCGTAAATGAAAACGAACTCTGCTCTTTTCGAAATAGTAGTGGTGGTCCAGAAATCATATGCAACGCTTTAGTCCCCATTGGTCAACTAAGCGAGGAGACACAAGAAGCTAGAACGAATTGATTTTAAAAGCACAGAGATCATTTTTTTTTTTTTTCGGAAGTTGTTGCACACGAAGTTGAATAAAGTGGTCCTCAGCATGTTGTCGATATCTCCGGATCAGCTTATCTTTTCTCTCACGAATGAGCTGAAGAAGAAATCCATGCAGTTTGAAAAGAATGGAAATGCTTCGGGTATCGAATTTTCCTTGTACATTAGACAGCAGCAGCGACAAGGATGAAGAGGTTTCTATTTTATTTTTTTATTTTGTTATTGATGCAACGTCGCTCTAACACACTAAAGGTTTCTGGCCACGCAAGGATGGTAAAGGGGTAGAATTGGAAAGATAGCGGCCGTTGTATTAAGGTACAATGTCAGAATTTGCCTGGTGTGGAAATTCGAACCCACTATCTTCCGACTGCCAGCTAAGAGCTACGCTAGCCTCATGGCCAGTTCGCTCGGCAGTGATTCGAAATCGTACTTTTCATTGTTAAAATAGCTTTATAAAAGCCAAGAACTACTTTTGTTACCAAATAAATGCAAATATCGCATTGAACGTACCTCTTTCCGAATTTCACAATAATTACATTACATAACATTCGATACTAATGGAACATTTCAGGGCCAAAAAGAATCCACTTTTTTTTTTAGAAAAGAGTTAGTATTATGTTCACCGTAATATACGGTAACAAACATCAGTCAGGCTGTGTCGGGGTAACGGCCGCAAAGTTTATGGCGTAGAATACGCCTTTCTGACAGATATTAGGTAGATCGAATTAGGTGTATCAACCATATTTATTGAATATCATTTTTAGATAAGTTAATTATGACTATTGCGTAGATGGTAATCCGATGAATACGAACGTCTTGCTGATGACAGCGCGATGGTATGACAAGTAACTCACGTAAAGCGGAAGTTCGATCGAAATGTTGTGAGCGAACATGTTTCACAGCGTAATTGATGTTTGAGTGGAAAGAAAATTCTAAATTTTCCTTCAACATTTTTTTTTAAATTGTGGCGAGGATCATTGTTGAAACCTCCCATTAGAACGATAAGTATTTTGTGCCGAATTCTATGTAATTGGTGAACATACGACATACGGCGAATCAAGAGGCAAATTCTGCGCGTAGTTCGCCCGGGCTGTTGGCGGTCTAAAGACTTTCTTGTTCCCACACGCATCACAACCTAACCAAACTCATTGTTTATGAACACAACACCAAAATGCTTACTGGTAGGTTGCCAAATCTCTCCAACTAGTCCACGCGACGGACCGTCTCTACTTGGGCACTTGGGCCCGGTCTTCCTCCACGAGCTGTTGGTGGTCAGAGACGATCAGGGAGAGGTCCAAGGCGATTCCCAGTCCACAGGCTCCACGGGCTCGGTAAAAGTGTTGGGCTGTACGTCCCGTTCGCCACCAGTTTCTTGTGCTGCCGGTACTCTCTGGCACATTCCGTTGCTGACTTCTTGCGCTTACTCAATCCATCAGATTTTCCTCTATCCTCCTGAAGGCGTTTAGGGGAGTTTCTGATATACAGACATTCTGCAAATTTGGAACAATTTTTCAACTGACATGGTCACGGTGTTATGGCAGTTATGGTGACCAATAGGAGCTAGAAAAATGTCAGAAGAGGGCATAGAAGTATGTGGCAAGACCCAAATTAGAATATGGTTCCAGTATATGGGACCTACACCAGGATTACTTGATACCAGAACTGGAAAACATCCAAAGGGAATAAGCGCGATTTGTTCTGAGTAATATCCGCCAAAAGAGTAGCATTACGAAAATGTTGTGAACTTTGGGCTGGGAAGACGTAGGAGTAAGGAGATGAGCTGCTCGACTAAGCGGGATGTTCCGAGCTGACAGTGGAGTGGTGGCATGGAATGACATAAGTAGACGAATAAGCTTCAGTGGAGCTTTTAAAAATAGAAAAGATCATAAAATGAAGATAAAGTTGGAATGTGTCGTAACAATCCCGATTTCGGACGTCACAACGCTCACCATGACGTCACCGATTATTAAAACAAATTTTAAATAATATTAAATAATATTTTCATTCTTCATTTCTTCTTCTTCTTCTTCTTCTTTATCTGTTTACCCTCCAGCGTCGGCTTTTCCCTCGGACTCAGCGAGGGATCCCACCTCTAGCACCTCTACCACCTCAAGGGCAGTGTCCTGGAGCTTCAGACTCTGGGTCTGGGGATACAACTGGGGAAGATGACCAGTACCTCGCCCAGGCGGCCTCACCTGCTATGCTGAACAGGGGCCTCGTGGGGGGATGTGAAGATTGGAAGGGATAGACAAGAAAGAGGGAAGGAAGCGGCCGTGGCCTTATGTTAGGTACCATCCCGGCATTTGCCTGGAGGAGAAGTGGGAAACCACGGAAAACCACTTCCAGGATGGCTGAGGTGGGAATCGAACCCACCTCTACTCAGTTGACCTCCCGAGGCTGAGTGGACCCCGTTCCAGCCCTCGTGCCACTTTTCAAATTTCGTGGCAGACCCGGGAATCGAACCCGGGCCTCCGGGGGTGTCAGCTAATCTCACTAACCACTACACCACAGAGGCGGACTCTTCATTTATTCAACGGGATTTTAACTATTTAGATATAATTCATGATTGGAAAGTTGTGAAGTGCAACTTACTATACACATTCTCGTGTGACGCTCAAAATTATCCGTAGGGTACAGTACATGAACGAAACGAAAGACGCCCACAAATGCTATGTGTGGTACCCGAACTTATCTCTGCCTAGCCTGGTTTTAAGCCATAGTGGAGGACACTATTTCTGCCTTAGCTACGGTGACGTCTAAGTATACAATCTATTTGGTATCTGTTTATAGGCTTAATGCACGCTTCCTGTGTTAATGCAAGTGTTATTCGCGGCCGTCATCATTCCATGCGAGTTTCTGTCAGTTTTATTATTCTTAGAGCACTGTCGACTTTAAATCCAAACGTATCGTTGTACTAATGCTGTATACGAACAGGGACCCTGTATAAAAATAAAATATAAGGCACTGGTGAACTACCCAGGGGCTGCCTGGCCGAGGCGGTAAAGGCGTGCTCGGTTCCCCCGGAAGGACGTGGGTTCGAATCCCCGTCAGGAAGTCGTAAAATTTAAGAAGCGATATTTCCACTTCCGGAGGTGCATATGGCCCTGAGGTTCACTCACCGTACACCAAAAATGAGTACCAGGTTAATTCCTGGGAGCAAGGGCGCCCGGGCGTAGAGCTAACCACTATGTCCCATTACGTGCCGAGCTTAACAATGGTGGAAGCCTTTACCTTCCACTCCTCCAAGGGCCTTCATGGCCTGTACGGAGGTGACCTTGCTTTGCTTTTGGTGAACTACCCAATATAACTAAAATTCTCGTCCACCCTAAAAACATTGAGATCAATTGAAATAGATACTTGTAAAGGAAATAACTCACAAGTAATAATAATTTCCGCCACTGTGGTATAGTGCTTAGTGTAATTAGCCGCCACCCCCTGGAGTCCTGGGTTCGATTACTGGCTCTGCCACGAACTTTTAAAAAGGTGCTACGAGGGCTGAAATGGGGTCCACTCAGCCTTGGGAGGTCAAGTTAATAGACGGGGTTTCGATTCCTACCTCAGCCATAGTGGAGGGCACTATTTCTGCCTTAACTACAGTGACATGTCAGCAAGCAATCTACTTGGTATCTACAGTATTTATAGGCTTAATGAATGCTTCCTGTGTTAATTAATGCAAGTGTTATTCGCAGCCGTGATCGTTTCATGAGAGTGGTTTTCCACGGTTTCCCACTTCTTCTCCAGGTAAATGCCGGAATGATATCAAACTTAAAGCCACTGCCGCTTCCTTCTCTCTTTCTTGTCTATCCCTTCCAATCTTCCCATCCCTCTACAAGGCCCCTGTTCAGCACAGCAGGTGGGCGAGGTACTGGTCCTCCTCCCCAGTTTTAGCCCCCGACCCAAAGTCTCACCCTCCAGGACACTTGAGGCGGTAGAGGTGGGATCCGTCGCCGAGTCCGAGGGAAAAGCCGACCCTGGAGGGTAAACGGATTAAGAAAGAAAGTAATAATAATAATATTAATCATATTTAGAGAGCGGATTTCTATAACATAAATGTAGGGAAATACGCACGCATTTATGACCTCAACTACATAAAAAATATAACTTATGAAATTAATATTAATTTATTACCAAAATAAATTTTCAAAACACAAGACATTTCACTGCCGGGCTGAGTAACTCGGACGGTGGAACGCTTCAACTTGGCAGATTCGATCCTGGCTCAGTCCGGTAGTAGCCTATTTGAAGGTGCCCAAATACGTAAGCTTCGTGTTGTTAGATTTACTGGCACATAAAATAACAACTGTGGGACAAAGTTCCGGCACCTCAGCGGCTCTGAAAACCGTAAAAGTAGGCTAGTTAGTGGGACGTAAGAAACAAATAACGTTATCATTAGACTTTATTGTTACGTATTATGTCCGACTCCTTGGACGAATAGTCAGCGCTGAGGCCTTCGGTTCAGACGATTCCGGGTTCGATTCTCAGGCGGGTCGAGGATTTTAATCACGTTTGATTAGTTCTTCTGGCTCGAAGACTGGGTTTTTGTGTTTGTTCTAACACTTTCCTTTCCATATTCAGACAACATACCACACTACCAACCACCACAGAAACACGCAATAGTGATTACTTCCCTCCTTATGGGATTGGCGTCAGTAAGGGCATCCGGCCGTAAAACAGGACGAAATCCCCCTGCGCTACACAGTTCGCACCCGCATCCCCACATGTGTGGGAAAAGCGGAATAATAATAAGAAGAAGAAGAATTGATACGTATTATACATAAATACCACACACCGCATTAAATTTGTGGTATAATCCTTAGAATTACTTTAACTTAATATGCCAATCTTATAAGTTGAGAAACTGTAAGTTATTTCTTAAGAATTTATTACGGATGCGCTACATTTTCCAAAACAAGAACAGAACATGTGGGAGAGAGAGCGCGAAAGAGATTCAATCAGTCAACTTAAAATATATTGTTTTAGAGGGGAAAGCAATCATACTCATACTTGATCTAGTTATCTGCATTGTTGGAAAGCGTATAGTTAAGGACAACTAGCGGGAAAACACTCCACCCCTAGCAGATCGCATTTTGTGTGGTAAACTGTTTCCGCACGAAGAGCTCAAGAGTCCACCAATCTGCTACTTGAAACTCCACATTCCACTAAAAGAAATATGCACAAGAATTTCATACAAAAATATTTTAAAATATCTTGGAAATCACATACAATCAAACACAGATTTTTTGTTCGAATCCCACTGCCGACAGCTCTGAAGATGATTTCCGTGGTTTCGATTTTGCACACCAGGCTGTACTTAAGACCACGGTTGCTTCCTTCCCATCGTCACCATAAGAACATAAGACCTATCTGTGCGGTGCGTTGTAAAGCCAATTGCAATAAAGAAAAAAGAAACAGCTTTTACTGATAATTAAAAACAAATCATTTTTAAATAAAAGTTCTCACATATGCCGTGTTATTGCAATTTGTTATAAATACCTTATACAACGTTAAATTGTCAGAAATATCCATTTTTATCAGAATGCTAAGGAATGTAGCATGTTGACACCACCAAGAAATCCACCTCTTGATAATGATCTAAAATTTGGAAATTAGGGGCTGATGACCTAGCTGTTGGTCCCATTAAACAGCAAACATCATCATCATCATCATCATCATCATCATTAACTGGTAATTACGAAAACATTTTAGTGAACCCTCTAGAAAAGTTCGTGTACTCATCGTAAGTTCGCGAACCATTGTTTGCGAACCAGCGTTCTAGGTCAAGAGAACGTAAGTCTCCATTTCTTTCGGAGTTTTAATCTTTGAAGTAAACATGTAAATATATTTTTTTTATTCAGTGGTTTGTTACCAATACCGATGGAAATATAATAGCGTTGTGATGATAACTGCACTCTTACCGTTAGGTTGCTAGTGGATGTTGCTTCAGAGTGATTGGTGCCTCGATTTACGGAGACAGTGCACTCCACGTTTCCTCTAACCTTTGTAAAAAGGGTCAGGAGAAGAATCCTCGATCCAATACACTTCAGCATGCAAGAATCTCTAGTTTATTGACCGCAATTTGAACTGGCACGAGAGAGGAATGCAATGACCATCATAATTCACATAAAATCCAACGTCAGAGCCGCGAATTCTTGCCACAGCGGTAGACTAAAAGGAAAAGAAACAGTGCTGCTTATTTCATTTCTTTTCCTCAAATGAAATATTGACACTAAATGTAATTAGTGGACCTTTAAACGTGTTCATAGCTTATTTTAATCCCTGCAGCATTTGAAACTAATGAGTTGTAAGATGAATGCGGTGCGTGCTGAGGACATGAAGTATTTCAATTTACAAGCATTGCCCTTTATTATGTATTTACTTATTACATTATTATGTACATATATTAGTCATATACACCTCACAATGAAACAGTTAAAGGGGTCCTCATATTAAGATACTATCAACTAAAATACACACTGTCGGCGCCTTTAGTGGGGGTTCAAAAAATATTTTTGTTTAAAAATAGTCGATGGGAGAGAGAGACAACGTCTCGCCGGGGCGTGTTCTCAAAGCCATGGGCGGGTTAGGCTTTTAGGTCTGTGGAGGCGGAGGCGTCTAAATGTAAAAACTATTCCTATTAGGGTGGAGTGGAGAGTCTGTGATCTCAATCAAAGTCTGTGCTGGTTAATTTGTTCCATTGCCACTGTGACGCTATCTGATTCCGTGGATTAGCCCTCTCCAACACGCACATAATTAGAGAAACATCTACTTACGGTATTAGCTACGAACTACGGGTTCGAATATGGATTAGAATTTTTAAATGACGCAGTAGAGTGGTGTGAAGAATATGAGGGATGGTGGTGCATTGCAACCCAAGGAGATTATCAGCCCTTACTTTCATTAGCTGAAGGAGGAAGAGAAAGGGTTGCAGCCCCTCCAAGAGTGATGTTATTAGATAAATACGTAAAGCATAGGTGAAAAAAGTTATTCTGCCCCAGCGTGATTCAACAGTCCTCATGATCGACACTCAGGTGAATAACACTGATCGCTGGAACTATCAAGAGCCCCCGTCTTGAGTGTTTTAAGGGAAGTTGTTAGTGAAATATTGCGAATTTTTACCAAAAAATAGAATTTTCAATTTTAACCTTAAAAAAGCTCCCAGTTGTTACACTTTCAGATCCCCTTATCAGTTTTCCCTAACACTACTTTAAAGCTTTAAAGGCCGCATTTAAAGGGCAGCGATTGGGCGTATATAGAGCCAGCCCACACCCCTTCCTCTCTCTCTGTCAAATAAAATTAGCTTCAAAGTTCTTTCGGACTACCATTTCAATAATACCGCAGGAATATATTTAACTTGTAGTAGGCCTACCCTGTGAGTAAGAGAAGAAAGACATCTAAGGGAGTAATTTACAGGTCCACGACGGTTTCAAGTCCACCTCTGTGGTGAAGTAGTTAGTGTGATTAGCTGCCACCCCCGGAGGCCCGGGTTCGATTCGCGGCTCTGCCACGAAATTTGAAAATTCGTACGAGGGCTGGAGCGGGGTCCACTCACCTTCGGGAGGTCAACTGAGTAGACGTGGGTTCGATTCCCACCTCGGCCATCCTGGAAGCGGTTTTCCGTGGTTTCCCACTTCTCCTCCAGGCAAATGCCGGGATGGTAACTAACTTAAGGCCACGGCCGCTTCCTTCCCTCTCCTTGTCTATCCCTTCCAATCTTCCCATCCCCCCGCAAGGCCCCTGTTCAGCATAGCAGGTGAGGCCGCCTGAGCGAGGTACTGGTCATCCTCCCCAGTTGTATCCCCGACCGAGAGTCTGAAGCTCCAGGACACTGCCCTTGAGGTGGTAGAAGAAGACGGTTTCAAAACAAGTATTTTTCTTAAGACTTTCAATTGTTTTTATCTACCTTAAAACTTTTTCAGCTCTTTATCATGCATAAAATGCTCCTTGAGACAGAGTTCTTATGGGATTCACCTGAAGTTTTCAGAGAATGTTTGAATATGTATGTGAATTAAACTTACTTCCTAATTTTATTATCAATTGTTTATTGTACTACCTTAATATTTTTACGTCCGGCACCATGGCTAAATGGTTAGCGTGCCTGCCTTTGGTTACAGAAGTCCCGGGTTCGATTCCCGGCAGGGTTGGGAATTTTAACCATAATTGGTTAATTTCGCTGGCACGGGGGATGGGTGTATGTCTCGTCTTTGACATTATTTCATCCCCATTACGACGTGCAGGTTGCTTACGAGCGTCAAATCGAAAGACCTGCATCTGGCGAGCCGAACTTGTCCCTCGGACACTCCCGGCACTGAAAGCCATACGCCATTTCATTTTAAAGCCGGCCCTGCGGTGTAGGGGTAGCGTGCCTGCCCCTTACTCGGAGGCCCCGGGTTCGAGTCCCGGTCAGGTCAGGGATTTTTACCCCATCTGAGGATTGGTTCGAGGTCGACTCAACCTACTTGATTAAAATTGAGAAGCTATCTGACGGTGAGATGGCGTCACCGGTCTAGAAACCCAAGAATAACGGCGGAGAGGATCCGTCGTGCTGACCACACGACACCTCGTAATCTGCAGGCCTTCGGGTTGAGCATGGCCCTTCGGGACTGTTGTGCCATAGGGTTTGGTTTTTAATATTTTTCTTTCTTTCTTTCTTTCTTTCTTTCTTTCTTTCTTTCTTTTTCTTTGTTAAAAAATTACCCTCCAGGGTTGGTTTTTCCCTCGGACTCAGCGAGGGATCCTACCTCTACCGCTTCAAGGGCAGTATCTTGGAGCGCCAGACATTGGGTTGGGGGATACAACTTGGGAGTACCACGCCCAGGCGGCTTCACCTGCTATTCTGAACAGCGGCCTTGTGGAGGGATGGGTAATTGAAAATGATAGACAAGGAAGAGGGAAGGAAGCGGCCGTGGCCTTAAGTTAGGTACCATCCCGGCATTTGCCTGGAGGAGAAGTGGGAAACCACTGAAAACCACTTCGAAGATGGCTGAGGTGGGAATCGAACCCAACTCTACTCAGTTGACCTCCCGAGGCTGAGTGGATCCCATTCCAGCCCTCTTACCACTTTTCAAATTTCGTGGCAGAGCCGGGAATCGAACACGGGCCTCCGGGGGTGCCAGCTAATCACGCTAATCACTACACCACAGAGGCGGACTTTTAATATTTTTACTCGTGAAATAGCAGGAAACTAGATTTTTGCCTATTGAATCAATAATGAAAAACTGAAAACTTATATCTCCAGTAGTTTATATCCGACTGGAAAACCCGGAGTTGTTCTTAAATACATTAGTATTTTTGACAAGTATGTCAAATTGTAGCCCGTAAGTGAAAACTGCCGCGCTAAGAGTATTTTCCATGCAGCATACAAAAATAAAAATTATTTGTCACTAACTTTACAACCAATAAACTAATCTTCTCTAAATTTTGCGTGGGGCTACATCTTATGAATATGTGCTTGTGTTTTAAATTTGTTTTTCTGAATTGGTAAACTGTACAATTTCAAAATTTCAGTCATGTCTCCCCTTAAGGGCCAGTATAAATAGACAATCATCACTTCTTAACTCCTCTTTGCCGGGATAAGTAGCTCGGACTGTAGAGCGCTGGCCTTCTGAACCCAACTCGGCAGGTTCGAACCTGACTCAGTTCGGTGGTATTTGAAGGTTCTCAAATACCTAAGTCCCTCAACCCTGTGCAGAGATCTGTACCCTTTATTTACAATACCGTTTATGTGACTGCCCCTATGAAGATCTTTCCTTATATTACTACCTAGGTACTTACAGTGATCCCCATCAACGTAATTAAAACTAAGAGGACCTTTCCTATTAGTGAAAAATCACAACTTGTCTTTCAACCCCGTAAAAGAGAGGAAGTCGTCGCCCCCCCCCCCCCCCCCCCCCCTACGAATTGGTCATTGGTCTGCTGCAACAGCAGCTGTTTGGTAGTTATTGGTGTATAGTACTTTGAATTAATTTATGAAGCGTACCTTCTTTCTGGCCCTTTTCCCACTATATTGGTACTGGCATTTGATGTATACTTCGTCCAGTTATACGGTCGGCGCTACTGGTTACATCGCGCATTCCTATCTACGAAATGTCACTGTAAAATTTGACACAAATGGAACATAATAATTGCTCTTACTTAAATGAAGTGAAAAATCTGCGGTAAATTAAGAAATACCGTCGTTATTAGAGAAATATGAATACATACTTAACGTCCGCAGTCAGGACTCCTTTATGTCGTATTCCGCTGCTGGTGCCGTCTTTTGTTAATTTCTTGAGGTCCACGGCTAGCACCGAGGAATGGGAGTGCTATGTCTCTGGATTCTCATTATCTTTGTCCATATGACTAGAGTGGCCAGTTCAAACAGCAAAATGGAGGTCAACAGCATTCACGATGTTATTTCGTTCTTCAATGAGGCAAATGACCATGTTATAGTGATGTGGCTGGAACTCTACGGAAAAACAACTAAGGACGCATTCAACAACTTGGTGCTGCACATTACAGAGAAATATCTTAAGTACCACAAAACATGATTTTTGTTGAAAGAAAAATAGCATGATCCCTGGACCAATAAATATTGTTTATTTTTGTTCGAACGAAAATAGCATGATCCCTGGACCAATAAATCACCAGTCCACAGAATTCTTCTTATGTACATTGGCCATAGCCTTTTGTCGCCTATTAAATCTTGCATATCGCGATACAATTCAGGAAATGATGTCATTGACAACTGAAGCAATGAAACGAAAGCAAAGAACTTCAGTGAACACAGACATCACACACGAAATTGTTGAAAGTGTAAGACAAACAAAAGACACACGTGTGTTACTGTGAGCGTAGCACCAAAGGGTACTTGTAAAGTAGTAAAGTAGGTGTACATAATACACTGACTGACAGAGCAAATGCAACACCAAGAAGGAGTGGTCAGAACTTTATGCCAATTGCAGGGTAGACTGACGTCACTGAGGTATGCTCATGATGTGAAATGCGCCGCTGTGCTGCGTACGTAGCGAACGATAAATGGGACACGGCGTTGGCGAATGGCCCACTTCGTACCGTGATTTCTCAGCCGACAGCCATTGTAGAACGTGATGTCGTGTGCCACAGGACACGTGTATAGCTAAGAATGCCAGGCCGCCGTCAACGGAGGCATTTCCAGCAGACAGACGACTTTACGAGGGGTATGGTGATCGGGCTGAGAAGGGCAGGTTGGTCGCTTCGTCAAATCGCAGCCGATACCCATAGGGATGTGTCCACGGTGCAGCGCCTGTGGCGAAGATGGTTGGCGCAGGGACATGTGGCACGTGCGAGGGGTCCAGGCGCAGCCCGAGTGACGTCAGCACGCGAGGATCGGCGCATCCGCCACCAAGCGGTGGCAGCCCCGCACGCCACGTCAACCGCCATTCTTCAGCATGTGCAAGACACCCTGGCTGTTCCAATATCGACCAGAACAATTTCCCGTCGATTGGTTGAAGGAGGCCTGCACTCCCGGCGTCCGCTCAGAAGACTACCATTGACTCCACAGCATAGACGTGCACGCCTGGCATGGTGCCGGGCTAGAGCGACTTGGATGAGGGAATGGCGGAACGTCGTGTTCTCCGATGAGTCACGCTTCTGTTCTGTCAGTGATAGTCACCGCAGACGAGTGTGGCGTCGGCGTGGAGAAAGGTCAAATCCGGCAGTAACTATGGAGCGCCCTACCGCTAGACAACGCGTCATCATGGTTTGGGGCGCTATTGCGTATGATTCCACGTCACCTCTAGTGCGTATTCAAGGCACGTTAAATGTCCACCGCTACGTGCAGCATGTGCTGCGGCCGGTGGCACTCCCGTACCTTCAGGGGCTGCCCAATGCTCTGTTTCAGCAGGATAATGCCCGCCCTCACACTGCTCGCATCTCCCAACAGGCTCTACGAGGTGTACAGATGCTTCCGTGGCCAGCGTACTCTCCGGATCTCTCACTCACCAATCGAACACGTGTGGGATCTCATTGGACGCCGTTTGCAAACTCTGCCCCAGCCTCGTACGGACGACCAACTGTGGCAAATGGTTGACAGAGAATGGAGAACCATCCCTCAGGACACCATCCGCACTCTTATTGACTCTGTACCTCGACGTGTTTCTGCGTGCATCGCCGCTCGCGGTGGTCCTACATCCTACTGAGTCGATGCCGTGCGCATTGTGTAACCTGCATATCGGTTTGAAATAAACATCAATTATTCGTCCGTGCCGTTTCTGTTTTTTCCCCAACTTTCATCCCTTTCGAACCACTCCTCCTTGGTGTTGCATTTGCTCTGTCAGTCAGTGTATTCTCCAAAAATAAAATATTTCTTAATTTACCGCAGATTTTAGACTTCAACTGTGTAAAAGCAATTATTATGTTCCATTTGTGACAAATTTTACAGTGACATTTCGTAGATAGGAATGCGCGACGTAACCGGCGCTACTTACTGGAGCCCCAGCGGAGAGCATCTACTGCACCAGACTGGGTGGCAGACTTTAACTTTCGGTCGTAATATTGCTGTCGATCTCTTTCCACACGTATGATACTTCCCATGTCACCCACTGTACATCGATTTCGTCTTGAAAATGTGTAATTTTTTTATATGCTGGGCGAGATAGCCGTGCGGTTGGAGGCGCGCAGCTGTGAGTTTGCATCCTGGAGATAGTGGGTTCGAGCCCCACTGTCGGCAGCCTTGAAGATGGTTTTCTGTGGTTTCCCCATTTTCACACCAGGCAAATGCTGGGACTGTACTTTACTTAAGGCCACGGTCGTTTCCTTCCCACTCCTAAGCCTTTCCTATCCCATCGTCGCCATAAGACCTGCCTGTGTCGGTGCGACGTAGGCCTAAACCAAATTGTAAAAGAATTAAGAATAATATGCCAACAATAAAATTTCAAAACTATAGGCTTACTGAATAGATATATTAGGTTTGTTCCGACAAGCAATTCCGAACTTGTTCAGAATTTTCTTAATGAGGATGCGCAACTCATAACAGTTCCAGAACTGACTCTTGGCAATGTTTTGTTGGAACATGTAAATTACAGTTCTGAACTTAAACACCGCCATCTACGGATTACGTTACTAAACATTAACGACTGATGCTCAATGATCTCATTATTCAAATGAGAAATATGTATGTACCCCGGTGTAGAAAGCCAAGATTAACGGCTGAGAGGATTCGTCGTGCTGACCACATGACACCTCATAATCTGCAGGGTAGGCCATCGTCCTTCAATGCTGTTGCGCCATGGGGTTTGGGTTTGAGTTAAGTATGCAATTACGCCGCCTGTTGGTCAAATGGAATGCGCACGTCCAGAACTCGCAATCCTTGATCTTGACCGAGAACTATTAGAATCGGTTCTGAATTCGTTCTGAATTTAGGTGGAACAGCGCGAATTCAGAACTCGCAGCTCAGAACCAGTCCTGGATTGCTGTTGAAACAGCATCTACGTTAGTGTGCACGAGCGGGCAGTTCAGAATCGATTCGGTAGCATGTTGGAACAAACTACCAATTCGACATTATCTATCATGCGATACATATTTTACATCTATACTTGCTGCCTTGACCTCACTACAGCGCAGTTCGATTTATTTATTTATTTATTTATTTTATTTATTTATTTATTTATTTATTTATTTATTTATTTATTTATTTATTTATTTTTCTAGAGGTTTAACGTCGCACTAACATATTGAAGGTTCTTGGCGACGCAAGGATAGGAAAGGGCTAGGATTGGAAAGGAAGCGGCCGTAGCCTTAATTCAGGTACATCCCCATCATTTGCCTGATGTGAAAATGGGAATCCACGAAAAATGCTCTTCAAGGTTACCGATGGTGGGATTCGAACCCACCATCTCCCGATTGCAAGCTCACAGCTACGTGACCCTAACCGCTCGGTCCGTTCGAATTCATTTTGGCTTGTGGGTATTACCCTTCACTGATCGGTCAAAGTCAAAGTTAGGCTTCTCACTGTTCGCGTGCCTTTTGTAGCACAATTCCCAGAACTGTGGAACCAGTTACAGCTGGACGGAAGAAGACAACTTATTCCACGAATCTTCCTTACAGTGGTCTGCTGTAGCTGTTGGGTAGTTGAATTAATGTTGAATTAATTATGAAGGGTATCTTCTTAATAATAATAATAATAATAATAATAATAATAATAATAATAATAATAATAATAATAATAATGTTATTTGCTTTACGTCCCACTAACTACTTTTACGGTCTTCGGAGTCGCCGAGGTGCCGGAATTTAGTCCCGCAGGAGTTCTTTTACGTGCCAGTAAATCTACCGACACGAGGCTGTCGTATTTGAGCACCTTCAAATATCACCGGACTGAGCCAGGATCGAACCTGCCAAGTTGGGGTTAGAAGGCCAGCGCCTTAACCGTCTGAGCCACTCAGCCCGCCACGGTATCTTCTTTCTGGCTCTTTTCCCACTATACTGGGGTCGGCATTTAATGTGGATTTAGTCCAGTCTTACGGTCGGGCGCCCTTCATGACGTCAACCCTATGTGATTGCGTATTTCTGTGCTGGTTGATAATTTGGTGTGGTATCTTGTATGTATATAAAGACAAGTGTATTAGCCGTTTAGTAATGTTTGAGCTTCCAGGGACAAATTCGGTAAAAATATCATCTAGCTTAAATGGTTAAAACATCCATAATTAATAAACTTTATTTTTGGAATCACTACAAACTGCACAATCGGACTGTAAATTAGCTTTATTGCATTAAATATTTAAAAATACCAAGTACCAAATATTTAAATAGAAAATTAAAATGTCTGTAGATTTGAAAATTAAAAGTTGATTATTAAAAAAGGATTAAGTCAAAAAATTCAAAGGCGCAAAATGTAATGACCATTATATTCACATTTGGTGTACTTTGTTTGAAGAAAATATTGACAATTAGGGAAATTTTATTTCTCTTCTTCACTCAAAAGAATTGATCTTCCACAACCAGAGATTGCTCAGCTTTTTCTTCCAGATTTCTCCCTCCTTCTTCTTCCAGTCTGCTCCCTCCCTCTTCTTCCCAGTTCCTCCCCTTGGCCTGTATATTGTTATGAATAAAACTCCGTCTGTTTCATTACACGAATTTATTTCAGGATGACCCAATAAATGCACGCACACATATACACACACAATTCTAATCAATCAAGAATGGCCACACTTACTAATTAAAAGTTTATTTACAAGTATATCCCCTCCTTACGCCACAGCAAGTGGTCCAGCCCGTCCCCTGTGGACGCTTAATCCTTACTTCACTTCCCCACGTCCAGTCACCTCATAAGCAGTTGTCTGTAGACCGCTGGATCTGAACACAGGGCTACGGGCCACTCGATACACGAGGACTGTTCGTTGGTTCGACTCCACAGGCAGTCCATTAATTCACACAGTCACATGCAATGAACAAATAAACAGCTCAACAGTATTCAACAGCAGGACGATACTCACAACAACGAACATTTAACACAGGTCTATTTACCTTCACACTCGCTACGCCGAGCTTCAGTACACAGACATACACGAACACACAGTAATCCTACAGTCTTCCGTTCCGTCGTCTCCAGCCCACCCACTCACAGGTCTCTCCGAAACCACAATAACAGCTCCCGGTTCAGACCTCGGTGGGACACTAGCGACAGCCAACACCTCTGTCGCCCTGAGCCCAGCCACCGAACCCAACACACTGAGTCTCACACGGAGTCAACACTGACTCAGAGTCCAACACTGACTGACTGACCGCGGCTAGCCTCCCTTTTTATAGCTCGGGTGATTTGAGTCAGAATTTTCGCGAGGTGACTAGAGGCAGAACATTCCCGTTAAATCTCCGAGAAACTCACAGGTAACCCGGCCGACGAGAACAAAACGTGGAAAGGCGGCCCCGCCCCATAATCCGACTGGGAGATTCCCGGTCGGCTGAGTCACTAGTTCCTTCCTGGAAGTACCGAAAGGTGGTACCACGAGGCTGGAACGTAACAATATGACCTGACCTATCAAGTACTGCCACTAAGTCACGAGGGCGTTGAGTGGGTATTAGAAATAAGTGAATGAGTAGAAAGGATTAAAGTTTTTCTGTTTGGGCTCTACTATAGCCAGTGTTGTGAACTCACACTATGTCAAAACTCCATCAACTCGACTATATCTTGTTGTATATTTTCGGGCGTATCCATTTCAAGTCAGCAATAAGTTGTACGGCACTCAGCCCTTCCCCCCCCCCCCTTCCGACCTTCCTACGTTGCTCATAGGCTCTGCTACGCCTGGCCTCGGACTTCTTGGGCTTCTTCGATTCCCTTTGACTCACCCTTTACACTTAATTTCATTTTCAATTTGCTATAAAATAATGCGACATTTCAAATATTTTCACAAAATTCTCAAATATATCACAACTTTTCACGCCCGTAATAAAATTTTCTTGAAAATATGATTACAGATATCGACATGGGCCTACGTCGTGTAGATAAAGCGAACAGCACCTCGCTGAAGTTCTGTCGTACCTAGATCCCGAGTTATACCAAATTAACCCCACGATCCATGCTCCGGTTTCATCAATTCATTTTTTTCTTCAAATTTTTGAGTCTTTTTTCTTAACTCAGCCTTGTTATGGAGCCATTTTTTCATGTATTTACGTTGAGCAATCAACAGATAAAAATACCACTGGAGTTTAGATACTCAAGCATCAGAAATGTTCGGCACTCAGATGGGAGCTCACACTGAACAAGATCGTGCTGATTGGCAATCGTTGTACTTTGATATTCGATAACGTGTGTATGATCACCGTCATATACTGCAACTGGATATGATAAATATTGAAATCTATACAGATTTACATTTTGATATTTTTTTTCCCTCCCGCTAACACGTTTGATTAGCCAGTAGCGAAGTTCTTTTCAGATATTTCCCCACGAGTGATTCCATAATGTCCTATAATTAAGGCATACAAATGCACGGAAGACCTATTTATGGAAAAGAACTGAAATATTATTGCCTCCTATGATATTATATATTATTATTATTATTATTATTATTATTATTATTATTATTATTATTATTATTTCAGATGGATACATTAAACCTTGAACAGACCTCTTGTTGTTATTCGACACGAGTAGGCTATGTGCCGACACCGCGTTCCACCCTATACGAACATCATTGTCATCATCATAATAATAATCTAGACGCGAAGGTCGCCTAAGGGTGTCGAACAGAAAGACTATTACTATTACGTTACCACGTTGTGCTAGTGTATTTGTGGACTATGTTATTATCCGAAGGTCATTTTTACAATGTATAATGCCTACATTGCTTTATATAAAGTAGACAGTCTTGTTCACACAAAAAGCCATTATCACAATTTTATTGTAGGAAATAATATTCATAATAATGGTTCGAAACCCACTTTCTGTAGGCTTGAAGACAGTTTTCGGTAGTTTTCCATTTCCACACCAAACAAATGCTAGGGCTACCTAGCAGCATTATTTGTGATACACAGAGAACTTACAAATCATTATTAGGACTACTTAATATTACCTAGCCTAACTTAAATCTATTCTAAACTTATTTTAATCTAATCCTTTTTACTAAAAAGCTGAATGACTTTATAAACATTCTGCATTGCCATAAGAACAAAATTTAACTACATAAATTAAAGTCTCACGTTTAATAATAATAACAAAATATACATTCTACAACATTAACATTTGGAAACATACACACACAAAAATATCAAAGAACAACACTGCTTATCATGACATTCATGGGAATATAAAGGCTGTCCGGTGTGACGCTCCATTTTGACTGTGGGATCAATCACATGGCCTTTATTGCTGTCATGAATTCTTTTAAAAATATTGTTATGTTTGTACTGAAATCAAGAGCATTATTTTTCCGAGATGCACCGTTATAAATACTGCATAGTCTGTAAAGTGGTGAATTTTGATGGGCATATGTTCTAGCTTTCTATTTCAAATGTTAAATGAAATCTTGAATTTGGGCGTGGCACATGGAAATTCAGGAGGGAAAGGAACTCAGGAACTCCAGTCCTTTCCTAGCCCATTTCCGCCATAACACATGCCTGTGCCAATGCGTCACAAAACGAATGGCAATAATAATAATAATAATAATAATAATAATAATAATAATAATAATAATAATAATAATAATAATAATAATAATAATAATAATAATAATAATAATAATAATGGGCAGAAACTGAAGTAGCCTATAGAGGGTTCAAAATATGAATAGGAACGAAGAATGTTGAACGAAACCTTGCGTAAGTGCAAGCCTGGGAATGTCAAGAACGACATACCGGACATTTGTTTTCAAAATGCTTTACATTCCTGAACAATATTCAGATGTGACAATAAAGTTATAGTCGCTTGTGCACATGATTCAGAATTTGGAAGGGTTTAAAGTCGAAAGAACTATAAAGATGGGATGAGCCTCGACGGATGGACAGAACAAACAGTATAGCACCCATATGAAGGGGTACTGGAGGAAGAGGAAACTTCAAAGAAAAAATGAAATGGTAGCGTGATCCTCAGTGGTCAATTCACAAATAAATAAATAAATAAATAAATAAATAAATAAATAAATAAATAAATAAATAAATAAATAATGTTATTGGTTTTACGTCTCACTGACTACAATTTTACTGTTTTGGTGACGTAGAGGTGCCGGAATTTTGTGCCGCATGAGTTCTTTTACGTTCCAGTAAATCTACCGACACGATGCTGACGTACCATCGAACTGAGCCAGGCTCAGAAAGCCAACGTTCTACCGTCTGAGCCACTCATCCCGGCAGTGAATTTAGACACTAGACACTGAATTTTGTTTTTAAAAGCTGTTCAAACCTTCTCCCGCCACATTTAATGAAGTTATCACGTCGGCATCACAAGAATATTTTAAAAATTCCGCTACATGGAAAATATGGAAGTCATGAATATGTTTTTCAGCTTAGAAGATGAGATAGCGATTTCATACGGACAATTCTATGCTTTTACTTGTAGTGAGAGTGTCTGTAATAGATTACAAGAGTGTACAGATTCAATTAAGTATTTTTCGCGAAGAAATGAGTTTTGCGTTCTTATAGCAATGTAACTTATATAATATTATGCTACTGACTTAATATGTATAAATCACGAAGACATTTTGTTTTCAAAATGCTGTACATTTCCTGAATAATTCAGAGTGAAGTTATCGTGTGTAAGAGGCTTTGCGGTGACCTAGACGAAACGCCAGTCAAACACAGTGGAAACTCGTTTAACACATGGTACCGTTTGCACGTACTGTATAGTAGGTAAGGGTTATTCTGCCCGAAGACAGATCCGAACCTCCGCAGAGGTGCTCCTGAGCCGGAGTTTATGTGCTGTAGGATGGCCAGTTCCTTTCCGCTCCTCCATTCCCTTACCCCCCCCCCCCCACCAACAGCGCGTGACAACCCATCCAACTCCTGACCACGCCCAATGTTGCTTAACTTCGGAGATCTCACGGGATCCGGTGTTTCAACACGGCTACGGCTGTTGGCTAGTATAGTATAGTATAGTATAGTATAGTATAGTACACTGACTGACAGAGCAAATGCAACACCAAGGAGGAGTGGTTCGAAAGGGATGAAAGTTGGGGAAAAAACAGAAACGGCACGGACGAATAATTGATGTTTATTTCAAACCGATATGCAGGTTACACAATGCGCACGGCATCGACTCAGTAGGATGTAGGACCACCGCGAGCGGCGATGCACGCAGAAACACGTCGAGGTACAGAGTCAATAAGAGTGCGGATGGTGTCCTGAGGGATGGTTCTCCATTCTCTGTCAACCATTTGCCACAGTTGGTCGTCCGTACGAGGCTGGGGCAGAGTTTGCAAACGGCGTCCAATGAGATCCCACACGTGTTCGATTGGTGAGTGAGAGATCCGGAGAGTACGCTGGCCACGGAAGCATCTGTACACCTCGTAGAGCCTGTTGGGAGATGCGAGCAGTGTGTGGGCGGGCATTATCCTGCTGAAACAGAGCATTGGGCAGCCCCTGAAGGTACGGGAGTGCCACCGGCCGCAGCACATGCTGCACGTAGCGGTGGACATTTAACGTGCCTTGAATACGCACTAGAGGTGACGTGGAATCATACGCAATAGCGCCCCAAACCATGATGCCGCGTTGTCTAGCGGTAGGGCGCTCCACAGTTACTGCCGGATTTGACCTTTCTCCACGCCGACGCCACACTCGTCTGCGGTGACTATCACTGACAGAACAGAAGCGTGACTCATCGGAGAACACGACGTTCCGCCATTCCCTCATCCAAGTCGCTCTAGCCCGGCACCATGCCAGGCGTGCACGTCTATGCTGTGGAGTCAATGGTAGTCTTCTGAGCGGACGCCGGGAGTGCAGGCCTCCTTCAACCAATCGACGGGAAATTGTTCTGGTCGATATTGGAACAGCCAGGGTGTCTTGCACATGCTGAAGAATGGCGGTTGACGTGGCGTGCGGGGCTGCCACCGCTTGGCAGCGGATGCGCCGATCCTCGCGTGCTGACGTCACTCGGGCTGCGCCTGGACCCCTCGCACGTGCCACATGTCCCTGCGCCAACCATCTTCGCCACAGGCGCTGCACCGTGGACACATCCCTATGGGTATCGGCTGCGATTTGACGAAGCGACCAACCTGCCCTTCTCAGCCCGATCACCATACCCCTCGTAAAGTCGTCTGTCTGCTGGAAATGCCTCCGTTGACGGCGGCCTGGCATTCTTAGCTATACACGTGTCCTGTGGCACACGACAACACGTTCTACAATGACTGTCGGCTGAGAAATCACGGTACGAAGTGGGCCATTCGCCAACGCCGTGTCCCATTTATCGTTCGCTACGTGCGCAGCACAGCGGCGCATTTCACATCATGAGCATACCTCAGTGACGTCAGTCTACCCTGCAATTGGCATAAAGTTCTGACCACTCCTTCTTGGTGTTGCATTTGCTCTGTCAGTTAGTGTATATTTATTCTTACATGAAATCAAATACATGTATAAAAGTACATTTTTATGTTGTATACGTCTAAAGCTATACGATATGAAACAAATAAATCTTTATGTAGAACAAGTAAATCATTATGAACAAATTACGTATACCAAATCGCTATGTTCATTTCATATTCTAATCTTGTATTTACACCAGTGAATTAAATTACGACTAATTTAGATGTTCCTCCACAGAATAAAAACAATGGTATGTCAGATATGTCTTTAATAATCTTTCAAATGTTTTTATTTTGGAGGCAAATGTGATGCCCTGTGATAGTTTACTGTATAATTTGATTCCTATGTGAAATGTTCCTTTTCGATATGCGCTTGTATTTGCATGTAAGATATGAATGTTTTGTTTGTGCCTTGTGTTATAGTTATGAATACAACTATTCATTTTTAGGGAACTGTCTTTATTCCAGTAATTTTTTTTTTTTTAAACAGTATAACTTACTTTCAAAGATATAGATACTGGGTAATTGTAGGACGCTTTACGTCTTGAATAGGGGTCTGCAAGATTCTCTAGTTTCAACATTCATCGTATTTCTTAGTGCTCTCTTTTGAATTCTGAAAGTACTTAAAAAATCTGGCGACATACCGCAAAATATTACTCCATACCTTAAGTGTACATGCAAAAAAGCTAAGTATGCGTTTCTTAATATTAACATGCTTGTGCAAGATTTCAAAAAGCGTACATCAAAACACATTGTGCTCAGTTTTGAATTTAAATACTGTATATGTTTATTCCACTTGAGATCATGTTGAATTTAAATCCCTAAAAATTTTGTTTCTAGCTTGTTTTATATTTGGTGGTCACTTAAAGTTGTATTTGGAGTTGCAAGTTTCCTGTTCTGAGTGGTATGGAAATTAAGAGATACTGTTTTTCCATAATTTATTATTAGAAGATTGTTTCGAGACCATTCAGATAATTGTTCTGTAACAGCATCAGCAGACTGCTGCAGAGCCTCATTTGTTTTACCTCCTATTAAAGGTATAGAAGGCAGTGTTCTGGCACACGGTAATAACGTGAGGAATTAGATGACGAAGACTCAGTAAAGACAGATGACGAACACTGGTTGCCATGGTTACCATGTGTTGTTTTTTTTTCACGCTAATTCCAGTTAGAGCCCCCGTCCAAAAACACATCCATGTTAAAATGATATCGTTCTCAGGATTCGAACACGATGTTATCAACTGGCAAAAATTTTTCATAACACTAAAAAGACTGCGATGAAAGGATAGGAATCTCAAATATAACTCAAATTTCGTTGGTTTCCGAATTAATAACCATATAAACATAAATAATTGCATTCTCTGACACCTTTTCAAGTGAAATAATCGTATGTCAAAGAATTAATTACATGAAATATTATTGCAGTAGAAGTAAGGAGGGATGGAGGTCTACAGCTGGGGTTACCGACGAGCCTGCAGCAGACCACAAGTTCGAGAACCGGCTACAGAGTCCCTTGGCCCATCTGTCTTGCCGCATACCAGGAGTTGCGCAGGGTGACCGAGTGTCTAGCAGCATACCTCCTGCCTTATACGGAGTTACCCGTTTACTTTCCTGTCCCTCTTCAATCATCTTTACTCTAACACCTGATTAAAAGACACCATCGGCCCATCGATATTCTCCGTAGCCATTTCTTTACATTTCTAATGTTTCAGACTCTGACCGCAGTTTCTTTAGAAGGCTCTCGAGAGCTTAATAACTGGCAAGGAAGTAGGTACAATTCGACCACCCACAGCCTACAAGCCCGCAAAATAATTTATTCTATATTTATCACGGGGAGCCTCCGTGGCTCAGAGGGCAGCGCGTCGGCATCTCACCGCTGGATACCATGGTTCAAATCCCGGTCGCTCCATGTGAGATGTATGCTGGATAAAGCGGAGGCGGGACAGGTTTTTCTCCGGGTACTCCGGTTTTCCCTGTCATCTTTCATTCCAGTAACACTCTCCATTATCATTTCATAGCATTTATCAGTCATTAATCAATCACCTTGGGAGTGGCGACCCCATTGTAATAATAGCCTATATATGGTTCATTCATTACATCCCTAACCCGGCCAAGGACTGGAAAACAGGTTGTAGGTTTTCATTTAACACGACGCCGCACCGGCAGTGAAACCCGAAAGACCTCTGTCAGAATATTTTATTTTAACGTCTCACTGAGAGAATATTTTCTTAATTTTAACGTCGCACTAAAACAATTGGGTAGGATAGGAAACAGTTTCACCTGACCAAGTAGCAGCCGTTGTATTTTATTTATTTTTTGTTTTTTTGCGGCTTGAGTGGCCTGAGACCATGTTGGCGCGTTTGAACTCCGCTCCGTTCGGTGGTATTTGAAGATACACAAATAGGTCAGTTTCTAGTTGGTAGACATATCGGCACATAAAGCAACACCTATAAGACAAAATTTCGGTATATTGGCGTCTCCGAAGTAGTTATTGGGATGTAAAACCAATAAAATAATAAGAATAAGAATAAGAATAAGAATAAGAAGAATATCAGGAGGTCAGGAATGATCTCAAACAAATTGGATTATATCGTGAAGAAACTGTTAACAGTAGGCCTACCAAGTACCGACACCAGATCTCCCAGGGTTGGTTTTTCCCCCGGAGTCAGCGAAGGATCCCACCTGTACCACCTCAAAAGCAGTGTTCTGGAGCGTGAGAGATCTGGTCGTGGATACAATTGGGGAGTACGACCAGTACCTAACCCAGGTGGCCTCACCTACTATACTGAAGAGGGGCCTTGTGAGTGACGGGGAGATTGGAAGAGTTAGGCAAGGAAGGGGAAAGGAAGCGGCCGTGGCCTTAAGTTAGGTACATCTTGGTATTAGCCTGGAGGAGAAGTGGGAAACCACGGAAAACCATTTCGAGAATGGCTGAGGCGTGATTCGAAACTTTCTCTACTCAGTTGACCTCCCGAGTCTAAGTGGGCCCCGTTCCAGTCCTCGTACCACTTTTAAAATTGTGTGGCGGAGTCGGGAATCAAACCCGGACCTCCGGGGATGGCAGCTAATCAGACTAACCACTACACCTCAGAGGCGGACATTCTTCTGCTAACTGTTGAAAATTAAAATCAGTGACTTGTACTATCATGACCCGATATAACGTGATCTATACTTTTACCCCTGGCACGAAAGATTTGTCGCATGCGATACTTGAACAAAAAGTTGAAAAATTAAAAAAGTGTTTTGAACAGTTAATTAAAATGTCGTCTTTGTTATAGGTAGATAGTGCGTGTGGTGTTGTTAGTTTATTTCCTTGTTTGATTCGAATGTAGCTCGTTGTTGCGATCAAGGGTATTCTGTAAGGAATCAGCTCTCGGAAAAAATGAAAAAACTATCTTTGCATCGATCTGTCTTTAGACCGACTTTTCTGTACAGGAGTGAAGGCTGGGTGGATTCAGAATACGTTATACATAACAGACAGGAAAGTTGCGGGGACGTTTGGCGGTACAAACAGATGGGAACAATAGCACGAGGGCAGACGGAATGAAGATATGGGTGTAGTTGTACGCATAAACTAGCCTCGGTGATGGGACGATGTGAGGTGACTGGAGCAGGATAGGTTACTTAGAGGAATACTCGATTCGTCCATGGAGGGTAAGAAAAGCAGAGACAGACCAAGACACTGAATATTAGACTCCGTTTTAATGTTTTCATGATTAGAGGAGTGGAACTAAACAAGGACACTCAGCTACTTGCAAATAGAGTATTGTGGAAGCGGTGTACAGTCAATTCACGTTCCAAAAATGGTTTACGAGCAGTTCAGCAAATTTATGTTTTTTAATTGAACATCGCCTACTAACGCAAAACAATTAAAGACGGTTATAATCACAATGGCTTTTGCTGTAGGATACCATGGTAAATAGTTCGTGAGATATTGTCATTTAAATCTGGGACTGCTGTCACCTCCAGCTGCCTCACTCAGAACGAATTCTGATCATTTATGTAATGCATCGTCTGTCTGGCTCCTAAACTGAATGTTCAGCGTACTCATCTTTGGTTCAGATGGCCTCAGGTTCGATATACGGCCTTGCTAAGGTTTTTAATCACATATGATCAATTCCTCTAGGTCGGGGAATAAGTGTTTGTGTTCGTCTTAATAAATATCTCTTCATCTATAAAACAACACAACTCCGTATACTAACAACCATCACAAAACGCTCAATAGTGAATACATCTCTCCCACGTAGAGTTGGCGTCCGGAAGGCCACAAAACTGCAGCAAATCCATATTAAGTGCCAACCGCAATGAACAGCGAAAGAGACCAGGAAGAAGAAGATATATTATATTGTCTTTTGAATTTAATGCGGAGAACCAGAATTTAAGAGATCAGTGCAGCTAGTGTGAAAATGGTGTCAACGACCATGTTAGAAGATATTCAACCCTTCCTTCCACACTCACTTAGACCTCTAAGCCTTATCAGAAGTATGAGTCTAGCAAATATAAGTATAGAGTGATTAACGTGGACTGGCCGTCCAGTGTCGGTGTGGTGCATTGCAGTGGAGAGTTTACACTACAGGATGTTGCCGTGACAGTTCTTCGACAGTCCCAGCAAGAGGCAGTTGCGTGCCTACAGTATAAGCAGGACTACGGTCCCTATTGTAAAGAGTATTTGAATATCAGCAGCGGAACTTGAGAATGTCGTAGTTTGAGCAACAGGCAAATTTCTCAAGTTCTGCCAAAAATTAGGCAAATCCGCCAGCGAAACGTTTGAGGTGATCAAGTCGAAATGAACTGTTAGTTCCAATCCACGAACATATTGACTGCAGTACGTACACAGATGTACACTGTGCTGCCTACACTGTAGGCGCAAGTCCACGAACTTATTGACTATAGTAGTGTATTCAGACATGGCCGACGACTGAATAAAATGGAGACAGTGGAACCAACGCAGTCTCTGTCGTTAAGTAAGACATCACGAGGGATATGGGAAAAGCGGCAGAAGAAAAATAAAGAGGATATTGTTACGTTTCACTAACCACTTTTACGGTTTTCGGAGACACCGAGGTGACGGAATTTTGCCCCGCATGAGTTGCTTTTACGTGCTGGTAGATCTACAGGCATGAGGCTGGGTATTTGAACACCTTTAAATACCAACGGATTGAACAGCGATTGAACGTGCCAACTTGAACTCAGAAAGTCATCGCTGTACAGTGTGAGCCATTCAGTCTAACTTAGTGAATAGTGAATAAAGGCGGGGTGGGGTCTACTAGCTCGCACACAGAAAATGAGAAGTTCGTTTGGCTAGGAGTTCGTAGCTTTTATTTCACAAGGACTATGCACTTTCCCTCCGTTTATAAGGCTGGAGAACGCGAACATCCATTTTCAGAAAGCATGAATGCTGAGTTCTCAGCACGAAGGTTGGTTGGATCCCAAAGGGTTCCATCATTACCTGCACAGAAAGTCCTGGTGTTACTGATGAGGTGCACTCTACTATGAAGATAAGGAGTGAGTTTCCCGTTCATTTATTCATGCCAGGCTCTTCGCCACGTTCTTTCCTGCCTGACCTTGCTTGGTCAGTTCTTGTTTTCTTCCAACCCAATGGTATTAGGTTTTTTAGGCCTAAGAAGTCTTTCATTTTCACGCCCTTTGGTGGCTCTTCCCTTTCTTTTGCCGATAACGTCATTATTCGAAGTGTCGAACTCCTCTTTTACCCTTCAATTTAGTGTTAAGAGAGGATGGACACCCAGTTGTGCTGCCTCTAACACTACGATATTAACGTACCTTTAATTGCTGATAACCTTAAGAGACGCTGAGTTCGGCTCCCTGGCTGAATGGTCAGTGTAGCGGCCTTCGTTCCAAAGGATCTCGGTTTTGATTCCCGGCCAGATCGAAGAAATCAACTTCTTGTTGTTAATTCCTCTGCCCGACTCCTTGGCTGAATGATCAGCGTGGAGGACTTTGGTTCAGGGTCCCAGGTTCGAGCCCCCGCGGGATCTGGGATTTTTTCTAGTGGCCATACGCCGCACCGATACAGACAGGTCTTATGGCGACGATGGGATAGGAAAGGGCTAGAAGTGGGAAGGAAGCGGCCGAGGCCTTAATTAAGGTACAGCCCCAGCATTTGCCTGGTGTGAAAATGGGAAACCACGGAAAACCATCTTCAGGGCTGCCGACAGTGGGATTCGAACCCACTATCTCCCGGATGCAAGCTCACAGCTGCGGGTTCCTAACCGCACGGCCAACTCGCCTGGTATCTGGGATTTTAATCGCGTGTTATTAAATCGTCTGACTCGGCGACTGGGTGCTTATGTTTGTGCCAACACTCATTTTCATATTCACACAGCCCACCACACTACCAGACACCACGTAAACACGCAATAGTGATAACATCCCTCTATATAGGGTTGGCGTCAGGAAGGGCATTCGGCCGTAAAACAGGACCGAATCCACTGCTTCACCGTTCGCATCTGCGACCCCACAGGTATGGGAAAAGCGGTGGAAGAAGTTAATTCCTCTAGCTCAAGGGTTGGGTAATTGCATTCGTCTTAACACGCGTCTAAATCTACATACAGCCCGACTCAATAGCCAAATGGTTAGCGCGCTTGCCTGTCGTCAAGGGGGTCCTGCGTTCCATTCCCTCTTGAGTCGGGGATTTTAACCTTCCTCGATTAATTCCTACGGCTCGGGGGCTGGATATGTGTGCCATTCATCATAGGAAGGGCCCGTCCCCCTAGACGCGCAGGTTGCCTGTACGGCGTCCACCGGCCACACCAGCGTAGCCAACCGTACGATTTGAACCGTACATTTACTATTTTCAACCCTCTATATACGGTGTATGGTTCGAAGGTGAAACCGTACGCGGTATACACGGCTCTACGAAATATTTAAATAAACATTTATTATTATTGGAAACGTCTGCCTCCATGGCTAAATGGTTAGCGTGCTGGCCTTTGGTCACAGGGGACCCTGGTTCGATTCCAGGCAGGATCGGGAATTTTAACCAAAATTGATTAATTTCGCTGGCACGGGGGCTGGGTGTATGTATCGTCTTCATCATCATTTCATCCTCATCATGACGCGCAGGTCGCCTACGGGTGTCAAATCAAAAAACCTGCACCTGGCGAGCCGAACATGTCCTTTGACACTCCCGGCACTAAAAGCCATAAGCCACTTCATTTTCATTATTGGAAACACTCAGATTTTGTATGCAAAATTACTTTTTCTCCTGTTTGAACATACCTCATTTCCTGAACATGTATGGCGTGGCTTCCATTCACCGGGGGATTCTCAAGCTTTAAATGTTGTGACTCACCTTTAGGCTGGTTTCAGATCAACCAATGAAGCGCCTGAATAGTCTGTCATGTGGGATTTTTCTGTCTTACTCTGCGGCCGGGATTAACCTACTTCAAACTCACAGTCACGCTTTCGAATCAGCCCACACCGAACTCCGTCAATCGTGTCTTAACCAGTGTGAGACGTGGTGAAACATTCTTCTTCTTTTTCTCCTTTTCCAACCTATTTCAATCCACTGCTGGATATAGGCCTCTTCCATATGCTTCCATCGTCTTCGGTCTTGAGCCACTTGAAACCAGCGTGTTCCAGTCAACAGCTTTATGTCGTCGAACCATCTCTTCTGGGGTGTTCCAATGCCTGTCTTATGTTCCCTAGGTCTCCAGTGAACAATCCTAGAGGTCCACCTGTTGTAGTCTTGTCGAGCTACGTGTCCTACCCATTGCCATTTTAGTCTTGCTACTCTCTCTAGGATGTCTGTCACATTAGTTCTTCTCCTGATGTCCTCTGAACGGATCATCCCTTAGGCTGATCCCTAGCATCTGTCGCTCCATGGCTCGTTGTGTTCGCTGAAGCTTGCGAGCACTTTCCTTCGTCAGAGTCATCGTTTCCAGACCGTAAGTAGTAACTGGCAGCACGCACGTATTATAAACCTTGGTCTTCAGGTTAATTGGAACATCCTTGTTGGTGAGGATGAATCTTAGTTTTCGGAATGCTGTCCAACTCATACCTATTCTGCAAGGAATTTCTGCACGTTGGTTGTCTTTTCCAAGTTTTATCGTGTGTCCAAGATAGATGTACTCATCTACAGCTTCTATATATTGGTTTCCCATTTTAAGTGGTTGACTGTCTGGACTTAGTATTTTTGTTTTATTAATGTTCATTTCCAAACCAATCTTAGCAGAGGCAGTTTTTAATTCTTGGATCATGCTTTCTAGCTCATCTAGATTTTTACTTATGAGCACAATGTCATCGGCAAAACGCAGGTGGTTCAAATATAACCCGTTGATTTTTATTCCTTTATTATCCCAATGAAGGGTTTTGAATACATCTTCCAAGGCAAGGGTAAACAGCTTTGGAGAGACTGTGTCACCTTGTCGAACTCCTTTGCCAACTGGGATTTTATTGGTGATGAGGTCTTCGTCCACTCTGACTACCATTGTTGCTTGATCATGAATGTTTTCCAGCTTCTAGTTGTAAACCTTATGGATAACGTGATTTCATCAAACTTATGAATAATATTGTGATGTGCTTACAAATAATTTTGAGTGACATTGCAGTGCTTTAATTTCTTGATGGTTAGCTTACTATGTATTAATTATTTTCTTTGGCGTTTATTTTGAATGTTCAATAAGTAAATATGTGGTTAACTTGTGATTCCAAAAATGAATCAGGTCCTTAAGCACCCAAAGAATTAAAACTTTTTGTTAAACACCCGAAAGGAAAGAAAAGTACAGGCAGTCGCGGGAGAGCATAGACAGTAGAGGAAGTGGCTGCGTCCTGATCCAACATGTGAAGAAATGGCAAAGTGGATATTTTGCATTTTCTTACTTCTAGTAATATGTTTCAGTTATGTATTCCTATTTGATATCATTGCTACTTGATATTATTGCACGCATTTTATTGTATTGGGGTGAATATTAGTACTGTACGGTTTTACGATAAAGAATACGATTTATTTTGAATTTCTGTGCGGTTTTTCAATGTTCGTAGGTTGACAAGACTGAGCTACACGCCATTATTAATATTATTTACATAAAACACATCACACAACGAACCACCGCAGAAACACGCAGTAGTGAATACATTTTTCCACGTACCGCTGGCGTCAGGAAAGGCATCCAGACGTAAAACTGGGATAAATCCGTACGGAGTGCTGACCCCAAGAAGTGCATTAAATGCCGGGAAGAATAATAATAACAACCTTAAAAGGCACTGAGCTACCAGAATTTTTGTTTTGAAAAGAATTCTGTAACGTGCCATTACTGTAGGGTCACGAATGTCTCTCATTCATGTAGCCTCAAATGTCGATCTATTAAACCGGGATCTGCTCACGTGAACTTCGTCACAGGAGACAAGAAATTTGCTACACTGTGTTGATTACTCGATGTCATTAATCCTCAGACAGAACAACTAAATGCCCTCCCTTATAAATTCACAACTTTTTTCTTAATTTCTCCGCTTACGAAGAAGTTTGTCTATATGTTTACCAGAATTTTAAAACCTTTTTCCTTTAACCATCAGCATCCGTGACGAGAAGAACTGCTACTGAATTATAAAATGTAAGTATAATTGCTATGTAAGCAAACGAGTTACTACCAATTCACTTGTCATATGACTTACGTTCCTAAACATATCTTGTTATATAATGCTTGCCTGTCTTTGAAACTTTTTTTGCTGTGTTTTTCATCTGGAAAGCATTTCCATTCTCCATTCTTTACAAAAGGTCGCGTGTGATGCAGACCTTACGGTTGAAATGCGGTTTGTAACTCGATAAAGTTTATATGGATACTATTACCTTGAATTACTTGCATGTCACCGTGTTCCTTACGGCACAAAGTGGCTAGTACCATCGTCTTTGCGCTATAAATACAGTAAATTTATATTATGTTCGCACAAACATCAGTAAATTCATAACATTTCCATTCAACCATCTGGACGAACATGACAAGTCAACATACTGACACGTAACACACTGTTCGCAGGGCCCAGCTTCTCCAATGTTGAGTTGTCTGACCGCTTTCTTTGGTGAAAATAAGAATATTTTATGGGCATCTAACATTATTATTCACTGAAATATTTCCTATTTTTGTGACATGATTTCATCCATCCGTTAATTAAAATGTCACTTGCATACAGTTAGGCCGACTTGAAGCCAGTAAACCCATCGAAGAACTACATGAGAACGTTTTTCTTCCTGTTCTTCTGGAGTCTTCCCCTCACAGAAGCTTAACGACCATCATGGAATGGACTCTTTGGCTGAATGGTCAGCGTACTGGCCTTCGGATCAGAGGATCCCGGGTTCGATTCCCGGCAGGGTCGGGGATTTTAACCTTCACTGGTTAATTCCAGTGGTCCGAGGGATGGGTGTTTGTGCTGTCCCCAACATCCCTGAAACTCACACACCACACATAACACTATCCTCCACCACAATAACACGCAGTTACTTACACATAGCAGATGCCCCCACCCTCATCGGAGGGTCTTCTTTACAAGGGCTGAACTCGGCTAGAAATAGACACACGAAATTATTATTATTATTATTATTATTATTATTATTATTATTATTATTATTATTATTATTATTATGGAATAATTACTCATATTAAATGACAACGTCGACATCAGGAAATTATATTCTGTTCAAAGAATTCAGCAGAGACGAAACAAGTGTTAGGATGAAGTGACGGGCGGTAGAATGACCGCGTGAAGTTTCTGTGACGCAAAACATGCCAACCAATAATGTCCAGCTTTCTACGGGTGACTATGGATATGCAACGTGTCGTATTGACTCTGTAGAACCCAACACCACTTATGTCATTTTGTTTGTTCTGGGATACTTTGCTAAATGCTTTGATATTGTTGCTCCAAGTAATTCAAGCTCACTGTCTAAGCGTTGATCTAATATATTTTAATAAGAACATTACATTACATTTGATTCTGATAACATTGCACTTCACCGGGCGAGTTGGCCGTGCGCGTAGAGGCGCGCGGCTGTGAGCTTGCATCCGGGAGATAGTAGGTTCGAATCCCACTATCGGAAGCCCTGAAAATGGTTTTCCGTGGTTTCCCATTTTCACACCAGGCAAATGCTGGGGCTGTACCTTAATTAAGGCCACGGTCGCTTCCTTCCAACTCCTAGGCCTTTCCTATCCCATCGTCGCCATAAGACCTATCTGTGTCGGTGCGACGTAAAGCCCCTAGCAAAAAAAAAACAAAAAAACATTGCACTTTTAAGAATATTGCGCAGATACATCTTTGATAAGTCTTTGTGCTTCTTCTGATTGCACTAGATTACGTTTTACTTTCATTCAGTATAAGTCATCCACCTGCAAAACCCTGCTGAAGGACATATAGGCCTACTTCGAATTAGAGTTATTAATAATAATTTCGTGTGGCTATTTCTAGCCGAGTGCAGCCCTTGTAAGGGAACAGCACAAACACCCAGCCCCCGGGCCATTGGAATTAACCAATGAAGGTTAAAATCCCCGACCCGGCCGGGAATCGAACCCGGGACCCTCTGAACCGAAGGCCAGTACGCTGACCATTCAGCCAACGAGTCGGACATTAAAGTTATTGATACTAATAGAAAGCTCTCAGCGCCCTGTACATGGCTGTGAAATTTTCAATTTGCAAACCCTGTTAAAACAGCTTAAAACGGCCAAAATAACGTTCCGTCAACTAGCAAAACCTGCTAAATATGAGATGGGTGCAGATGCAATACGTGATAAAAATCTATACTTGCAAAATCTCCTGAATTACGTAAGCAACATGGCCTCTCGTTAGGATACATATGCCAGCCTGCTAATTTTTTCGTTTCAACTCAGTCATGACACCACGTAAAGCATCCTAATACCTAGATTAATATCATGAAAACATACTAGGACGAGAATATATTGCTCGAGATTGGAATCACTTGTCAGCCAGTACCTTGAAGGAAACGAACAGTGGCATTTCCAGTTTCGGAAAACTAAGAAACGTATGATAACGAAGAATAAACGTAGGACTTTTTGCCTCGTTCAAGAAAATCGTTTTATAATTGTACCAGGGGTACACCATCCAAGGCTATTCAAACTGTGCGCCTTCTCCACTGTGGCCATCTCTGACAGTAATTAAGAACTGTTAATGCTTTGTAAAACGTTTCTCCGATGGCTAGATGGCTCTGGCATCTATTTTCTAGCGATCTCTGGTGGGGGGCAAAGGCGGCCGGAAGTAGAGCTAACCACTCTACCCCATCAAGTGCCGAGGTTACGGATAGTGGAAGCCTTTACCTTCCACTCCTCCAAGGGCCTTCATGGCCTGTACGGAGATGACTTTGCTTTTTTTTTCCGAACGAGTAAGACAGAGGAATCTGGTTGTATTTCTACCTAATGTAAAAGTTAAACTGTGCCTTTGAAAGGCTTCAATCTTGTAAATTTTGGAGAATAGTCTCCTAGGTGATCGTGTGGAGAAAATACGCTCTTTCTAATGTTATAAAGTTTGGAGCCCCGTCTCCTTATTTGTAATTAATTGGAGCAGTAGTGCTCTCGGTAACAGTGTAAATTTTGAGCTACCTAACTCACCTATTCATTGTACCTGAGTATGCGTTATTGCTTAACAAAGTTTCAAATCTTAAAAGAGAAAGAAATAAAATTTCAAATTTTAGAGTTTTAAATCAAAATTCGATTTTTTCTCTATCCACCCATTCGTTCTCTCACATTGTTACACCTCTGCGTTCCACAGAATCCCAGGAAAAAGTGGCAGCAGAGCGTGGATTGAATGGGTCTGGATAAAGCCCCATTTCATGGCTGTTCGTAGAATTCGAAACCGAACTCTAAAACTTTTTCCGTCTCTGGAATTTTCCAAATTTTGTCACTTTTCCTCCACTATGTCTGGTCCTAGGGAAGTTCTTGCACCGTGGTACCTGCTCAAGGAAGAGCTTATTTACGAACTTTTGATTAGAAAAGTCCAATCTGGTGGCATGGTTGCGATAGACGCGGCTAAGCTTAAATAATCTTTGGAGTTTCCCATCTGTATTCCGGTGTATGGGGATAAGAAAATTCATGAGGCTCTGTCTACCATCACAGCCAATACTACTGAGCTTGCCTCTGTTTTAAGCTTTTTTGAAGTAGGTGAACCTTCTGGAAATCAACTAAACCGTGTTCAAGCTACATTGTTCCATTTCTATAATAGGGCTAGGGATCTATTGTCTCTGAAACTGAAGGACGATCATGCTAGTATAGTTAACACTCTTGTGGAACACACTTCGGATTTATCAAATAAGGTTAATCAATTGTTGTCTGGAGCCGCTAGTGCTAAGGGTGACTATCTTTCACCAGCAAACGTACAAACTGATTGCGGACCCTGCTAAGTCTTCTGATATTAGGGAATCTGTTGACCTACAACAACAAACTTCTACCACATCTGAACAAGTAAATCGTCCACTACAAATTCTTCATCATAGGTAATGCTGATTTTGAACCCCCTCAACCTCCAATGCCATCTCCGATTATTTTACCAGGTCTCAGTAGCTTGCTTCACCCCTTAGCCATGTTGCTTACGGGCATTTCTAAATCTTCAGTAAACTCGACTGAGGTAATTACCTTCCTAAGGTTTCTTATAGAATTTCGGGATCATCTTTCTCATTCTCAGATTTTACAAATTATTTATCCATACTCTGTTGGCGTCCTCTCTGACAAAATTGTAAAGGCAATAGCCGATAGAAGCTCTATAGTTTTCCATGCACATCTTTTGGCTAATTTCATTCCTGCAAGAGCAATGTCTTCTCTAATACAGAAGTTCTACTTCTGAGTTCAAGGACTAGACGAGAACCTGGCCGATTTTATTCAAATCACGTTCTATACTAGGGTGTTCGCCTTTCATTTCTCAGAAGGTCTGATTGTACAGACCATTGTCGAAGAGATTTCTCCATCCTAGATGTCTTATTTATGTTTCGCTTCGCGACCTCAAACATTTTCTGAACTCGAGACTATGGCAGTGCCCGCGGAAGGAGTCACGTACGCAGACACTTTAAGAGTCGCTAGGGAGCCTCCTCCATCAGCTAATAGTTCTCGGCCACCTCCTCGCCGAACGTTCTATCCCCGCAAGTGTTATGCGTGTGGATCATCGGACCACCTTCGAAATAAGTGCCTCTTTGTGAAATCTAATGGAACTACGAATGGAGTAGGGCCATCCCAGGGATATTTTGAGTGTGGATCATTTACACATCTTGCTAAAATCTGTACTTCACCTAACAGCACACCTTCCTGCTCTACTTCTAGTGCTGCCTCCACCAACTTAGGCGATAGGAAGTGACTAGCGCGCCCGGCTGAATCACCAACTCCAACTTCTCGAAGCTCAGCCTAGGTCAAGTCGGGCACGGAACTCTCTCAGGAGGAAACACCCTCTAATTTATCTTTTGAAGGCCCGAGGGAATGTCTTAAAATCGCCTCTGAGATTTCAGGATGTGTGCCCTTCCTCAAAATTGAAATAAATAATGAACCAGTCACGGATTTGTTACACTCAGGAAGTGTTAGCTCTATTATTTCTGAGGAGTGGTATTCTAATTTGAAAGTTTGCTGCAAATTTTCCGATTATTGTTTTTCTTCTGTTAAATGTGTTTAGGCGAATTATTCACCCTTAGAAATTTTAGGATTTATTGTCCGACTCGCTGGCTGAATTGTCAGCGTACTGGCCTTCGGTTCAGAGGGTTCCGGGTTCGATTCCAGGCCGGGTCGGGGATTTTAATCCCTTCTGATCAATTCTTCTGGCTCGGGGCCTGGGCGTATGTGTCCGTGCCTACACTCTCCTCATCATATTCAGACAACATACCACACTACCAACTACCACAGAAACACGCTATAGTAATTACATCCCTCCATATAGGGTTGGCGTCAGGAAGGGCATCTGGCCGTAAAACAGGGCCAAATCCTCATGTGCGACGCAGTTCGCACCCACGACCCCACAGGTGTGGGAAAAGTGGTAGCAAAAGAAGAAGAAGAAATTTGAGGATTTATTCATGCTAAAGTTCGCATTTCTAAACTTACTTGGAAATTTAAGTTTTTGGTTGCCAATGACTTGTCCTCGCCTGTGACGTCGCACTCTGGTCTCGTGCTCGATCTTCAGAGCAAGTCTTGCAGATTCAAGTTTGAAAGTAATTTACATATTCCTCTTTTAAAATGTAATTCTGTTTCATCGTTGTCAAATTCGCCTACCCAGAGTGAGATGTCGTCAGATCTTAGACATCTACCTGAGTACCAGGCTAATAGTATTCGGAAATGATCTCAATATTTTTGCGACGTATTTTCGGAAACTCTTGGTGTTACCGAAATAATAGAATATGAAATTGAGGTAACTGATTCGATCCCTGTAAGGTTTCCTCCTTATAGGCTATCTCCACCTAAAATGAAGGCTCTTAAGGAGATTATTGTTCAAATGTTGAAGGATGGCATTATTCGACCTTGAAAGTCGGTTTGTACCAAAACCCCAAGGAAGTTTCGGGCCTGTCATTGATTACAGGGCGTTAAACCGTAAGGTCGTACTGCAATCAGTGCCCCTTCTTCATTTGAATTCATGTCTCCCTTGGTTTCGTAAGGCTAAATTCTTCAACATCCTAGATCTTAACCAAGCGTATAATCAGATTCCTCTGGCGGAAGGATCAAAAGTATCTGACAGCTTTCGCTACAGACTGGAACTTGTACGAATACAACCGCGTGCCTTTCGGACTCCACACGGACGCGGCTGTCCTCATTAGACTGCTAGATAGGGTCTTCTCCGACATCATTTCCCGACTCATTTTTGGTGTAGGCTGATTGAACCTCAGGGCGATGTGCACCTCCGGAAATGGAAATCTTGTTTCTTAAATTTCACGACTTCCTAAGGGGAATTCGAACCCACGTACTTCCGGGCGAACCGAGCACGCCTTTACCGCCTCGGCCAGGCAGCCTCTTACTCGTTCCACAGTCTACATTAAATAAGAATAGTTAACAGAGGCAATAAGTACCCATTCTACCTGGCCTTGGTGAAAAAGGAAAGGTTAAAATTATTGACCGGAAATCAAAATGTTAGGAGGCGAATACTTACACTTTGAAATTCACTTGAAAATACTTCAAACCCTATGTGGGCTTATGGCCCGAAGTTACAGAGGCTAAGCCTGTACTACGGAGGTGACTAGATGGAGAGAAAATTTGAAATTACAGAAGGAAGAGATAAATTTTAAGACTTACGAAATCATAGTCACCTCAATACCAAGTTGAAGGGGAATAAAAGAGTGTTCACACTCTTTATTCCTTAAGTTAGACTACGGTCTTTAGACTTGGTTGAAAATGTACACAGAAGATAGAATTTTACATTACAAAAGAATTTGAAACCTTCCCCTCAATTCAACTGTGAAGTCTGCCATTACCTTGAGCTGGTGAGTCTTCCGGAGATGGGTCAGGCTAGCCCCCTGCCTCCTCTACGAAAACACTCTACTTCTTGACTAGACTGGAGCGATCGAAAAGACAACATGGCCCAAAAGTTCCCAGTTTTTATAGCAGAGGGGAAGATTCCAGAACTCTCTGGGCCGAAGCTCTATCCACACCCACAATTTTGATTGGTTACAAAATTAAATACCGAAATTCCTTACTGGTAGAACATTTTGAAGAAGGGAGGGATAGCAGTGCTAGTAACCTATGAACACAAAAAGGAATTTAAAACATTTCAGTTCTGAAATCTTCGAAATTACAAATTTCTTTGAAAATTAATTGTTTTTGTTCCCAGCAGAGGGGGCACATAAGTAGACAGTAGAGATATCTGACGATAAGCATTCAAACTTCTAGTGCAAGGAAGTTCACTGGGCGTATTGCATGCAGATAGCCTCCTAAAAGGGGCTCACTTTAAATGAACGGGGTTGGTGTACCTCCGGTACAATTATTATTATTATTATTATTATTATTATTATTATTATTATTAGTATTAGTATTACAGTATTATTATTATTATTATTATTATTATTATTATTATTATTATTATTATTATTATTATTACCGGGCGAGTTGGCCGTGCGCGTAGAGGCGCGCGGCTGTGAGCTTGCATCCGGGAGATAGTAGGTTCGAATCCCACTATCGGCAAACCTGAAGATTGTTTTCCGTGGTTTCCTATTTTCACACCAGGCAAATGCTGGGGCTGTACCTTAATTAATGCCACGGCCGCTTCCTTTCAACTCCTAGGCCTTTCCTATCCCATCGTCGCCATAAGGCCTATCTGTGTCGGTGCGACGTAAAGCCCCTAGCAAAAAAAATATTATTATTATTATTATTATTATTATTATTATTATTATTATTATTATTAATGGCGTATGGCTTTTAGTGCCGGGAGTGTCCGAAGACATGTTCGGCTCGCCAGGTGCAGGTCTTTCGAGGTGACTCCCGTAGGCGACCTGCGCGTCGTGATGAGGATGAAATGATGATGAAGACAACACATACACCCAGCCCCCGTGCCATTGGAATTAACCAATTAAGGTTAAAATCCCCGACCCGGCCGGGAATCGAACCCGGGACCCTCTGAACCGAAGACCAGTATGCTGACCGTTCAGCCAACGAGTCGGACATTATTATTATTATTATTATTATTATTATTATTATTATTATTATTATTATTATTATTATTATTCGGGGTAGCCTCCGTGGCTCAGGCAACAGCGCGCCGGCCTCTCATCCTTGGATCCCATGGTTTAAATCCCTGTCGCTCCATGTCAGATTTTTGCTGGTCAAAGCGGTTTCTTCTCTGGGTACCCCGGATTTCCCTGTCATCTTTCCTTTCAACAACACTCTCCAATATGATTTCATTTCACTTGTCAGTTATTAATCATTGCCCCCAGAGGAGAGCGACAGGCTTCGGCAGCCGGCACAGTTCCTGTCCTCGCCGCTAGATGGGGGCTTCATTCGTTCCATTCCTGACCCGTTTTAAACTAGAAACAGGCTGTGGATTTTCATTATTATAATTATTGGGCACAAGTTGAGGCAGAGCGTCTTTATGTCGTCAATTCCCAATCTCGGCGAGCTTCATTATATTCTATTCACTCTAATGGGTAGATTTACAGAAGCAGGAGCAAGGTGTTTTGGGCGCATAAAAATATAAGGCAAATGGAACTACTTCATTATAAAATTAATCACGTGCCCTTGTTTTCGCAGTATAGTGAGTGCTCTGTTTGTCGCGGAAGGGACTGTCCGAGCAGGCGGCAGTAGGTGGCACATGTCCTTTGGCCACTTTACGACGGAGACTCTGCACGATACAAGCAGGCCTGTCAGCCGCGCGGTGCCTTTGAAACATGCCTACCAACATTACACAAGCAACAAGAGCACTTCCTTTTTCTTTTCTTCTACGCAAACTTGATATCAACTACAATCAGCGTACGCCTCTTTAACTTAAGAGATGAAATACTGAACTTTCTTGGAAATAAAGAAAAAGAAGTAATATTTACCTAGTCAGTGCAGGTTGCTGCTGTTTATAAGAAGCTAATGGATTATGTTAGTCCTCTGACTACAACGAGTTGTACCAGCTTGCTGCCTTTATTCTGTATCCTCAACGATAAAAAAAATTGACAGGAATCAGGGCTCACATGAGCACAGAAATGAGAGATCTTGTTCTCTCCCGACAAGAACTTCAGGTATCGTAGTCATCAGACCCATATATTCAGTCCGATGGTTGTGTGTTTTAGTTTTAACCCTTTGCGCTTGTACGTTGTCGGATACTTTCTGACGTCATAATATCCTATGAAGCTTGAATGTCGAACCGCTTCCGATATTCAGTATAACGTAACTAAGGTTTTTCACTGTGTCTAAAACACTAATTACCGGGCGAGTTGGCCGTACGGTTAGAGGCGCGCGGCTGTGAGCTTACATCCGGGCGATAGTGGGTTCGAATCCCGCTGTCGGCAGCCCTGAAGATGGTTTTCCGTGGTTTCCCCATTTTCACACCAGGCAAATGCTGGGACTGTACCTTAATTAAGGCCACGGCCGTTTCCTTCCCATTCCTAGGCCTTTCCTGTCCCATCGTCGCCACAAGACCTATCTGTGTCCGTGCGACGTAAAGCAACTAACAAAGAACACTAATTAAAACACAACACCTGTAAATATACACACTATTCTGCTTCCATGTTTCTTTCTTTCTTAACCCGTTTACCGGCCAGGGTTGGTTTTCCTTCGGTCTCAGCGAGGGATCCCACCTCTACCGCCTCAAGGGCAGTGTCCTGGAGCGTGACACTTTCGGTTGGGGATGAAACTGGGAAGGAGGACCAGTACCTCGCCCGAGCGACCTCACCTGCTGTGCTGAACAGGGGTCTTGTCGGGGATGGGGAGATTGGAAGGGATAGACAAGGAAGAGGGAAGGAATCGGCCGTGGCCTTAAATCAGGTACCATCCCGGTATTTGCCTGGAGGAGAAGTGGGAAACCATGGAAATCCATGTAGAGGATGCCTGAGGAGGGAATCGAACCCCCTTCTACTCAGTTGACCTCCTGAGGCTGAGTGGACTCCGTTCCAGCCCTTGTACCACTTTTCAAATTTGGTGACAGAGCCAGGAATCGAACTAATTCCTCTGGGGGTGGCAGCTAATCACACTAACCACTACGCCACGGAGCCGGACTGCTTCCATAAACATATTATAATTTTACAGGTATGTTATATGTGTTTTAATTAGGTTTTCGACAGACTGAGAAACCTTAAAGTTACGTTGAGTAAGTCGACACTGGAAAATATGACTTCGTTCTTAACAGATATGCAGTATGTTTATTTTGACCACGTGCAATCGCAGCCGCTAACCACCACCGCCGGTGACTTCCGAAAGCTGCAGTCTGTATTTTGTATGCAATTTAAATAGACACAGTTCAGGCGTAGCGTTCGTAATGGCCTGCCTGGACTACTTGCTACGATAGTGACTGTGTGTGTGTACTTGTGACCGTGTTGTCTCAAAACTCACGAGTTTCAAAACTCACGAGTCTCAAAACTCACGAATTCCAGGAAGTGGATTAGTAACAAGTTTCTCTACCTGAGCCAGTCTCAAAACTCACTAGCAGGGCCAGTTCTTCGTTGAATGGATAAATGTCCACCCTATTAGTGATGGGATAATGGAATACTTTTAATAATCAAATAACTTCCATCCGTTTATTTAAATAATCGAATGAATAATCAAATCAAATAATCGAATGAGTTTCAAATATCATTCAGTTATATCGCGCAGAATAATCGGATGCGTCATGAATATTTTTCTTTTTGGTTTAAATGTGTCTGGTAGATAACTGATTGAAGTAAGCGAACAGATGAACGCTTACGACGAATAATACGCCTTTTTCCAAATGAATCTCCAAATGTTTAAACTAGATGAGTGAATTAACTGTCTTGATCTCTAATATCTCTAAATAAAATTCCTTATTCAAGTAAATGCCGCCTTCTGGCCGCATAATGGAACTAAGCCCCAGTACTACCAACTGACAGTTTCTTTTAACTAGCAGCGGGTAATATACTGTACCTACTTTAAATGATGAGCATGCTGGCCTTTGGTCCAAGGGATCTAGGGGGTCCAGGGTTCGGTTTCCGATCGGGTGGGTGATTTTAACTTTCATTAGTTAATTCCTGTGACTCGGGGACTGGGCGTTCGTGCCGTCTTCAGCATTAGACTCCATCCTCACAGACGTGCAGGTCGCCTTGTACGGCGTCAACTTTAAAGACCTGCACCAAACTTCTCCGGAGGCCACACGTCATTATTATAAATTTACATGAAAAGGAAAAAATGCATTGTATTAACTTTAAGACAACTGCAAAATATTTTTTAAAAAATAATGATTATAATACACGTCAGCCTCTTTCATTCACTAACCATTATTTTTCCCCTGTGGGTTGGGGTGGCAGAATAACATTCACAGTATCCCCTGCCTGTCGTAATAAGCGACTAAAAAGGGGCCCCGAGGGCTCTTAAATGATTTAAGAAAAGGCTAGATAAACAACTGATAGGCAATCTTCTACCTGGGTGACTGCCCCTAGTCGGTGGAAAAACATGGGTTGAAGGGAAGCGTGAGTCGCCGCGCACCTCATCCCTCCTGCAGTTATCGCAAGCACCTGCTGTCCGAATTCGTGAATTTTGAGACTCATTAGAATGTTTACTTTAGATACCAGTTTGTAGTCGTGAGTTTTGATACTATTTGTTACTAATTATAGCCCGTGAGTTTTGAGACTCGTGAGTTTTGAGACTCGTGAGTTTTGAGACGTAACCCTTGTGACAGCGTTCGACCACCGTTTATCAACCATTAGGGTCCGCCACACTATTCCTATCGGCAGGCCAGTCAGCCTACTGGATAACAATTCATTGAATATTGTCAAACTCATTCGGAAATAATTAAAGTGTTTATCATTATGCTTCCTTCATTTCATTAAAAAAAGATAGGGAAATGGGCGCCCCAGGTTCGATTCTCGGCCGGGTCAGTGCTTTTAACTTTTATTGCTCAATTCCTCTGGCTCGAGGGCTGGGTGTTAATGCCATCTTCAACATAGAATTCATCCTACCTAGGCTCCATCCTCATAGATGCTCAGGTCACCAATAGGGTGTCAACTGGAACGACCTGTACCAGACCGCTTCGAAGGACATACACCAGTACTAGTAGTAGTAGTAGTAGTAGTAGTAGTAGTATCTGGCCTCGTGGGCTGGCGGTAGCGTGCCTGCCTCCCACCCGGAGACTCCAAGTTCGATTCCGGCTAGGTCAGGGATTTTTACCTGGTTCGAGGTACACTCAGCCTACATGACAACAATTGAGGAGCTATATCTCGATGAGATGGTAACTCAGGTCTAGAAAACCAAGAATAACTGCCGAGAGGATTCGTTGCGCTGACCATGCGCCACCACCCTCGGGCTGAGCAGTGGTCGTTTGGTAGACCAAGGCCCGTCAAGGCTCTAGTGGCATGGGGTTTTAGTGGTAGTATCAGTTATGCGACCAACGCTGCCACATCGGAGTCCAGTTTTCTACTGAAAAAATAATAATCGACTAGAGTTGTGGCAATTCTTGAGGAAGGACGAGGTTCCGTCTGTTCTCGACACCTTTCACTATGCTATATCTTTTCCATGGAGATATCAAATTATGGGATCTTCGCATATACGCCAATGTCGGGGTCACGGCGGAAAGTTTTGACGTAGAATAAGCACTACGTAGAAATGAAGTAGGCTACCTAGCCTGCATGGGTCTGAAATTTAATTGAAGGCTCCCAGAGAATACGGGTCTACGCCACAAAACTAAAATGTTCAGGAAACAGAAGAAGCTGTTGAATAACAGACAATGAAAATATATAGGCCTATTATGGAATAAATAAGAACACATGGAAATCAAATTAACACAAATTACACTTAAGGTAGTAAAAACAAAGCACTTTCTCGTTTTCAGTTTATGGAATAAATGTCTAAACCACATTTTCACAGTTTAATGCAGTGCTAGTTATTGTCCTTCTTTTTAAACAAATCACTATAGAATCCTCTGAATTCTTGAGCCATATACTCACACATCTTTAATAGGTCATTATTTTTTCTTTCTTAATGTGCAGTGTTGAGCTGTAGAGTTGTGGCAGTTCTTGAGGAAGGACGAGTGGCTGATTCCGTCTCTTCCTGAAAGCTTTCACTAAGCTATATCTTGCCCAGTGTGGGATTTTCACATTTACACAGATGTGGGGTCATCTTCAGTAAACTTCAGCCACATTGCTTCAGTAATCTTGAACTTAGGGCCTTTGAACAAAATTCCCTTTAGATGGATTAAGTCTTTGAAGTCAGAACTCTAGAACAGGTCTCGTTCATGGTAAAAGTTCCTTAGGTCGTGCCTCTACAATTATATTTTTCCACTGGCTGGCCACTTACACTTTGGACACCCTTCTTCTCTTCTCTATTAACTCGAAATCACATTCACACGTTGACAATACCGTTTCCCGTGCACAAGAATTTCTGCTTCACATGTGAAATATATCTCCACCTCACCAAGCTACTACAAAGAGTGACCATTCTGAAATTATTTTGACCGACACATTGTTCAGACCATAATATTAACTTCCTGTCAGCTCTTGGAGCAAGGGTACTAATAGTTCTTTGTTATGTAAGTGAGCAAACATGATGAAATCTCTGCGCATCCCCGTTTGGCTACTGATTCATCCCAGACATTTATGGTTACCAATTTTCTGCCCATGCAGTGTATAGTAAAATTGTATACAGAACGCTGACATTGATAGTATACATCGGAATGTGGCAATGTTGGGCGGAAAAGGACATATTACAAGACGACACACAGTACACCTACTGTATCCTGGCTGCATCACAATATTTTCCAAGAGAGAAATATGCAGATTCAGCTTTTCTGTGATGTAACTCATTTTCCTCAGCAATACACTCTCGTTCAAGGTCTATGTCAGCAGAAAGAATCTTAACAAAAAGCTTGTCAAAGTGTCTGCATGTGTCTCTTCGTTGTGCACCAAATCCTAAGTTGTACTCACTGGGAAAACATCTTTTACTTCGTCTCAGGATGAGCCTCTTTGTACATGCTGTACATTTTACTCACAGTCAAATAAGAATACAAATATTATTTCTTTGTATCTTTACAAGAATAATGGCTTTCCATTCTAGGAAATTTGTTGATATGGTCCTTCACTTCCTTATTCATGTGATTTGCGAGCTCATGCGGTCTATTGCTATGTTTGCCTCTCATATCCTTTGGAGCAAGTTTTCCCCTTTTCACCGCATCATGAAGAAATGTAACTATCTTATGTGACAGACTAAACATGTCTGAAAACCTTTTTTTACATACCTGCAGTGAACTACTGTCACTACCTTTTTCTAAAACGCGGTACTCAAAGGAGCATTTCCGACGTGAAAGAGCATCCGTTCTCTGATTATACCTCCTCCGTTCAGAGACTTGGAGGCACCTATTCACAAGAAACGAAGACTGTTCATTAAGGTCCATGGCATAGTATTCCGTAAACCAGCCCTCTTTTCCACCGTCAGTTAGCTGAATACACTCATTATTGTTACAGACCTATGGATCAGATACACGGCCCTAAACAACGAATTAGCAGAAAATTATGATAATGTTCTATCTTACAATATTTTAGCGCAATCGTAATTAAAATAACGGTCTGTTTAATATGTATTATGTATTAAACAATGACCAATTCATTCTCAGGATCTTCCTTAGCAGAACATAACCTACTTATTATAGATCCTTTTTCCACTCACCAGTTGTGGCCCCTATTTTTGCTTCTGATATAGCTCATTTCCTTGTTGTATAAGCCTCACCCCTACTTCGCTTCCTTTTCCGTTCATTATCCTTCCAATTATCCTATGTATCTTCATTTTTCTTGTTTTGTCAAGTTTTTTAACTCGTTGGACGAAACGTTCAACAAACTAGCATTCATCTCACCTTGAAAGAGTTGCATAGACTCATTTTCCAGGCTAAGAAGTTCTATAACAAAGAAATGACTGTTTTCTTTTAAATATCTGACTATCACACTTCGCATGCAATAACCTGAGATGGTATAGACCATTGTTCCACAAAAAACTCAACTTGCTGGAAAATGTGCCATGGACCCTTATTCCGGGGGAGAGTGGTTCAATTGTTGACGCTTTATTTTTTTAATTCTGAACGAGTTTACACATCTTCAAGACAAAGTTAAAGTACAGTGGTTCTGCGACATGAGAAATTGCATTCATACGGTAGGAGATCGATGTCAATATTACGGGCGAAAGTTAAATCTGTTGTTGTATCATACAGAGTCGTGGCAGCTAGTCTAGTCTGAAATGTATTAGAACGTGTAAGTTCAGATTTCCGCAACAGGGGCAGCAGATGTGCTCGGCTGTGGCTGCGGTAGCGCGGAACTCGCCTCACGACGCTAGAGTGATGATTGTGAATTTTCTGGAATTATGATATATCGCTCTATCCCCTCAAATATATTTTCTATAATTTTGAAGCCATTTATTTACACAAATAGGATTTATTGAACCTCACAGGCTTCCGCCCAATACATAGTTCAAATCCAAAATAGCCTAAGCAATACACAGGCAAAAACCGACCAATAGTACCAACTATACGTAAGTGCAATGACCAAATAACAGAATCCATAAAATAAAGTAAAATAAAATTAACGGTAATCTGGCACAACAGGCAATGTCATAATTATGTCCTCTGATCAACTCCTTATCGGTGATCCAATGGCCAAGGCTAAGCGGCAACAGAATAATAAATTAATAAAATAATATATAATGAAAGGGGTAAAATAAAAGAACATCGGCAGCCGGCACTTGTGGTTTAAAAACCCTTCGTATCTCTTCCGGCTGGGCTCGCAACCTAGCACAATCCACACCGTACGCTGACCTCTCTGCTGACCCAAATAGGTTGCAAACCCAGCTTTATCGTTACATCATCTGTCGTGCTAGTGTGCCATATTCTCCTTACGTGTCATATATAATATGCACTATTTCCTATTTACTAAGCACCCTAACCTAACTACAACTCCAAATATATTAACTTGCCAACCTTGCATAATTACGATACCTACCTATTAAACATATTAAGAACATATTCATAAACTCTCCATACATACCACCGCATCATCACCGAATCACGATCATCCCCCACATTAAATTACACCACCTTTTCTTATTCTTTCACTAATTACCGTACCATATCTATAACTTAATCACTCTTAACTCAACCACAATAAACACTTACAGACAGCACTAGGAATCCTCCAAAAACTTACTCACTCTTAGCCACCACTACTCCTGTCGTATTTCATCTTCATATTTCACTACCTCGCTTATAATCACATATTAATTTCGACGCACTAATTCAATAACTATATACATCAACTTCGCCTATTGTTCATCATCTCTCTAACCATTAACAAAGACACATATCCACCATTAACTTGCTAACAAAATCATCCATAATTACTAACTACACTTCACTACCTCTCTTATCATTCAAACATAATAACTCAGATCACTCAACGACCGATCTCCAAACACCCCTCAGCACCATCAACAAACATTGTATATATTCACTTGATTTACCATACACATCTGCTTAACCATATAGCATATCAAGCTCACTTATATTTCAATTTCAATTTACATACCGTTAACAAAGACACAGGTCCAACATTACACTTGGTATACAGTTACCAAAACCACATATCCTTCATTAACTTAAATGATCAAACCTGACTCTTAACCATCAACCAGACTTCACTAACTCTCTTACCATTCAAACATTCACTACTTACAATTCAAATCTACTCAACTATAATCACACCTCCACATCACATTTTACCATTAAATTCACTATACATTTCGAAACCCATTAACAAGCACACTCAACCATCTACCATTTTCTACATACTCTTAACAAACCAGACCATCTTTCGTTATTTACAATCCCTCCAAGTATCACCCCGCCAACTCCACTCTCCTCCCAGATTAATCCTTTAATCTACTTAACCTTTTTTTTGCTATTTGCTTTACGTCGCACCGACACAGATATGTCTTATGGCGACGATGGGACAGGAAAGGCCTAGGAATTGGAAGGAAGCGGCCGTGGCCTTAATCAAGGTACAGCCCCGGCATTCGCCTGGTGTGAAAATGGGAAACCACGGAAAACCATCTTCAGGGCTGCCGACAGTGGGGCTCGAACCCACTATCTCCCTATTACTGGATACTGGCCGCACTTAAGCGACTGCAGCTATCGAGCTCGGTAATCTACTTAACTATAATCACTCCTAACAAAATCACACTTAACAACTAAATTCACTATATATTTCAAATCCAATTCACTCTGCATTTCAAATCCTCACAGCCACTACACCTTCCTCATTCTTAACCAACCGAACCACCTTTCCTTATACTATCACCATGTCTTCATCCACAATTCCCTTACTTACTTACTTACTTACTTACTCACTTACTTACTTAATAACTTTACTTGACTTTTTACTTCTTGTTACTATGCCGTCATCACTTTTTTCATTCCCAACAGATCCCTTAAGCTCCTTCTCCACCCTCTGTTCATGAACAGTTTTCTTCTCTCCCTGTCTGACTTTTCCTTTTCACTCTGCACGCCCATTCCTCCACGGTGTTCACTTCTTTGCCTTTCCTCTTCTCTGGCTCTGTCCATAGCTGCTTCCCTTCACATTTCCATTCTCACCCTGTTGTCCACTGCTCTTTCCTTTTCACTATGCACGACCACTCTTTCACTATGTTCATCTCCCTGCCTTTCCCCACTTAACTTACAGTTTCACTTAGTTCTTTCCTTATCACCATGTCCGTCTTTTCCGACATTGTTTTCTATAACTTGCCTTTCTTCCACTCTCTTTCCCGTCACTTCTTCTTGCTTCAAATTCTCTTCTAATTCCCGTAATTTCATCACTGTCCAAAATCTGGTCCATTGGCCACTGGTTACCACTAATTCCTGACCCCTAATTTGAGCTCTTAGTCCTTGAAATCTGGCCCCCACTAAATGTTTCTTAAGGGTTTTTAATATTCTTAATCCCTTCTCTTCCTATGTCTCTCCTAATTCAAATGTTTGTACTCTGTAGATTACCCGCGTATCTTATTACTATTTCCAACATCAGGGTGCATAACAATTTCACTTTTATCGGCCTGTTACCCTGTGCTTTACCTATCCTTTTCACATCGTCTATATCAACTTCACTGAAGTTAATTTTCATTCTGTTTTGGATGACTTCCACCTTTGTAAATTGTCATCACTTTTTTCTCTCCTTTTTCTTCCGTCACTCCGTATTTAAATAAGCATTTCTTCCTGCGTTCATCTGTACTGTCTTCTATTTCTGCCTTCAGCTTCACCGCCTCTTCTTCCATATTCCTTATTTTCTCTTTGAGTGACACAATTTCTCTCTCGTTGTTTCCCACTTTGGTCATTATTTCGTCTGTTTTTTCCTAGATCCATTGCCTCATATTTTCGAACTCTTTCACTTGTACCTGAATCATATTTTTAATCTGTTCAAATGGGCGTACTTCTTCTACAACCTCCTTTACCACCCTCCTTATAACCTCCACACCTTCCCAGCTCATATTGTCACTGGAAGTCGGGCCGGGGTTATTTCCACGCCCCCTGTAACTGGCAGTACCATAATCACCGCTACCGCCAATATCATCTTACCCTTCAATCTTATTTCCACTTTACCTCCTTCTCGTTTGGCTGTTTCCTCCTTCCTTCTCCCCTGCCATCTTAGAATAACTACGCGATAATTTCCCACAACAACCATCTGCCTCTTCACACTCGTCTTCCCTCTTGCACTCACCGCTCACACTCCACTCCCGCTCTACCGGCACACTCGACCCAGCACGCCTTCACTCGATGCTTGCTTAGGCTAGACTATGAAGCCATTTATTGTTCATACGATGCGACATTTTACGGAAAAAATATTTTTTCTGTACCTCTTCGTACCATTACTTTCTCAAATGTTCCCTTCTTGATTCTGCTGTTGCCGTATACTTGTAACTTTATAAGATGAATTGAATAGCATCTCACGTGAGGATCTACCACGCCGGAGTCCAGAGTTGTGCTAGTCATTAACCGCGTGTCATGGCGATTTTTGTACCTCAAAATGGCAGCACTATTGCACCACCCGATGACGTCATAGAGATCAGACTCTTGTTGCTAGATACATTTGCTTTCCCTTCGTCCTTAGGACATTTAGCCATCAACAATTAAGATAGTACAGCAAAAGGAACGAAATGAATAACAAGGTAAAATACATATAGAATGACAGAAAGGGCCTAGAAAAGGCGAAAAGAAAAATGCAAAAACGAACTTGATATAAATATTGTTTCTTTCTATATTTACACCAGTTTTCTTTATTTTGCTATTGCGCTCTACACACGTAGATCTCCGGTTGCCAGTAACAACTGGATATGTGTTGGAAGGGAAATCGGATGTTGCACAAGGGCGTCGAACAATTCTGTGTGGTAAGGTATAGCTCTACTGCACTTGAATTTGGAAAGGTTCACATCTCCTGTGTTTCATGCACAACACAGGACTGAAGGACTCCAGTCCTGTTGACGTGAGCGGGTAATGAAGCATGGTTGAATCTTAGTCGGTTGATGGTTGTTACTTGTCCTCTGGCCCATCTGACGCCTTGATACCATAGTGCATGTGGGATAGCTGGCTGAATGGAGGCATAGTAATGTCCTCTGCGTTGAACAGTCCTGTTCCACAGATTTGTCCCTTCAACGTAAGTTTTCCTTCTGCTATTTACGTAAAAATCAGTGCAGGGAAGGCGTAATGACAGAAATAATCCAGTGCGTCCGCCTTGTTTGGCCAGACTGTCGACTGGATCGTTGTATAGGAGTCCTGAGTTCCATGAAAATGACTGATTTCATGACGAACAAAAATTCTAATATTTCATAGACGTATGAGTGCATTCGTATGCTTCTTCGAGGGTGGCCGAATTCTCTAATATCACTTTGAAAATGATAAGTATTATGATAATTATTCATTATGTATATTTTGGGTTTATGTTGTGTAATGAACTATATAAAAATTCTCAATGCGTTTCAAAACGAAACTTGCCTTTCTTCATCAGGAGAAAACGGAAAAATGAAACATGAAGCATCAAAGGTTGCCAAGAGAAAGAGACAATGAACTTAAAATGGTGCCCTAAGATGTAATAGGGACGCCATTTTATCCCGAAGCTAGGGACAACGAATGGCAACAGTAGAGCATCATTTTCGGACGGTTCTGATAAATAGGTAGCCATGATACCCTGAGGTTGTGGCCTGTATCCCGGTTGAAATTATCTTGGTGTTTACGTATTTCAACCCCCTCCCTGATGATTCTGGGGTGATATTGTTATCCACTTCTTGGAACATGATATCATGACCAGGTGCAAACACATGATCAGCAACAGCTGATTTATCAGGTTGGTTGATTCTGATACACCTGTTATGTTCTTTGATGCGAGTACATATTGTACTCGAAGTCTGCCCGATATAAACCCTGCTACAAGTACAGGGAATTATGTAGATACCGGGTTGTTGCAATTTAGGCAAACTGTCCTTAGCTTGTCGCAGGAGTTGCCTAATCTTAATTGAAGTTCCATACACAGTTCATACATTGTACCTATGTAAGATTTTAGCAATACGATCCGTCGTCTTATGTATTAAGGTACCTAGGCAGTTCCTTTTACATCTTTTTACTTAACAGGCGCCCGATTATACGCCTGTTTCTGAATCGTAGAGATCATAGCTTTGCTATAACCGTTGCTCTCAAAGATGGTCCTCAAGGTGTTAATTTCCTCTTGTAGAGCTGACACTTCACAAATCACCCCACCCCTGGTAGTTGGAGTTGTAAGGGTTTCTGGGCAGGGTGATGGTGAGAATCTGCGCGGAGATAACTATTGGTGTGTGTAGGCTTACGATCAACGGTGTGTCCTGAAGATACATCCTCTTTCTTGGGGACGAAAACATCTAAAAATGGTATTTTACCATCAGACTCCACTTTCATGGTGAAACAAATGGAAAGATGCTGTCGATTAAGGTGATCCAGGAAACGACAAAGATTGTCTTCACCTTCCGTCCAAACAACGAACGTATCATCCACATATCGCCACCAGATCTTTGATTTGCAAGGCGCCGACGACAAAGCCTTCTCTTCGAAATTATCCATGTCTAAACATAGCAGATTACAACGCAACAAAGTGTGTCTTATTTCCTCTCTCACCTTTCTCCTAAGATGCCGGACATGATCTACTACCAAATTTTGTTATGTCGAAGAATACCTTCAGAAAACGAAAATTTATCAGAATCTATCGTCGTACGAACAAGGCGTTATTGATAGAGAGGATACAGTAGACTCGAAAGGAGTTGAATTTCATCTTGAGGGAGTTGCTCGTACGAGCAAGGCGTTATTCATAGAGAGGAAACAGCAGACTCGAAAGGAGTTGAATTTCATCTTGAGGGAGTTGCTACAGCTGCATCTGTGCCTCTCGAACTTTGTAAATGACGAATTATGGAAGGTACTTGATCGTATTACTGCAATGCAAGCCAACAGCATACTAGATCAGGTAAGGGGCTGGCATATTTCCAAATATGAAAGGTTATATCAGATGCTGAAACCACGTGCCATTAGACTTGGTGTCAATAAAAGTTGTCATAAATTTCTCCATTATGCTTCTAAATGAAACCCAATAGGCAGTTCTCGCCAAAGGTCTCAACTTTGCTGTAGCGCCTAGAAGAATTCCAATTGAGGATCTTATTACATCTATAGAATCTTCGGTACATTACCTCATACCTGGAGAGGCTGAGGAAGTTAGACAAGAATGTTCTAGAGTGCTCAAGACCACTAAGCCACTTAAGTCCAACTTAAAACAAGGCGAAACCCATGCGCTAAAAATCTAAGGGACAATTCTGATATAATCCCCCCCCCCCGCTGACAAGGGTAACGCTACGGTGGTGATGGTAAAGGTGATTATGACAACAAGATCTTATCTTTGTTAGCAGATCATATATACAAGATTAATAGTCGTGATCCTACAACTCGCTACTCAAATGCGACCGTCAAATTGGTCAAGCAATCTTCTGTTCCAGAATATACAGCGAAGACTCTCCTTCCAGGGGATGCTATTCCTCCGAGAGTGTATGGGATTCCTAAAATACATAAGGAAGATGTTCCTCTTAGTCCTGTTGTTAGTACGATTGGTTCCCCTGCATATGCCCTTTCTAAATATTTAGGTAGTCTACTTAAACCACTATTGGGTAACACCCCTTCCTATATTAAGGATTTCACACACTTCCTATTGATGGTTTAATGTCTCTCATTAATGATACTTTCACCGAAGACATCGCAAGACTTTTCTATCACTGCATGACCTCCTCCTACTTTCTATGGAATGGGGAATATTATGAACAGAGAGATGGCGCGGCCATGTGAAGTCCTCTATCTCCTGTTAAGGCTAATTTCTTCATGGAGAACTGACGACAAAATACCATTTTTAGATGTTCTCATCATCAATAAAGAGGATGGATCTTCAGAATACACCGTTTATCGTAAGCCTACACACACCAATAGATATATCACCATCATCCTGCCCAGAAACATTGTATCTTTACAACTTTAACTACCAGGGCTAGGAGGGTTTGTGAAGTGTCAGCTCTACAAGAGGAATTTAACACCTTGAGGACCACATTTGAGAGCAACTGTTACAGCAAAGCTTTGATCTCAACGGTTCTCAAACCGACGCATAAAATCGGACGTCTGTTAAGAAAAAAAGATGTAAAAGGAACTGCTTACGTACATTACAGACATAACACGACGGATCGTATTGCTAAAATCTTACATAGGTACAATGTACGAACTGTGTTTGGAACTTCAATTAAGATTAGGCAACTCCTGCGACCAACTAAGGACACTTTGCCTAAATTGCAACAGCCTGGTATCTACAGAGTTCCCTGTACTTATGACAAGGTTTATACTGGGCAGACTTCGAGAACGATATGTACTCGCATCAAAGAACATAACAGGTGAATCAGACTCATCCAACCTGATAAATCAGCTGTTGCTGAATATGCATTATCACTTGGTCATGATGTCATGTTCCAAGGAGTAGATGTTCTTGCCCTATAAGTCAGTATCCCCCCAGAATCATCAGGGAGGGGTTTGAAATACGTAAACATCCAGATAATTTCAACCGTGATACAGGCTACAACTTCAGTGAAGCATGAATGAATGAAAGGTTTATTGCAGAAAAGCATACCATAAAAGATATGTACTTGTAGTTAATCACTGTACAATTTCTTAGTGATATTTGTCTTTTTTATTTTTTTAGTTTACATATTAGCATGATACCGGGTACACTGATTGTTACAGAGTTCACATATACAATTCTCACTTGGAAAGTAAGATCTTATGTTGGTGCAAAGCTTGGCGTTTCTCAATTTGTAGTTGTAGTTGGCCTGTCTCCAATCTTCTGTCAGTATGCCATCCGTTGTATAAAATTCGCTCCAGATGGCGTTCCTTTTCTCAAGTAATATTTGATAGGTTTTCAAAAGTCTTGGTACTTAGTAGATTCAATTGCAACCTCATGTCTTCTATGAAGAAGCTGTCTTTAATCATAATGTAGGTCAGCCTTAACAGTGTTGATATTCCTACTTCAAACACTCTTTTCATAAAGCGGGCCTTATTTTTTTCTTGTGTTAGGAGGTCTTTTATTGTAAGAGTACCCCATATTGAGTCCATAGGTAGCTATTGGCAATATTGTAGTTTTGAAGAGGTTCATTCCTGTTTGAGTTGCAAACTGTTGGAGATTTTTTATGTTATAAGTTGCTTTTATTGCAGCATCTGCCCTTTCTTGTAAATGTACTCTGAAAGATGTCAGCGTTGTTTGAAGGGTGACACCCAATTATTTAAATTTTGGAACAACCTCTAGTGGTTCATCGTGAAGAGTCAAAGTGTCTTTAGGAGTTTTCCTTCCTCCTTTCTTTTAGGTTATTTGTTTGGTTTTTGTTTATTTATTTGCAGACTGTTTGATTCTGTCCATCTTTCGAATGTTAATAGCACTTCTTGTAATTATTTTGAGGGGCTGCCTGTCCGAGGCGGTAAAGGCGTGCTCGGTTCGTCCGGAAGGACGTGGGTTCGAAACCCCGTCAGGAAGTCGTAAAATTTAAGAAACGAGATTTCCACTTCCGGAGGTGCATATGGCCCTGAGGTTCACTCAACGTACACCAAAAATGAGTACCATGTTAATTCCTGGGGGCAAAGGCGGCCGGGCGTAGAGCTAACCACTCTACCCCATCACGTGCCGCGGTTAATAATGGTTTAAGCCTTTATCTTCCACTCCTCCAAGGGCCTTCGTGGGCTGTATGGAGGTCTCTTTGTTTTTGTAATTATTTTATATCAGCTGATCCTAGGACCATGTCATCTGCGCACATTATTTGAGTAGTTGAAGTGTTTTTTCTATGAGTGAGGTGATATCTGTTGACTTACTATTGAAGAGTGTAGGACTCATAGAATCACCTTGAAGAATACCATTTGTCTGTAGTAGTGTGTTTGCTAGGCACAGCTGGGGATGAATACCTGAAACAAAACAAAACGAACAATGGAATGACAGTAGGTGTTTCTATTCATGCGTATGCTCACATTGTTTGTGCCAAGGTATGTTTGGTTATGGTATATCTGGTGAGCATACTCTTACACAGATTTACCTGACAATATTTAGGTTAGGTGTTACCCCAGTGAATCATGCTACCTATTATCAGAACCATTAGAAAATGATTCTTTACTGTTGTCCTTCGTTGTCCCTAGCATGGGGATAAAATGGTGTCCCTATAACATCTTAGGGCACCATTTTAAGTTCCCTGTTGCCTTCTCTTAGTAACCTTTGATGCATCATCTTTCAATTTTCTGTTTTCTCCTGATGAAGAAAGGCAAGGTTTCTTCTGAAACGCATTGAGAGTGTTTTTATACTTCATTACTCGGCATAAACCCAAAATGTACATCATGAATAGTTACACGGGCCGTAAAAGTCTAAATGATAATGTTACGATAATGTCTTGATTGTGTGTATAATGAAATATTGAACACAGTTGTCGCACATATTGTCTGGAAATTATTTCGATTTTAAAACGTTCATGTTTTTGTAACACTCACCGGCCTAAGTACGGTTCCGAAATGTTAGTATTGGTACAGGCACGAAGACTCTCTGCATTCTGTACCGCGGTTCGATGCGACGGCAGGTTGATGTATGTATCAATGTTAACGGAGGACATTTCTAAAATTTCATATAAGAAGGAGTTTCGTGTGTCGTGCTGGTTCGTTCTGCCTCTGTGTGTTTTCAATGAAAAGAATGAAAGAAAGTAAAGAACTGGAATAAGAGATAAGACTTTTTGAGGATGATGTTATACAGGGTGCGGCAGAAATACCTGACGAATTTCAGACGTAAATAACTCAGCAACGCAACAAGCCATTCACAATTTTGTTGCGCAGTTTAAAAGAGCAGGGTTTGCCATTTATGTCACATACAGGAGATTGGAGCGAACTAAGAGTCGTATGGACCACACCTTTCAAACAGGTGTTATTGTCGTGTTGTGCGCGGTCTTGGCCTTGGCCTTGGAGAACACGTGGATCGTCTCGTCCGGGCTAGTCAGTCAACCAGCTGGTCGTTAGCATGGTGTGGAGTGGTGAACACCGATGTTTCGTCATTGAGACTTATTTCAAAAATGCCGTCTGTTACCACAACACGGCGTTTGTTTCGCAGATACTTTGGCTTAGGTCGACATGAGAAAGTTCCGAGCAGGAACACCACTCTCTTATGCGTGAACAGTTTGAGAAAAACTGGTTCGAGTGTGAAAACGAAGCCGCCTGGTAGGCCTCGTAGCTGTCCGAACACCAGAGACCGTCCGTGCAGTGAGACAGGCCGTTACGCAATCTCCTCATCGTTCGGTGCATGGGCATTCACGTGCTATGGGACTCACAGATCGCACCGTAAGGAGCTGTTACGAAACTTCCTGCAGCCGACACTCATCGACTTAGGGAATCCTGCGGTGTGATTCCAACAAGATGGTGCCACTGCACACACAGCCAGGGCGTCGATGGGTCTCCTCAGAGAAATGTTTCCAGGACGTTTCATCTCCTTACGGGGTGACGTTCGATGGCCAGCCCGTTCCCCTGACCTCGCCCCATGCGATATCTTTCTCTGGGGATATTTGAAGGATCGTGTCTTCCGACGTAAGCCGCGAACACTACATGACCTGAAAGCTGCCATCCGTGAAGACATAGAGGCAATATCACAAGACATGCTCAAGCGAGTCATCCGGAACTTCAGGGAGAGGCTTCAGAGGTGCATCAAACAGGGCGGTCGGCATTTGGGTGACATTATTTTCAAAACCTAGTGTGTATGGGTCTGTGACGCAAATGGCAAACACTACTCTTTCCAACTGTGCAATAACTCTTTAAACGGCTTGTTGCGTTGCCGAGTTATTTACGTTTGAAGTTCGTCAGGTATTTCTGCCGCACCCTGTACTTTATAAAGTAATAAATAAGTTACAATATTGTGAGCAACTGCAAATAAGGCCTCGACAATGTTGTAAGATTGACAGCAGGCAATGGTATGAAGAAAAACGGGATTAAAAGTCAGGTTACGAGTTTTTCTAATAGAAAAAACCTCTTCGGTTTAATTACTGCGTTTATGGGGCAAAAATCCCTTATGGTGATCACTGTAAGTACCTAGGTGTTAATATAAGGAAATATCTTCATAAGGATATTCACATAAATGGTATTGTAAATAAAGGGCACAGGACTCTGCACGTGGTTATGAGGGTATTTAAGGGCTGTGGTAAGGATTTAAATCAGAGGCCATATACACTCATGTTCATAAAAAACAAAACACCTTTAAAGACTAGAGATAGGAAGTTCATATTCACAGGACATGTTCTTTACATCTGGTCACCTTAGCCTGGCCAGAAACCTGTGCTAATTACTCGGTAAAGGAAGGTTGGGAAAGGGCTAGGATTGGGGAGGTAGTGGCCGTGACCTTAATAAAGGTACAGCCCCAACCTGGTGTGAAAATGGGAAAACACGGAAAATCTTCTTCAGAGCTGCCGATGGTGGGATTCGAACCACCATCTCCCTAATGCAAGGTCACAGATGCACGACCCTAACCGCTCGGCTAACTCGCTCGGTGGAAATAAATCAATAGCCACAGTTAAAGGAAGGAGCCTGGCTCGAGTAAACGAAACGATACCAGATTCACGTGGGGTTTCGTATTCATCAACACCACACTCTAAAGTTGTGAGCCTTTGGAAGCTACTCGGCTCTCACGACTTACAGGCTAAGGTATGGTGACAATGTCTTCGCGAGCCTGGCGGATGATAGAAGAGCATTCAGCGTAAGGAAGACGGGATTGCTGGTGGTGGTGATGGTAGTTGTTAAATAAAGAGGCAAAATAACGGAATATACAGGATATTTGGCTGCACGTTTTTCATACATCCATGATTGTTACACCCGAGTCGGAAACAACACATTAAATTGATATGAGCTTAAATTTGCAGCGATTGGCCACAGAACTTTGCCTATGAAAGGAACATGATTCACCTAGTCGACCAATCCGTCTCGTGCAGACCCATTATGAGACCCCACTTTAATTGATTCAGTTTCTGATATTGGAATCATTTTCCTACGTGGTCATGGGTGTATTCAGTAGCCCCCCTCGGGGCCATAGTCAACAAGGCGTCAAGTCGTCTTGGTGTGACAGCGTGGTTAGCTGGTTTCAGTCCCGTTGGTGAAAACGAAAGTCCCCCATCACAGTGTTGGCCGGCAGGGTAGGAGAGGTGATAGTATACAATTTATAGTCACTAGATCGCGTGCCAAAAAGCCAAGGTTCAATTCCAAACTTCTCCGCAACAGTCATATGGAGTGAGGGAATAATGATCCTGGTGATGGTGATTCGTCCATCGAATGGGGACGGTAAGTGCTACCCGACGAAGTAGGCTGGCTATGTGTCAACATTGAGTTTCACCTTCTCCCCACCGCATTATCATCACCACGCCCAGCTTGCCCAGGCTCTCCCAGAAGCCACATGATATCATCATCATGTGTATTCAATAAGAGACTCACTCTCTTCTCTACGTATTACACTCATAAGCGCGTTAAGCTTTCCCATTTGACAACACATTCCCTTTGATATTATTCATCCTTCATTAACCTCTTATCAACGCCACCCTGGGTAGAAGATATCGGCTTAAGATTTTGACACCCACACATCGTTTAATGGATGCTCCGTACTTTCTGTCATGTATGTATGTTGAGTGCTCAGTCCGAAGGCTGGTTTGGACCTCTGTCAAGCCCACTGAAATGCCTGCACCAACCGACCCTATGAGTGACATTTTCACACCATTCATAACAGGGACTGGCTGCACACGGAATGGTATTACTAGTATAACTCATATCTCGGTCACTTTAATCTTGTCAAAGCCAAGGAGGAGACTGAGACAGGACAATGAAAGTAACAATTCTTTTCTAGCCCGCACCAGAAGACATAGTGCACTGTAAACACTAGGTCTTTCCTGTAAAGGCATATATGCCGTGTAGTATATTATTATTCCAATTGGACAATTTAGCATGCATTAATTCTAAAGTTACTGTCTTAAAAGCTTTGAAAGACATTTTCAATTTAAGAAAATAGCTGCAAATAATGAAAGAGATTATTTTCGCTTTTAATACGATGACTGAATTAGTTTGGTAAAATGTTTTGATGTTTTATACTATTATGTCCAGTATCTGTGCCCACTTACATGCCTCTGTAACCTTTCCTTCATAGTGCGCATTATTGTTTACTTTTTAATTTTTAACTTTTGCAAATATGTGTATTTTTTTAGAATAAACCTTTCGTATAGCATCGTTGAAAACTCAAGTGAGTTTGTGCAACGTTAAACTCATAGAAAACTCATAGTAACTCACAGAAACAACCCACTCCTCCGTTTCTATATGCAAAAATAGTTTGATCATCATCTACACGTCTCACCCTTTTTGAGTATGTCGAGTGTTAAATTCCATGTCAGTTCAACTGAAACAACGTAGGGAGTTCCTCAAGTACCTGAACTGGGCCCATTATTATTGTCTTATTTTTATCAGTTTTTACAGTATAAAGTTCGCTGAACTATAGATCGGATATACTGAATGCTTGGTAATAAGTACTTAAATATTAGAATAAATCAAGACAAATATTCTCCGAACTATCGCAGGAAATTAATAAATTAGATACTCCGTACATTCGTTTGCGAAAAAGTACTCTGCAAATAAACTAAAAGTCTTCATAATCATTCACTTCAAACCAACGCCATGGCTGTAACTACTTCCACGTCTCTTACTTAAAAACATCAAAACCATATTCTATCCATCGTCTGCAAACTTTCAGTCTGTTTCAGTACGCTGGGTATTTAACTATAGCTACAGTAGAAGATATCGTAGAGACTATTGATCGAAGTTGGTGCATTTATGCTTTAGTCACATAAACTGAGACAGAGTTAATATTTCATAACTCTACGATGTTGTAAAGTTTTTGTTGTTGTTGTTGTTGTACTGAGTGCGTACTGAATGCTTGCGTACTTGAATGCTGCAGTTCCTAACAACGAATTTAAAACTTAGTTAAATTATTTGTATGAGGATACTTATATCTCTAAAGATGTTACAGACGTGAAAATTGGTATTTGGAATCTCCTTTAAAAATAAACACACGCAATTTTAGAGGAAAATCAACTTGGGATAAGGTTGAAAAAGGAGTTGAATTATTTTTATGAGGATACATATATCTCAAAATGTGAAGACGTTACAGAAATGAAAATATGTATTTGAAGTCTTCTTTCAAAGTAAAGAAACACGCATTATTTTCTTTTCGGAAAATCCACTTAGTAGGGGGGGGGGGGCGAATGAATTGAAAAATTAGTTGAATAGGTATTTGGACTCTCCTTTAAGAGTAAAAAACACGTATTTTTTTGTTTCGAAAAATTCACTTAAGGGGGGGAGGGTAAAAGGAAGTGAAAAAATTGAGTTATTTTTATGGGGATACTTATATCTCAAAAGCTGAAGGTTTCAGACGTGAAGATTGGTATTTGGATTGTTCTCCTTTTTGTGGGGGAGGAAATTAACTTAATGGAGGGGATAGGGGTGAAAAAAGAGTTGAATTATTTTCATGAGGATACTTATATCTCAAAAACTGCTGACGTTGCAGAAATGAAAATATATATTTGGAGTCTTCTTTCAAAGTAAAGAAACACGTATTCTTTTGTTTACGGAAAATCCACTCAGGGGCGGGGTGAATGAATTTAAAAGTTAGTTGAATTCCTTGCATGAGGATACTTTTAATTCTAAAGATGTTACAGACGTGAAAATAGGCATTTTAAAATAAAGAAACGTGAATTCTTTTGTTTCGAAAAATTCACTTAAAGGGGTGAAAGAATTGAACAATTATTTGAAGTATTTGATTGAGGATACTTATATCTAAAAGAAACTAACGATTTTACAGACGTGAAAATTGGTATTTGAAATCTCCTTTAAAAATAAAGAAACACGTATTTTTTTGTTTTCGGGAAATCAACTTAAGACGTGGAAGGGGGAGTGAAAATTCGTAAAGAAGTTAAATTCTGTTTATGAGGAAACATATATCTCAAAACCTGAATATGTTATAGAGTGAAAGTTGGTATTTTGAATGTCCTTGAAAAATAAAGAAACACGCATTTTTTGTTTACAGAAAGTCCACTTAAGGGGGGAGAAGGGTGTAAAGAAATGAAGGAGTTGAATTCCTTTTACGAGGATACTTACATCTCAAAAACTGAAGATATTACAGACGTTAAAACTAGCATTTGTAATCTCCTTTAAAAATAAAGGAACATGTATTTTTTGTTTTCGGAAAATCCACTAAAGGGGCTGAAAAGAATTGAAAAAGCGGGTGAATTTTTAAAATGATGACCGGTGAATGAATGAATAAATGAATACACTTCTCTCCCAGTCACGAATGACCACCAACTGGGGAGAGCGTATTCGTTTATTGTAATCTAAAACATTACATGTAGTTAAATTTGAACGTATTCCAAACAAACCAACAAACCAATAAACGAAAACAAGATACAAAAAATCCAAAGATATTCAAATTCTTTAACAGTTAGATAATGTTAGTATATGTTTCATACCCCATACATATTATACAACCTTATAAAAACAGCGAACAGACCCCCTCCCCACCAAGTCAGGGACAACAACCCACCGGGGAGGAGGACAAGGTCCGCCCGCCGTGACCATTGCACTCACATGCAACCAGAATTAATTACGATAAATCAAATATATTTAACTCCACACGACCGATTGGAACGAAGAACGGACACCCCCACTATCCCAGCCACGAATGGCCACCAACACGGGGGAGAGACCGTCCGATCATCGCATCCATCGCTATCACATGCCACTGCTTCTGTTCAATTTCGTAATGCAACTCACTTATAACTCATACCACATTCAATTATAGTTTACTACCACAGACATATTCTTTAATAGTTACTTAAATATACTTTATCCTTGTGAGGTATTTCCTGGACTTTAACTAAGTTGTACAGTCCAGGATACCTCTTCCGTAACTACATGTAATTATCTCTGTTTTCTTTACATTTTTTCCCAAATACCCCTAATAATATTAAATAATTTTGTTATTTTTCCGAGTACCGGTATCTCTTCAGTATATGTAAAAAACTTAACATGTTACAGACAAGAAACTTAGTATCTGGAAAGTCCTTTAAAAATACAGGAACATGTATTTTGTTTGTTTTCGGAAAATCCACTTAGGTGGGGGTGGACTGGGGGAAAGACTGATAAAAGGGTTTGAATTATTTTTGGGGATGCTTCTATCACAAAAACTGAAGATGTTACAGACGTGTAAATAGATATTTGGAATCTCCTTTAAAAATAACGAAACATGCATTTTTTTGTTTGTTTTCGACTTGAGAGTAGACTGTTACTCACATGTACAGTTCTATGTTACACGATCATATTAGCCTCAAAATAATAATAATAATAATAATAATAATAATAATAATAATAATAATAATAATAATAATAATAATAATATAATGTGATAAGTAGTAGTATTAATTTTTACGTCCCACTAACTAGTTTTATGATATTTCTGGAAACGCCGCGGTGCCAGAATGGTAACGGCCGCTTCCTTCCCTTTTCCTTGTCTAATCCTTCCAATCCTCCTATATCCCCACAAGGCCCCTGTTCATCATAGCAGGTGAGGTCACAGGGGGAAGTACCAGTCACAACCCCCTCGCTGAATTCCTGGGAAAAGCCAAACTTGGATGATAAATGGATTAAGAAAGAAAGAAACAAAGAAACAAAGGAAGAAATCATCTTTGCAATAATAATAATAATAATAATAATATTTTCGTGTGGCTATTGCTAGCCTGGTGCAGCCATTGTAGGGCAGACCCTCCGAAAATGGGTGGGCGGCGTCTGCCGTGAATAGCAAATTGCGTGTAATTGTGGTGGAGGATAATGTTATGTGTGGTGTATGACTTGCAGGAATTTTGGGGACAGCACAAACACCCAATCCCGAGCAAGGGAATTAACCATTTAAGGTTAAAATCTCCGACCCGGCCGGAAATCGAAGCAGAGGCACTCTGAACCGAAGCTCACTACACTGACCTTTTAGCCAAGGAGCCGTACATCGTCTTAATCACAAACTCGATATAGCACATAGATCAACGGGATGAAGTGTGCTGGTGATTTTATGACTACCTTTTCAGAACCTGTTAAAGGAGGGAAATGCATTCATTCTATTTGCTGCTTATATAACTAAGTTAGTTCTCCTTAACAGTTTCTACTTGTACCACCTTGTGGTGTTGCATTATCCTCAACATAGTCAGCATGCTAATGGGGAAGAAAGCTCACAATGTGTCAAGAATGTGTGCGTGAAGAATTCTGCGTGTGCGTGCGCTCATGCGTGCGTGAAAGGAAGAGTATTTTGCCAGATATACGATAGAATCGACAAGTTATTTTTGGATGCCATTAAAAGCATTAACGAACGCTTATCTACCTTTGTCCTAGACTTTCTAATTTGCGCATCGTGTAATGATAACATTAATTTGCAATTAAATAGCATGAAGACCAGACGTGTGATAATGTCTATCATAATACACTCATTGCAAAAATTTAGATATCTCAACATGGTTAATGACACCATAGTTCAATTCTTCTTTCTCTCTTAATCCATTCACCCTTCAGGGTTGGCTTTTCCCTCGGATTCAGCGAAGGGCAGTGTCCAGGAGCGTGAGTTTTTGGCCTGGGGTATACACTCGGAGGGAGGGTCAGTACCTCGCCCAGGTGGACTCACCTGCTATGCTAAACAGGGGCCTTGTGGGGGCATGGGAGGATCGGAAGGGATAGACAAGGAAGAGGGAAGAAAGCTTCCATTGCCGTACGTTAGGTACCATTCCAGCATTTACATGCAGGAGAAGTGGGAAACAACGGAAAACCACTTCGAGGATTGCTGAGGTGGGAATCGAACTTCCCTCTAATCAGTTGACCTCCCGAGGCTGAGTGAACTCCCTTCCAGCAATGGGATACGAAAGTGCTATGAGTGGGAAGGAAGCGGCTGTGGCCTTATTTGAGGTACAGCCCCAGCCTTTGCTTGGTGTGAAAATGGGACACCACGAAAACCATCTTCAGGACTGCCAACAGTGGGATTCGAACCCACCATCTCCTGAATACAAGCTCACAGCTGTGCGATTCTAACCACATCGCCAACTCCCTCGGACTATTATTATTATTGTTACCGAGTTTTGGTGGATCAGCAGAGGTGAAAGAAGGTGCGGGCTGGAATGGGTCTAACTACAAGTCCGAAAGATGAATTTAAAATTTAAATAAAGGTTATATTTTCAACAGATAACAAGATTTAACAATTTTTCACTAAGTGAAATAACAATGAATATTCAGGTACAATAATAATTTTACAAGCGAAAACACAAGTTAAGGTGTCTTTACAATCCTGGGCTTCGAGCCCCAATTTGACAATCCTTGAGCTCTCAGCTCACAACCACAAATACCAAAGGGCAGAAAACCCCTAATTACATGGAGCATTTGCTCCCAACTCGTAATGTCAAGCCTCCTAGAGGCACCTTTCAAAATACCAGAAAGAGCTGACCCGCTCTCAATCGTCCAAGCCTATTAAAGGCAATAACAGATTATTACATTTAACTGCCATCAAGGCACAACTTATAATGGAACAGGGGTACCTCGTACCCAATCTACTGGGCCTTCGCAGGAAGGAAAACAAAAACGGGTTAAGTTAATGGCCCAAAATACAAAGCTGAATGAGGCGAGTACTTGCATTCCTACATGAAAGCTTGTTAAAACCTAAGTGGCGTTAAGCCGATACACAGGGGCTATTCCCATACTATAGAGGTGACTCGTATAAGAAAAATAATTTAACACATTTTTTAATGAAGAGATGAAAATCGGTTATGAAAACGTAGTCACCTCAATTCCAAATTGAAGGGGAGCTCGAGAGGGTAAAGCACTCCCTATCCCCGATTTACAGTTAAAATAATAAGAAAATGTTTACATAAGCCGGCACTAAGTTACATTTTTGAACAGGTAGGATACTTCGAAAAGGTTTCGAACCTTCCCCGGGGGTTAAACTGCTGACCAAGAAAGAAATAAAGATGTTAAGAGGCCATTACCTTTGCTGAAGAGCTGCTGCTCGAAGGAAGAGGCGCAACCCATCCCCTGCTATGCTTCTATACACTAAGCAAGATGTTGTTGAAGTGGCCACAAGCCGAGAAAATCAGCAGTTTTTAAACCCTCATGGAAGATTCGAGACCTTTCATTAAATTAAGACACACCCACAGGCGTTTATTGGTTCCCCAAAAGTTACAGATCAAAAATTGAGGAAGAAGGACACTATTGGTCCAAAATTAATTAAAGAAATTCGGGATTGGCTAAGTTCAAAACTGGCGGAAAGAAAGATTTATATTGCCAACCCATAGATGAAAGAACGAAATTAGTTATAGGAAATCTTATGAGTATAAAATATATTCAAGAAAAGTTCCATCACGTCGCACCAGGGTGCATGATCATAGTTTTTGGTGGAGACATCTGTGAGAGAATGTTACACTTCTTGATAATTAGTAAACAAAAACAATTCGAAATTAACACAGTGACATCTTCAGATAAATGGTTGAATTAATTCAGTTTATAAGGTTAAGAGTTTCTCCAGTAGAGGAGTACTTTACGGCGGAAAATTCAAATGTGCGGCGTATGGGTGTACCAACCGGTACATTTATTATTATTATTATTATTATTATTATTATTATTATTATTATTATTATTATTGCTAGTTGCTTTACGTCGCATCGACACAGACAGGTCTTATGGCGACGATATTATTATTATTATTATTATTATTATTATTATTATTATTATTATTATTATTATTATTATTATTATTATTATTATTATTATTATTATTATTATTATTATTATTATTATTATAGATAAATAACGATGAAATAATGTTACTGTTTGTTTACGTTCCGCTAACTAATTTTGATGGTTTTCGGAGACGCTTAGGTGCCGGAATTTTGTCTCGCAGGAATTATTTTATTGGCAGCAATTCTACCGTCACGTGGCTGACGTATTTGAGCACCTCAAATACCACTGGACAGAGCCAGGATCGAACCTGCTAAATTGGATTATAGACAAGAAATGGGATGGATCATGAAGGATGTAAACACGAAAGACCCCTAGAACTTACAAAATATAAGAATAATCGTATGACCTCAGCTAACGTGTGAGGGCATTTTAATTTGACGCCAACCAGGTTGCCTCTACGAGCAGCCAGAGAAAAACATATCTCTCTTGGGTGATCTGCGGCTGAGTTTTAATTGATTTTGTCGGGTACGCATCAAATGTGTGTCCCGGCCAGAGAGAGGGTGTTGCCCTCTGGATGGGCCGCCTCATCCCTTCAGGGTGAGGAATGAAAGCATTTTTTTTTAATGTGTCACTAGAGATCTCTTACATGTCGCCATCATACGACATGGAGTGACGAATGGAGTGGTTTTTTTTCAGCGCTTCAAAAGTCTGGCAACCTCTCCAGCCGTCTTGCGATCCAGAGGCGACACTTTCTGTGGATCAGTGGTATGCTTTGCAAACCTAATACCGTCGGGATTGGAAAAAAACAACAGTCGACCAGGAAAAGTCAGATAGAAACGTTTAAAGTGTGGTTAGGGGTGCACAGCTGTGAGCTTTTATTCGGGAGGTAGTGGGTTCGAACCCCACTGTCGGCATCCCTGAAGATATTTTTCCATGGTTTCCCATTTTCACACCATGCAAATGCTTGGGTCTGTAATTTAATTAAGGCCACGGTTGCTTTCTTCCCACTCCTACATCTTTCCTGCCCCATCGTCGCCGTAAGACCTATCTCTGTCGGTACTACGTTAAGTAACTTGTAAAAAAAAGATAAAATCTTAAGAGATTGATACAAGCAAGTAAAAGCACGCGGTCAACAACCCACGGACGCGAATTGAAAGTTCCTGTGTGTTACCATTCTTAATCACCTCTTAGGACAAGTAATGAACACCGTGAATGTATAAACGAGGATTTTTAAAAAGGGCTAGATAGCGGGCGTGATCTTAATACATCCCAGGTACAAAATGGAAAACCATCTTCAAGTCCAGACCTCCATCTTATGAATTCAAGCTTACAGTTACACGATTCGAACCTCCTGTAATTACAGGTGTAGCATGAACGATTAAGAACGAAACCAAAATACAAATGCATAAATTTAACGCTATAATAAATAAAATATTAAATTTCCCTGTGCGAAAATCAAAAGATCATAAATACGTCCTTCGATCAAATATATGACGTGATGTTACCTATCAACCGAGCAGGCTGTGATGTGAAGTATTGTATGATGGCCATGACATACAGATCCATGGCCTGTGCAGCTCTCTTTATCCAGTTAAAATGAAATCACGTCTGCCTGTCTGCTTTCCGAATCGGCATCATATCTACGTCACTGTTCTGAATTTCATGCAATTTTACACAAACATTCTCAGAGGAAATGTCACATGTTTATTTCAAAATATTGATCGGAAATACACGATTGAAGATCGCATTAAAATACACTAATTGTTGTAATAAAGAGATAGCGGCCCCAGTCCAGAAAGCCAACAATAACGGTCGAGAGGATTCGTCGCGCTAACCATCGCGGCACCTCGTAATCTCCAGGCCTTCGGACTGAGCAGCGTTCGCTTTGTGGGCCAAAGTCCGTTAGGATTGATGATTAATGTTATTGTTTTTTACGTCCCACTTAACTACTATTTGGACGGTTTTTTGAAATGCCAAGGAGCCGGAAGTTTGTCCCACAAGATTTCTTTTACGTGTCAGTAAATCTACTGAGACGAGGCTGGCGTATTTGAGTATCTTCAAATACCACCGGACTGAGTCAGGATAGAACCTGCCAAGTTGGGGTCAGGCCAGCGCTTCAACCGTCTGAGCCACTCATCCCGGCCCATCGGGGTTGTTTTGCCAAGTTGTGGGCATGGGGAAAATTTGACACAACTCACATTTATTCATATTCTTTTTGGTTGCTCCTTTACTTGTGTGCGTACGAGGCATCTGTAGATAAGTGTTTTAATATATGATATTCTATGAGATGGTATTGTTGGTCCATTTTAAGCAATTATATTGGATATCTGTTACGTGGTCTCCACACAACAATATGCAGGTTTCATATAGCTACAACAAAATAAAAAAACGATATTTCAGAAAAAATGTGTACAGTATACAAGGTCTCCATTATTAAGGGATGATATCACTTACTAGTCATGTACAGTATCCTATTAATTAGATTACCAGCTTTATACATTGGAGAAATGGCTAAATGGTTAGCATTTGGCACAAGGGGTTCCGGGGTCGTGGATTTTAACTTTCATTAGTTAAATCCTATGGCTCGGGGGCGGGGTGTTTGTGACGTCTTTAGCATTACCTTTCATGTTAGATAGGGCCCCATCCTCACAGACGCGTAGGTCACCTATACGATGTCAAATCGAAAGACCTGCACCAGGCCCCTCCGGAGGCCACACACCATTATTATTACTATTTTTGCTAGTGGCTTTACGTCGCTCCGACACAGATAGGTCTTATGGCGACGATGGGATAGGAAAGGCCTAGGAGATGGAAGGAACCGGCCGTGGCCTTAATTAAGGTACAGCCCCAGCATTTGCCTGGTGTGAAAATGGGAAACCACGGAAAACCATCTTCAGGGCTGACGACAGTGAGATTCGAACCCACTATCTCCCGGATGCAAGCTCACAGCCGCGCGCTCCTAACCGCACGGCCAACTCGCCCGGTATTATTATTATTATTATTATTATTATTATTATTATTATTATTATTATTATTATTATTATTATTATTATTATTATTATTATTATTATTATTATTATTATTGGAGAAAGGGTCTTCCAGCAATGACACGATGTACAAAAAATCAGAACTATCTGTAAAAGTAATGTTAATTCAGAAATAAGTCAGGTCACAAAAATACATTTTTAGTTTCAATACTCCAGAACGGTTTTTCTCGTCACTATAACTGAATGGGTTTAAAATCTATAGGAGATAGAGGATTCTTTTAAAAAACTTTATTATTTCTCCAATGGAGGAAGACAACGATAATTCGTCAGAAGAATCTAGAAGTTAAGAAGACTGTCAGGGCGCATATTACGTGAACTACGTAAAAAGTGAGAGGCTGGTCACATTAAGTAGGAGGCAGCAGCAGCAGCCTGTGTCGGCTAGCTCTGAGGAATGCCTGCGCTGGAATGCTCGACAGAAGAACACTATGGTATCCGGACCAGACGGGCCAAATATCCTCATGAAATACAAACCTGTTTCATCGCGGAAAGAAACGTGCGGTGGCCGAGACCAACATGTTTTGGCGTACGAATACTTTGTTAAAAGGCTTTCTTTCCCTCTGCGTCCTACCGCTCATGTGATGGTCACCTTGGACTCCTCCTGCCTATGGAAGGAAGAGACGGAATAAAATAATGTAATCTCCTTAGAATACTGATGATTCTAGCCTCTAAAACATTTGCTATAGAAGAAATCTAAAATACCGTCAGCTATAAATAAAAAAATTGTTTCTTAGGTCTGTTGCTCACTGACGCACATTAAACTGGCTCAACATTTTTCAGACATAGGGTTACCCGATACACTACTTAAAAATAACCTACCCTGGAGGAGGTCATAACATTGTCCAGACATTCTCAGTGGTTCAGTCACTAGAGTGCAGGCTCTCTGAGCACGAGATGGTGGGGTCGATTCCGGCTCAGCCCCGTGGTATTTGAAAACGCTCCAGTCGGTACGTAAAAGAACTGCAGAACATTTCGATACTTCGGCGTCTTAGAAAACCACACCAGTTATTAGTGGGCGTAAAGATAATTGCATTATTATTATTATTATTACCTCGTTTTTTAATGCTTGAAATATGCCGTTATCTGTTCATTTATTAGATTATTTTCTGCTTTTCCTACCGAAGTGAGCATGCCGTTTTAATATTTACGATGCAATGGAAGAGAATACCAAAGTAAACCATTAATACATCAAAGTTTATTTCAGTGCACAATTAAGATAGTGTTGCGATTGTATTGACAAGCACGAATATCACCGCGTCAAAAACAAGATTGATAATAATTATTATCTTAAAAATCACAAACGAATTGCAATAATCTTCAATAAAAGAGTAAGAAATAGTGACAAATGAAGGAGGACATTCATAGATACATACATACATACATACATACATACATACATACATACATACATACATACATACATACATACATACATACATACATACATAGGTTACATACATATTTTCATCTAAGATTCCACCAAATAGAGTATGTCCATATCATTCAGCAAATGCAATGTACTAGCAGTTTTAGATAAATCAACTATATATACCAGGTAGCTCTCGAACGCCGTATTTTCTACTTATAAATGCCCCGCATGCACAAATGATTAATGGGATGTCTACCAGCTGATTTTCACAGGGGAACTACTGCCAGCGGGCAGGTTACATCAGAATATGAAGAAATAAGAAACGGAGTGTCGCTCACAGCATGTTACTCAGCGCTGCCGGTCTAATGAACCCCTTGCATTAGTAAACATCGACCACATAATTCTAGGCTGGTGTATGGTACAACCGCACCATATTTGCTGTCTGCATATCCGCAATGGCTAGTGTGATCAGCAGCGATGAATACACAGACATTATTTTAATCTGGTCAACCTGGTCGGAGTGCAACAGAAGCTCTAAACAGACGTACGCCTTCTACACACATATTTTGCCAAACAGTATTCATTTTTGTTACATATAATCAACTCTTTTATCGAGTTGAATGTCTACGCATGTATAAATTAATAAGTTATTAGATTTCATTTACTGCATCTTTGGCGTGTCTACAAACAGTACCGGCGGTTAGGGGGTGGGGTGAAGAGGGACAGTCGCTCCCACCCCCACTTTGTAGAGTAAATATTACATTTTATTCCACTTTAGCCAGCTGGAACTAGGAATCATTTTGAAAAAGCTACTTGTACAAGGCTTGTTGTCTTATATGCTAAATCTTTCCTTTATTATATAGCACTGTGGCAAGTAGTGGAGACTTTGCATGTGCTGTGAGGGAGGGTAGTAGGGGTACATATTTTTTGCCGAGGTCGTGGCCACTGACTTATAATTCACCCGCTTGCCGCGCGCATTCGTCAGTCTGGCAGTCTGGCAGTGTATTCAAATACTAAATTATTTTTAATTGCATAATCATGCCGTGCATCTATGTAATTGTACCGGACGAGCTGGCCGTGGTGTTACGGGCGCGCAGCTGTGAGCTTGCACTTGGGAGATAGTGGTTTCGAATCCCACTGTCGACAGCCCTGAAGATGGTTTTCCGTGGTTTCCCATTTTCATACCAGGCAAATCCTGGGGCTTTACCTTAATTAAGGCCACGGCCGCTTCCTTCCCATAAGTTCTAACTGTGTCGGTGCGACGTAAAGTCAATTGTTAAAAAAGATATATTTAATTGTAATTGTAATTTCAACACAAGAGAATATCAACTTTACTTTCACCGGACTAAATTATTTCATTTGTATTATGTTAGTTTATATATAAATGTAATTAATCTGCCCCGAGGATTATTCGTAGGGGCCTAATAATAGTTTTTTTAGATTTTGATTCAATGCCGTATAATAAAATTTTCACCAGGTCTCACAAACATACTACGGGGCATTTACTTAATAAATAACATATCGCAAAGAAATAATTTAGGAACGTTGGTATTAGCTCCCGTTGAAATGTGATTACAAGTGAATATTTTTCTTTTACAATTGAGTTTACGTCGCATCGACATAGATAGGATTTATGGCCACGATAAGACAGGAATGGGCTACGCGTGGAAAGGAAGCGACCGTGGCACTTGTCTGGTGTGAAAATGAGAAACCACGGAAATACCATCTTTAAGGCTGCTGACAGTAGGATTCGAAACTACTATCTCCCGAGTGCAAGCTCAGAGCTGCGCGCTCGTAACCCCACGGCCACCTCGCCCGGCATAATTAAATAGAAGTACGGCATGATTATGCAATTGAAAGTCATTTAGTATATGAATACTCACTAAGAAACTAACAGACACTAAAGAGACTGCCAGACTGATGAATGCGCGCGGCAAGTGGGTGAATTATAACTCAGTGGCCACGACCTCGGCAAAAAAAAAAAAAAAAAAAAAAAAAAAAAAAAAAAAAAGATGTACCCCTACTACCCTTCCTCACAGCACATGAAAAGTCTGCACTACTTGCCGTAGTGCTATACAAATTGGTTAGCCGCGACGAACAGCATTTTGTGCATATTTCGGTCAATAATGATGTTAATAATCAAAGAAAGTAAACGAAGGAATTAGATAAGGTAACAAAGCTTGTACAAACAGTTTTTTTTTTAATAATTCCTAATTCAGCTGGCTAAAGTGGAATAAAAATGTTATGATTACTCCACAAAATGGGGGGGGGGGGGAGCGACTGTCCCTCCTCGCCGCTACTGTTTGTAGACACGACAAAGATGCAGAAAAGGAAATTTAATAACTTATTAATTTATACACGTGTAGACATTCCACTTGATGGAAGAGAAACTTGTATGAAACAAAAACTAATACTCTTCGGTGAAGTATGTAGGTAGAAGGCGTACGTCTGTTTGGAGCTTCTGTTGCATTCCGACCAGATTGTCCAGATTAAAATAATCCCTGTGTATTCGTCGCTGCTGACCACACTAGCCATTGCCGATATGCAGACAGCAAATATAGTGCGGTTGTACCATACACCAGCCTAGAACTATGAGGTCGAAAACGATGTTTACTAATGCAAGGGGTGCATTAGACCGGCAGTGCTGAGTAACATGCTGCGAGCTACACTCCGTTTCTTATCTCTTCAAATTCGGACGTAACCTGCCCGCTGGCAGTTTCCCTGTGAAAATTAGTTGGTAGACATCCCTTTCATCATTTGTGCATGCGGGGCATTTATAAGAAGAAAGTACGGCGTTCGAGAGCCACCTGGTATATATATATTTACAAGTTGCTTTACGTCGCACCGACACAGATAGGTCTTATGGCGACGTTGGGACAGGAAAGGGCTATGAGTGGGAAGGAAGCAGCCGTGGCCTTAATTAAGGAACAGCCCCGGCATTAGTGTGGTGTGAAAATGGGAAACCACAGAAAACCATCTTCAGGGCTGCCGACAGTAGGGTTCGAACACACTATCTCACGAATACTGGATACTGTCCACACTTAAGCGACTGCAGCTATCGAGCTCGTTAACAATATTCTTCTTCTTTGTCTTATTATTATTATTATTATTATTATTATTATTATTATTATTATTATTATTATTATTATTATTATTATTATTATTATTATTATTATTGTTACGGAGTTTCGGTGGATCAGCAGAGGTGAAAGAAGGTGCGGGCTGGAATGGGTCTAACTACAAGTTCGAAAAATGAATTAAAATTTCAACAAAGGTTATATTTTCAAAACTTAACAGTGGTGACATAGAATTTGAAAACTTAACAAGTCAACAACAAGCCAAAATCAGGTACAAAACATTTACAAGAGTTAGGGGATAATTACAAGATCTGGGCTTCGAGCCCCACAATGACAATCCTTGAGCTATTAGCCCAACTTTACCAAGGTACAGAATTAAACAAAGGGGCAGAAAATCCCATCATGCCAAGGAGCACTTGCTCCTTACTACAATGTTAAGCCTCCTAGAGGCGCACAGAAATCAAATTTAGGAAAGAGCAGACCCGCTCTCAAAGTTCAAGCCTATCAAAGGCCACAACGAATTTTACTTCTATCTGCCCTCAAGGCACACAAGGAAACAGGGGTATTTAATACCCAACCTACAGGGCCTTCGCAATGAAAATAAAACAACAGGTTAAGTTATTGGCCCAAAGTACAGAGAGGACTAGAGGCGTGAACTTGCTCTAGGCCGATACACAGGGGCTAGTCCCAAGCTAGGGAGGTGACCCGTATGAGAAAACGTTAATACATTAAGGAAGAGAAGAAACGGTTATGAAAACGTAGTCACCTCTATTTCAAAAATGAAGGGGAGCTCGAGAGGGTACAGCACTCTCTATCCCCGCTTTACAGTAGAAGAGATTTGTAGTTTTACATAGACCGAAGAGGAATTTACATTTTAAAGTGGTAGGTTACATATTAAAAGGTTTCGAACCCTCCCCGAGAGTTAAACTGCTGAGCAAGCGAGAAATAAAGATGTTAACAGGCCATTACCTTGTTGAAGAGCTTCTGCTTGAAGAAAGAGGCGCTTCCCGCCCCCTGCTACATATCCACACATTAAGTTAGAAGTTACTGAAGTGGCCCCGAGACAAGAAAATCAGCAGTTTGTATACCCTCGTGGAAAATTCGAGACCTTTCAAGAATGAATAGACACACCCCCTCAACTTTATTGGATAGCTTAGAGTTACATATCCATATCGAAGAAGACATACACTATTGGTCAGAAATTAATTACAAAAATTAGTGATTGGTTAAATTCAAAACAGGCGGAAAGAAAGGATAACTGTTGCCAACCCACAAACCACAGAACAAAATTTAGTAAAAGCAAAACTTAGGAATACAACATTTCTTCAGGAGAGTACATTCCATTACACCAGAGTGTATTACCATAGTTTTTGGTAGAGACATCTGTTAGAGAATGTCCACACTTCTTGATCCATGAAAAACAAAAGCAAATCAAAAACACCCAGTGACCTCTTCTGATAACTAGTAGAGTTAGTTCAGTGGTAAAGTTCCGGGTTTCTCCAGTAGAGGAGTTTCAATTGGCGCAAGATTTGAACTTGCGTCGCGTAGAGGTGTACCGCCCGGTACAATTATTATTATTATTATTATTATTATTATTATTATTATTATTATTATTATTATTATTATTATTATTATTATTATTATTATTATTATTATTATTATTATTATTATTATTATTCCTCTTCTTCTTCGGAGCATCGTCCCATTGGTTTAGGATCCATTGTCCGGTCAATAAACGCCAGTTTGCTCGATCAATTGCCTAGTCTGGATGCAGTTCGATCATTTTCATGTCCAATCACCATTCTTTGGCTCACCAGTTTTTGTTGTTGCTTTCCTTTAGCTATTTGTTTTACGTCGCACCGACACAGACAGGTCTTATGGCTACGTTGGGATAGGACAGGGCTAGAACTGGGAAGTAAACGACCGTGGCCTTAATTAAGGTACAACCCTAGAATTTGCCTAGTGTTAAAATGGGAACCACGGTTCGAACCCATCATATCCTGAATGCAAACTCACAGCTACCTTATGCACTCTGCGAAGGCAACTCGTTCGGTCGCCGATGTAATCGTTCACCCTTAACACGTTCACTCCCGGCCATTTCCTGAACAACTACTGTACCATGCATAATGTTTTTTGGTGTGTTATGCCCTCTGTGAAGGTGCACTCAGTATATCTAACATATATGCCAGAGACACCTTGTTTAGGTAATATCCTTAAAACATGTCCATATCACTGAAGGTGGCATTCATGTACCTTCTCACAGATTGGAGACAAGCCAATCCGTCGCCTGATAATGTTGTTACAGGCATGACCGCCGCAACATCCTCAGTTTCATCGTACGGAAGAGTGTTCGGTATATAAAGAGAGGCCCCAGCACTCAGTGCTACTAATCATGCTCCTGTCCAGTAGATCATTGTCTTCGGGTGAGTCGGCATTCACTTGTCACGAAAGACACCTGTGGCCTCACTCCTTGCATCAATTTTGCACTGATCCTTCCTCGTACGCACCACGTTTACAAGTGTATAGTTTGGAACATTGGTCTGATCCCATAGGAATGATTGTACATTAAAAAAAACTTTTAAATTTGTTTGACTTAACACTGACGGGCTAGTTTTATTTAACAAATAAAGTTGCTATCAATATCTCCATCATGAACAACTCCTGTAGTGTCTCCGGAGTCAGAATGGAAAAAGCGGTCGATCTCTCCACGTTTGATAGAGGTCAAATTGTGATAGAACGGCGCCTCGGTACCAGCCTTTTTTTTAAAGGGTGCGGCTTATGGGCTTATCTTGTGCCGCTGTTGTGAGCACGCGTCGGAAGTGATTCAACGATGGACAAACAACGACGCATCATCCAGCCGTGTATTAACAGTTGCTCGTTGATGCCAGAGGCCAGTGGAGGCTGTTGCACATTGTTTGGAATGACCGGGGGCCACAGTTCGAGAAATGGCTAACAGGTACAATAATGACGACCAGGCTAATGTTGTCCAGCACACGGTTCATCGAACACTGCTGCGCAACAGACTGCAGAGTCGACGACTCAGTCGTACTCCAATGCTGACTGCACTGTAGCAAAAGCAGCGCATGAGATGGGCACAAAGTCATCGCCACTGGACTTTGGATGATTGGAAAAACGTCACCTCGTTCGATTAATCCAGATTCTAGGTTGATTATGTCGACAGCCGATCACGTGTATGCCGATTTCCATCGGAGACTATTTTACGTGGTTGCGTGGTCGGGCGGAGATATGATGATGGAGTAGGTTTGATGATCTGGACGATGTTTTCATGGGATACACTGAGGTCCATTATCCCGGTACACCACTCTGGTATCTGGACGTTGTTGGGAATGAAGTCCATTCGTTAATGTCAATAGTGTGCCCCGACGGTGACCTCCAACAGGACATGTCACGCCACGCTACCAGGATTGTGAAGGACTGGTTCGAGAAACATGATAGTAAATTTGCTCTAATGCAGTGGTCCACAAACAGCCCCCGATATAATCCCCATTGAACATTTGCGGCTCACCTTGGAGAAACGGGTTTGTGCAACATCACAACCACCTAGCAATGTGCGCCAACAGAACGACCTCCTGTTGCTTTTGTGGCACCAGATATCCCAGGATACCTTGCGCCACCTCGGTGAATCAATGCCTCGCCTAGTGACAGTGATTCTCCAAGCAAAAGGTGGTCCTGTATCGTATTGGATAGGTGGTAATAATGAAATGGCTCATCGGTGTATACCGGTGGTATCCATCACGGATCTGGAAATATTTCAGGGTTATTCAAAAGAAACTGACGTAGTTCATACAGCGGTCGAAGTACAAAAACTTTCGAACCGAAACGTATAGTCTGGAACGAAACCCTACGTCAGGACATGCCCGGAAAGTCAGGAAAGACATAATGGAAAATTTATTTTATTTATTTTTCCAAAACGACCTTAGCAATGCAGAATTTGGCTGTCAATGAAGTGACAGCCGTTTGTGACGTTAGACACTGGACACTGAATGTTGTTTACAAAAAAAACATGGCACTAAAGCCCATGAAGGGCCTTGGCCTACCAAGCGACCGTTGCTCAGTCTGAAGGCCTGCAGATTGCGAGGTGTCGTATGGTCAGCACGACGAATCCTCTCGGCTGTTGTTCTTGGCTTTCTAGACCGGGTCCGCTATCTTACCGTCAGATAGCTCCTAAATTCTAATCACGTAAGCTGAGTAGACCTCGAACCAGCCCTCAGGTCCAGGTAAAAATCCCTGACCTGGCCGGGAATAGAACCCGGGGCCTCCGGGTAAGAGGCAGGCACGCTACCCCTACACCACCGGGCCGGCGTTGTTTACAAAGCCTACATCAATCAGTCACCACTGACCTGCATTTAGAGTTGTCGTCAGGTGGCCGATTCCCTATCAACTGTTTACATAATCTATATATTAAAAGAGTTTACTATAAACAGCTTTGGCAAATCCGTCCCTCCGTTCTACTGGACCGATCTGCTTCATTTTTGTTGTATTCTCTCCGGAATTACCTGCCGGTGAATCATGAGACAGTGATAGATCTCTAAGTTCAGCCAACATTTAGTAATCATAAAATCAAATCATTAAATGATCACTTCAATAATTGCAGGTGAAGGCTTACCCCAACCCGCAATACATTCTGTATTTAGCAGGATGCGACCTACACTTTCATTAATATGCCGATACATGTGACTTTCATCCTTAGTAATGTCATCGCATGCAGCCATGTTTGATTACTAACTATCAAGCCAGAGAGTATACACTTCCCCTGATCACGGAAGAACACTAGTCCTTGCTAGATGCTCTTTGATTCCCAGCTTCCAAATATATTCAACAGACGGCAGAGTGTTCCTAATAACTTACATGCTGCTGAGAGAAAAAACGTCTACGTGCAAACAGACCCCATCATGACATACGCCTTAGACCTTACCTGGGAACACCCATCAAAGGATAACCTAGCTACACTAGAAAGAGTGAAGGCCATGTATCATTAAAAAGTTCTCTGCCTGGCAAAAAAACCTCCTTAGAAACTGGCCTGTGAGCTCACGAGACAACCATTCTATATAGAAGAACTGCAATTAAAAATAGCATTGCCTTCTACCACACAATACCAAGCTTTACGTCAAGAACTGCAGGATGAAAAAAGCTAATATATGGATAGAATTTTACCAAACAGACGCCATGATGACTGTGAACTGCGGCACACTATAACGCGCTTCTTATTACATGTTCATGAAACCCCTGAAAATGGCAGGCAATTTAATATGACTACGACAGGCATATCACAACGAGTTGTCTGACCTGTTTATAACGAGTGTTGCGGAGCAGCACAGGTCCTCTAGCACTTTCTTAAAATTATTTCAAAGAAGTTGAAAATATATCGAACATCTCCCTTGGTAAATTATTCGAATCCCAAATTCTTCTTCCTACAAACAAGTAGGCCTATTTGCCCCAGTTTGTCCCCTTAAATTTCAACTTTGTGGTGAATGTGGTGAAGACAGTTCGAATAGTTCTGAACTTTTCGGGAAAGTAGAGCATTTTGGGAATATACATAAAATAATGTGTCCATTATATCGCTCATTCTCCGGCTTCTCAGACGCAGGAATTCACCCTGTACTGTACGTTTCTGTTCCAAAATTGTTGTATTTCGACCGCTATAAGGGGCTTTTTCAGTTTCTGCGCAACCGATTGAATCATCCTTTATACTGGTGTATTAGGGTATTTTTTTTTCTCGTAGTTGAACGTCTCATTAACACAGAGTTTCTGCCTTATTTGAGGCACAACCTCAATGTTTGTCTGATGCCAAAACTACCGAGCAAATGGCTGTGCGGTTTTTGTCACGTTAGCTGACAGCTTACATTCGGGAGATACGGAGCTCGAATCCCACTGGCGGTAACCATGAAGATGGTTTTACGTTGTTTCCCATTTTTACACTAGGCAAATGTTGGGGATATACCTTAATTCAGACCACGGTCGATTCCTTCCCACCGAGCTTGATAGCTGCAGTCGCTTAAGTGCGGCCAGTGTCCAGTAATCGGGAGATAGTGGGTTCGAACCCCACTGGCGGCAGCCCTGAAGATGGTTTTCTGTGGTTTCCCATTTTCACACCAGGCAAATGCTGGGGCTGTACCTTAATCAAGGCCACGGCCACTTCCTTCCCATTCCCAGGCCTCTCCTATCCCATCGTCGCCATAAGACATATCTGTGTCGGTGCGACGTAAAGCAAATAGCAAAAAAAAAAAATCCTTCGCACTCCTAGCCGTTTCCTATCCTATCATCACCATAAAACCTATCGTGTCGGAGCGATGCAAAGCAAATTGTAAAGAAAAAGAAATAGGAAACCACATATAACCACATTCGGGGCTGCCGATGGAGGAAATCGAACTTCACGGCAGATGTACTAAAGGAAGAAAGGAGTTTTACACGTTTTTATTGTCAAAAAATCCTATTGAAACACAGGGAAAAATGATAGTTTTCGATCATAAAGTGACTGCTAGTACAGATTTTAAAATTGACTCATAGTTAGGAACGTAGACTTTAAAAAAAAATTAAACTTCAGTATTAGGCAGTACCGGTAATTATTATGATATACTACGAGGCGAAGAGAAAGTTATATTTACATTCTGTACTTTGTTGTTCGAGATAAGGCGTGTGACAGAGTATCCATGAAAATAAATTAAAATTAAAATGCTATAAAAGGAATATTAACAAAGCTAATTACAGGGTATGTGTTTAAACAAATATGAATATAAAGTCGGTGGTAGAAGGGATTCCTGAATCAAGAAGAAACTATTAAGTTATATACATCTGTTTGATTAATTCTTCCTCGTCATTTTCTGATTTCTTCCCCTCACAGAAGGTTGGCGACTATCATGCAGTAATAATAATTCCTATTTTGCTCTTTCTATGTTAGGATTGTCGTGTCGTGGATGCTGAACCACTGTCGGGGATGCCCCGCCCAGGATATTCTTCTCTGCCAACGTCCACGTCTCCCTTCTATCTTGTCTTGCATAATCAGTTGTATCATACTGTATTAATCATTTGGGGAGATGTAACCGAAATAGACTGATTTCCTGCATTCTATGAGGGTTAAGACTTCGCTGGTGACGCGGAGAGTTAATTTTCACAAGTAAATACATACTGTACATGTAGACCTATATAGAAATAACTTACAAGGTAGTTTCAAAAACGCCACGAACCTGCTACGCAGGCGTAGCAGGGGGAGACGTGATACTCCCACGTGGCGCGTCCCAGGTGGCGGATAGGGGGGTCCTAACCGGCTTGCCGGCGGACTTGACGGAAATAAAATACCTCTCGCGGACCAAACACACTACCCCCTGCGGGTGGGGGACGCACATGTAGAATACACCCGCGGTATCCCCTGCCTGTCGTAAGAGGCGACTACAAGGGGCGACCAAGGGATGATTGAATTAGGACCATGAAACTACTCTTGATTCGTACCATCATGCGGGGAACACCATGGGTTGCATGTACTTGCGAGTAGTATCACTAAATTGGTGCGAAATAGGTTTGTGATTAGTTGCAGTAAAAAGCCTGGCCAGGTGGATTCCAGTACCCGTGCGTTGTACCCATGTGGGCAACACCGCGGGTCTGGGCGTAGCCTGTGAGTTGTACCGCTAAATGAGCGGCACCGTGGGTCGGCGTTGCCTGTAATTGGTACCCACTATGTGAGGAACACCACGGGAATACCGGCGCCCGTGACTAGTACACCTAGGTGAGGACCTTACCGGTTTGCGTTGGCTATGAGTGGCGCCATTGTGTGAGAAACACCATAGGTCTGCGTTCCCTGTACGAATTGCAATACTTGTGAGTAGTACCATCTTTTGTGGACCACTGTGAGTCTTTGCTACTTTTGATCAGTACCCCAAAATGACAAATACCATGGTTCTACTTCACTCGCGACATGTACCATTCTTAGACGTGAATTTAGCACCCCTTCAGACATCAAGCATCATTGTGCTTTATAAATGGTCCCTTGGTGAGTAATCCTCTAATTAACTACCTTCTTTTTGAGTCTGATCCACTATTTTTGTTTGTTTGTTTTTGTTTTTTGTAGGGTTCATGTCCATCCATTCATTCTTCATGACATTTTTTATTTTATTTTGGTCAGTGGATGAATTTGAATTTTTTATTTCATTTCGTACTATTAGGGGCCGATGACCTCGATGTTAGACCCCTTTTAACAACAAGCATCATCATCATCAGTTTCAAAAACGAGGGTAACAAGAGTTCACACAGAGAAACTTTTTTACATGCGGATATAAGGATACACAACAGAAGGGGCACTGATACGCATTAGTATTCAACACAGTCTCCATTCTTTTCGAAGCAGTTGTTCCAACAGTACACTAATGCCGGTCGTACACCATTAATTTTTTTCTTTTCTAATTCAATACTTCACAAGAAAAATTACCAAATCTTGTAAAAGATTGTTCAACATTCTTGAAGATTTAACAAGATCTGTAAAGATTTGGCCAGGTTTGACAGCATTTTGCTTTTACACGGAGGAAAGGCAGGGCCGTTGTGATTCTTGGACTAGCATTGGGATATACAGTATTCTTTAAAAGAAGAGAAACGCGCAATAAACTATCATTTACATGGGGAAAATATTAATGTGGTTACCTTCAACATCATAATTGCAATGTATTTACTGCCAATAACATAATATGTGGAGGTTAAGTTATGTTGAATTTCCTCACATTAATTGAATAAATAGGATAGCAATGAATGGAAAGTAATATCTTATTACATGAAAACATAATAAGAGTTGATCGTCATAAATCGAACGTTGGTGATGATGTTTGCTTACAGGTTCATAAATCGAACATTGCTGACAATGTTTACTTATAGGTTCATAAATCGAACATTGCTGACAATGTTTACTTATAGGTTCATAAATCGAACATTGCTGACAATGTTTACTTATAAGTTCACAAATCGAACATTGCTGACAATGTTTACTTATAGGTTCATAAATCAAACATTGCTGATAATATTTACTTACAGGTTCATAAATCGAACATTGCTGACAATGTTTACTTACAGGTTCATAAATCGAACATTGCTGACAATGTTTACTTACAGGTTCATAAATCGAACATTGCTGATAATGTTTACTTACAGCATAGCGTATCGAAGAGGAAGTGCGACATCTTCTCCGTTCGCCCGAAAAAGAGCTCAAGAGTTTGGTGGGACACCCGCTTGGTGGCAGCACAGGCGATTGTGATGTCAACAGACCCTTGGCCATTAGCCCGCGTTATATTCACCTTCAGTTGTAGTAATTTTTATTGCTCATTGTTGTCGCTATCAGAAATGTTTCGACAGTTTGCATTATTAGTGTATTCACGATTGAGTGGTGTGAGAAGTGTTATGTTTTAAATACCTCGGTCTTTGTCGCTATTGTGCTATAAGGCAACGTATATCAGTGAGGGAGGAAACTACCACATCATGCCCTCGTGTTTTGTACCCGGTTGCAGATCTGGATATGACCGATTGTCTTCAGGTAGGTATTTCTTTAGGCCCCCTAAAGAGAGTGATGTTATACTGAAATGGGAGAAGCTATCCATAGAAAAGACCGAAAATTAACTCATAACCGTTTCGTGTTTGACATTCATTTTTGCGATGATTTTCTAGTAAAAGTAGACTCGTTTACGGTGAATGGTGAAAGAGTAGAGATACCAAGACAGCGCTGGAAATTAAAACCAGAAGCACTTCCTCGCATATTTCCTAATCTACCCAAGTATATTTCTAAAGCAGTTAAAAAACGCAATTCCCCCACGAATAGACAATCCACACGAAGAGATTTATTTAATAAAAGCCATGAACGGATAGTAAATATCAGTGAAAGTGATCAAGCTGTATGCTCAGCAGTTGAAGATAGGTCTAATGTCGCAGATGCTAGGAAAACAATTGCGCTATTAAAGAGGAGATTGAAGAATCAGAAACGTAATTTCATTAGAACGCAGAATCAACTCATTGTCGCTAAAGCTAAGATACATTTGCTTGCAAAAAGCCATTTCTGATATAAAATCAAAGAGTAATTTCACTCAATCAAAACAATTCGGTTCTCTCAGCAAAAAACAAAAAATTATAGTCGATATAATGTTAAAGAAATGTCAAGCGAAAATTAAAAACGGAATGAGATATAGTGATGAATTTCTTCTTGATACTCTTCTTTTAAAAATAAAGTCTCCCAAGGGTTATCGGCACTGTTTAAATCATGACTTGCTGCCTTTGCCTTCTGAATCCCACTTGAGAAATTTGGTGAAGGGCCTAAACTGTTCGTACGGCATAAATGAGCATGCTACCGCTGCCATAGCAGATTTTTTAGTTGGAAAGGAGGAATATGAACGCTTATGGATGTTGATATTTGACGAGGTAAAGTTACGAGAAGAAATTCGCTGTAACTCGTAATCGTTGCAAGTGAACGGTTTTGTTGATTGGGGGAATTTAGTGAAGATAAAGGCAAGGGTCAGTTGGCAAATCATGATCTAGGTTTTATGTTTGTTCCTTTTCTTTATAACTGGATACAACCCATAGCGATATATGCTAGCCGGAACGCCACCCCTGGTGATATAATTGCAAATATTCTCATTCAAGTCTTCATACAGATAGAGCAAGTAGGTGTCCGAATCATTGGTTTCACATCGTATGGTAGCCAGTTGAATAAAAAGTTGTGGAAATGCTTAGGAATATCTGGTAACATAAATAATCTGAAGTGTTATATTTCCAATCCAGCTGACTCCAACAGAAAATTATGGGCATTTTCAGATGCGCCACATATATTTAAATGTGTAAGAAATCATTTTCATGACAAAGGACAGGTTAATTATAATGGCAATATTGTTGATTATTCATTCTACAGGAAAGTTTACGAATGTGACTCGTCTCCTGAATTTTCCGGATTGCTAGTTGCTTTACGTCGCACCGACTCAGATAGGTCTTATGGCGACGATGGGACAGGAAAGAGCTAGGAGTTGGAAGGAAGCGGCCGTGGCCTTAATTAAGGTACAGCCCCAGCATTTGCCTGGTGTGAAAATGGGAAACCACGGAAAACCATCTTCAGGGCTGCCGATAGTGGGATTCGAACCTACTACCTCCCGGATGCAAGCTCACAGCCGAGCGCCTCTACGCGCACGGCCAACTCGCCCGGTAATTTTCCGGATTGAAAGTTTGCTACAAACTGACCTCTGCCCACTTGGATCCTAATTCGTTTCAGCGAATGAATGTAAGACTGGCATTTTAACTATTCAGTAGATCAGTCGTTAATGGTATAACACTCTATCGGGGTATTAAAACACACGGTTTAGAAGACAGTAAACAAGCGGAAATTTTCACAAGAGATTTAAACTGTCTGATTGTCACTTTAAATTGGGCTATTCCCACTCAAGCACCGTATAAAAGATCACAGGCACATGAAACTTTAATTAAATGGCAGAATGTTCTCAGAGATACTCAAAATTCATTCGTTTCACAAAGGACACTGGAGTCTTTAAGAGTTACCGTGGAAAGTACCTTAGAAGTGTACTAATTATAGCTAATCAAGATCCGCTAGAACGTCATTTCGGTATCCTGCGAACACTAAGTTGTGATGATCATCCGTCCACTATTGACTTTCTACATTTACACACGTTGCAGTCTATTTACGTACCGACTAAACTTGCCTTATCGTCTGGCGGAAACTGTGAATACAGAGCTGAATCCCCATTGAAGTTTCTTGTTAATCAAATCCGTATTCTTACAAGAGAAATTGAAAGTAAAAATCGTGCAGTGAAGACACAAGCTGTAGATGAAATCAGGGAAAAAACTGTGAACATAGAAAGTGACATTCAAATACCAGACTGGGAAAACAGTTTACCTGAGTTAAGTGGGCGGAATTGTAACAAAGAGTTCTTAGTGTATCATTAGCTGGATACATAGTGCGGAATATTTCAAAAGTGATTCAGTGTGATTTATGTCGCCCTTTCCTTTTCGGCAAACCGACTGATAATGTGCCTGCTTCCCTAACACTAATTAAAGATTACGGCTTAATGCAAAGCGCCACATATCTCACGTAAGCGTCAGAAAGTGTTTATAATGCGTTGTTGTGGGTGGAAAATGTTGTTGCGGAAAAGCTATCGTGTATGGATGGATTATGGGGTGATACTTTCTTCGAGTGCTTGGATAAATTAAATGTTATTACAGTGAAGTCATCGCAGTTGGGGTGTTGTGAAGATCATGTACTGTGTTTGCTACCAAAACTCGTATTTCACTACTTAAAATGTCGATTCTTCTTCCGCACGAAGGAGATAAGAAGGGAGGTGGTTACTTCGAAGGCAGCGAAATCATCCAGGAAATATTCCAAAGTGTCCAGCAGATGAAATCATTTTCAAACGAAAGTTGCATGCTTGAGTTTCTTAGTAGATTTTGAAGTAGTAGTCCCGATAATGCCTCTGTTATCCTCGCGCTCAGTCATCACTGTGGATGGCAGTGCAATCTGTGCTGCGATCCACGGCAACTCGTGAAGATGTCTTCGATACGCTATGCTTACAGGTTACCGTCCCTGCAGCTACGTCAGGATAGCTTGTTGAACGGCCATAACGTCGTCGAATCTCTTACCAACCAGTGCCTGTTCAGCACCCCGAATAAATGGAAATTACTGGGTGCCAGGTCTTGGGGCAGAACAGAGGATATTCCAGTACCTCTCACCGAAAACGCCATCCAATTCACGAGTATGTTGGCTGTATGTGGTTTGGTGTTGTCGTGCAGCAACACAAAGCCCCTTGAGGGAAATCCAGGCCGCTTGCTGCGAATTACTACCCGCAAACGCTTCAGTATGTTACAAAGCTGGCAGCATTCCCCGTCGCTCCCCTGGTGAGTAAATCAACCATCTAGACCATCCCAACAGCCCCGATCTGGAGTTCAATGATTCCGTCTCCTCTGACCGTTGAAGAAGCACCGGGGTCATAAGCGATTCAACGACGATACTGCCGTTCACTATACCGATATGACGTGGCTTCAGGGACTGGACGCAGATTTCGTCTATGCTGGCATCGATGCCTTGGTGTACCGTTGGAACGAGTGCTTGGACAATAATGGTGACTATGTTGAATAGTAACGCGTATCAGTGTCCTACTGCTGTGTATCCCTATATCCGCCTGTAAAATAAAGTTTCTCTGTTCAAGCACTTTTATCTTATTTCTTGAAGCGCCTTTGTACATAAACAAATATAAAGAAGATCCAAGTTGTGAGTTCTTTATTACTGTATAATATTATCACCTACAATACCAAGGGTAAACAATGTAATGAAGTAATATCTAAAAGAGTCGGCGGATAAATCTGCAGTGCGGCTAATTCCGCAGTAACTGAGATGTAATTTCACCGTGGCTTTACCTCAACGTGAGGAGAAGGTCTGGTCGGCTTATTGCGTTCTCTACGTTTTGTACCGTGTTGGTAAATATTATAAATTGTGGATATATATTCCTTTATTTAGGAAACTGACCCTCAATGTGTTTGCCGTAACACACAGTATTGTACCTTTTTTTTTTTTTTCAGAGTATACAGTAAATGGTTCCTTAAAAGAAGCACGGACCCACGCACGACCGCCTTGGCAATCGTGGCTAGGTAGCTTTCCTTGAGGGCAAACCTCTTCCATTACTCGGCCATCATTCCCGGAATGGAACCTCTTGCACCCACAAACGGTGATGGAGTTTACATGATATTTCTCCATGAGGTAATTGAATACTAGAACGTAATTGCCTGCTTCTCAGAGTGCACATGGTGCGGCTGTTGTTCGCCTGATTCTAACCGTACTGTTGGATCCAATATTGCAGAACGATTTCTCTGTTCATCGATGGCTAGAATATATAATCGTCTTGTGCTTCCATTTTCAGCTAAGCAGTTTATATACTTCCCATCCGTTATCGCGTAAGAATTTCGAAATAAGGCCGCGAATTGTGTGATGGCGAGAATTCTTAAGCAATGAGCCGAATGAACAGTAGCCGAGAACATGCCCCAAAGTTTCAATCTCACCGCAGACACGCCTGCAGTGGTTGTTCTCCTGTCTTTTACGATACAAGCTTCTTACTGGAGCCAGGCCTACGATTTCTGCGGACCTTTCATTTCCTTGAGGGTGCTGCGCGAAGAGGACAACTTCTTTACCATTTTTTAGGAAGCGAGCACCATTCTTGAGCTCCTCGTTTCTTAGTCTGTCCCTGATAGCTTTGCTATTGGGTTTTGTTACTGTTTGTCCCACAGCGATGTTCTAATTATGGAAGCAGTCAGATTTTCCTTTTTCTTTCAAGTTGCATTATTTACAGTGTTATTATCCCGCCTAGTGGCCATGATTGTTAAGCCGAGAAGTCTGTATGGTCTGATACAGTGGTTAACCGGTTCGAGTCTCGTTGGTCGAAACAATTTTCACCATCAGAATGTTGGCCGGCAGGGGTGGAAAGGTATTTTTATACAATTTCCAACCAGTAGATGGCTTGCCTCTCCGCTATGTTCATATAGACCGAGGGCATATAACGCTATTGATAGTTATTCATCAGTCGGATGGAGACGATAAACCTTTAACAGACCCGTTGATGCTATTCGACAGGAGTAGGCTATGTGCCTGCACCGGGTTTCACTATCTTCCTTCTTTGCATCATATGATGAGGTTCACTTCAGGAAGGGCGCCTGGTCGTAAAACCGCGCTACAAAGATTCATCTCACTTCATACCCGATCTCGTAGAACAACGGGACAAAATACATGCATACTTAGGCTCATTCTCCACGAGCAGGTAAAACGCCGCTGTTCGCCCTTTACAAACCCGCTTGCGGAACAGAACTATGGGGTATTTGTAGAGCTGTCTACACGGGCGGTTTGCACGCCGCGGCAGGCGGGTCTAAGGCCGCGTGCACACCGAGCGCGCTTCGCATAGTGTGTCGCGTGTTGCTCAACGCTAAGCGTCACGCTAAGCATAACCAGTGCTTTGTTCGTAATCCAGGTGTTCACACCGTCCGCGCTCTGCTGCGCTGAACGCCTATCTTACAGCTAAGCGAAGCGCCAGACAACGCGCAGTGTTGGTTAATTGCTTAGCGTTACCTAGCTGGTTCTGAATCTATGGAAGAAGAAATTATTCATGCAGTGGTTCAAAGAGAAGAAATATGGAACCCAAGACACAAAAACTATAAAAATGTAACTGTTTTGCAAAATAAGTGGACTTAAGTATCTACAACAGTTGTATCGTATTCCTACAGTAAACATATACAGTAATATTACTTCCACTGTCACACTTTACTGGGCTTTAACATTGTGACAGGATGAAACTGGGTATGGATTTTAGTGTCGGAAGTGTCCGAGGAGAAGTTCGGCTTGCCAGGTGCAGGTCTTTTGAATTGACGCCCGTAGATGACCTGTATCATGATGAGGATGAAATGATTATAAATACACATATACACCCAGCCCCCGTGCCAATGCAATTTGCTAATTATGATTACAATTCCCGACTCTGCCGGGAATCGAACCCCGGACTCTGTGACCAAAGGCCAGTGCGGTAACCATTTAGCCATGTAGCCGGACACTTTGTGACAAAGTGCATAGAATCTCCCAGACTCTGTCATATCGGTTTATAATTTTGCCAATGGAGGGTGGTAACGAAGAATATCACTCTGCAGGCTAGTAGTGGGCTTGGAAGTAAATATTTCTGTTTATTAATTATATTTGTCACACATTTACTCCACTTTTGTTACGATGATTAATTGTGTATGCTAATTGTAACAATATTGCAAAATACTATTTTTAATTATTATATAAAGAGCGTGATTTAGTCGGAAATTTAATTTCCACGTGTTTGTTACACGGTGCTCCTAGATAATTCGGAAAATTGAATTTCTCCCAATACTTCTCTGCTACTTGACGCCACATTTCAGTTGCAGGGTTTGGAAGGTCAAAGGTATTTTCTGTCATTCTTAAGTAATCATAAAATTTATCGCGATAAAGTCTTGCATCTCTGTGCAAACGATGGAATTCTCTGAAAGTAATTCGTTCTTCATTAAATTCATGAACCCACTTTCGATTCTTTTTCCTAATTTTTAATTTTAGGTAACTGTTATCCATCAGTAAACTATTTCTAGTGTACTTGGATAACGGCATTAGTTTGTGACCACCCTAAAATGCCTCGCACCAAACTAAGCTGAGAGCACGGCGTAGAGTTTTCGGTGTGAACAGTAAGCACGCCTTGCGCTATCATTTCACGCTACACGCGACACACTATGCGAAGCGCGCTCGGTGTGCACGCGGCCTAACGCCAGCAGAGGCGTCATTCCCGCTAGCGGTAGAACAGCGAATCATCTCCACGTGGCGGCAGTGAGCAGTTCACCCGCCTCTGTCGCACGATAGGAATTGCTTGAAGTGTAGTATATTCCTTACTAGCTGATGTACCTGTGCTTCGCTACGGAATTTTACATTGTATACAGAATTCTAAGTTGGGTAGTGTACATGTTGTGAGCAAGATTGTATTAAGTTCCATAGCTCCTAACGTAGCCAACGGCCGTAGCCGTGTTGAAACACCGGATCCCGTGAGATCTCCGAAGTTAAGCAACATTGGGCGTGGTCAGGAGTTGGATGGGTTGCCACGCGCTGTTGGTGGGGGGTAAGGGAATGGAGGAGCGGAAAGGAACTGGCCACCCTACCGCACGTAAACTCCGGCTCAGGAACACCTCTGCGGAGGTTCGGACCTGCCTTCGGGCAGTATAACCCTTACCTTAGCTCCTAACGTTACCCTAGAAACGCGACGGGGAAGTCACCGAACGTCTTTTCTAATATGAAGACTGTATTAGGGAATATCCATTGTAACGATAGGCTCACTTGCCTAACGTCAGTCAAAATCAAGTTCGGGAGAATTATAATGGCAGACACTCCCCCCCCCCCCTTCCCTCCAACAGACTCGAACAGGCTAACCAACGTGTAGGTACATAATGGCTTAGCGAACAGTCAATTCACAATTAAGTATTTATTTATTTTCCACCTAATCTCCACCTGCCTTTTTTACATCCTCAGAAAGACTGTCTTAGTCATTTTCCCAACTGAAATGAACATAGGTCATTACAACGATGTCAGTAGGAATGACACGATTAAAAGCAATCTTTTAATATGAAATACTCGATCAAATGAAAAACCACGCATTTTCTCACTTTTAATGACCAGTATTACGCTTGCGATCTAACAATTCAAATTTTCAGAGCTGGAGTGACCAAGCCGCAGACAATCGTGATTCGTGAACACTATTCGTCTTTTTTCGGGGGAGGGGGGGGCGGCAGGGTCGAATAGTGGAGAGTCCCAGGGCAAAACCTACTACTCTGTTTTCTAGCAATACACAATGAATCGGAAAATCTCAATTCACTACACTGGCAGGGGAAGAAACTATCTGACTTGGAGGCAAATTCTTCCTCAAAGCCAGAGGAGAAAGCCCCTCTTCACGGCTAATTTGGAATAAAATGAATATAGATTTAATAAAAGTGAAGCGGAAGTAGCTTTTCTTAAGAAACGGCTCTTTTCAGGGTTGAATTTTGAATTATTTAGTGAATTGTAGTGCTATAATTTGGAGTAGACCTAAATTGTAATTCTAGACCAGGTCATACTACTACTACTACTAAGTGAGCCTCTGCCTTAAATGTGTACACTGCTCATTCAAAACAGCGCGTCAGAGTAGCGATCGAATACCGTAACTGGAATACTATGATGAACCAATGTGTTACGTACTAGGAGTCAGGAAATGTATGAACCAGAGGAATGGAATGCTAAAGATGAACGTTTTCTAACTCCCCAGCTATTTCCCGCCAATATTCAGTCAGGCTGTTATACACTGTACGCAGCAGTAATCCCATATATCGGAGTTAAGCGGCAGCGTAAGAGACAAAGAACATCACAACAAACAATGGTCAATATACTGTTATTGTTGATGAATGTTATGCGCTTTTGATATAGTAGGCCTTCACATTTAGTTTTCTTCCGACTCTGAAATACCACTCTTATCATAGTCGGTGTGGTGAAACTGAATAAAACATAAAGGTAAGGGTGTATTCTGCTCGAAGGCAGGTCCGAACCTCCGCAGAGGTGTACCTGAGCCGGAGTTTACGTGCGGTGGAATGGCCAGTTCTTTTCCGCTCCTCCATTCCCTTACACCCCCCCCCCCTCCCAACAGCGTGTGGCAATCCATCCCAAGCTTGACCACGCCCAATGTTGCTTAACTTCGGAGATCTCACGGGATCCGGTGTTTCAACACGGCTACGGTCTTTGGCAATAAAACATAAATGATCCGAAACTGCATTATCTCTAACTTGTGTTATGCAGTACTTTTCGAGAGGACCAATAACTTATTGTAGGTATTAAAAAATACATTTTAGGTGCCTTTTCCTAAACTGCAGTTTCATCCAGGGTGAATAAAATTGTTTATAACTTAGACTGTAGTTTCTTATTCCCCGACTCTATGTACCGATTTTCATCATATTCTATTAACCCATTTTCTCCTGGTTCGGCGTTGATGTGGACTTAGCAACAAAAATATAAATTAATGAATGTCTCTATTATCATAGCCGGTACGGTAAACATGTAAGAGACATAAATGATCGAAAATTTAATTCTATATAACTTGATTTATGTAATATTTATTGATAAGACCACTAAAAATATAAATATTTGAGAATTAAATTTCAGGACTTCCCCTAAACTACCACTTCACTAGTTTAGTAATACGCAACTTAATAAGTTCAAAAAGCTCATCGAATGAAGCAACTGACATTCTATAATATTGGAAAAACATTTCCGGATGGTTCCTGTGTTCGCACAACTTTAAATGAAATTGTCCAGTGGTGAGCCGATTCGATAACGCAGGGTGAGTCCACCAACGTCTTTTCTTACCAGGTTTACTTTTTAATATTGCTAATAACTGTAGTTGAACAGCTCCGACAACACAACCTATTTGTACGACATCCATCATTACAGTAAGGTGGGTTTATCGCTGGTGGAGAATGGCTGCGCGTGTCGCCGGCGTTTTTGGCGCTGTTTACAGGCGTCAATTCAACCGCTCGTGTAGAATAGGCAAAACGTTTGAGGTTCAGGCGGGCGAACAGCGGCGTTTTACCTGCTCGTGGAGAATCAGCCTTACATACATACATAGGCAATGAATTTATGGACTAGTGTTGAATTAACCATAAGATGCTGTGGAATTATATGGACCGGATTTAATCGATGTTCTACAATATTACATCTAAGTTAAATATTCGAAAAAAAATAGTTAAATTGTTTTGAAGTACTAAGTAACAGTTGTTCTACTGTATAAATATAATTTTTTGTTATAATTTTAAAAATACGTCATATTCCAATTTTGCCTTAATTCCGCGGATTTAGCCGAGTCTCCTGTGTGTGTGTGTGTGTGTGTGTGTGTGTGTGTGTGTGTGTGTGTGTGTGTGTGTGTGTGTGTGTGTGTGTGTGTGTGTGTGTGTGTGTGTGTGTGTGTGTGTGTGTGTGTGTGTGTGTGTGTGTGTGTGTAAACATGACGAGTCATTTTGATTAACTGTCAATCAATATAAAAGTAGTATGCAGAGTAATTCAGTGTTTCGTATTTTAGAAACCAGTAGTGTATTTTTTTCTTTTTTCTTTCTAGTATAGTAATTGAAATGAAGGAGAAGGAATGGAGGTTGGAACAAACTAACGGTCCGTGACGGACTCCAATAGAGTGATGTTACAGTATCTGGTGTTATCATAAGCGAGTACTCACGAAGTTCCGTTGCGTGCCAACAATTAAGGCGTCTCTGTATCTTAGCCATTTATCGTGGCTATCTCTGATCTGCACCACGGCAGCCAACATCCTGCTCCACTCAGGTCATATCTCAACGATCCCTCGTTCAGAAATATTCGCTCTTCTCCTCGAGAACGTCTGTCTGACCTCTAATTACAATAGCCTTACACACACACGTGAGACTCTCGACTTGAGACCATCGCCCCAGGAAATGAAATGGCGTATGGCTTTTAGTGCCGGAAGAGTCCGAGGATATGTTCGGCTTGCCAAGTGCAGGTCTTTTGATTTGACACCCGTAGGAGACCTGCGTGTCGTGATGAGGATGAAATGGTGATGAAGACGATACATACACCCAGCCCCCGTGCCAGCGAAATTAACCAATGATGGTTAAAATTCCCGAACCTGCCGGGAATCGAACCCGGGACCCTGTGACCAAAGGCCAGTACGCTAACCATTTAGCCATGGAGCCGGACATCGCCCCAGGAGTGTACAGTACATAAATCTGATTCTCATAAATGCCATTTCGAGGATAAAGAGTAACAAAATAGAGAATGTTGAAAGTGATGGGGAAAACCCTCGAAAGTTCGCGCAATTTTACCAGTACTCCAGTGCCAAAATAACGTAACCCTTTCCCTTTTCTAGTGAGGTGGTAGTGGCGGTGGTGGTCATTATTGTTTTAAGAGGAAGTACAACCTCTCTTAAAACTAATCATAGAGAAAAAGTTGAAGGGTTCCGACACTTCGAAAAATCCGTCAAAGAAAGACAAGGAGCACGAAGGACATGAAAATGAAAGATTCCCTAGGCCTCGATACCTAATACCGTCTGGGTCGGAAAAGAACAAGGGTTGACCAAGAGAGGTCGGCTATGCTAGATGAAAGCGAGGAGCTTGGCACGATTAAGTGGAAGCAATGCCAGGACTTAGCTAAGGGTTCCATGGTCGCCAACTCACGCTCCAAAATTGAAAGCCCCTAGGGTCCCTTTTAGTCGCCTCTTACGACAGGCAGGGGATACTGTGGATATTATTCTACGGCCCCACCCACAGAGGGTAATGTAATGCACAGCACAGAATTCATCAGAATTATAGGGTCATTATTTAGGTGTGTAATCCCGCCGTATATTCTAAAATGAAGAAACTACAACTAATAAATAATTGAATCTAAATTAATGTAATATTGACTCATCTGCATCGTAATTAAGGCTACACCAGTTCTTTCTCATCTGTCTTTATACAACGTTAGATAACTAACAAAACACCTTCCTAATACTACCTAAAGCTAATACTAGCACCTACGCTTAATGCATGTAGCATTCCTTAATTTACTTAGTGTTCTGTTTGTAACAAGGAGTCCGGCTCCTTGTGAACAGTCTGCGTCGAGGGTTCCGGGTCCCCACCAGCCGGGGATTTTAATTCCTTTTGTGTTTGCCCTAATATAGTGTTCTTCTTATACATAAAACACAGTACAATACCAACCAAAAACCACGAGGACAAGTTTTACTGCAGCCTACCTCAACATTTCTGAATAGGCCTTTACAGCAGCAACCTCCAAAATACTCAATAATATGGCTTTCACTAATGAGGGACATCCCTGATTTCAAACGCTCTAAACCGCACGGAAATATGCTTAGAATGCAGATCGCTCACCATAAAAAGTTATCTGAGTTATTCCCATGCAAGACAATGCATTCTACCTCAAGATATCTGAATAATGATCTGTTGAACTCCTAAGAAAGAAACTTGCATAACACAAGAGAACATAATATCAATATAATATGAAGAAAACACTCATAATTCAGTGCCGTGAGTATATTGCTACATTTTCCATCATTAGTTGACGTCGCGCCACCCAATACCAAATACTCACTACATTCAGCTACGCGCAGAATGACTGTCGTTTGTTTATTTCTCACGGTCTTCTCGCTGAGGACGTAAGTACGTGCAAATACAGTAGAGATAATACGCGACACTGAGCGAGATATCGACGGACAGCTACTGGAGCTCACTCTAGCGGATAGACCTGGACAGTACTGATTCTCTCATAAGACCACGTGTATTTTTGTGTGAAGTTTTTGGTGTTATTTATGCGTTTTCAGTGAGTTGACATAAATAAATAGTAGTGTGTGTCATTCCTTGATATCTCCTCTCAACATGAGAGGAAAGGTATGTGCTGTGTTTGGCTGCAGTAATTACGAAGTAGAGGAAAATGCGCGGTCGTTCTTCAGGTTCCCTCGTGACAAGAACATGCAAGTAATATTGTGTTTGCATATATATTCTTCCAGTGACAGAGATTTTTTATAGTACTTCATAATCTTCTGACTTGCTCGACCCATATTTTAACTGGCTTAAAATATAATACGCATATTTTATTGTATAGTGCAGCAGTTAACCTTCAATACCGATGTGTTGTTGCGGGTGTGATCTGTGGGTTTTGAAATGTCACAGAAGTGATTTGGATAAGGTGTACAAGAAAGAAGGGGCGTTGCGCTTATATAAGAATTATAAGATCTGTTCAGATCATTTCCAGGCCAGCGACTTTAAAAATCCTCGACTATACAGCCAAGGGTATGTTACATTTTTACTCTAATTGTACACAAATATTCCTCAAAGCATCACTATCGACAACATTTTCACACTTTTCTTTCTTTTATCCCTCTTCTCAGGTTAGAGCTGGGATTTTATAGATTATCTTTCTGTTAGTAGGCTTCATGTTAAGAGGAAAATTGTCCAGCTATTAAATGTTAATTCGCCGGGCTGAGTGGCTTAGACGGTTAAGGCGCTGACCTTCTGACCCCAACTTGGCAGGTTCGATTGTGGCTCAGTCCGGTGGTATTTGAAGGTGCTCAAATACGTCAGCCTCGTGTCGGTATATTTATTGGCACGTAAAAGAATTCCTGCGGGACTAAATTCCGGCACCTCGGCGTCTTCGAAAACCGTAAAAGAGTAGTTAGTGGGACGTAAAACAAATAACATTATTATTATTAAATGTTAATTCATTGCATCATATGTGTAAGGAATATCTTTCTGTTAGTAGGCTTCATGTTAAGAGGAAAATTGTCCAGCTATTAAATGTTCATTCATTGCATCATATGTGTAAGGAATGTGCCGATATTTTTATTGACAAGTGTCTTAATGTGATGATACAACGTTTTAAAATGAGAAAAAAAGACAAATCCAACCGTAAGAGTTCAGGCAGGAATGCTAAAGCTAAAAAAGTAATGCATAAATGGAAGATCAAGCCATTTCAGAGCAGTCCATTTCACTTCTTGTTTGTATGTCTAATTCCAGTCTTTGAATAATAACCTTTTAAATAATTCTTCATACATTTATCCAGAATTGCTTTAGCAACTTCGAAGTTAATATCTCAATAACACTTTCTTTCTAGACGTAATTTATTTATCCATTTCCGTATATACATTTCCATTGATATTTTAATTTAGCCCGATTTGTTCAGGTCAAGTCACTAGGAGCGCCACCGTCGAATTGTCTCCCATTTTAGCAAGGCGAAATCCGTAAGTGTCGCGTATTATCTCTGCTGTATTTGGTACGTGCTCGGGCGGTCTAACAATGCTGCCAACCTGTTTATTTGGGACCTAAGACTAGTGACATTGGACTGATAGCAGCGCATTCTATATTTGACGGTGTGGAGAAGCTGAATTAATTTATATTTCGGGTCAGTGAGAAAGCGATTTGGTCTGGATTGGTTAGACCTGGCTAGTGTCAAAGCGATTTGTCTGGATTGGTTAGGCCTGGCTAGTGACAAAGCGATTTGTCTGGATTGGTTAGGTCCGGCTAGTGACAAAGTGATTGGTCTGGATTGGTTAGGTCCGGTTGGTGACAAAACCACTGGACTGTGAGCAAGCAAAGAGGGTAAGCCCCCAGGTTAGGGCCCCGAAGCGGCTTTTAGGTTTCTAGCATTCTGTACAAGGTCTATATACACAGGTCAGGACACGCATGTTGCTTATGGAGCCGCCATATTGGGACTAAGTCTGGGCGTTCCCCACAGTATTTCCGTGTTCGATACAGTTGAGTTTCAGATTTAAAAACGGATTTAAGAACAAAGAAAGCTGTTAAAATTAGCTTTTTGCCTTTGATTACATGCAATTAATTGTTTTACAATAACCTGAGAATTGTGAAATAATGCTGAGATATATTTTGTCATCTATAAGCACTCGGTTTAATGGCATACCGTACGACAAAATTATCACAATCAATTTTTCAGCCAGCATGCCTAATTTAGAGTAACTAAGCATGAACAAAGTAATGTAATGATCAAAGAAGTGTGAATGGTTAAAATTAAATAATTACATATAGGCTAAGGCCTAACACAACATTACCAAACCAAAACCCATGGCGCAACAGCCCTGAAGGGCCATGGCCTACCAAGCGACCGCTGCTCATCCCGAAGGCCTACAGATTACGAGGTGTCGTGTGGTCAGCACGACGGATCCTCTCAGCCGTTATTCTTGGCTTCTAGACCGGGAACACGACATTAGGCCTATTAAAACAAATATTAAAGCCAGCAGTGTAGGCTACATTTCTAATAACACGTGAAACGCACATATTAGAAAACTGCCTCCGTAGCGTAACGGTTAGTGTCATTGACTGCCGCCCTCGGGGTCTGGGTTCGATTTCCGGTACTGCAGGAAATTTAAGAATGGTATGTAGTCGGAATGGTACATGCAGCTCACATCATTTTGCGGGTGTGCCTTAAAAAAGGGCTGCACCGCCACGGGATGACGACACGAATTTACTGTTATAATGTACTAAATTTTATTACAATTCGCTTTACGTCGCATCGACATAGACAAGGATAGGTTTTATAGCGACGGTGCAAGAGGAAAGAGCTAGGAGTGGGAAGGAAACGACTGTGGCCTTCATTAGGGTACATCCCCAGCTTTTGCCTGGTGTGAAAATGGGAAACCACGGAAAACCATGTTCAGGGCTGCCGACAGTGGGGTTTGAGCCCACCATCTCCCGAATGCAAGCTCACAGCTGCGCGCCCCTAACCGCACGGCCAACTCGTTCGGTGGTTTCCAAGTTCTTCGAATAGTAACCGATAATTACAAGGTTAATATTTCAATGTTTGAAACATTGTGTGGGGGACGTGGTACTTTTGAAGCATGAAATAATACATCCATTTGATAACGCAAGGATGGTTCATGTTATGGGTAACTGTAGTCACGTCCTAGTTCGTGAACCATTGGCAACGGCTGAATGGCCTAGTAAGTGGTTCTGAGAGTCGGGATACCAGTTGCTAAGGAATGGGAGTGGGCATCTTGGATATATTCCGAGTCATGGCCTTCCATGTGCTCATGCGGCTAGGGCTATACAATCCACCGGTGGTCACTAACCGTTAGAGGAGAGATCTTCACTTGGACTATGTATAAGTAGGGTAGCATCCTGCTTTATGAATTTACCGAGCTCAGAACATTTTAAGCAAGTCTCGGACCTATGGTAGTTAATGGAGACCCACTCCCATTTGACAGACGAGGGACTCCTTGGAAACAACTTGGCGAACGAAATGGAATTCGATGGGCAACCATCAATATTAATGGGGGTTATGTAAGAAAGAAAGTAGAACTGGCTGAGTCAGCAAAGAGGATGCATCTGGATATGCTAGGAGTAAGTGATGTTCTGGTAAGGGGAGATAACGAGGAAGAGATAGGAGATTATAAAGTGTACTTGACGGGTGTTAAAAAAGGGAAGGGCAAGGTCTGGGGTAGAGCTTTTCACCAGGAATAGTATTGCACACAACATAGTTTATGTTAGGCACGTAAACGAGCGAATGGTGTGGGTAAATTTGGCAGTTGGAGAAATTAGGACGAGAACTGTCTCATTGTATTCACCACGTGAGGGTGCAGATGAGGATGAAATTAACAAGTTTTATGAAGCATTGAGTGACATCGTAGTCAGGGTCAACAGCAAGGGAAAGATAGTTCTAATGGGCGATTTCAATGCGAGAGTTGGAAATAGAACTGAAGAATACAAAGGGTGATTGGTAAATGTGGAGAAGATATGGAAGCTAATAGGAATGGGATCTGTCTGCTGGACTTCTGCGCTAGTATGTGTTTAGCAGTTATGAATATATTCTTAAGCATAAGGCTATTCACATAGGAGGCTATGGGTACCAGATCCATAATAGACTATATTTTAACCGACTTCGAATTCAGGAAATCTGTTAAGAATGTACGGGTTTTTCGGGGATTTTTCGATAATACAGACCACTATCTGATCTGTAGTGAACTAAGCATCTCTAGGCCTAGGATAGAGAAAGTGAAAGCTGTCTGCAAACGAATAAGGGTAGAAAATATCCAGGACGAGGAAATTAGACAGAAGTACATGGATATGATTAGTGAGAAGTTCCGAACAGTGGACAGTAAGCAGGTTCAGAATATAGAAAGAGAATGGGTGGCATACAGGGATGCTGTAGTAGCAACAGCAAGGGAATGCCTAGGAACAACCGTGTAAAGATGGGAAAAAAGCGAACATCTTGGTTGAATGATGAAGTGAGAGCAGCTTTTAAACTTAAAAAGAAGGCTTATAGAAATGAATCCAAACAAGGGCTGATGCAGGCAGGGAATTGTACATCGATGAAAGAAACAGAGTGAAATAAATAGTTGTTTAATCCAAAAAGAAGTCGTTGGAAGATTTTGGTAATAACCTGGAAAGGCTAGGTCAAGCAGCAGGGAAACCTTTCTGGACAGCAATGAAGAATCTTAGAAAGGGAGGGGAAAAGGAAATGAACAGTGCTTTGGGTAATTCAGGTGAACTCATAATAGATCCCAGGGAATCACTGGACAGGTGGAGGGAATATTTTGAAAATCTTCTCAGAGTAAAAGGAAATCTTCCTGGTGGTGTCGCGAACAACGGGGCTCATGGGGAAGAGGAAAATGATGGTGAAATTTTGCTTGAGGAAGTGGAAAGGATGGTAAATAAACTCCATTGTCATAAAGCAGCAGGAATAGATGAAATTAGACCTGAAATGGTGAAGTATAGTGGGATGGCAGGAATGAAATGGCTTCATAGAATAATAAAATTAGCATGGAATATTGGTAAGGTACCTTCAGATTGGACAAAAGCAGTAATTTCACCATTTATAACCAAGGGAACAAGAAGGATTGCAACAACGATCACGGTATCTCATTGATTAGTATACTAGGCAAAGTATTCACTGACACCTTCGATCGGAGGGTGTGATCAGTGGTCGAGAGGAAGTCAGATGAGAACCAGTGTGGTTTCAGATCACAGAGGGGCTGTCAGGATCAGATTTTGAGTATACGCCAGGTAACTGAAAAATGCTACGAGAGGAATAGACAGTTGGGTTTATGTTTCGTAGATCTAGAGAAAGCATATGACAGGATACCGAGGGAAAAGATGTTCACAATACTTGGAGACTATATGATCAAGGGTAGTTTATTAAGATCAATCAAAGGCATTCATGTTGACAATTGGGCTGGAGTGAGAATTGATCGTAGTATGAGTTCTTGGTTAAGGGTACTCACAGGGGTTAGACAGGGCTGTAATCTATCACCTCACCCCCTGCGGGTGGGGAACGCACATGTAGAATACACCCGCGGTATCCCCTGCCTGTCGTAAGAGGCGACTAAAATGGAACCAAGGGGTTTTCAACTTGGGAGTGTGGATTGGCGACCACGGTGCCCTTAGCTGAGTCCTGGCATTGCTTCCACTTACTTGTGCCAAGCTCCTCACTTTCGTCTATCCTGTCCGACCTCCCTTGGTCAACTCTTGTTATTTTCCGACCCCGACGATATTAGAGCATTCGAGGACTAGGGAGTCTTTCATTTTCACGCCCTTCGTGGCCCTTGCCTTTCTTCGTCCGTTACTTCATTTTTGGAAGTAACGGATCCCTTCTTTTTTCTCTCTTTCTAGCCCCTGTGTACGGGGGACGCAGACGAAAAATACGCCCACGGTATCCCCTGCCTGTCGTGAGAGGCGATTAAAAGGGGCGACCAAGGGATGTTTGTCTTAGAACCATGAAACTACTTTTGATTAGTACCATCACGCGGGGAACACCATGGGTCGCCTTTACTTGCGAGTAGTACCACTATATTAGGTACACAATAGGTTTGTGCTTAGTAGCAGCAGAGGATGGATCACTGTGGGTTTCCAGTGCCCGTGAGTCGTACCCATGTGAGCAACACCACGGGTCTGGGCGTTGCCTGTGAATTGTACCACTATATGAGCGACACCGTGGGTCTGCGTTGCCTGTGATTAGTACGCACTATGTGAGGAACACCACGGGAATACCGGCGCCCGTGATTAGTACACCTAGGTGAGGAACCTCACCGGTTTGCGTTGGCTATGCGTGGCGCCATTGTGTGAGAAACACCATAGGTGTGCGTTACCTGTACGACGTACAATACTTGTGAGTAGTACCATAATGTTTGGAACACCATGAGTTTACGCTACCTTTGATTAGTACCGGAACTTGAGAAATACTATGGTTCTCCTTTACTGGCGATAAGTGCCATTATGCGGGATCGTTGACATAGACACTGACCCATTTAGACAAGCATCATCGATTCAGGATTGGGCTTTGGAAGCAGTCCCTTGGTCAGTAATATTGTTTCTGGGAATGTGAGGCATTGCGCGTCTTATCCACTGATTGTTTTAAGTTCATCTTCATCAGTTCATTCCTCATCATCACGTTTTGAATTCTGGTCAGTGGATGAATTTTGTACTTATGATTGTAATCGCACTCCGTCTCATTTCGTACCATAGGGGCCGATGACCTAGATGTTAGGCCCCTCTAAACAACAATCATCATCATCAGCAGCAATCTATCCCATTTGTTGTTGGTGGTTTACATGGATCATCTGCTGAAAGGTATAAAGTGGCAGGAAGGGATTCAGTTAGGTGGAAATGTTGTAAGCACTCTGGCCTATGCTGACGACTTGGTCTTAATGGCAGATTGTGCCGAAAGCCTGCAGTCTAATATCTTGGAACTTGAAAATAGGTTCTATGAGTATGGTATGAAAATTGGCCTTTCCAAGACTAAACTGATGTCAGTAGGTAAGAGATTCAACAGAATTGAATGTCAGATTGGTGATACAAAGCTAAAACAGGTAGATAATTTCAAGTATTTAGGTTATGTGTTCTCCCAGAATGGTGATATAGTAGTAAGTGAGATTGAATCAAGGTGCACTAAAACTAACGCAGTGAGCTCGCAATTGTGATCAACAGTATTCTGTAAGAAGGAAGTTAGCTCCCAGACGAAATTATCTTTACATTGGTCTGTTTTCAGACCAATTTTACTTTACAGGAGCGAAAGCTGGATGGACTCGGGATATCTTATTCATAAGGTAGAAGTAACAAACATGAAAGTAGCGAGAATTATTGCTGGTACAATCAGGAGGAACATTGGCTGGAGGGTAATCGGAGTGAGGAGATAAAGGCTAAATTAGGAATGAACTCGATGGATGAAGCTGTACGCATAAACCGGCTTCGGTGGTGGGGTCATGTGAGGCGAATGGAGGAGGATAGGTTACCTAGGAGAATAATGTACTCTTATGGAGGGTAAGAGAAGTAGAGGCAGACCAAGACGACAATGGTTAGACTCAATTTCTAATGATTTAAAGATAAGAGGTATAGAACTACACGAGGCCACAGCACTATTTTCAAATAGAGGACTGTGGCGACAGTTAGTAAATTCACAGAGGCTTGCAAACTGAACGCTGAAAGGCATAACGGTCTATAATGATGATGTATGATGTATGTATGATAATGCAAGGTCGCTATTTCTTAGTTATAATCCCAGTCATCTTTTGTATCTTTCTGGCAATTATTCATTTTCTTATTGCAGCTGTGCATTACCTTCCTCGAAAAGAATGACTAAATTGTCGAGCTGAGGGGTTCAGACGGTTGCGGCGTTGATCTGAACTCAACTTGGCAGGTTCGATTCTGGCTCAGACCGGTGGGATTTGATAGTGCTGAAATACGTCAGCCTCATATCAGTAGATTTACTGGAATGTAAAAGAACTCTGCGGGACAAAATCCCGGCACCTCGGCATCTCCGAAAACCGTCGAAAGTAGTTAGAGGGAAGTAAAACAATAACATTATTATTTATTCATTTTACCCGTTGTTCGCCTCTGTGGTGTAGTGGTTAGTGTGATTAGCTGCCACCCCCGGAGGCTCGGGTTCTATTCCCGGCTCTGCCACGAAATTTGAAAAGTGGTACGAGGGCTGGAACGGGGTCCACTCAGCCTCGGGAGGACAATTGAGTAGAGGGGGGTTCGATTCCTTCGTCAGCCATCCTCGAAGTGGTTTTCCTTGGTTTCCCACTTCTCCTCCAGGCAAATGCCGGGATGGTACCTAACTTAAGGCCACGGCCGCTTCCTTGCCTCCTCCTTGTCTATCCCTTCCAATCTTCCCATCCCCCGACAAGGCCCCTGTTCTAACATAGCAGGTGAGGACGCCTGGGCGAGGTACTGGTCATTCTCTCCAGTTGTATCCCCCAACCCGAAGTCTCACAATCCAGGACACTGCCCATGAGGCGGTAGAGATGGGATCCCTCGCTGAGCCCGAGGGAAAAACCGAACCTGGAAGGTAAACAGATTAAGGAAGGAAGGATGGAAGGAATTTTACCCGTTGACAGGCCCAAGGCTCTGAAATCAAACTCGAGTTCTTATTGATGATAATTTTCACTATGATTGAAATTTTATATGTGAGCAATGAAAAATTAGTGTTATGCGGAATGAAATATAACACTTAAAGTCAAGGTTGTTTTTCTTAAGGAGGAACTAACGTGGACTTGATCCCCGCCGTTCAATTGGAAACGCAGCACACTACCAACTGAGCTATGAAAAAACAACAATTACGCTTTCTACAACCTGTGACAATAAAGTTCGGTGAATAGTCCTGTACGGTACTATCAACATAGATGAACAATGCATGACAGTGACCTTACTATCCTTCGAAATAGTCCCCTCCCATTACTATGCACTGCTTAGATCGGCGATACATGTCCTGAAATCTTCGTAAAAAGGCTTCCTTTGGGATGCTGTTCAAAAGTCTCGTCACGTTTCATTGCATGTCAGGAATATCGTCAAATCTCTTTCCTTTCAAAGCGAGTCTGATGCGTGATCCAGCTCTGACCTTATCCGACGAGGGGACCCCGGAGAACGCCATTCCATGCTTTCCCGTTTCGTTTCAGGGTCGTACCTGAGACACCAGGTTTCATCCTCAGCGACGATACAGTTCAAAAAGTTTGGTGTCGCATCCTCCGTTTCGACAAAATCCTGTGGAGCCTCTAAACGTGCCTGCTTCTGATCGTCAGTCAAGTGATGTGGCACAAGATGAGAACATGTTTTCCTCTTCCGTAACTTCTGAGTAACAATTTGTCGCACAGATTCACGGTTAATCTGCAGTCCATCCGCTTCTCAATGTTTTCGTCACTGACGGCGGTCGCCGGTCTTCCGCTACGGGGGTTGCCAGAAACACTTTCCCGGCCTCCTCGAAAACGGGCGAACCACTCGTATACACACTTTAAGGACAGTGCTTGATCTTCATAAACACGTACCAGCATTGCATGCGTTTCTTTCGGTATCTTTCCAAGCTTAAAACAAAACTGTACAATGATATTTTGGTCGTTCATGTTCCTGTTCGCAGTTCAGAACCAACGCACTAAACACGCACTGTGTCAAACAGGTCTTACACAGCACACACAGATGCTCAACTGAACAACGTTGGGAGCAGGTGGTCAAAACCTGCTGCTACACAGGTGCAGCGTTTTGTGTCGCCTGTGTTGCCGGATCGACCGTTCCGACTTCATTCACCGAACTTTATTGTCACAGGTTGTATTATAAACTATTAAGAGCATGTGTGTTTTCAAATCCGTATTACGATGAAACGAATTTTTAATTACCCCTGCAATTGTGTACGGTATTTTTAGACGAATTGGCCTATCATCGTGCAAAATTAACCCGATACAAAGCGACATCATCGACGTGTTTCTCTTATGATTAACATTTATGAATAGGCCAAGAACTCTCTGAGTACAAGCAATAATCACAATATTTTTCAACTAACAAAAGGATGTCATTTATTTTACGAGTTCCATTTTCTATTGAAGGCAGTCCTCTTTCCTTTGGGGCCTTTCTGACACACGAGAAAGATTTCGATGATTAGGAACGTCGAAGAATGTTGGTATGGCATTCCGTTTTAGCAGGTTCCTTCCATCTGCTCTCTTTACTTCAAACTGACATTCCTCAAAATGAAGCTGCAGGAAAAGATTATAATCAAGATATGATCAGTAAAAATAGTTTGATAGACAAGCTTTTTACAAAAGCAAATAAAATTAAACTTAGTAATTATTTATTTTTATCTAGCAAATGTTATAGTAACCTCACACAGCTGCGAATGTTCTGTAGGCTGCCACTTATCACGTCGGCAATTTTGAACCCATTTGCCCTCCTGTTCTTATCTTTCGGGAATCTAAATAACCTAGTTCCTTTATCTGAATGACTTCTACAATTCGGCGCCACACAATAACTCATGACAACTTAATCTCACTTCACTGTATAACACACAGTGGAGAACTTTGGTCCCAATAAGGCTGCAGGGGCCAAGAATTCTGGGAGCGTGACCAGACCTTGATTCTGTAGGACGATAGCAGCGCATTCTATGTTGGATAGTGTGGAAAAGACGAATTAGTTTATATTTCGGGTCACTGAGAAAGCGATTGGTCTGGATTGATTAAGTCCGGCTAGTGTCAAAATCATTGGTTTGGGTTGGTTAGGTCTGGTTAGTGACAAAACCATTGGACTGTGACCAAGCAACGGGGGTCTGAGGACGTAAGCCCCCAGGTTAGGGCCACGAAGCGGCTTTTAAGTCTCTAGTATTTCGTAGGACGATAAGAGCCTATTCTATTTCGCCTAAGGCGATAGGGGAGAGCATTCTATGTGTATTTCACATTGTTTCCTTTACATGGTGGTTTTTGTTTGTGCTTTTATTCAGCCGGAGTTGGTGACGCAATCTAATTATCAACATTGATGGCAATGACGTCGCATTCTGTTGACGTTGACCAATAGGAATGCAAGTAGCTACTTTGGCCATGGACGATGGCGGGTGCTGCTCTTTATTAGGTTATAAAACTAAATGTACTTCTGGGGGTGGGATCGTGGGTTCCTAGACATCCTCTAAAAGGAATTCTAAGTAGGATTTGCATTATTTTCACTTCTTTATAATGTTACAAATTTTGGGAGGCGGAGTGTCAACTTATACCCCTTTTCCACCAACACTATTACAAACCCTCTGCTTATTATAATAATTACCATATATCAAATATATACTAGTGATCTGATAGTGTTGCTATTAGTCATCAAAATACAGATTTGAGATTTCAATGAAGTCGTTAAAGCAAAGTGGAAGAGAACAATATGCACATGCAACTAAAGCCACATTTTTACATTCAGCATCACTTTTGCACAAAAGTAGTATAATAACAAAAGCCACACTAATTAGGCTATATTTTTAATTTGGGTATGTCAATGTCATAACCTGCTTTCTGCCAAGTATATTGTAATATGGGCTTGTACCCCCGTACTTTAGTGCAGAAAATTGATTGCATATAACAGAGTGAATTCTAATATGAAATGTGATCATGTAACTTTACTTGCGGTTATTCACATTGCAGTCTTACAAAACCAGCGATCCTCCTCATATAAAGCTACATTGTCGAACTGAGTGCATATCAAGAACCTGGCAAATTTTGTTGTCTTCAGTGGCAATATTTTAAGTGTAACACCTTTGTTTATAAATAATTAAATCCGTTGCCAGTCACAATTTTCGATGAATCTGCTTCACAATGCGTTTCAGAGTCTAGGCTCTATAGTCCTGTGGCGAAATGATGGCATTCAATTGTTGCTCTACCTGATACACAACTGTTTCCAAATAGTATTAACATATCCCTTTTTTTATTATAATTTGTTTAACGTCGCCTTTTCAACTCAAAAAGAGGATGCAGCTAGCCTGCATTAGGCCTGTCTTAATATAATAGAGCACTACAGGTCTTGCAAAACAGGGCCATATCCATTATGACCAACTCCCTTCGATTCACGAATCTACGAAGACTACCTCCCTACAAATACCGGCAATACGCAGGTTCATAGACAAGACAGCTCTAGGTGTATTAGGTCGTATCCCTGCCGGTCCTCAAGATCGCGGCATCAACATGATTAGAAGACTTTTCCAAATTTCAAAATTGGCTACTAGGCGTAAAACCCGAGGACCGTAGCTAATATATAGAAGATAATACTGATGCGTGTTAAAGCAGGGGTTTTTCATTCCGATCATGTATTTTATACATAACCGGATAGGATTTCTCCCCGATAGCGAATATCTTTAAAGTTAGAAGAAACTTACCTTAGGTGAGTTTCTCTCTCCTTAATTTAAAAAGATCAGATACATACATGTAAAGGGACCAGGTTTAGGTCCTGGGACATGCAGATCTATATGCGAGACAAAAAAATGTACATCACATCGTTAACCTATTTCAGTAAAGAGTAGGGGCAATGTGCATTATGAATTTATTACATCTATGTTTGATCAGTTTTATGTGTATGTTGTTTATGAAATATACAGTAGCTGATATAGTTTAATATTATTTTAAATGTTTATTTTCAATTGTATCATTGAGCATCGATTCTACAAATTTCTATAGTTTCTGAAATATTTAATTTTATCCCTTTTGTGTTGGATGTGTGTGAAAAATGCTGAAAGGATTTTGAATATTTGATACTACATGTCCTGTGTCATATAGACGTGTAGCAATTGTTGATTTTTCATTCTTATGTAGCCGAAGAACCACCAGGTGTTCTTGAATTCTGATGTCGAATCCTCTTCCAGTTTGTCCAGTGTAAAACCATGCACAGTTTTTACATGTGACTTTATGTACACCAGTCTGTTTGAATGTATCTGGTGTATTGACTGAGTGTGATAGAATATAACCTAATCATCTCGAGGTTTCTGGTTATCGTTGGCTGCTCCCAGAGAGACTCCAAAGGGAGACCGGCACATCCTACTACAAGTTCCTCCTGGCGTGGCAGCCGTAAATGCAGATCAGTGGTGATTGATTGATTGATTGATTGATTGATTGATTGATTGATTGATTGATTGATTGATTGATTGATTGATTGATTGATTGATTGATTGATTGATTGATTGATTGATTGATTGATTGATTGATTGATTGATTGATTGATTGATTGATTGATTGATTGATTGATTGATTGATTGATTGATTGATTGATTGATTGATTGATTGATTGATTGATTGATTGATTGATTGATTGATTGATTGATTGATTGATTGATTGATTGATTGATTGATTGATTGATTGAGAATTCGAATTGAAGTGAGAGACTCAACAGACACCGTAAACCTGAAAGACCAAGTGGGGGCTTCAGACAGTAAATATGAAAGAAATCCAGCACAAGTATGTGGAAGGAACGATAAGCTCAGCTTGGGCAAGTGGTTACTGCTTTCCACTCGTAATTTCTGAACCACAGAGAACCGGTACTGTAGGAAGAGAAGATAGACAAATTAGCAGTGGCGACTGGTGATATCTGAAGCTGGGTGTTGTACAAAAATTTGATGTGTCACATTGTTGTAGCTTATAGAAATAAGAAGAAACTCTATTATCATTAAGTAATGAACTAGATTCCTACTAAAACTGAAATATATCTGGCAATTACACCCCAGGAAATAAGACGCTAATTATACACTGTAACTAGAATTTCTCTTCATAATAATGTTACTGGCTTTAAGTCCCACTAACGACTTTATACGGTTTTTGGAGACGCTGTGGTGCAGGATTTCTTTTACATGCCAGTAAATCTACTGACACGAGGCTGACGTATTTGAGCACCTTCAAGTACCACCGGACTGAGCCAGGATCGAACCTGCCACATTGTGGTCAGAAGCCCAGAGCCTCAACCGTCTGAACCACTCAGCCTGGCACAGTTAGTTTTGCCTCACTTGAATTGAAAATTTGCCCTCCTGTTTTTCATTGAAGCAAGATGTTGGTAATACTGTGGGTGGTCTGGTATGGCGTGGACAATAAATTACCCAGCAAGTTGGCCGTGCGGTTAGGTTCGCGTAACTGTGAGCTTGCATTCGAGGGATAGTGGGTTCGAACACCACTGTCGGAAGCCCTGAAGAAGGTTTTCCGCGGTTTCCCATTTTTACACCAGGCAAATACTGTGGCTGTGCCTTAATTAAAGCCACGGTCGCTTCCTTCCAACTCCTAGCCTTTTCCTATCCCATCGTCGCGTCTGCGTCGGTACAACGTAAGGCAAAACATTGTAAATTTAAAAAATGGAAATGAAATTACCTTTGCGAGAGGAGAGGAAGTAGGAATAGTGTGGTGCAATCTAACGGGGACATTTGGAACTGTTTCTCGATAGGGGACTTGCTAGTCTCGTCCAATTCCCTGAGAACGATACTGGCGAGCATGCTACCAGATGCTATACAGGCTTAGGCTCGTCCCTGCTGAGGTACTTTGCGCCGCAATGCCCGCTAGGGAGTTGCCGTAGGAAAACAAACTCCCTGAGTTTGATTCGAAGCCAGCGGCGTCCATTGGTCCGTTACGAAGCATTAGTACAGTGAACGACCAAAGACGGTGATTTTAACATGTTTTAGAATATATGTTAGGTTTATTAAATTAAAACATCAGAAGAAAAGACGACAAATGAAGTGCAAAGTTATTGGGAGTTGTGCAACACTGCAACAATACCACGCAAAGCCCCTGCAAATTAGTTAGTCATTAAATAACATTCTCTACCTTGTACGAAATCGAAACTTTTAAAAAAGGAGCAGAAACCACCACGGCAAAAGAAACTAACACACTTTGTAAAGATAAACGACCAGTGATTGATGGTTTATGATGAGTAATTATGTTTCCATTAAGTTATTCTTGTAAAATATGACAAATAAAATGCGAGTAAATCTTCATTCTGTAATATGTTCTTTCATTTCAATAAGGATATTTTTTAAAAAAATGAATATTTCAACTCGGATTATCTGGACTTTCGGATTAACGGGACTCTAGTGTATTATAAAAAACGTAGAACTTCTAGTATCAGACCAAGACAGATAGCCTACTTAGAAGATACGGAACCAATGAAGCTTATAATACATTGATTTTTTTAAAGTTTACGCTGAAGTTTAGCAGATTCTTTGACTTCCCTATTATACTTGGTGCACCACCAAGTTACACAGATGAAGCAAAGAACTCTGAGAAACTTCTGCAGTAAAATATTGCCAAGGTCACAACCAACATTGTGAAGCCAAGAAAATTCAATCTCTCTTTCCAAATTCCCTGCTAGAGTTTTAATCAAATCTGCCATCTTTCGATCTGCATAAAGTATTTTCTCAACGAGAGTCACGCCCCAAGCAACAGCAAAAATAAGACTTTCTGAAAGATATGTCAAGCGTCTTTGATTTGGGTCCATCTCTCGAGAGTCAATGACTTCATGCAGAGAAATATCTGTGTTGGCACAACACAAAACAGACCTGCAACTCTCGCAGGGACCAAGGTCCCAGAGCCTCTTTGCAATATAGCCACTAACATAGGCTGTAGAGCGCATAACGCTGTCACCTGGATATCTGGCTTCATCAGAATCAACAGTGACAGACATTATGTCATCCACAGGCTTGGAAGTAGGTATATTGTTATCTTCAGGCACATTAGGTTTATGACCACCACAAAGGAACTGTCGTAAATTGGACAGAAGCTCTGCAACATCGTTCATGCAATTGGAACCTCGCAGGATGTCTCCAAATGCCAAACCATTGATGATGCAGGTCTTCAGTGCATCTACAAACTGCCACATTGTTGAATGATCATTGCAACCACAATGTGATCGAATTAACCCAAACACATTTTCAAGAGCATCCAGATTAAGATACCTCAGCTGCAAATAGCGAACCTCAGCAGCCAGGTTCTCACAGGTGCGGTTGAAAGACTTGATATTTGTCCATAAAAGCTTCATAGCCTTAACGGATGTAATGCTGGAAGGGCATTTTCTTCTCTTTTGGAGACTGACCGACAACCCTGGAAGGTACTAAAAAAATCAAAGAGTCCAAGCAATTTACGGCCTCTTCCTACATCTTCCAATGTGGACTGTTAACTTCCAATCGCACTTTGAGTTGAGTTCCGTCTGTAAGAAAGTACAAGATAAACCAAGTCAGTAATATGGTGACAATTATTAGTAACTTTCTGTTACCTAGGTATACTTGCCCTTTCCTATTATAAGAAATATGCTACAATTGTACTCACTTATAGGATACGGCAAACATCCATTGAAGGAATCCATTAAGTCGTCAAAAAGTTTGCAGTATTCTGCGGCCGCAAGGCCACCCGATGGCAAGAGGCCTAAAATAAATAATGTGAATGAATGAAACTGGACATTAATTATTGATCGTCAGGAGTAATTTTCTACAGCCTGTACATTTAAAATTCCAGAAGCTCACCATTTCGAACTCCATTTTGCAAGGCACAAACAACAGTGTTTGAGGACTTGGGCAGCAATGCTGACATTCATCCCCGCACGGGAACCAAGTGCTATGTGTGTATCGGTCAGTTTCTTGAGTGCGTGAAATCGAAATTTCTTGTCATCCTCATATACTGCCTCTATGTGCTTCCAGCTTGCTACACCTTCAAACTGCAAGCTGGTAGTCGTGGCAACAATTTTCGCATCATATTTCAAGAGACTGTTCCGAGCACACTTAAGGAGATGGGGAGGATCAAAAATGGTGACAATGCTCTTGCCTCGGAAGGAGAAAACCGGATCATTAGTTGATAACAAGTTCTTTCCCGTGAGCCCATTCAGTGCTGCTTTGTTGCTGGAAACAAGATCACACACCGTAACCATGATATTGGTTCCAGTATCAAAACAAGCACCGAGCACCTGCAGGATGAGCTTGCTTATGTACACTGGTGACATCCCACTGTTACTGAAGTAAAAATCAACGGGCTGCTTCCACTTCCATACCAGTCCACGAAACATGAACACCAGAGCATACTTCGCCGGAAGGTTAGTCCTACCCAGGTGTCCACGATCCTCCAAACCATCAATGCAATCAAATTTCGAATTTTAACGCAGGCCCTCTCTCAGTGACATCTCGTCAAAGATCAGCACAGTCTGTCACGATCCGACATTTCCTTCAGTGAATGCTTGAGTGTGGTGAAGATGGCATCATTGATCCCAGCAGTGAAGGGCACAGACATAATCAAGGATTGCAGTGTCCTTTTACAAGAGAGCACAAAAACTTTACTCAGGACTGGGTAACATCTTGGGCTCCTCTTATAAACAGACAGTGCTGAGATCTTCTCTTCTATGGTCCAGCGCCTTCCCCGTGGTCTCTTCTTCGAGCAACGTAATTGTGACCTGAAAATAGTAGCTGCAGAAGTAGACATTTGCTTCTGTAAAAATTGCTTGCTTTTACAAAAGGAAATATCTCTCAGCTCCCTTTTCTAAGCCCAATACTTCTTTTGCAAACGAAAGAAGGCCTTGTTTCTCATCTGACCGTAATTCAGAAGTTTCTTAGTACGCATCTTCAGCAGAGACAAGGTCAACCTCTTCCTTTTTCTCCTCCCTGAGCCAGTTGATAATGAGGTATTTCCTGTATCAGTATCATTAATAACTGAATCAGTAACAGAAGAGGCTACAAATGAAGGCTCGGAAGATTCCTCAAGTGGTAGGCATCCTAGACTTGTACCGGAGACATCTGGGATTTGAGGACCAAAGGAAAGGCGAGATACACAGCGTGGTGTAGGAGTTGAAGTGCTGGGCAAAGAAGGATGGATCTCAAGATTGCTTTGAGGACAGAAATGCAGTTGGGTTACAAGGTTCTACAGGAATAGGAGAGACAGGAGGAGAAGGCTGGACAGGTGGACATACGTGGGGAACATGATTGAGGGGACGAGAAGGTGCACGAAATGAAGGTACAGCATTCCTATCAAGCCTCACCAGTAACTCGTTCTGATAGGATGTGTTGGTGAAATGGGCACTGCAAACATATAAACGGGAACAGTCCTTCGGCGCCAGCCCCGACAACCGTTCGTTTTGGCAAAATGCCACCCACTCCTTAAATCTGCAACAAATGATACAAGTACAATTAGAAACGCTGAATCTATATCATTTAATAGAAAGAGTAAAATGGTAACAGTAAACGTTAGTGATTAGACACAGAATAGTTATGTATAAGATAATTCAAAATTGGCAATGTGTACGTGATGTTATGCCGTAAAATATAATGATTTCACAGGTTTTTAAAATATATATAAATATAACCTCTTACCTCCTTCGGATTTCGGGAGGCTATGAAACCTTACGTCAGAATTCCGTGAGGTATTCCCACATCCAGAAACTAAACAGTTTAGTTTTTCTTTCTATCCATAGGAAGTTGTTCTCCTCGTTTTGTTTGCTGGATTTCTATTTCTAACAACGCAGGCACATGGATAGAATAGAACGCCAAATAACAACACAATCAAAGAGGATAGAATACAACGCAATAGCAGCATGGGAACTATCGCTTAAAATCGATACGAGTTCGAACAAGGTTAATCGATTGGGTAAAGTCGAATTCGATTCAATCCAGCAATATTATCTCCATAATGCTTGACTTTATATGACTAATTAATTTGTTAGAAAGGCCCACTGATTGAGGTTAGACTTGAAATACTTCACTTCGAGACAAACTGCCTTTAATTATTAACATCGCTCATTTCATGCTTACTTGCGTGCCATCTACAGAACCTGTATATAACTATCTACACGTTATGAATGAACTCCAGCGCCACCTAAAATGGGAGACTAAAACTACCTGAAGCTAGCTACAGATTGGAACCATAAGCCCCATTAGACTTACACCCGGGTGCGCTAGACTCTGAGGGAGGAACCAATTTTTGTGATTTACTTTTGTATTTACATTCCTTGCGAAATGTGTTCACAATCTGTGGAAGTGAAGACAAAACCAACTGCTAGTATTAAATGGAGTGCAGACAATATAGGTACTTTTTAGACACTTACATAAACTATGAACTGCTATGAACGTTCGTCATTCTGATTATGCCAACAAGGAGAAGAGGAAGATTTCAATGATAAAGTTAAAGGGTGAATTAATAGGACTGGGGGTCGCGGTTCCTAACTTGAGTTTTTTGAGAGCTCGTATGAAGGTTATGAAGGCCATGCACAGAGGTGAACTCCTGAAAGTGAATGAATCAAAAGGAAGTGGAGCGGGCACGGACGACGTCTACGTACCGAAACTACCATGGTTCACTGCAGACTGAAGTACTCAGCCAGTTTCTTCCTTGTTTCCGAAGCTCTTTTCGAATATGTGCATGCCGAGTGAGTTCCTCTCAATGACGGTAGTTCTGTCCCAGTGGAACGCCACTGGCCGGGGTGAAAAACTCTTGTGTCACTGTCTTCGTGGTCAACCCATCCTCTTTCAAAGTACGTTGCTGGTGACATTGTTCGCAACCAGTTTTGGAGAGTACATGTGCATTGTACAATCAGATCTACACTTTGTAAATCAACTTCGATTTCCTTTCCATATATTCTAAATCTTGCTGTCATTATACCAAACGCGTTTCCTACCACTCTGCGTGCACGCGATAAACGATAGTTGAATATACGTTCCAGTAATGTCAAATTTACTTTTGAATAGGGCTTCATTAAGTTCGGTGACAAAGGGAATGCGTCATCACCGAAAATAAAGTAGCCATTAGGAAAATTGAGCTTACTATTGTCTATAGCTGATTTAAGCTAGGACAAGCGGAATACACTTGCGTCATTGGCTCTTCCATTGGTTCCCACATTTACGTATAGAAATTTACAATCAGCATCTACCAATTCCAAAAGTACAACACTGAAACCTCCTTTTTAGTTATAAAACTCAGAGCAACTCCCAGGCGGACGTTTTATGGCCACATGCTTTCCGTAAATAGCACCACAACATAAAGGAAAATTCCATTTTGCTTCAAAATTTCTTTGTATTTCCACTCATTCCTCCAATGTTTGTGGAACCTAAAAAATAAATATTAGCTAAAATCTAAATTACCTGCAAGTGCATACAAATACATTTACACAAACATAGATAGGTGTGAGTTCGTTAAATTACTTGTCGTCTTTTAATTTCAGGTTACAGCAGCTACCAGCGCAAAAGATGATGGGACAGATGAAGAAATCGAACAACGAACTGTTGATAGTGAACAGAATGTTGATAAATCCACTGAAGAGGACACGTCACAATCCCCAGTTGTTTCTACATTTTAAACACCTAGTAGAAAAAAACGGCGTGTAAGCAAATTATCCAAAGTTGAGTGTGCGATTGAAAAACTGCAAAAAATAACTGAGAGTCGCCCGTCGTCTTCAACCAAAGTCGAGCCCGATGAGGTTGACGTATTTGGCAAATATGTTGCATCTCAGTTGCGGGACCTTCCCATGAGAAACCGCCTTACTTGCCATTGCGAAATTCAATCCATGTTAACAAAGGAGAGATTGAGGTTGTTAGAATCCCCACAACCTTCACGTTCTCCGATGTTATCTGGAGCCTCGTCCTACATGGAAGATTCTGATGACGACTCTAGCATTCCAAACGAATGTATAGCTGAAGGAGATTTGGTTTACAGAAATTTACAATGAAAGGACATTACATGGCAAACAATTTGTTGTGCACTTTACAACGCATTATAACTAACATTACATTTAATAATAAAGTGCTCTACAGAAAATTGATATTTTTGGTTTAATCACCTCTTTTATGGTTAGCATAGTTGTTTGAAGTGACAACCCCTAAAAGATATGCACATTTCCGCACATGTTTACTTTGAACTCACCAGTATACAGTATAAACTGAATTTTCTACTCTTTTTGCAAATGATTATGAAATGATACCGGTACCCTATACTATAAATAAACAAGTTAGTACGCAATAACTTGTGAGATGTTACTTTCATGTATTCTTGTAATGCTGAAGTTATTGCTGTAAGTACTTCTGGCATAAAACTAGAAATGGTGTTTGCTGGTATTCGAAACATGATTGCTAGAGTTTGGTAACTGTCACCACTAGCTAAAAATCGTAAGGCAACTTCTAGTTTTGGGCGGGCAGGAACTACGTTCCTCATTAGCGTATCTGTTTTTGATATTTTATGTTCAATTAAATTAAACAGTTCGTTAAATTGCCCCGCACTCAATCTCATAATTCTCTTGTATTCTAGAGGATCTTCCTCGGCAAGTTCCCGAAGTATTGTAGAAGAAGCTTCTAGATGATCTCTACGACACACCCAGTCTTTAAACCAGCACGTCCTACTTTTGGTTAATATTTCTTGAAGCTCTTCACTTAAACAATGTACAATATCACTTACAGCCTAATCAACAGCTTCCTCGTACTCTTCATCAACCCCCTCCATGTTCTTACACATCCTCTGATACGGTAACTGAGTATACACGGACGTTGTTAGGGACCTATGCCTACCCGGTATATTTATAACCAGTTGATCACATAATAAACACTCACAACTGCTATAAAAAATACTATATTACGAAAATACAATTTCACACATTACAGTCCGTCAGCCATACTTGTTTTTTTTTTTCAAAGATCACCATAACAACAGCCAAACACTCATAGTGTAAACATGACATACTGTCACCTTTTGATACCAATCAAAACACAATGTTTACAGACAGAAGCGAGAAGTTATTTTAACTCTTCTTCCACTCCTGGTGAAGTTGCGGCTGCCGAGACTTACTGTCTCAGGAACCTTATCACTGGGTAAGGCCATCTCCTCACTCCCACCTTCAACTTCTAATGGATAAAGGTGCCTCGTAGGACGGATGAGTTCTCCTGAGGATGTCTTCACCCGAACTACCCGCAGTACGGCGAGTAGAATCTGAACACCAGCATGAGAAGCCCTCAAATTAATGGTGTTCTCTGATTAGCACCTCAGCCAGAGGGTGATTTCATGGCAATAAAACAGGTCTACGGAAATCGTATTCATCCTTTCTGTTGGTGATTTTTGTCTTAACCCTGACGGGGCCCAGCTGGTCTTTGAAAAGGCACAATGTTTTTTGGTTGTCCCTTTCAGTAAAGTTATCTTCTTGAACAATTTTCAACAGTCGTCTATCCGCCATTGAAATTTCAAAGCAATCCCATTCAGAAGCAACATTCTGCTCTACGTCCTTTCTCGCATTGTTGATGAACCGCAGCATCCAGGCCACCATTCTGACGATTCTTGAATACTGAGAAAAGAATCTTAAATATCACTGCTTTTCCTAGGAGACAAGCATAGTAGTCGTAAAAAGGTTTTTTTTTTCCTTTCTTCATTGACCTCCACTTCATTAATTTCTACAACGCGCGATGGCCAACTATTCTCTTCCAACTTTAACCAAGCGGGTCCCTCCCACCAACGAGAAGAAATCAGCTGTGAAGTAGAGCAACCTCTCGAAGGTAGGTCTGCTGGGTTGTCTGTGCTTGGTAAATGAAACCAACGCTTAGGAGTTGATAATAATCTAATTTCTTTCACTCTGTTAGTGACGAACACTCCCCAAGCTTCCTCTCTTCTTATCCAACATAGCACAGAAGACGAGTCACTCCAATAGTACTCCGGGATGTCCGTCAGATTCAAACTTTCTTTCACAGAGAAAGCGAGACGTGAGCTTATAGTGCAGGCAAATAACTCCAGTCTCGGTATCGTTATTTTCTTTAAGGGGGTTACCCTTGATTTTGCTGCGACCAGTCGCACTTCAAACTCTTTTCCATTGAAAGATCTTAAGAAAATAACGGCTGCATAAGCCACTTGACTGGCATCACAAAATACATGCATACTCCATGACGATTTGTCCTCACTAGAAAATTTCAAAGCAATTTCAAAGCTCACTTTAATTTCAGCAACAGAGGACAACTCATTCAACAACTTATTGAATTTGATTTGGGTGTCTTCACTTAACGGACTATCCCAACTTACTTTCTCTCTCCAACTTTCCTGTAGTAAAACCGTAGGCACAATGGCAACCGGACAAGTAAAACCAATTGGGTCAAAAATACTTTGAGTCATTGACAAAACTGCCCTCCTTGTGAGAACATCAGAGTCATTCAACTTAACCATTTTGACAAAACATCAGCTACGGGGTCCCACAACAAACCCAAAACAGGTGTCACATTAAGTACTTCATCCTCCAGAGTCAACCTGGTGTACTCCCACCCTCTTAGGTCAAATTTTCCTTTCAACAGTAGCTCCTTCGACTCATCCACAAATTGTTTAATTTCTTCTTCTGTATTCACGGAAGTGACGCAGTTGTACACATACAGAGATGTTCTCAGTTTATCTGCGGTTTCAAGGAAGCATGAATTGTTTTAAATGAAGATCCAATACCGCTCCAAGTAGAAACGGACTGCAGTTAACTCCAAAAACAACCCGTTTGTGGCGGTATATTTTAAAGTGCCCTCAGAAAAATTCTCTCACCACAGGAATTTCAAAAAGTTTCGATCCCTTTCAGCGACTGCGATTTGAAGAAAGGCCTTCTTTATGTCTGAGATCACGCCAATCCTGTTTAAACAGAACCGGTTCAAAATAGATGGAATTACTTCTAATAGATTAGGTCCCATCTCCAGACAGTCGTTGAGTGAAAGTCCCTCTTTCGATTTACATGAAGCATCAAACACCGGCCTCACTGCTGTAGTCGATCCTTCCTTAAACACTCCTCGGTGCGGTAAAAAGTACCCAGCATCCTGAGAGCTTTCTTGGCCAACTTCTTCAATTATCCCTTCATCTTGCCAGTCATGGAGCACCTGCTGGTACTTCTCAAAATTTTCTTCCTTGATTGTGCGGTGTGTTGCAGAAACCAGTCTTTTTAATGCAACATCCTTGTTGCTGCCGATCTTCTTTCCTTGGAAGCGCGACTTCATATCGTCCTTCCTCATCTATCTTAACATTTTCTTGGAAATGTTTCAATGTTGCCATTTCAATTTCCTTCTTGACAACATTTCGGTAGGATAACAAATTCCTATGCTTTCCAAGTTCCATAGTTCACTCAAAGAAGCCGTTCTCACTAACAGAGTGTTCACCATAGACACTGTCTTAGAGTTCTCCGTTGTCTTCCAGAGCCGTCCCATCACTGTCCAACCAAATGTGGTCCTAACAGCAACCAAATCAGACCTCAACTTGTTTATTTCCCCGGTCAATAAACTTCCCACGTTGTCTGCACCAATGAGTAACTCAATCTCCGATGGCTCTGGACCATAATCAGAGAGCCAAATTTTATTTTCTCTGATCTCATCCATTCAAGAACCCCCTTTTTAAATGTGGAATTGTACCACAGAATTCCTTTTGTCCCAGTGCCTTAATGTTATGAGAAATTGAATGACGTAGGTTGATAATAGCTATCTCATACATGTTATGATCGTTTGTACCGATTGAAGCACCCCCAAAAAGCTTGTGTTCAATTTTTTCAGGCTTTGATGGAATATACCCCATTTCCACGGCAGTTTTCTCCAATAGATAGGATCTCTGCGAGCCTATATCCAGCAATACCCGCACAGTTCTTTCTTTCCTTTTATGATTTAACCTAACTACAAGAGTTTGTAACAGTACTTCCGAAACATCACTGGTTTGGGTGTTAAGGGTTACAGTTGGGCCACCTGACAACTTTGAACCCTATTTTTGGTTCTTCTCATCACCCTTATAACCCCCTTTATTTACATCTAATTTGGGACACATAATAGCCTCATATTTATCACTGCACACGAGACATTTTAGTTTCGTAATGCAATTAGCAGCCCTATGTCCGACCTTCAGACATGAAAAACAAGCTTTATTCTCTGACAACCTTTTATGTTTATCCCTTAAGTTCAATTCTTGAGCCAGATGACACCCTTTACTGTCATGCGGTTTATTACAGAAGACACACTCCAAACTGTTTCCTTTTCCAGCGAAAAGTACACTAGCAGTAGCTAAACCTTGCTCCTCCCGCTCCCGTTCATAATCTTAGCACTCCTCGATTTATTAGAGTCCAAAACCAGCTTGAGCGAATGTAATTCTCTTTTCACTCTCTACTTCACCATACAGAAAACCAAGTAACGCGGTCAGTTTGTCAGCATGTCTATTATCCTGATCCGTTTTAGTCGTTGATGAACTCCTCATCCAGACACGCAATACTTCCTCAGGCAAGCAAGATTCTACTAACGGAAAGAGCATCGAGCCGTACTTATCTCGAGTAACGCCTATTGATTCTAAAGCCCTCAGCTGTGCTTCTAACTTGTCGTATAAGCTAGCAAGCATAGGCTTCTCCCTTGTCTGAGGAACATTTTTTTACTACAAGACTTATGAGCTCCCTGACATAGAATTCTGTCAATAAATCTTCTCTTCCAAACCTATCCTTGAGGGATTCTACAGCCTTAGAGTAATTTTCTGCAGTGAGGGTAGGGACTGGTAACTAAATCTCTAGCTCGGCTATCAACCTTCGTGGACTGGATTAGGTATTGAAATTCATCTTCATCCTTAATTTCAGAGTCCTCATGGATGCGCCGAAATTGTCCCCAAAATTCCAACCAATTCCTAACCTCCCCATCGAATTTCACGAGTTTTATCTTTGGTAATTACAATTGCCTTTTTTTTATTCCAACACATTGTTATTATTAGCTTGTAACCACAGGGCATATATTTGTCTTGCATCATCTAATTTGTCTCTAAAACTGTCTATAGATTCGTACTCACTGTCATACTCGTCGTCTCCTTCTCTTTCCAGCAACAAATCTAACACTTTTTCGTCCAACGGTGCCAGTTCCTTTCCTAACCTTTCCAATTTATTTATCAAGGATTGCAACGTGTCTTCATGAATGCTGTCTTGTATTTCTTGACTTAAATTTTGTAAGAGCAAATTGTATGTTTTCGTAAAAGTCGCTCTAACCGGCCTCCGAGCTTTAGTTAACTTCTCCATTTCAACACAATCTACAAGTTGTATAAGTAAATACGTATCCTGGCAGGGTCGCCACAATTTTACTAGGGACCTATGCCTACCCGGTATAGGTATAACCAGTTGATCACATAATAAACACTCACAACTGCTACAAAAGAAACACTATATTACGAAAATTCAATTTCACACATTACAGTCCGTCAGCCATACTTTTTTTTTCTTCAAAGATCATCATAACAACAGCCAAACACTCATAGTGAAAACATGACAGACGTCCTAAACAAACAGTTCCACCATTAACCACGTCCACGTTTAAAACTGGCTACTGGCTGCCACTAGATCATAAAAATGGAAGCCATTACTGTCGTCGTGTGTAAGCCTACTGTCCAGCCATTTCACTGGCTGCCACTTCTAGCCGCCAGCAGTGGCGAAGCATGAACTCAGAAGGGGGTAGGCAGAGATTTTTTACTTTAAACTATGTTAATCATATTATATATTGAATTTTGTTTTCGACGCATACAGATCTATATTTAATATTATATTAATGACTGAAATAAGACAAATCCTATAACAAACTATAAGCCTACGTGCACTCGTTTTATTTTAAATGTAGACTAAATAGGCAGCGGGAGTTGTCAAATAACATACTTTTAGAATAAAAAATAGCAATATATTTCATTTCTATGTAGATTTAATAAAAGAAATAAATAGGCTTTCGTACAAGTCACTTTAAACAATATTCTTGTAAATGAGTTCAATCCGTCTGTTCTTCATTTCAGCAAATATATCTATTACTCTCGTTTTGAAGTCGGGGGTCTTGCTAAGATGCCACAACAGCTTCTTCTAGAGTTTCCAAGTTAGACAGTCTATGGTTGGTCATCGAATTCCTTAAATAGGTTTTAATTCGCTTGAAGGCACCCATTGCGTGATCGCTAGAAACTGACGTTAACGGAATATACGGCATCAAGTTAATCAATTTTGTTGTTTCCTTATGTACACTCTGGAGTTCATTATTAAGAATGTAAGCCAATAGTTGTTGGGGTTATAATATCGTGACTAATATTGGTGGGCAAGAAAATGAATGTACTTGAAAGGTTTTCATGCTGTCGTTCATTTATTAGGTGTAAGTGTGCTATATTTCGTATTTGAATATTATCATTTTAGTTTGAGACGTGTCTTATAATGAAGTTAATTCGAATTAATTACATTAAAAGCATGTCTGAGATGGTAGCCAATAAGAGCACATTTATACCTGAGATCCAAATACTAGTCAATGAGAGCAACAAGAGACGCTGGCAAGTCTGTCTACTGGGCGGAGAAATCTCGCTATAGGAAAGTCATAGTTGCACTGTCAGCTCCTACAGATAGCGTTAGTGTTGCTCTCTTTGAAAGCTTTGAAAATCAAAGGGAACATACACAGAATGAATGGACAGCGTCTACTTTCGCCTACGTGCTTCATGTAACTGACGCGAGCCCTAGTATTGCCGAAGTTTGACGAAAATAAGTAAAGCGGGGAATACAATAATGTCATGAATGTGGAAATACTTATTATAAAAAGTTAACTAGATAAGATTTCGTTCACAAAATATTAAGGGCACACGCTGTCTACCCTGACGCTTCGCCCCTGGCCACCAGTACTGTCCCTGTGTGCAGGAGGCATTACTGTGGTGTACAACTGACATCAGATCTGTTATAAATAATTCTACTAAAATTCAGTAACTTTTACAACGAAATTACATTTGTCGTCACTTATTTGTGGCCCTGAAAGAGCCACCCTTTCTCTCTTTCTCTCCATGTATGTGCACGTGCGCCTGTGCGCACCCATCTGTGCGTGTGTGTGTGTGTGTGTGTGTGTGTGTGTGTGTGTGTGTGTGTTTGTGTCGCTTCCGCTGGTTTGTGTGTTAGTAACCTCACGGCCGGCTTGATGCGTCGCTCTGCGCGACGAGGGATCCACTTGGCCGTGGTCACCTGTGCTTAGTTACGAATTTTGCCGTAAGGAAGCAGTTATTACAATGTACCATAACTAACTGTTTACTTACCAATTGAAATACGTATCCAAGGGGAGTGGGAAAAACTACAGAAAAAGACAATTCACCCCCTTTCAAGGAAAATAGATGTTGAGAAAGTTAAAGAAATGCTAGATTCAACTACACATCTAGATACATTAATAGATAATTCAAAATTGGATGATGCAACAGGAATAATAGAAGAAATCCTACAGAAGGCCGCCATTCCGCGGGCCACAAGAAGAACAAAGATATGGTTTGATAGTGAGTGCTATAGGCTGAGGAGGGAGACCCTAGACAAATTGCAACAATTAAGGCAGAACGTGAATAATCAAAGTCTAATATACATATACAATGAGAAGAGGAAACTCTACAAAAGAACACTGAAAGAAAAGAAACGCGCCTACTTAGAATCGGAGAGCAAGAAGCTAGCAGAGGAAGCCAAGGAAAATCCGTTCATAGCCCTACACCCAAAGAAACAACAACAGACGCACTACATAGACATGGAAATCTGGGAATCGCACTTTAGTAAGATTCTCAACATCGAAGGTCCAGCGCACCCCAGAAAAGATCTACATACCACTACTCCACATATACAATTAGACTGGGTACCCCTGACCATAGAGGAAACTAGAACCGCTATAGACAGCACCAAAAACAAGAAAGCCGCAGGTCCGGACGGGATCTATAATGAATATGTAAAAGACACTGCACACCTGCTAGCCCCTATATGGACAAAATTATATAACAAATGTATAGAAACAGCTTCCATTCCCGACCAGTGGAGAAAGTCAATTGTAAAAGTTCTATATAAAGGCAAAGGAGACCCAAGAGATCCCAATAAGTACAGAGGCATAGCACTGGAAAACTGCCCCTTCAAAATATTCACCAAAATTATAACAGGAAAAATAAATGAGGAAATAAATGAGCATCTGCCAGAGAACCAATTTGGTTTTAGGAAGGGACGATCTACCCTAAACGCTATTGAACTCCTGTTAAACCAAATCTGGGATGCCTTAGAAGACAACGGAAAATATTACACCATCTTCATAGATTTTACTAAAGCTTTTGACCTGATAAACAGGAAGCTAGTGATAGACAAGCTTAAGGAGATGCTAGGCACGAACAACATATGGACCTACCTCATCACATCAATACTACAATGGAACGAAGTACGAGTTTCGGATAACCTCACTCTATCAGATCCAATAGCTCAATCAAACGGGGTCCTACAGGGTGACCCACTGAGTCCTTTGCTGTTTATAGTTGCAACCGCAGATATCCTAAGAATTACCCAAAAGGAGGGAGTATTTTCTTGCGCGTATGCCGATGATATTGTAATTGGCTCAAGAGACATAACAAAATTACAGGAAACTGTAAATGACGTCCAAAACTGGTGCTCCGAAAACAAGCTGTTCATAAACATCTCAAAAACAGACACCATGGTGTTCAGGAAAGGAGGGAGAGTACCCGCTTCAGCAGAGACCTTCATTCGGGATGAAAAATTAAAGATAGTATCAGACTTCAAATATTTAGGCATCACCCTGCAATCGAGCGCATATTGTTTCACAAAACATGTCACAGAAAAGGCAACTCAAGCAATGATGGCAATGCATGAAATAAAAGACATTAGATCACTTAGTCTGGAGACAGCAATGTTGCTATTCAGAGTAAAAATTCTTCCAATAATGACTTATGGCATTGAAATTATCTGGACACATTTAACAACGAGGAACTTATCAACCTTGGAAAAGGTGAAAGCGAACTATATAAAGAAGGTGATAGGTGTATCAAAAACAACACGATCTAGACTTGTATATCTCCTCGCAAGGGAATCATTTCTCATAGAAGATCTCAGGACAAGTATGCCACTACCGAACACCGGTGCATCAAAGAAACTGCTAGCAAATCTGACGGAGAAGAGAGAAGAAGTCCAACCAGACTTCTATGGCACAGGGGCAATGATAGATCGCTCGTGGACAAAAGCTAATTTTGAATTAAGACATGTCATTACAAGATTAGCAGTTCACGGTTTTCATCACCTACTCTGCAAATCAAAATACTTCCATGACCCAAGTATAGACTGTGAGTGCAAACTATGTGGAAAAACGTGTGAACAGTACCACATTGAATTCTGTACAAGAAGAACAATGTCTATACGTGATTATGCAAATATGTAACCCATCAATGTAACCTATATTCTCTGTTATGGCTATTTGGCTGCATTAAATATATTAAATAACTAACTGTTTCTGAGTGTTCTACAGTGTTTCATTTACAAAGTATTGGAACTGGGTGTTAGTTATATACAGAGCCCAACCAAATATCAAGCAGAAGAAGAAGATTACAATGTACGGGGCAGAACGGCATTTCAGAGTTCTAGATAGTTCTGAACCCGACCTGTAGAGAGTGCTGCAAATTTAGTAATCACTCGTAGCTAAATAACACATAAATGCTTTCCGATATTAGCTTATAGTTTTATTTAAAATATATTATATATCTTTGCTCTGCTTTTGAATAAGTTGGGCATCTTTTGTTTCTTCTCTCTCTCTTTCTTGTGAAAGTGCGAGGAAAAATTATGCGATTAATGCGCTATCAGTCGGTAGGAAATGCAGTTAATCCGAGGACGTCACAAAATCATGGCTGAGTGGTGGTAAACAATAACATTGAAGAATTTCGAACTTTGAGTGCGGTTTTATTTTCTGAATTCCTGTGTGTGTGTGAAAGGCAAGCAATCTCTATGGTTAGATAAAAATATAATTACTGCATTTTTTCGGAGCAGATATTGCCAGTTCAGATATGGCTGAAAGGTAAACATGAATTCTTGCAAGATTTTTATAGATGTTAATATGTAGATTCGAGACTAGCTAAATTGTAGTGACCCTTATGAGAATAATTAAAGACTTTCATTACGTGAGAACGATTATTGGGAATTTAAAATATTTAATGTACTGTGGATCATGGCATATTTCCGTGTCGTCCTAAATGTTGGGAGTAGGTAAATTACAGTGAAGTTTCAGTTTCTCTTCTGTGTTTCTCTGCTACGGAATAGATCGTAATTCATCATTTAAATATTTTCATTATGAACCTATTCTTAGTACACTACATTTATTACTTTTTTGAGGCGAGTTATAAAGTGTGTCATGTATGTTTTCAATTGAATGCATTAAATGTAACAGCTGTACAAATCTGCCTTCTTCTGTCATGTCTTTGAATGTACCGTCATTCTTAAACTGTGGATTCAACGCTATCCGACATGAAAGTACATCTCGATCATGGCGTGAGTTTTCTTGTAAATACAAATGACTTTCATTGATTGAACTGCCATTTCCACCTCTTCTGTGTTCAGGAGCTTACGTCCTTCTTACCCATGTACAATTAATCAATATCATTATATGGAATAATAACAATATGTGTGTGGTTAAGTGTAAGAAAGGGCCAAGAGTCCTAACTTCGCCACAGAAAAAGGCTTTATCTATCTATCTATCTATCTATAAAATGCTCCAATGTTATAATAAAGATGTATATTTAAAACATGATATTGAACCTCTTGAATATGCCTATAAACATCACTCATATCATTCTTTCTAGTATGGCTATTTAATATTTAATATTGGTAAATTATTCTTGATAGAGATAGCACATACAAAAAATTGCATATGGTACTGTTGATCAGGGTTTTAGTTTGAAATGGAAGTTTAGTTAATCATTTGTATTTAATTTAGTCTGCCTTAGGTTTAACAAAAATGTGTTAGGATGTCTTACGTCAGTTGCTTACATACTATATACGATCTTGGAAATTTTGCCCAGTATCATAGATAGGTAAGCGTGTAACCCCTGCTGTGGGTGGGGGAGGTGGCAGAATACATTCTTACATATCGGTACAGGTGACTAAAAGGGACAACCCAGAGGGCCTCTCAGGTTTGGTGGGACTGTGGATTTGGAACCGGGGAGGCCCTAGCTGAATCTGACATTGTTTCCACTAGCTTATGATAGCTCCTCACTTTCGACTTAATTGTCTGACCTCTCTTGGTCAATTCTTGTTTTTTTTTTTTTTTTCCGACATTCGGCATTAGGTTTACAAGACCTAGGGAGTCTTTCATTTTTTGCACTCTTGGCGGCTGTTCCCTTTTTCTTGCTGATAGCAAGGTTCAGATATCTTCAATTTTTTCCTGTCATTAATGTTAAGATCGGATGATTGTCCAGTTGTTATTCGTCTTAAAAGAGTAATCACCACCACCTTGCAGCTAAGCTTAATGTCTGCTTGTATCGAGGACTTGGATGTGATCATTTCAGAGCATAAACACAATTGTTGGGAATGTTAAATGGCAGATCAGGAATCTGAATATGAAACTGAAACAGGTGGATCATTTCAGTTATTTAAAATGCATTCCATCCCAGAATGATAGAATAAGTGAAATTGAATCAAGATGCAGTAAGCTTGCGGTTGTGATCAACAGTATTCTGCAAAAAAGATGTGAGTTATCAGGTGAAACTATACATCAGTCTGTTTTCAGACCATCTTTGTTGTATGGGAGTGAAAACTGGGTGGACTCATAAATTGGAAGCAACTGTCATGAAAGGAGCGAGAATGATTGCTGATACAAACAGGTGGGACAATGACTGGAGGATACTCAGAATGAGGAGATAAAGGCTAAGTTGGGAATAAACTCAATGGATGAAACTGTCAGTGGCATATATGGAGGGCTACCAAAGCTGTTGGTGAAGCCCAAACCTGAAATGAGAACAATGAAAATCTGATGCACACTATAATGTAAGCATCTGACACGTTCCATTTACAAAACTTGAAAGCAGTGAGGAAAAAGATGTTGCTCGTAATTCTGAGAGCAAGTTATCGGAGACTGATCTTGCAACCCACGCGCTGCATCCCTCTCCCCTAGACTTACCTCACGCGGCTTGCTGCTGAATGTCCGATAGGTGTGGGACCCGAGGGAATAGGTGAGCAAGGCGTTATTCCGTCAGTACGCCACTGCTAACGAAGGACAGATAGCTCAAAGTTCTCCGAAATTTTTTGAACTGACATGATTTATCCATGAGCTACGGTACCATGTGTTTGTTGTTGCATGTGCAAGACATCTTACTTATTATAGTTGAAAATTATTTGTTTATTTCTGTACTATTAATGTTCTCGGAACAATTTTAGTTTATTTGAAGTTACAGTGTATAATGTGCTTGACCATGTGGGTTACTTAAAATTATGAAATGGCTGAACTGTGTGTAATAAAACAGTTACTGGATAAACCATCCTTACAACTGAAGTATAAAGATAAATTAATTGCTGATAGGTAAAAATGGTAAGCCTATCCCACATCTTTCTCCAAATCAGCCTCCTCAAACTTTTAATTCCCTTGGCTTGGGGTTTGGGGGTTTATGATGTCTTCGCCATTAATTTCATCCTCATTAGGTCACCACCAAGCCTTTCCAAGGCACACACTAGTATTATCATTGTTAAATTAAAATGTATAATTGTACATCATTACCAGCAGTTGTACCCGGCATTCAGCGGTTTATTAGCTTCCACGGTAGATCAGTGGTGCTGTCCGACCCATGATCATGGGTTCAATTCTAAACAACCATACATTCCTCATCGTATATACTTCCTCACCTCATACTTCTGACTTAATTATATAGATAGCAGAGGGCAAGTATTTAACTCCTGTTTACTTCTGTATCCTTGTAGGAAGACACTGCAGGGCTGCTGTTATAGGAGTAATATAATTTTCTTTTTATAGGTAGATCTGCTAAAATGAAATGCAGTCTTTCAGGTTTAGTGTTCATTTTTGTTGGTTGGAATCAAACCCGTAATCATGTGTCCGACACCACCACCGATCTACTAGAGGCTAATAAATCAGTGAATGATGGGTACGACTGCTGGTGATACTGTAAAATTCAACATTTTAAATTTAATAATAATAATGGTGCATGGCATCTGTATAGGCTTGGTGCTGACCTAATGAGGATGAAATGAATGGCAAAGATGTCATAAACACACAGTCCCCAAGCCAGGGGAATTAAGATTTTGAGGGGGTTGATTCTGAGAATTGAACCGGGGCCATCGGACCAAGGCAAGCATTCAATACATTTAGCCACAAGCCAGATTTTAATTTGCTTAAGACTTTATTTGCTAAACTTTAGGCTACCATCTCCACTGATCAGGTGTTGAGTATTGGCAGTAGCAGTAGCTTGTGAAACAGCCTTGACAACACAACAGGCTACTCTGTTTGCTGCAGCTCAAAACACTTAACGCTTGACATTTATGTTAAACCAACCAGTGAAAAGGTGTGGTAGCACAGCATATGCCACTGGAATCTGTACATATAAGCCGCCTTTGGAGGTGGGATGATGTGAATGGGACAAGATAAGTTACCTATGTCAGTAATAGATTAGACCTTGGGGGTTTAAGAGAAGTAGATAGAGACCAAGGCAATTATGGCTATTCTCAGTTATAAATAATTTGGTGATTAGAGGTATGGAATTAAACAAGACCACAGAGCTAGGTGCAAAAAAGGATTGTGGAAGTGCTTAATTCACAGAGGCTTGCAGTCTGAATGCTGAAATGCATGACGGTCTCTAATGAAGATGTATCGGTATATTGATCATATGTGGGGGGTTGGAGGCGGCGGCGGCATGTTTGCACATTGTTTTAGCTACTCGACTCACAACCTGAGTGTTCCATGTTCAAATCCAGGTGCCATGAGGTTGGATTCTCTCTAGAAACATGTCATGGCAGCAAGAAAAGCATCTTGTCTTAAACCCTCGGCCAAGACCTAAATTGATCCTGGGTACTCCACCCATTTCATGGAAACATGGGAAGGTAGCAATGAAAAAAGATCTGTGTGATTGACAGTATAGTGAGGAAACAGAGATGTCTTTGTGGTGCTAATTTCAGTTATAAATTAATGCATTTTGCAAGGGTGAAGTAGGTCTATTTTCCAGACCTGATTATACCTACAATTGTTTGTTACTTGACAAAATGTGTTCACATTCAGAATATGTTCATAACCTAGAGGGAGTAGGATGGGAACAGTGGTATGAAGAAAATCAATTGTTAAACAAAGTTAGGATGAACACATTGAATAAACCTGTGCATATGACTTAGTAAGTCAAATATGTTGGGGCTGTGAATAGAGAGAAATAACCTAGATAGCAGAATAAATTCAATAATATGGACATGAACAAACAAGTGGCAGATTTAAGTCATAAAATAGGAAAGGAACATGAATAAGAACCCATCCTTTTATATAATTGCATATGGAACACAAATTTACAGGAGTTTTGTATGCCTTATTACATTGGGAGGTAGTTCAGATCATATTTCCAGGACTTTGATACAGAATAAAATTGTTCCTCTCAGTATCATGTTTCATTAATTAAATAAATTGGGTGATAACCACTGAACAAATTCCCTTTGTGAGTGGGGGCGGTTACATATATCCACAGTATCCTCTGCCTGTCGTAAGAGTCAACCAAAAACTTGGCAGAGTTGATTGACGACCATAGGGTCCTTACATGAACCTAGCATTGTTTCTACTTGCTTATGCCAATGTCTCGCTGTCAATTTTTCTATTCTTGGTTCATTATCTCTACTGAAATTCCTTTTTATATTCCTTTAAAGGCCAAAATGTGTTTTTAAAATCATTAATTTACTTCCTGGGCAACCTACATGAATTTGGTTCTGATTTTAATAAATATTGTTAGTTTTACTGCTGATAAGAAAACTTTTTACTGAACGTTGTTGTTGAAGGTTGTAGACTTGAAATTCTGGGGTCCGTAATACTGGGAAATGTTTCTTTCTGTATTAGTTTCAAGACCCTTATTTCAGCAGAAGTAACTTCTTCAGTAGAAAGGGGTCCCGTCTTGTTCATAAAATGTTCAGAGGGCCGATGACCTTCGATGTTAGGCCCCTTAAAACAACAAGCAAGCAAAATGTTCAGAGCCAATCACTCTACAATTATTACAAACTGACACATCCAAGCAACCATTCTGATAGTTTTTCACTCTTTGAAAAGTATGCCTACCTGTAGTACCAATCACTTGGAAGAGAATATTAGACCGAGCTCAATAGCTGCAGTCGCTTAAGTGCGTCCAGTATTCGGGAGATAGTAGGTTTGAACCCCACTGCCGGCAGCCCTGAAAATGGTTTTCCACGGTTTCCCATTTTCACACCAGGCAAATGCTGGGACTGTACCTTAATTAAGACGACGGCCGCTTCCTTCCCACTCCCAGCTCTTCCTTGCCCCATCATCGCTATAAGACCTATCTGTGTCGGCGCAACGTAAAGCAACTAGCAACAAACAAAAAAAAAAAAGAGAGAGAGAATATTAGCTTCTGCACATAGCGTAGAGGAAACAATAGTATTCCTTCTTGAATAGTACCATCCTCTTCATATTTGACTTCGGCTGAAGGCCAACTACTACGTTGTTGGTACAACCATTCAGGTCCCTCCCACCATGATGAATGAAGCAGCCCTTCCCTGAACAAACTCTAGGTGGCAGGTCAGCAGGATTACAAACACTTGGAACATCATACCACTGTTCTACTTGAGTCAGCTTCTTTATCTCATTCACCTGGTTCCCCACAAAGGTAGCCCACTGATCTTCTCTTCTAATCCATGCTATGACTGTACATGAATCACTCCAGAAATATGTTTCACAGCTACTGGGAATATATTCAGTGATTCATGAATGAAGCCTAGCACCTATCATTGCAGCAAGCAATTCTAGACAAGGTGTTGTGATTGTATTATTAGAAAGAGAAATTATCTTTTTCGCCTGAATCAACTGTACATAAACTTGCTGAATCGTCTCCACTCTTAAAAAAAAACAAAAAAAAAAAAACAACAAAATACAAACAGCTGCCGCATAGGCATTTTGCTGGCATCACAGAATGTATGCACACTCCATTCAGCAGGTTCACTGTTAGTAGGTAGCTATCTTGGGATCTTCAAGTCTTTCAAACATGCAATATCATCTGCTCATTTTGCAAATCTGTTGGCAATGCTCTGATCCACCTCTTCATCCCACCCAAACTCCATGATTCTCTTAAGATAAGTTTTGGCTCTAAGGTCACAAGAGATGAAAAACCAATTGGATCAAACACCTTATGGGGTGTGGAAAGAATAGTCTTTTTGGAAATTTTCGGAAACAGTCCGGGCTTATGGCCAGAGTGTCGTGTTTTCTGTCCCAGACCGGGTGAGTTGGCCGAGCGGTTAGAGGCGCGCGGCTGTGAGCTTGCATCCGGGAGATAGTGTGTTTGAATACCACTGTCAGCAGCCCTGAAGATGGTTTTCCATGGTTTCTCATTTTCACACCAGGCAAATGCTGGGGCTGTACCTTAATTCGGGCCACCGCTGCTTCCTTCCAACTCCTAGGCCTTTCCTATCCCAACATCGCCGTAAGACCTTTCCATCACCCATGACAGAGGTGTCTTCTTGAATGAATGTTCTAAGCTGATCCTCGTCATTAATACCCATGACTACATTATAAACATAAAAGTAATCTAAAAGACTTTTAATTGTGGCCTCCCTGATGACATTCATCAAGAACCTTTGTGAGATGAGGTCTGATGACTGCATTTAACAGATAAGGGCTACAAACAACACCAAACACAACTCTCCTGTGCCGATAAATAATGATGTTCCCCATAAAAAGCGTAGGAAGTTCCTATAATTTACATTCACACTAATCTGCAAGAAAGCTCACCTGATGTCAGCTACAACTCCTGCTTGCTTCAGACGTAATCTTAAAAGAAGTGGTGGATCTGTTCTATCAATGGTGTCCCTTTCTCCAAGAACATATTCAATGATGGGCTCTTCTTTTCACGAGCTGATGCATCGAACACAGGTCTAATTTTTGTAGTACTATTTTCTGAGGAAGATAATGACACCTATTACCAACAATCTGTGCGTAAGGAACTCTTTCAATTATATCTTCTTCAAGCCACTCCTCAAAAACTGTGTATATTCTAAGTACAGCACATTAGCCTTTAACTTCTTGACAGTGGAATCCAGTCATTTTTCTGCCAAGGTGTAATTCTATGGAAAAGGAGGGTGCCCATCCTTCCAGGAAAGCTGAACTTCATATCGACCTTCACAAATTACCCTTACAGTATCTTGAAAATGCTTATCATTTTCCACCTGCAATTCAAGCTTTGTTTTCCTATCAACAGGATCAGTAATACCAATCAATTCCAATTTCCAAAAATCTGAGATATTTAATTCATTAGTTAGCATAGATGTGATAATCATAGCAGTTGTATCTCTGGGTTGTTTACTGGGATATTTACACCAAAAATGGTCCAATCTAACCTAGTCTCCATAGCTACCAAACCACATGATACACTTCTAACATTGCCAGTGAAGAGTCTGGCAGCAATGTCAGCACCAGAAGAATTTCTATAGGGCCTGGAGTACCTATGACTTCCTACAAATTGTTATCATCAACTATTTCTCTGACCTATCTTGAATATGAGCTACATTATCACAGATATTGTCTTGGTGCAGAGCCTCCGTGGTTCAGGCGGCCTCTCACCGCTGGGTTCGGTGGTTCAAATCCCGGCCACTCCATGTGAGATTTATGCTGGACAAAGTGGAGGTGGGACAGGTTTTTCTCCGGGTACTCCAGTTTTCCCCTGTCATATTTCATTCCAGCAACACTCTCCAGTATCATTTCATTTCATCTGTCATTCATTAATCATCGCCCCAGAGGAGTGCGACAGGCCTCGGCAGCCGGCACAATTCCAATCCTCGCCGCTAGATGGGGCCTTTATTCATTCCATTCCTGACCCAGTCAAATGACTGGAAACAGGCTGTGGATTTTCAGTGTCTTGGTCCAAGACCTCGAACTTGTACAAAAAGTCATTACTGAGACTCGCAAGATGAATTCTATATTTATCATGCTCACAATTGCCAGTTTTTGACCTCCAAATAGTGAGTGGACAATAGTTTCTCTCCCGAGAGGTGAATAATTCATTTCCCGTGCTGTTCCCTTCAAGATGTACGATCACTGTCACCCTATATCAAGAATTGCCTTCACAGTACGTTCAGATCCATTCCCTCAAATCTTCATCAGAAGCGTGGGAAGCAACATACTATTATCACACGTTGGATTTGCAAGGGCTTCATCCTTCTGCACAGTCATGACTTCAGGCCTGCGGGAATCATTACTGGTAACTATAATCTTACTTCTTTTTAAATCTGGACGTAACAAGATAACGTGACACTTATCACAAATCAAACACTTTTGCTAAAAGATGCACTTTTTAGCCACATGGTTTGGTTTAATGCAAATGAAATAACATTTCTTATCCTTAATAATTTCAAGTTTTTCCAAGAGAGGCATATTATGTGCTTTGTAGCAGTCAGTGCTGCTATGATGTCTTATCACAGCAAAATATACAGGCAGAATATTTATTTTTCTGTAATGAGAGGAAAGATTAATGCTTGGAATTGTCATTTTAGGGAATTTGAACTTAAAATCAGCCTTAAGAAAACAGTTGTTATGACAGTCAACAGACAAAAGTCAGGAGCTAATATCACAGTAGACGGACAGAAATTGCAAGAAGTTAACCACTTCCAATACCTCGGTAGTGTCCTGACTGAAGATAACCGATCAAATGCTGAAATCATAAACAGAGTTCAAAGAAGAGCTGTCCTTTACCATCAGGTTAGAAGCCTTCTCTGGGACGAACACTTTATCAAGCTTACTTCTTGCCCATAATAACCTATGGCCTTGAAACTTGTATCGTCACAGGCAGAGATAAAAGTAGACTCCAAGCTGCAGAAATGAAATTCCTCTGGACAATGCTACGAAAAACCAGGAGAGAGAAGGTCCGCAACAAGAGGACTCGCCAAGAGATTCAAATAAGAGAATCATTATGTGATACCATAATCAGATCAAGACTGAAATGGTATGGCCATGTAATGAGAATGGATTCTTGCTCAGTAGCTAAGGAATGGTTGGAGAAAACGTTAGACGGCAAAAGACTTAGAGGCAGACCTTGAAGGAGATGGATCGCACAAGTCAAACAAAATCCAGAATGTAGAGGAGTGGATTCGAACCAAGTACAGGAATCGACTGAAGTGGCGAGCGCTCATACACCGCACTTGGGAAACTGGGGACGGTTAACTGATGATGATGATGATGTTGAATTAGAGTAAGCCCATTGCTGTAGGAACATATTGCCTTGAACACGATTTAGGACTGCTATCTTTCTGCACTTTCTTTGCCCTATCAGCTGACTTTAAAACCAGACATGGCAACATGGATCCTTTCCTCATTTTGAACTTCAGCCTTCATGAATGACATGAAGGTAGTAAGCCGTTGTTCTGCATTAGCAATATCACTATACAGTGAACTTGCTGCCATACTAAAAGTCTTCCATCATGCATGATTCTAACAAAGGGCAAAGGATTGCTGCACATTTCCCAGTTATGACACCAAGAGATTCAAGTGCCCCTGAATGACACTCCAGCTTATCATACATCTCCATGAGGGAACGGCATGATTTACTAGCAGGAAGGGTCAATCTGAGAAGATCCCTAATATACACAACTTCAGTTAGAAGATCCTCCCTCCCAAAACGTTCTTGAAGTGTCTCTATCACAGACATGTAATTGTCACCTGTAGCTTGCATCAGATAATAAAATTTGTCTACTGCTGCAATCTCTATATTGTCATGAATACGCTGGAACTGGTTCCAAAATGTCAACCAATCTCCGAGTTCACCACCGAACTTACGAAATTCTATGGTTGGGAGCGTGATTTTCCTATTTACTTAAGCAACATTTCCTCAATTTGCTGAATCTTCACTTGCGACAGACTGTCTAGAAAATCAATTTTTAAGCACCGTACTTTCAACAGTTTGTACTTACTGCTGTACTCATCGGCCGGTAGTGCCTCTTGATCTAATTCTTCCTCACTAGCATCCTTATCTAACATCCATTCCATAACCTCTTCATTCTGGGCTCTGATATTCTCGAAATATTGTTCCAAAGAAGCAAATGCTGCGCAAGCTTCTTCATATTTCTTCTCTTCAAGAAACTTATTAAGAGCAGTGGAATGTCGGGTAAACAATGGTCTGTCGATTTTTCTTCTACGTTGAGTCTTCTCTATTGCGGAAGTAGTCACAAAACACTGACGAGAAAACTATTCTGCCATCACTCTGGCCACCAGATGTTAAGTGTTTGGCCCTCCACCAAATGGAAACAGTATATAATAGTGCCTACATTGTCAGTTTTTCTTAATTGACTACAAGGATCATATAAGAGATTGACTACACACAGCCTCCTCCAGTTTAGAAACTACCAACTTTTAATAAGCAAACAAAAACATCTCACTCATTGTTCCCAATTTTGTCCTATTGCTGTTGTCTGAATGAAGTAAATAAATCATTGTACCCACATGGGAACATTGGCAGCTAGAGTGCAGTAAAATATGGCAGCTTTTTAATGTTTGAAAAAGTTGATTATTTTGATAAACTGATGTACTGTATGAATATTTAGAAGATATGATCCCAAATTTGATATTGTTCTGTTACCTCTGAAAGAAACCTGATGGTACCAATGAAGATGATGTAGGTGAAAATCTTTTGAATGAAGTGTGTGGGAAAATAGTTGTATCGACAAATAGCCCCTGTATTCTGGAATTTTCATCAGCAGAATCTTCTAGCAAAGCAAAAGGTAAGGCACCATGTTACTTGAAAAGAACAACTGATTTTACTGAAGTCCCTCCTTATCAACCAGAGAATTTTATTTCATTAACTGACAATTATCCTGAACTGCAGGCTTTGAATCCTTTTGAGATTTAAAACAAATGCTACCAGAATCTTATCTCAGTCACATGGACATAATGACAAAACTGTATGTTCATCAAAAAGACAGAGAAATAGATATAAATACTGGTATCAGTGATTTGGAATAGTTCTTTGGTCTTCTGTTAGTGGATGTTATCACTTCCCCGAAGGTGATTTCTTCTGGAGTTCTGCTGAAGATATTCGAGTACCAAATTATCCCAACTGTTATGGCATGACAGAAGTTCCGTGATATCAAAAATAATTTCCATTTGATGGACAACAGTGAGTTGGCTGTGGGTGATAAATTAGTAGAATATCACCATTTTATGATATACTTTTGTATACTTCTTCAAACTCTTGGCAACGGTGTTATATTACGAGCACAATACTTGTAAAATGTTTATAAAGGGAAAACTATTTGATTCAGCTATAAGATCTGGATGCTGTGTTCCAGTAATATAGACACCCCTGTCATATGCAAATTTACAGCAGCAATACTGATGGAGGTCCCAGCAGTCCTTGAGCGATACGAGTTGTAGAAGAACTGTTAGCCGATGTTCCCAGCCCTCTGCAGGTTGAAGTATTCTTTGACAAGTTTCTTATATTGCATGAACTACTGAAACTGTTGAAAGAAAATGGATTTAAAGCCACTGGAACAGAAAGGTAAGGTAGAACTAGATGATGTCCTCTAATTTCTTTGAAAGAAATGAAGAAAGAGAGAGGGATATTTAATTACCGATACAATCCTTTGTCATTGGAATGATAATTCCATAGTGACTGTATTCTAACTACTGCCTGCATGAGTCACTTGGCAAAGCTAAAAGGTATTACAGGCACCCCAAAAAAGAAAGTAAACACAACAGAACCATGCTTAGTTTGGAAGTGTGATGGAGGAATGAGATGAGTGGACAATTTAGATCAATTGCAATCAAGCTACGGTCCCCAGCTGCAGTCTGAAAAATGTTAGTGAATTCTATTTGCAAATGGTCTCTACTTGTCTGTAGTACCATCTTGGAAACTGTATGGTAATGGAGGTCCACAAATTGCTACACTTGGAATTTCAAAGACAAATCACGTTGTGTGTCTTGAGATCGAACTGGGACCCCTTGATTTGATTCCTGAAGATAGGAGAACAGTTGTTCTTGTTGAAGCTATTCAGGGAAGATGTATTCTTTGCCATATAAATGTTCACTGTATGTGCAAGGAGTGCTTACAAACTGTACGCTCCAATGTTTGCCTCAGTTCCACATTATCATGGAGTATGTACTAAGACAATCTACTAGTTATCAAAACAGTTTGATTCTGTACTTGCTTGTGAATATTTAGGTGTTCTGTGGTAGAATGAATTTTAAAAAATAGCCTTGAATAGAACAGCAATTTGCATGTGTACAGTACAACAGTAGTTTTGCTGTACCAATTTCCTTTCATAAATGTATCACAGTAGCAATAAACATTTTTGTTGGAATATTTTTTTGTGGTTTCTTTGAATTTGAATACCATAGTTCAAAGAATCTAGGCCTATGCTTCTAAAAGTATTTACTTGTGTTGGTGAATATTATGAAATACTCATACTCTTTCCCATCTGTCACCTTACATCCTTACGTTTGGTAGGCATTTGTTGACTGTGCAAAATTTATTTATTCACGTTGCACTATAGTAACACTCATGGAAGTGAAATTGGGGAGGGGAAACACTATAGGTCTAAAACACTTTAAAATTGGTTACAGCTAACCAACTTCAATTCCTTGTAAAATATGAGCTTGTCTCAATTAATTTACACAGTACTACATGGTGCGATACAACTAACCTCTGGAATTGAGAGTGGAATCCCTTTACTACGTTGTTTGTGCGGTGTCAATTATTTAACACTAATGTACACACATTCCACATCTGAGGTTGGAAGTGTGGGGGAACACCCCTCCTCTTTCCTCTTTCTGACCTATGAAAGACATGAGTCATTTCTACATAGTGTGCAAACTCTCTATAAGTTCTTAATTAAAATTTTCGTGTAATGAATCCTGTACTAAGCGCAGATCTTGTACAGGAATGAAAGGCATTGCCATAATTTCATGAATTTGCTTCCTTATACGAGGGTTGTCCACGTCTAGATATGCCTTTTGTAACCCTTTATTAACCACATTTCTCCATAGAGACCATAAAATAGAAAGGCAACGTGTAGTAGTTTGTTTGGAAAAAATGTGCTACAGGCATACAGTCACCTCAAAATCTGACCAAAAACATGGGATTTAAAACAGAATTGTTGAGAGTGGCATAATGAGTACATATCTTGTGTTTGACAAACAGTTAGACAGAACACATAAATTAATAATTTCTAACCAGTCCATGTATGGTAAATACAGTACAGTAGATGAGCAAATTGGGTGGGCACAGCTTTGTATGTACCGTCACCACTTAGTGATGAAAATTCTTTGTTCCTTATTGTTGAAAAATTATAATTCTATTGGCATTATATGTAGATCCAAATAATAAATCAATCATTTTTCACCTGTTAGTGTTTTTTTTACATGATTCTGTGGTGATCCCCTCCCCCTTCAAACCGTTCGGCACACGAGGACTGGTTTCATTTTGCTGATAACAAATCATCCGACATATTGCATTTCTTTGAGTCAGACATACTACAACTTCCTCGTTCTGTACACAAGCAGTTTCCTCTCCAGCAGTTGCAGCTGGTAGTTGCCTGCGATTGGCCTGGGTTCGTGTGCTTATTCTGTGTAGCACTTCGTGCATACAGCTATCAACGATATTTGGTGGGTGTAAGTGGTTCTCCATCCCATCTTGTTTAATAATGATGGTATCCAAATCTGCATTAGTCACACGTCCTCCATTGCAGGGCTTCCTGTCATAGCAGCACCAGTATTTTGTAATTCGACTTACATTTTATGGATGGTAGGGGTAGAAGTTGTCTCTGTAGAGAATAAGTTTATTCTTCTGGTAGTAAAAAATGTCAGCCATTGCAGGTACAATAAAAACCATTCTTTTTGAAAATATGCATTTTTAAATGCTTTGTAATTCAGAGGAAGAGGAAAAAATCTTGACAGTAAGGTTTCCAAAGTGATGAATTCAAAAGAAAAATCCTCAAGAATATATTATTTTTGTGGGTATAGTAAATGAACCGACCCCATGGTGTAGGGGTAGCGTGCCTGCCTCTTACCCGGAGGCCCGGGTTCGATTCCCAGCCAGGTCAGGGATTTTTACCTGGACCTGAGGGCTGGTTCAAGGTCCACTCAGCCTATGTGATTAGAATTGAGAAGCTATCTGATGGCGAGATAGCGGCCCCGGTCTAGAAAACCAATAATAACGGCCGAGAGGATTTGTCGTGCTGACCACACGACACCTCATAATCTGCAGGCCTTTGGGCTGAACAGCGGTCGCTTGGTGGGCAAAGGCCCTTCAAGGGCTGTAGTGCCATAGGGTTTGGTTTCGTTTGGTAAATATTTCTCATTGAACAACAGGCCTCATCGGACTGATATTTTTGCATTTTGGACGTTGTAAGTTTGGGGACCTTTTGGTTTTGGCAGTTCCTCTGGTAATGGAATGGGAAGTATTTACTGGACATCTGTGCTAGATCCTAGTTTGGAATGAGTAGTTGCAAATTCATTCTTCAAGTATGGTAGTGATAGAGGTCTCCACACATGTCATATCATAGATATGGTTTATGGGAAGTAGGTAGTTCCACATTAGCTTGCCATTCAGATTCAGGAAATTTTCAGCTCTAATGAGCTTCAGAAATGGGAGGATGGGTGCACCAGATCCATAATAGACTATAATAATTAGTCAGAGGATTTGCATGTAGGCTAAATGCAAGGTTTTTATTGAAGCATCATAGTTAAGTAATATTTATATACCTTTGCGTTTCAAAAGAAATGCAACCAAGGTATTTTATTTTGTATATTTTTCATATTTGTGAGAGTTTTGAAGAAAAATGAATATATTCATTTTATTTTGCATTTAATTGCTTGTTTTGCCTTTTTTTCATATAGATTTACAACATATTTGTTGAAGTGAGAAAGTTGTTTATGGAAACATGGTCAAGGCACAATAGAATGCCTTTGTATTAAACTTAATATAACTTACTGGACTTTCTTACTATTTGTATCACAGAAGGTGGCTAACATTCTTCAGAGTTATGGTTTCGGGGAAGTAGGTAGTTCCACATTAGCTTGCCGTTCAGGTACAGCTCTAATGATATTCAGAAGTGGATAAAAATAGCTTGGTTCCAGCTGTCAGACAAGAACCATCATGCAGCTGATTCATATTTCTTACACTAGTCAGTGAATTAACATTGCCGAGATGCCTCTCCTGAGAGTGGTGTCATGTGGAAACCAAACTAAATGCAGCACGCACTGAAAGATTTTTGTGAACATTTCAGAATGGGGTGCCAGATAAATACAGGGATCATACACATACAGAAAGTGGCATCTGTATTGAAGGGGCAGAGGGACCCCAGATTAAATATTGGGGAACTTTCAAGAGTTCCTCTTTTTAAGTTTGACCGAACTTTGATGTTTTTTCTTCTTTTTTCCCCTATCTTTTTCCTTTAACTTAACAGTGGTGATTATCTTAAATCTTTTGTTCCAAAATTTGTGGTTTACTGTGGTACAGTGAGAAGTACACAGATAAAAAGGTAAGCTTACATACAGAATATAAGACTTCTGATTCTTTCACATGTATTAATTTGTTGTTTTAATTTTTATATTATTAATAATGTAATCTCCTCTGTGTTGTTATATTTCATGCATCGTGTTATTTATTAATGATGGTGTTTAACCTATATTGAGCAGGGGCACAGCAGTGAGAGAATTTGCCTGTTATGAGTAGGGTTGCCATACGTCCTGAAAAAGCGGGATTGTCCTGAATTTGAGCATATGTCCCGACTGAATTTTTAAAAATCTCTAAATGTCCTGAATTTAAAAAAAAATAGCAAATTATTTTTTAAAAATCTCAAATACTTTTGAAAGGGAATGTCCCATCTGTTACTTAAAAATCTATCCACATAATATTGAATATTAAATATAATTTTTGAGTGGTCTCTAAAGTAGTTATTTTACTTAAAGTATGATTTCTTATTATTTCTCTATTTTATTTTTAACATTAACATCATATAACAAGTACAGTAGAGTCTCGATTATCCGACCTAAACGGGACCTGGAGTACGTCGGATCACCGAAAATGTCGGATAATACGGAATAACTTTGAAAATGAACTAAAACAAACAGGAAGGCTATACTCTAGTACTAAAACAATGTTTTACGGTACTCTACTTATTGACTTATTAATTCAATTGTACAGTAGATGAAGTACTCTTTTCTTACTACGCCTGTAGCCAGGTGCAGACGTCTTGGCTTGGGCTGCAAGAGTTTTGATGTCATCATCTTGAAATTCGGCCCAGTCTCATCACAATTAAAAATCTGATCACCGGTTAATCCTTCAGCAAGAATTATTTCTTGAAATTGTCTTTTAAATTTCACAACTTCATCAGATTTAGCTGACAGTTTTTCTCCACATATATTAAGCTGCCCAATGCCGTACCGTTTTTTCCACCGATCAAGCCACCTAGCACTGACAGAAAAATTAGGGTCCCTTTATTAAACTCCTTCTGGATATACACCGCCATTTCTTGCAGAATGGGGCCAGATATTGACAAGCCCTTTTCCTGGTTTTTAGTGAACCAAAGAAATAGTGCTTCACTTACTTTTTCGTACTCACATTTTTCATTGTTTTTCTTTTTCTTTCTAATTTTCAGTGCATCACTTGTTTCTCTAGTAGAACACCACTTTTCAATTTATTCCCTCGTATATTTCCAGTCTCCCACTGTAACACGTCCAACGCAATAATCTGAAACCATTTTTTGGAGAGTTTCCCCTTTGTCCAGTCTCTTTAACCAACTCTACTTCTCTTCCACAGAAACAATCACTTTCTTACGTTTACTCGCCATACTCACAGAGGATATGAAAACTATAACATCCGCACCCAACCAATACCTACCGCATGACTGCCAGTGCTTGTCCTACAGTCGCACCCTCCACACCCCGTGTCCCAGAATTGCATCCACCTAAAGTTCAAATTAAGCCTATCAGTGTCGGATAACACGGAATGTCGGATAAGCGAAGGTCGGTTGAGCGAGACTCTACTGTATGTCTTTTAGGAACGGACAGGACAGTTCACATGGAATTGTCCAAATACACTTGTTGGAACCATAGGCGCCAAATTTTGGTCTTTAGCACAGGGGCAAGGATGAATATATCAAATATTTTTACGAGAGCAAAACACGATTGCGTCCCCACTATGCATGGGGGCAAGTTCTCCTGTGGAGTCGGTGCGTATGTTTGGAACTTACCGATATTGGTGTCCTGAATTTCATCCTGAACCTTATGGCAACCCTAGTTATGAGTCAATTTGATCAGCCTTAAAAAAAATAGAAAGAGATTATAGCAGTAAGATTACCTCTGTATTTTCCAGGGAAGGAAGCTGGTGGGATTCATGGTATAAAGCAGCTAAGGACAAGGTAAGTTGAAATTTTACATAGGCTAATTGAAATATTTCTCAAATTAAGGCTAATGGAATATGTTGCCAGTAGTTGATAGAGATCTACTGATTAAAAGGAAGTTCCTTTTAAAGGACTACTTTGTTTTATATAATGTAGTTAAGAGATTATTAAATGATCAGGAAAGAAAGCTAACAAAAGCAAATTTTATGAATATAGGAATCAGATGAGCAATATTAGCCATGGTGGTATAGTGAGTCCGGTGACTTAAAAAGGTCTAATTTTATATTGTATTGATTAGGTGGATTACCTCATTTGTCTACAATAATTATGTTTTCAGTACAGAACATGAAAATTATAAACTTTGATGAAGAAAGTCTACCAAACAATCACTACTGGTCTGCATTTAGGGCATTTATCCATGTGGCAGATTCCTTATCATTTCTTTACCTAGTCTTTTCTTAATTAATATCAAAGACGTTGGAAATTGATCTGTATCACACTCTTGGTAAATTATTTCAATCACTATTGCCTCTTCCTATAAATGAATATTTGCCCCCAATTTGTCCTCTTGAATTCCAACTTTATCTTCGTATTGTGATCTTTCCTACTTTTAAAAACTCCATTCATATTATTTGTCTACTAATGTCATTCCATGGCATCTCTCTGCTGACACCCCCTCTAGGGACACCAAGACCTTGACGTCGGGGTGGGGGCTTGCATGCTTGTTGATCCCGAGGGCTGTGCCAGCTCAAGGTTACCCGTGCTGGATTGGCCTCCGTGTAGGGCCAGACTAACAAGGTGTCCCCCCCTCCGAGTTGCCTGAGAGACGCCTGTGCTCTGTATTCTTCATTACTTTTTCTACCCTTCTACTCTCACCTTAAATTTCATTCCTCTTCCTATCTAGCCAACCTCTCTGCCTCGGGTAGTAAAGTTCTACTGAGGTTAAACCCTCCCCCAATCACAAGTTTCGGGTCGTGGTGCGGTGTTGCATGGCTACTGGGAGAGTAGTTCTTAGCGATCCCCCTCCAGATACTGGGCGCCCTCTAGAGTATATAGCCTTGCCTTTGGTACGTCAGAGCTCTGCCGAAGGTCGGCCTTTTATGTCCCGGGCACTCATGGGACTATGCATGATTTTTTAGTTTGGTTTTAATTCATCAAAGGCTTCAGGCCTTAAAACTGCATCTTTAAATTGTACCACAAAGAAACGTAAATGTTTCAACCAAGCCCATAATTTGTTCAGTAGGGAAACATCTGAGGAAAATCTGCCTCAATTCCTGGTTGCCTCCAGAGCTGATGGACAGAGCTTCCTTCCAGAAAATCTATTTCTAATTAGTAATGCTGTGGAGGATATTGTTGGTGGAGAGGTTGATGAGATGCAGAAGCTGCGAGACGGCTTCGTACTTATCAAGACTGCTACGGTTGTATAGAGTAAGAGGTTACTGGAAGCTACAATGTTCGGACCAGTACCTGTTAATGTGGAAAAGCACAAGTCCCTGAACTCCTGTAAAGGGGTCATCTTTCACAGGGATTTAGTAAAAGCTCTGATGATGATCTCACCCGAAGCCTTGCACGTCGGGGAGTTTCTGACGTCAAGAGGCGTGTCGGAGCCAATCTTCACGACACAGGTGCTTTTATACTCACCTTTGACAAACAGACACTGCCTGAACGAATTAAACTTTCAATGTATACGCTGACAGTTCGACCTTATATTCCGGAACCTGTGCGCTGTTACAACTGCCAACAATTTGGTCACACATCACCACGCGGCCAAAGCTCAGCAACTTGTGGGGAATGTGGAAAAGGGGCACATACTGGGAAGAAAAGAAGATCCAGGAGATTAAGACACTGGATAAACTATCTTATCCAGATGCCCGGAGGAAATTTAAAACATCGGTCCCTCCGGAATTCTCCGTCTTATTTACTGATAAGGCAGTGAGAGTACCAATAACTGCAACAAGTTTTGTAGCAACCACCCCTGAGATACCATCATCTAGCAAGCAGACAGTTCCTCACAGCACCAATAACCAAGAAAAGAAAGAACAAATCACAATGAAAGCATTGGTAAGCACGTTATTGCCAAAAACGTCTGGAAAGGGCACTTCCCAGGTACCTTCGGCTGGGAAGTCCTCCCCTACAAGTGCGGGGGGGAATGACTTCCCCAAGTTTTGTAGCAACCATTCCTGAGAAATCATCATCTAGCAAGCAGACAGTTCCTCACAGCCTTCTTCCAGCCTTCCTACCAAAGCAAAGGTCAAGAAGGATGCGAAAGGGAAGCCCCAGCGCTCCTCTGGGAAGTTGAAGAAAAAGTCTTCTCCAACCCCATCGGGATCACAGAATCGCCGAAGAAGACCAGCAAACCATCTGCCGGTTCTCCTTCAAAGAATAAGGAAATGGCGGGAAAGAACGAGAGGCCCCGACGGCCTCATGTTCAATCCCTTTCTGGGGAACTCGGTTCTCCCAGGAAGAAGACCCACCATTCCAAGTCAGAGAGCTCACCATCTATGGAGGACTCGGTCTCCAAATCACCCTCTGCTGAAGACAATGGAGACTGAAGCCATTATTATTGTAGATGGTGACAATGACAAAACAGACACTGACAAAGACGGTGGAAATTGGCAGGTAGTTGACCGAAAGAAGGGCAAGCAATTGACCTAATTTTGTAATGCTACCAATCTACACTGTAATAGTTATCACTATCGCCTAGCTGAGTTGCGTCAATTGATAACCGCTTCTACGGCCTCCATAGTCTGTCTACCTGGACACGATACGACTATAAGAGGATATTGTCTGTATTCCAAAGACAGAGTATCTGAGGATGGCACAGCGACTGGGGAAGTTTGTACCCTAGTTCGCTCCAACATCTTCAGCGACGAAGTTCCGCTCCGTACTCAGATGCAGTGGTAGTTCGCACTCCGTTGCCAGTAATAACAATAGTGTGCAACATGTACATTCCACCGGAACACGATCTTTAAATGCAAGCAGTACAAGATTTGATCGTTCGGTTACCTCCTCCTTTTCTTTTGCTGGGGGACGTGAATGTCCGTAACACAATCTGGGGTTCTCCGTCTTCCTTTGCTAAGGGGAGGATGCTCGAGCGATTGATCAACAAGTTCGATCATTGTGTGCTTAACACAGGGGAACCGACACTTTTCAGCAGTGCACATTACACATTCTCACACCTGGATGTTGGTTTGTACAGCCGTGCGCTAGTTCCCCTGCTGCGGTGGCAAGTACATGACGACCTCTGTGATAGTGACCACTTCCGATAATTCTATCTCTCTTGAATCAAAGACAATCTGAAGTTTCCAAGCGCTGGTTACTTTGGCAGGTAAATTGGCCAGAATTTTCCAGGCGCGCAGTGATGGCTGATGACATGCTGGCGTCTGTTGATGGCCACGTTTCTTCCATTACTACTGGAATTCTGGCTGCTGCAGAGGAAACAGTTTCTTCCTCCTCCGGTATTCCTCGCCGGAAACAGGTCCCATGGTGGACTGACGAAATTGCAGCAGCCATACGTGATCGCCAATGGGCTTTTAAGCATTATCGTCGGAATCCTACTATGGCCAATCATATCGCATTTAAGCTTCTGTGCGCGAAGGCCCGTTTTTTTAAATTCAAGAAAGTAAGAAAGCAACGTGGGAAAAGTATTTGTATTCCATGACGGCACATACTCCCTCATCACAAGTGTGGACAAAAACTCCTCTGTATTGTCGAAATACAGAATGTGCCCTCAGTCTCCGGAATCTCCATTAATGAAGATATAGTTACGATTCCTTCAGTCATTGCAGACCATATTGCATCACATTTCGCAGATTCGTCCAGCTCTGGGAGATACAACTCTGCATTTCTACCATTACGCGCGAAGTAGAGGCACATAATCTCTCTTTTGCCTTTAGTGCTTCGCATCCCTACAACGTGCCTTTCCTGGAATGAGAGTTGTAGAGTGAGGGAGTGTTTCCATCTCAATGGCGTGAGGGAATTGTGCTACCAATTCCCAAGCCAGGTAAGGATCCAAAACTTCTGAATAGTTGTAGGCCAATATGCCTTACAAATTGCCTTTGTAAGCTATTTGAAAGGATGGGTAACTGGCGTCTTGTGTGGGCAGTGGAAAAGGAAGGTCTCTTGTCTGACTACCAGTGTGGTTTCCGCTCTCATCATTCTGCCACTGATCAACTGGTCAGGCTGGAGAGCACCATTCAGGAGGCCTTTCTCCGAAAGGAACGGCTAATCACCGTGTTTTTTGGCCTGGAGAAAGCTTACGATACTACTTGGCGATAATGCCAGAGGTTTGGGCACATGGTATCTCGTTGCTCAAATCAGTCTGTATGTGGTACATGTTACAGAGGAGCTAACAGTGCGGAAAACTGCACAACTCCTTACAGCTGCACTAACTGCCCTGGTCTTCATTCACCCCGAGATCGGAATTGTCCTGTATATCTCGGTGAGAAGAAGATCCAGGAAATTTGAGAACCTGGACGGTCTTTCCTACCAGGAAGCACGCCGTAAGTTCAGTTCTATAAATGCACCCGCTAAGATGTTAGACTACACGAAGATAGCACAGAATCTTCCAAGTTCGTCGTTTATATCTTCTAAATCTGTTGTGATCACTGCACCCAAGGCGGCTGTTGCTTCTGCGAGCAATGCCTCAAAGAGTAAAAGCTCAAAGCAGAAAGAAGTCTGTGCCGGCTTGGACTCCTAAGCTTGCGCAGCAAGGGGGGGGGAAGGCAAAGTCTCCCCCACCAAGGAGGTTGGCAAAAGCCTCTCCCACACCGGTGGAAGCGGCATCGTCGACCAGGGCTGGGAAAATATATCCCACCATGTTTAAACAAGAAACAAAGGTTGAGAAGCGGAGCGCCTTCTCCCGCAACTCTCCTGCTGAGGGGAAATAATGCCCTCCATCTGGAGGGTATGAATCAGCACCAGCAGGTACGCCTGTTCCAAAACCTGCGCGCACCCCTCGTAGACCTAAATCCCGCCCCTACAATACATCGAAGTTCTGGGCATCAGTCGCACCATCTGTTGTTGACGGAATGGACGTCAAGCTGTCATCCGTAGATGTACTGTAGATATTGATAGTGTTTAGGTTTGAGAGCATCGTTCATAACCTAACACTCTCTCTTTTAGTATACAGTATGTCACTGTTACAGTGGAATTGTAATGGTTATGATAGGCATATTGCTGAGCTGCGCCAGCTAATTACTGAGTATTTGACGAGTATAGTCTGCATTCAGGAAACTAATCTCAGACCTGGTCATCATACAGTCTTGAGAAATTTCAGACTATACTCGACAGAACGACATTATGCTAACTGGTCTTCCGGTGGCATTGGCATTTTTGTCCGTTCTGATATGTATAGCGAAGAGGTTCCACTTGAAAACCCTGCTGGAGGTTGTAGCAGTTCGCGTTCCGCTGCCTGTCATAGCAACAGTATGTATGGGAGATTTTAGTTCCCATCACCGTATATGGGGCTCTGAAACGCCTTGTCCCAGTCTATGCAGCTGAACACTGCTTCCCCTGTTTCGGTTGAATACAGACGATCTCTTTGACAGTGACCATTTTCGCATTGTTCTTATGTTGTTGAAACAGAAATCCGTCGAGGCTCCTCCTTGATGGATTCTTATTGGCCAAAGTTCATATCACTAGCTGTCTTTAACGATGTGACTAGGCGGAGTGTAGATTGCGATATCAATTATATAACACAAGTTATTTTTGATGCTGCTGAGGAGCCCGAAACTTGTTGCTTGGTGGAACGAAGAAATTGCAGCTACCATGAACGCTGTGACACTCATAAACACTCTCATAGGCAGCTTACTGTGGCCAATTGGGTAACATTTAAGAAACTCCGTGTTAAGGCGCAAGTTCTTATTCGGCAGAGTAAGAAAGCTTCGTGGGAGAGATATGTGTCATCTATGATGTTGCATGCTCCGTCATCTCAAATGTGGACTAAATTTCGACACTTTTCAGGTATCCAAGGATCATCTTCAGTACCGGGAATTTGCATTGCAGGCAGTATCGTCACTGAACTGCTCTCGATTGTTAACCATCTAGCCAGTCATTTCGCGGATGTGTCTGGCTCCGGATTTTACAATCGTGATTTCCTCGCTCTGAAGCGGGAGGCAGAACGTCATCACCTTAGTTTTGCCACTCCCATAACGCCTTGGCGCTTAGCAAGGACACATCTCTTGGACCAGACAATGTCCATAACCAGATGTTGAAATACCTTAGTGAGGATAGTCTGTTATATCTTTTTCGTGTGTTTTACCAAACCTGGATAGAGGGCATGTTTCTGTATCAGTGGCGAGAGGACATACTCATTCATGTCCTCAAGCCTGACAAAAATCCTAAGTATGTAGGAAGTTACAGACCTATTTGTCTTACTGTTTGTGTAAGCTATTTGAGAGGATGGTAAATCGCTGACTTGTGTGGTGTCTGGAGAAACAAGGACTTATATCCTAGTACCAATTTGGTTTTGACCACTGAACACTTGGTACGCCTGGAGAGTTCTATCCAGGATGCATTTCTCTGCAAACAGCATTTGGTGGCTGTTTTCTTTGACTTAGAAAAGGCCTATGATACCACATGGCGAAATGGTATCCTATCAGTCCTGCATCAGTGGAGATTCCGAGGTAACTTGCCGGTATTTATTGTGAATTTTTTGTCCCCCTGTCTATTCCGTGTCGAAGTAGGGAGGGCATATGTGCAATACCACGTTCAAGAAAATGGAGTTCCTCAGGAATTGGTTCTTAGTGTCACTCTGTTCGCGATTACCATGAACGGTATTATCGCTGCTGCGGGTTCAGCAATAATACCATGGCTTTATATGGACGATTTTGCTCTGTATTATAGCTCGCTTAATATGGCAGTCACAGAGCATCAATTACAGCAAGCTATTAGGAGTGTGGAACAGTGGACTTTAGAACATGGCTTTCGGTTTTCAACCTCTAAATGTGCTCTTGCTGTGGTTGACACTTATCGATTTCTTGGGCTCCTTTCGATAGCAAATTATCGTGGGAGCAACATGTGCGGCAGATAAAAGAGCAATGCACTAAGAAGTTGAATATATTGAAGTTTCTTAGCAGTACTAATTGTGGGGACTGACCGCACGGTGCTCCTATGATTTTATAGGGCACATATTTTATCCAGGTTAGACTACGGCAGTGCTGCATATGAATTAGCAAGGCAAAGCGTTCTGATGAAAGTGATTAGCATCCACCACAGCGGGGTTAGGTTGGCAACGGGAGCTTTTCGTACAAGCCCCATTGCTAACCTGCTCGCTGAATCTGGTGTGTCGCCATTACATCTGAGGCGCCAGCAAATGCTTCTGTCCTGTGCTGCAAAAGTGTGACAGATGCCACTTCACCCAGGGTATCCTTGCGTATTTCACAATAGAAACCGTCGGCTATACGCTGCTTATCCTCGAGCAACGCGTCCAGTTGGAATACGCTTGAATAGCAGTCACGGATTGTTTGATATACCTTCAGTTCCCTGCCTTGTCATAAAACCAAGTGGGATAATACGACGACCTGAAATAATCCTGGATCTGCACACTGGCCCAAAGGAAAACACTGACCCTTCGATTTTTCGGAGGCTCTTCGTGTCCGTTGTTGGCCGGTATCCAGGTTCAGTCATCACTTAGGCGGATGGTTCGCGGGCAGAAATGAAAGTGGGCTGTGCGTTCGTTGTCGACAATGATAGGTTTCCTTTTGCTCTCCCGGAAACCTGTAGTGTGTACACAGCAGAGCTGTATGCTATCTCTGAAGCTCTGCGGTATGCACTGTCCGATGAGTGCCGACACTTTGTGCCGTGTACTGACTCCTTGAGCTCGCTACAGTCTATTGATACCTCTTTTCCTCGGCACCCTCTGGTGCAGCAGATCCAGGACCTGCTAGCCGGGTGTTCGGATGCCTGCACCAGAATCACGTTTATGTGGCTCCCAAGCTACACAATGTGGTCAGAAACGAGTTACCAGATAAGGCTGCCAAGGAGGCAGTTAAATTGCCCCGTTGCCTTACAAGGTTCCCGTAAGTGATATTTGCTCTCAGCTGAGACATTTGGTTATGTACCATTCGGAGATGGAGCAGCAGGCCACTTCGAAATAAGCTGAGAGCGATAAAAGGTACAACAGAGATATGGAGGACTTCCCTTCGGGCTTCTCGGAGAGAAGCAGTGGTATTATGTCGTCTTTATATCGGCCACGGTATAATAACGCACTCTTATTTACTGAAAGGACAACCCCCTCCAGTGTGTACTTGCGACGATCATCTTACCGTGTTACACATCCTTACGGAGTGCATGGACCTGGTCGATCTGCACCGTAGTCTAAAATTTCCGAGTACCATCTCCCCCATCCTGTGAGATGGCGAGCAGTCAGCTGACTTCGTCATCTGTTGTATGAGGGATAGTGTTTGTTTTATATAAATGTAGTGTTCCGTATTAATCTTTGTATTATTGTTCACTATGTTTTATTAATTTGACTCTGTTTTAGTTTGTGTTTGTCTATTTTAATGTTTCTTTTAATAGTCATTTGCATGATATATTATTGAATTTTAAGGCAATGTCTTATTCTACCATAAACTATCAGCTTTCATTTTACCGAAAATAAGGCTTTGCGAATTAGATCCACTGATTATTTTAATTTCACAATCATTATTCATCTTCATTGTTTTAAATTCCAGTCAGTTAATACATTTTTAAAATTTTAATTATCATATTATGTCGTCCATCTTGTACCATTAGGGGCCTTAGATGTTAGGCCCCTTTAAACAACAAGCATAATCATCATCATCATCGTCTGCCTGGCGATATGGGATCCCCTCCACACTACACCAGTGGGAATTTTGGGGAAATTTGCTAATGTTTATTGAGAACTTCATGTCCCTCCGGCTCATTTGAGTCTGAGTAGGGAATGCATTTCTTCTGTATTACGTTTAGGAAAATGGAGTACCACGGGGATCTGTACTGAGTGTCACGCTGTTCGCAATTGCCAGCAACAGCATAGTTGCCGCTGCTGTGCCGGCAGTCATTCCATCACTGTATGTGGACCATTTAGCTCTGCATTATAGCACCGGAAGGATGGCATTTGCTGAGACAGGTACATCAAGCTATTAACCGAGTTGACAAATGGGCCCTGCAACATGGTCTTCGATTTTCAAGTTGAATGAAGGTTGCCTGCATGAAGAGTTTTTTTTTTGCTAGGGGCTCTACGTCGCACCGACACAGATAGGTCTTATGGCGACGATGGAATAGGAAAGGTCTAGGAGTTGGAAGGAAGCGGCCGTGGCCTTAATTAAGGTACTGCCCCAGCATTTGCCTGGTGTGAAAATGGGAAACCACGGAAAACCATCTTCAGGGCTGCCGATAGTGGGATTCAAACCTACTATCTCCCGGATGCAAGCTCACAGCCGCGCGCCTCTACGCGCACGGCCAGCTCGCCCGGTATGAAGAGATTTAACATGCTTAAGTTTCTCAGCGGCACTTCATGGGGGCTAACCGTGCGGTGCTGCTACGTTTTTACATGGCAGTGGTCCTGTCCCGAATGGACTATGGTAGTGCGGCGTATGCCTCAGCATCAAAATCTGTGCTGAGCCTTTCAGACAGTATTCACCATAGTGGAGTTATGTTGGCAACGGGAGCTTTCCGTACGAGCCCCATTTCCAGCCTACTCGCTGAAACGGCAGTTCCATCGTTACGGATAAGGAGGCAGCAGTTACTCCTCACGTACGCTACCAAAATTCATGAAATGCCGTTACATTCAAACTATCAATGCATCTTTAGTACCTAGTACGACCAGAGGTACCAAGACTGGCCGAATGCACACGGCCGGTCGGATTTCGAATTGATAGCTTGTGTCGTGGTCTAAATATGAATATTGGTGGCTGTTTTGAACAGACTTTTAGCGAGGTACCTCCGTGGTTAGTCTGCGACTTGATGTATGTATACTGACTCATTAAGTTCTCTACAGTTTATTGAAACCTGTTTCTTGCAACACCCACTGGTGCAGCAGATTCATGATCTTCTGGCCAGGTGATGCTAGCACCAGAATCACTTCCGCATGGCTTCCAAGCCACATTGGGATTGCGGGAAATGAACTTGCAGATGAAGCTTCAGAGGAAGAGGTACTTTTACCTCCAATACCTATGCACGTACCTGTTAAAGATATTTGTTCTCAACTATGTCGAACCATCTTGGCGTCCTGGGAATCCGAGTGGCTAACTATCTGAACTCCCAACAAGCTGAGAGCAATTAAGAATACAACCTCCGTGTGGCGGTACTCTTTCCGGCCTTCGCAGAGAGAAGCCATAGTATTTTGTAGGCTGAGAATAGGTCATGGACAATCTACGCACCAGTGTGTTCTTGTGGTGCATACTTCACCGTGGCCCACATCCTCACAGAGTGCGCCGATCTCTCTGGCCTAGGACGGAGCCTCAGCCTGCAGGAAACACTCGAACACATACTAGCCGATGACGTGACTACTGCTGATCTTGTCATCCGCTTTATGTGCGACAGTGGCCCATACACTGGAACCATACTCTAATTGTGGTCTTAGCAGTGACTAATATGCACTCTCCTTTACATCCTTGCTACAAACCCTTCTACCATGTTCATCTCTGATTCATCTGATGACCTTGCTGTCTATTTCACAACACACATTCGTATTGTACAGGATACAGTGGACACCGTTTTTTGTAATCACGGATAATGTTATCAACCGTATTATATAATTACTGTTATGAAGTCCGGTACGGACAAATACTGAAACATTGAAAATCTTCCGTGTATTGTGATCATGAATGTTATCACATTTGCTTTCAAGGATTTCGTTCTCAAGTATGCGAGTAGAGTGCATGCAAGAGAATTACTAAAAGGAGAGGAGAATGTTGAACTTTGTCCAGCAGGCTTAACGGAAGATGAATTTCAGGAATGGATGAACATTGATGAGGGCATCATTACTGTTGCAAAACAGTCAGAAGACGACATATGCGAGGCAGTTGCTTCCGCAGATTTAGATATGAGAGGTAATGAGCCCGGAGCAGAAGATAGCGATGCTGATGATGACGATGTTGGCGAAACTTCACAAACACCAATGAATGCTGAAATGCGACAGGCGCTAAATATCTTGTGATGAGGTGTTCAGCGTAGGTCAGTGGACTTCCAAAAACATTATGAATATGAAAGATTCATTAATGGACTTTTGAGAGACAACCAGAATAAACAAAAATTAGGAACTATTTTACATAGCTGAAAACAGTTAACTGTATTGTAGTGGATGTAGGTTATGAATAAATACAGGAGGCTGCGTATCAATTTTTATTTTTTGGCTACTGTTATCAGTCAGTTAATGTTATCAAATCATCTTCGTCCCAGAGTGATCATAATAAGCGGTGTCCACTGTATATCTTAATTCAAGCTAAGATGGAGTCGTCACTTCCCACGGTGAGCCATCTGGCGACGAACGAGAGTACTACGAACAACAGACCAGTGGTAAAGTATTCTCAATTTCAAACAGTCATTATTAGAGAAGTCTTCCTCATGAAGAGATGAGATTTTCTTCTGAAGATGCGGAGCTAAGTCTCTGCGAAATGTAAAGAATTTCCCTTTGTTTTCTTTACGCGACAAAAGCCTAAAAGCTGTATTATCATGTCTATTATTATGGGTCGTGGAGTCCGGCCCCGCGGTGTAGAGGGCAACACGTTTGCCTGTCACCCGGCGGCCCCGGGTTCGATTCCCGGCCGGGTCAGGGGTTTTTAATTGTAAGTTATTAATATCTCTGGCCTGGAGACTGGGTGTTTGTGCCGTCCTTAATGTTCCTTTCCTCACATTCAACACTTTACATTTTTGCAATTTCCAAATACACGCAGGTTCCTAACATATGGTGCAAGTAGGGGCAAAAGATCTTTCTAGGTTGACGCCCCGAAAAATAGCATTTTTTAAAAATGAGTCATGGAAGCATCAATCTAAGTACAATAATATTGTTATTTATAAAAACTAATGGCTTGCACAGCAAAACAAAATCATGGTTCCAAGATAATAAAGAATGACACTGAGATGAATGTCAGAGTAGTAGTAGTAATAATAATAAGAAGAAGAATTTTGTGTGGCTGTTGTTAGTCTTTCACCTGTCGCTATTTCTTGATGGATGCAGAAATTTTTCATCTGTCCCTTGGCACAGGGCATCTAAAAGATGTACCTTTAATTGAGGTCTGTTTCATGTATGGCTTTGACAGTATGGAAACTACTGAATTATGGGCAGTGCTGAGTCCATGACGTTCAGAGCACAACTAGTTTGTCTGAGTATTACAAAAAGTGCTACTCATAAGGTCAGTCATGCATTCTTTCATGCTGCAGTTTATGAACCAGTCAGGAAAACAGTAGCAAACTACCTCACTCATTATGTCTTGCATCGGTTTTTACTGTTTCCCTATAACCAGATAACCTATTGTTGGTATTATTTGAGGATCCAGCCAGCCTCTAGGGTGAATATTTACGCGTTGTAAGTCTGGAGTAGTCCTTATAAAACAATTGATCCGACGAGTGTGGACAGCATCTGCCATAGATAGGAAACTGCATCTTACGAGGGAAGGACGCGCACCGGAAAATCGTCGATCTTTTTGCATACACATTAAATGAACCAGGAATAACACAATGATCAAAACACTTCTTTCGGAAATTAATTTGTGCAACCTACAGAAAGTGTTACATTTCGTATGTTTGAATCTGCATGCTCGGCTACGCAGTACTGCACCGCATGCTGGGTTCACTCCTCGAGAGATCAACGATACTCCATACCCTACCTGCAATTCGCAGTGTCCAGCAGCTGATTTGAGGCCACGCTGGCATATGCTTAAAAAAAGGAAAGCTGTTCAATATTGGAGAAGTGGTAAGAGGGGCCCACTTTCATTTTTGTTGGTGAAACAAAGGTTCCATCATGTCAAAAGCAAAAAGGATTTACATTTGTGGGAAAAGTATCTAAAGAACAGTGGCTCGTGCCACGACAAATTAAGGGCAGTAGCATATACTGTCAGAAAAAAATCAATTTTGCCCGTCGAAATAATGAAATAATTGTCACGATGTGACCATCCAGCAGTGCGCTGGGTTTAAAGCATGCCACATGTGGGTACATAACTTTAAGAAGCGCAATGGTATTGTGTCACAAAGGAAATCATTTGTACCGACGAAAAAGCAGACCAACAAAGAAATAGAAAGTATGGCAGCAGCAGAAATATTTTTAGAAGAAGTTAAGTCTGTTATAGAGTCCTACGGACCTGGAAACGTGTGTAACAGTGATAGAAGTGGGTTCAGCCTGGAGATGTGTACAGGAAGGATATTAACTTTAAAAGGGGAAAAATCAGTTATGCTGCAGTGCAATCTGTGGTGTCCATCACCACAGCTACACCATAATGCTGAACTAATGGGGTCTTTATGCATCACTTTAATGGAGTGAAAGGTTTGTTTTGTAAGACTGTTAGAAGGAACATGTTTTTGCAAGAAAATATTCATGTTGGTTGAACTAAATCCAGAAAAATGTGATCTATACAACTGAACAAAGGGCATATTCAAGCAAAATACACCGTCCGGTAAAGTAGCGCTCATTCTGGATTCCTTATCTGGGCATAAGTCTTCACAAAATTAAGATACCGTACAACTGGTGATGATCCCTCCTAGTTCCATAGCTTCCTGTCAACCATTCGATGTATACGGGTTTAGTGTATGAAAAGGTTTTGTACGTAGATTGACACTGTTCAATTATTAAATTTGGATATCATTTTACAGCGGAGGAACACCATCTTGAAGATTTAGTCTCTGACATACCATCATCTGTCATCTGCTCATTTTTGTTTTGTGTGGCAACATACCTGGTGCCGAAGTCAGTACTTGTCCAAAAAGCCAGGAGCCTTTGAGCATCCTGTGCAATAGTTTTTTGACAGCGGTGACCTAAAATGTTCCACTTGCTCTTATCCTCACTTTGTTAGGTGTGCAGTCGCTTCGTACTTTCAACATTTCTACCATGGGCATCATCGTTGCAAAAAACTATAAGGAGTAATTTGTCTTTTTGTGTAACATCCTTTATTATACTGATTGACCTTTATTTTCACCATAACACTCTTATTCTATTTCATTTATTGACCTGTAATCAATTCAAGAATTGTCCGCCTCTGTAGCATAACTGTTAGTGTTATTAGCTGCCATCCTCGGGGACCCGGTTTTGATTCCCGGTACAGCCAGAAATGTAAGAATGGCGGGAGGGCTGGTATGTGGTTGAATTGGTACATGCTGCTCACCTCCATTGGGGGCGTGCCTGAAAAGAGCTGCACCACCTCAGGATGAGGACTCTAGTTTGCTTAAAGCAGGAATTAAATTGTTTCTCCTAACGCCGCTACATTATCTTCGCAACTTGCCATGCAATTGCTAATAGAATAAGAAAGATCAGTGACACAATCCCTCGATGAGTAAATCCAGCACGCTCTGCATTCCCGCGTAGCCAAGCGCGCCATTTCAAATATGCAAACTTTAATGCTTTCTGTAGAAGTTAAATTCCGAAATAAATGTTTTGGCCATTGTGTTATTCTTGCCTCATTTAACGTGTGTGCAAAATTTACGTAAGTTTCGGTGATTCTCCGGTACGCGCCCTTCCCTTGTTAGTGTGGTGGAGGATAGTGTTTTATGTGGCATGCCAGATGCAGGAATATTGGAGACACCACAAACACCCTGTTGCCATGCCAAGGGAATTAAGTGTTTATAATTAAAATCACTTAATGTATGAGCTGTTTGTACCTTTTATTTTTTGTCTTTGTAAGGCCACAGCTGCTTCCTTCCCACTCCTAGCCCTTTCCTATCCCACCATCGCCATAAGACCTATATGTGTCGGTGCGACATGAAGCACATTGTAAAAAAAAAAAATTATCTTTTTAACCATGCACCAGTTCTCCTACGAATCTTAAATCTCTGGCAGTACCAGTACTTGAACTGAGACCTCTAAGGATGACAGCTAATAACTCTAACCATTACGCTACCGAAGTGGACAATGTCAGGATGATAACCTACTGCAGTGATATCTTTATTAGTCCTCTTTTAACATGGTTAGCTCTCTATAAGCTTTGCTTTAAAGAGATCATTGTAGTCTCATAGGTATGTAGATTTTTCTAAGGAAATCGTTTATCATTAAATGCCTGAAGAGATTTCCACGATAAATGTATTAATATGTTTTTTTTTGCTAGGGGCTTTACGTCGCGCCGATACAGATAGGTCTTATGGCGACGATGGGATAGGAAAGGCCTAGGAGTTGGAACGAAGCGGCCGTAGCCTTAATTAAGGTACAGCCCCAGCATTTGCCTGGTGTGAAAATGGGAAACCACGGAAAACCATTTTCAGGGCTGCCGATAGTGGGATTCGAACCTATTAATATTTTAACAGTGTTTTCCTTAAAATATAATTGGTACCTTGAATGAATGAAACTTGTTACAGAAGAACCTCATCATAGACAAGTAGTGTTTTTTTTCTTCTTTCTTTTTCTTGACATTGTACTTTGTCTCGTGATAGGCTTAATTTTGACTTTTACATCTTCTACTGAACAGGCATATCTGAATGCAATATATAACTGCCCCTGTGTAAACCATATTTTGAAAGGTGGGTGTCACATTTCTGGAAATCTTACCATGTGACTCATCATAACAAACTGAAGCTTGGTCATTCTGGAGCTCTTGTTTTGCTTGTGAGGATCATAGTGATGCAACTGTGAGTTCCAGCCTGCTTCACCACAGGGAAAGAGTAGGGGATACATCATCAAATCACAGTTAGGGCTTAATGTTGCTAATAGTTTTGGGCCCCCTTGCCTACCATGAGCAACAACATAATGATGGCTTAGAGGTTCACCATCTTCAGAAACAAAACGTAGGCACTTCTTCTGCAGATGGTGCGTTGCATCATTGCTGATCAGCTCCAGTATGATCAGCAAATCTGAAGTCTATTAATTCATATTTTTTGCATTTGTCAATTTTTCTTGTACAAAGGCATAAGGTTTGTTGACAAGTATATCAGACTACATTTGTAGTGTATTGGGTGCCATTGAATGCTGGTCACCTAAAATATTAGCACGTTCTGAAGTAATGACATTATCCGACAGTTTCTAGTAGCAAAAGTGTATTTTTGAATCTAAAATCATGTCACTGTCCTGGTATATATCTAATATAATATTTTATTAAATGTATTTAGAAATACTTCACAAATTAGGGGGCTGCATATATAAAAAATACACGTTATCAACTATCAGGAATGGTCAGATACTTGAAAATTTGGATCTCACATTGATTATTAGTGCTTTAGGAAAGGGTTGAAGGACTTTAAGAACTTCACAAACTTCTCTGGTAGTATGCCCCTTACTGTGATCAGCTGTCCTATAACTGCAATCTCCATATTATAAGGACTCGTAGGGAGCATGAAGAGACAAACCTAGGCATAACGAAGATATAGTGTTTGTTTATCTCAGGGGATAGAAGACAGTGGCAAGAGCAGTGAGAATGTCCGTGGACTAAATACAGTCATCGCATGAGTCTCACATTACTGACAGGTCTAAATGGATTTTAGAGAATAACTAGCTGATGTACCCGTGCTTCGCTATGGAATTCTAGTGTACACATTGTGAGCAAGATTGTATTCAATTCCATAGCTCTTAACGTTACCCTAGAAACACGACGGGGAAGTCACCAAACATATTTTCTCATATGAAGACTGAGTTAGGGAATTTTCACTGTAATGATAGACCCGCTTGCCTACCATCAGTCACAATCGGGTTGGGGAGTTTTCATTATAATTGTAGACACACTCCTCCTGCATTTTACATCCTCGGAAAGACTGTCTTAGTGGTTTTCCCAACCGAAATGAACATACATTACAATGACGTCAGTAGGAATGGCGCGACTAAAAGCAATACTTTCGTATGAAATACTCTATCAGATGAAACACCACACATTTTCTCACTTTTAACGAACAGGACTACGCTGTTGATCTAACAGTCCACAGTTCCAGAGATGGAATGACCAAGCCTCAGACAGCCGTGATTCGTGAACACTCTTCGTCTTTTTCCGGCGGGGAGAAGGTTGAATAGTGGAGACTCCCAGGGCAAATCTATGCCCTTTTACTAATCTGTTTCCTAGGAGTACCCGATGAGTCGGAAAATATCAGTTCACTACACTGGCGGCGGAAAAATCTATCTGACTTGGAGGCAAATTTTTCCTCCAAGCCAGAGGAGAAACCCCCTCTTCACTGATAATTTGGAATAAGATGAATGTAGAATTTAATAAAAGAGAAGAAGAAGAGGCTTTTCTTAAGAAACGGCTCTTTTCATGGTTGAATTTTTGAGTTAAGTTATTTGTGGTGCTATACTTTGGAATAGGTCTAAATTGTTATTCTAGACCAGGTCATACTACTACTGCTACTGCTGCTACTACTAAGTCAGCCTCTGCCTTAAGTAGGTATGCACACTGCTCATTCCAAACAGCGCGTCAGAGTAGGGATCGAATAACTGGAATACCGTACTATGAAGAACCGGTGTGTTACGTATCAGCTGTATCAGAAAATGTATGAACCAGAGGAATGGCATGCTAAAGAAGAAAGCTTTCTAACTCCCTAGCTATTTCCCGCCAATATTCAGTCAGGCTTTTGTACTCGGTATGCAGCAGTAATCCCATCCATTGGAGTTGAAAGGCAACATAAGGGAGACAAATAACATCACAAACAATGGTCAGTGTAATGTTATTGTTGATCAACGTTATGCGCCTTCGATACTGCAGGCCTTCACATTTAGTTTTCTTCTGACTCTGAAATACCACTCATCATAGTCGGTACAGTAAAACTGAATAAAACATAAATGATTGGAAATTGTATTCTCTGTAACTTTTGTTATCTAGCACTTTTCGATAGGACCAAAAATATAGGCATTTAAAAATTAAAATTTAGGCGCTTTCCCCTAAACTACAATTTCATCCGAGGTGAATAAAATTGTTTATAGCTTAAACTGTAGTTTCTTATTCCCCGACTCTCTATACTGATTTTCATTAAATTCTGTCAAACCATTTTCTCGTGGCTCGGCGTCGTTATGGACTTAGCAACAAAAATACAAATGCATGAGTATCTGTGTTATCATAGCCGGTACGGTAAAAATATATAAGACATAAATGGTCGGAAATTCTATAAAACTTTGGTTATGTTGCATTTATCGATACGATCACTAATAATATAAATATTTGAGACCTATATTTTAGGCCTTCCCCTGAACTACCATTTCATTCAGCGTGAATAAAATAATGTATAGCCTAGATTATAGTGGCCTATTCTCTGACTTTGTATACCAGTTTTCAATGAGATAGGACCATTAATGACGTAAATATTTGAAAATTAAATTTTAGGCCTTCCCCTAAACTACCATTTCTATGAGCGTGAATAAAATTATTTATTGCTTAGATTGTAGCAGCTTATTCCACGACTTTGCATACCGATTTTCATTAAATTCTCTTTAGCCGTTTTTTAGTGATGCATGTACATACATACAGACAGACAGAAATTACGGAAAAGTAAAAAGTGCATTTCTTTGTTACTGTGCACATGACTGATGCAGAAATACCATCCTTTTCAAATTCTGAGCAATGTACAGACAAAACTCTTATTTTATATATATATATATATAGATGTGTGACTGCTACACATACAAAAACAGTAGGGCGAATTGAGAATGGACTGTGTGTTGATCGATCAGGGGCTAAAGAGTTTAGAGCGAAAGGAACTATTGTATTACCAAGGACTTACTAACTGAGCAGCCATAGATTCAGCGTGTTGCTGTACTTGACATCAGAGCCGAATGACTGAACACCAAATGTAAACGAGTAGTAGGTGTCACGACTATCATAATTCGGCCATCTTGCTGATTTGAACCATACTCCACCATTCTTCTCTATCCAAACTCTTAAGTGTGGTTACTTGGAGATAACTGTGTAAGGGGCCACTCATCACGTCAACCCATTGTGTTGGTACTTTTTCTTGTGGACTGATTCTATGGACTTTGCCCTCAAAAATCAACTTTTGAAGACTACCTTCTCAGCGCATTATATAACCAGAGTAGCATATGATCTGCAGAGACCTCGCACGACAGATAAACTTTTATCTGAAGTAGGTTCAGAATCGACATATTCATGCGATGAGCTGTCTAAGGAATCCTCATCATTTTCCTCCAGAGCCACATTTCAAAACTTTCTGTCTGTGCACAGTCGTGTTGTAGGATGGTCTGCGGAGGTGCAGCATCTGATCCAGATATTGAAAACATGAATAAAGAGTGTCCAATACGACATATCTCAATTTAGTTTTTTAACAGCACTGGACATTTCTAGTGAAACATGCACTCTGGCTCCTGTCTACTGAGGTACTCAATTGTCACTGAGTTTTACAATTAATTTAGTTTATTATTCATATTGAATCCACTCTTATTTCCTATATTTAATTTTTTTTTTTTTTTAACCTGAACTGGTCCGTTAAGCAATGAAGGAAAGTGTAACTGTAATTTTTGTATCAGTTTCAGATATTCATTTGTTTTATCAGGATCATTGTGATATCTGTTTCAGTCTGTTGAAGTGCTGGAATTTGTTAAACGTGACTTGGATGAATTTTCCTCAGCTGTGAAGAGTGAAGCCACCAGTGTTGTTAGTTCTACGACCACAGTTTTAAAGGACAAATTAAAAGTAAGGACATGTCATTGCTCTCAGTAATTTTTATTGTGTCATATTATATACATCTACGTTGTTATTTAAGATCTTTAGCTTTCTCAACATGTGGTTTGGAAATTGCAGATTCCAAACTAAGCTCTTCAATCATCATGTCTATTTACTGTGAGACTTCAATTTGCTTGATATTTTTGATGCTGCATTTAGCCATTTTATCTGATCTCTTTATCTTCATATCACACTTCATCTAATTACTCTCTTACTATTGCTGTCAAATTCCTTTTAAAGCATGCGGATTGGTCTTTGTTATTAAGGTCAATCATGAGCCATAAACTAGTGATTTAGTGTATGAATTCACCGGTAGTAGGTTTTGTGGTAGTTGAGATCCATCTGAAATGTCCTGTATTATCATTAGAGTCTGGATGTTTATGACCTAAAAATCATCCAGATATGCTCTTAAAAATAACTAAATATGACCAAACATATGAACTTCCAATAATTAATTATTTTTGCCATTAGTATTTATGATATTCATTAGTGTATACAATCTTATTACACTACATCTGTTAATACCCTTGCTAGTTCTTTTATCAATTCCACTAGTCTATATCATTAATTCATTACCAGTCATTAAACTTTGGTTGGTACTAAAGTTATTTTTCTTTAGTATTGCATTCTTACTCAGTTGTGACATAGGCCACATTGCTGTTCCCACAAACCAATGAAAATCGTATTAGTTATCAGAATGTAAAATGCACTGACAGTTGCCGTGGGCATAAAAATTTAATGGAAGTAGAATATTAAAACTTTACATACCACTTATTCCCTATTCTTCTCAGCATTGCATGAAATAAACACATGCATCTTCAAATTCTTTTATTGTCACCCACCACTTTTTCGTATTAGAAGCTCCTTTCATTGTTGTAAGATATAATGGGTGCATACTGAAACAAAATCAGGTCACTGCAGTTAAACTGTAGGCCGGGCTGAGTGGCTCAGACGGTTGAGGCGCTGGCCTTCTGACCCCAACATGGCAGGTTCGATCCTGGCTCAGTCCGGTGGTATTTGAAGGTGCTCAAATACGTCAGCCTCGTGTCAGTAGATTTACTGGCACGTAAAAGAACTCCTGCGGGACTAAATTCCGGCACCTCGGCATCTCCGAAAACCGTAAAAGAGTAGTTAGTGGGACGTAAAGCAAATAACATTATTATTAGTTAAACTGTAGGTCATCTTCTCCAGGTCATTTCAGTACCCTGTTGTACAGTATGTCACTAATATTGCACATCGTGGAATATCGAGGATTCCCACTGGGCACTTTTTTCCAGCTTGTTCTTTACAGAAACAGCTGTACTGCCTGTTGCCTTCCTATTTTGCATTTTAAATCTTGTACAAGTTCCAAACACTCGCATAACTCTAAACCATTGGTCTCTAAATTATTAAATTACTTCAGTAATTTGACTTAATATGGCTCCAATTTCCAGACCGACTGTTAGAAAATGGTCCTCGAACAGTTCTTATGGGTGAAGCATCACTAGCATCAAACAGTGAAACATTATTTTGCACAGCTTTGTAGATATCGCAGTAATACTCTGCTACAGCCAGATGGCGTCAAATCAAAATGTCTGCACACGGTAGCTGAGGTCATACGATTATTATTATTATTATTATTATTATTATTATTATTATTATTATTATTATTATTATTATTATTATTATTATTATTATTAATACTCTGCTGCTTTTGCCCCATTGAATAATTACTGGTTAGGGCAAAAGAGAGTGCAGTTGTGTGTGTTCTGTAAATTTTGCCACCCTCAGTGGAGGCTAACAAATATTTTCATGATATTTGAAATTAAGCTGTCAACATCAGGAAAATTCTGTTATATTTCCTGAGCTAATAAGGCATGATAGGTGCACCATTTTTTGGATCGAGAACTTTCAGTCCTTTTCTAGCTTTCACCATGTATGATGGAGCATCTGCGACTAACAAGACTAGTTCCCATTAATTTCAACATGACAAATAGAATACCTAGTGTGATCACTCCGCTTTCTTAACATTGTCGTACCGGGCAAGTTGGCTGTGCAGTTAGGGGCGCGCAGCTATGAGCTTGCATCCGGGAGATGGTGGGTTCGAACCCCACTGTCGGCAGCCGTGAAGATGGTTTCCCTTTTTCACACTAGGCAAATGCTGGGGCTGTACCTTAATTAAGGCCTCGGCCGCTTCCTTCGCAGTCCTAGACCTTTTCTATCCCATCATCGCCATAAGACCTATCTGTGTCAGTGCGACGTAAAGCAAGTAGCAAAAAAAATAATATAACTCCTATCGAGGGAATTTGTTGGTTTTGATATTTTCCAAAAGTCTGTATTAATATCTGTGTAGTGCTTTGTATGTTGAATAAACTAGTTTTCTCTTATTTCGAGAATATGCCGTACTGTTTCGTTCTTGGTTGTAAATCGGGTTACAGAAGGAAGACAATTTTTTATACCACCGAAAGAAAATTATCTGTTTGCAAAGCGGATGAGAGTTGTTCTGCAGAAAGATAAGCAATAATTATTGTCAGCCAAAAGCAGAATATGTGACCTGCATTTTTCAGCAGATTTAATTAGCTTATAAAGGCGAACTGTTTCATTGTGAACGGTAAAGCGTTGGATTTCCTCGTGTGAGGAGCAATGCCTCATACTTTTCCAAATTTACCAAAATACCTATCCACTGAGGTAAAATCGTGAAAGGCACCCTGTAGGAAAAGGAATTAAGACAGTATCAAGAGGATAAGGAACGTGAATCATGATGAGTGAAGCAGTGATGACAACAGTGAGCAGTAAGGTTCAAGCTCAGCTTGGTCGTAGTCAAATTCATGGCCAGTCTACTTCTCTTACCGATGCCCAAAAGCCAATAGTGTCTCTCAAAAGACAACTAAAGAATGCAACTCGTAATTTAATGCAAGTTTAATGTCTCTTCCCGCCATGTTGAAACACCAGATTCCGTGAGATCTCCGAAGTTAAGCAACATTGGGCGTGTCAAGATTTGGATGGGTTGCCACACGCTGTTGGTGAGGGGTAAGGGAATGAAGGAACAGAAAGGAACTGGCCACCCTACCGTATGTAAACTCCGGCTCAGGCATACCTCTGTGGAGGTTCGGACCTGTCTTCGGGCAGAATACACCCTTACCTTACCTTACCTCAGTCAAAACTAGGATTAATTTCCTACAGGGGCAGATTAAGAACACAGAATGTTTTATGTGCTCTGTTAAAACAATTTTTCAAAGTAAGTAAAGCACAATATTGCTTTCGCTTTTCGTAATGTTCCATTTTATCTCATGTGTTCTCTTATTAAAGTCCAAAGATATTTCTTTGTGGGGACTGAGAATATTATTTACAACTCTCCGGCTGTATCATTCATAAGTAGAGACGAGAATTATGGGCACTAAAAACAATTAAAATAGGCAGGCATATAGGCTCTTAAATTAGCCACTATAGGCATTTAAATAGGCACTAATGTGTAAAATAGGCACAAAAAATAACTTATAATTTAATAACACACTCAATTACTATAACAGGAATTTACAAGCGACGTTTCAGTGCTTTCCGGTAACAATCTTATTCTCCTCTCATGCATAATGCTTTTGTACTGAGAGAAAGATCTCTCAACATCACATGAAGTGATTGGAAAAAACTTCAGTGAAATCACTTCATCTGGTTTTATTTCGCTGACAGCGGCTGCCTTCTCAGAGGTTCGGTCAAAACTTCCCCTGACTTCTTCCACAATCCTAAATGACTCCACCAGTGGCATGCCACTCTTCTCCAACTTGGTGATTGCTCCCAGCAGCTTGTGATAATTTGAAGATGCTCCGGTTTATGTAGGGGCATATTAGCTCCCAACATTGCAGTGCATAGGTCTGAAGAAAATGATTGTTGGTCGCTGCCCAAAGTGGACTGGTAGAAAGGCTGTGTTGATACAGATTTCTGTACTCGTACCAGATGCATAGCAGTATTTCTATGTTGATCTATGTGGTATTTTTCTCATATTTGATCTGAAAAATAATAAAATTGACGTAAATTACATTGTCCCTGTATCTTAAATTTCTACATTCAGGCTAATTGGCAATAATGCTTAGTATATATCATGCATTTGTTTCATTAAAAAAATACTATTAGAGATGATGTTTCTAGAAGTACGAAACTTTAAAGTAGTCATTTACATGGAAATATGTCCTCAAGGATTTTCAGTTATAATTTGGCAGTATCGTGTCGAGTTCACTGGGTGAAAGATATAATACAAAAGACGTGAAATGATACCGGAGTAGCATAGAGGAGAGATCCATCCTTTATGCTTGCCAAGGACCCACAAAGCTGGCCCTAATAGTATTCTTACTTATATAGAAGAATGAAAGCTAAACTACAGCACAGTGGTAAAGCCAGATGGTCTCTACGCTTCAGAGAGCCTGACAATGAATAAAAAGGATGAGCTTCAAGATTGCGAAAAAAGGAGAGGAGAATCTTAAGAAAAATTTTAGGACCACAGAAAAATACTGATGGGGAGTAGAGGAATAGAAAAAATTATAATCTCTACAAATACACCGAAAAAATCACTGTCGCCATGCTAAAGTGAAGGCTAAAATTCTATGGGCATCTAGAAAGAATGGATGAGAAACAGCTAACTAAGCAAATATTCAAGTACATCATTGGACTGAAAGCTTCAACGAAGTGGGTCGACAAGGTAAAACGAGATTCAGTAGAAAGTGGACTTACAATGGATATGATTCACAACAGAAAAGAATTTAGAAGCCGTGTGTACAGCATCAAAACATTCCAGGATGAACCACCAAAATGTAGACCTAAATTGGTCATATCTGAGAAAGAAAGGAAGATTAAAAGTGAAAGAATGAAGAGGTTCTGGGAGGAGAAGAACAAAAAGAAGAAGAGGAGAAAGTCTTAGGTTCATTGCGGTCCATAGGTGGTCAAATTCAGAAACAAGAAGAAGAAGAATGAAAATGCAGGTACTATAAATCTCAAATTTGTGAACATTTTATTTGTTTTTATTCGCCGGCTTTGGTCAGCCAGGTCAGCTGTCATGAAGACTATTTTCTGTTTCCTGCACTAGATCCTGCATCATGTGTGCCCACAAAGCCGCCACCCTCGTTGAAAATTAAAAACCGCGTAATTTGAAATTGTCATGATATGAGCCTATAATATTATTTTTGTCACAATTTAGCAAGACTCTAGAGAGGATGTTAGAGGCTTGTTAACCTGGGAGCTTACACCCCTCAGAATCTCTTTGCCTCCCCCACTCCCCAAGCACAACGGTTAATAACCGGACCTCACCAATCCATACCAACGGTCTTTCTGCTGACCTGGTCTTGTAAAGATAGTCTTGGCAACCTTGTAAAACACGCTGTAGCATCGTCCTAGCCGGGCTACATTGGATCTGCAACCTGTGTTTCGCGAAGGCTTAGTGGAAGTGTAATAGAATTCACTATTTTTTAAAGGGAGTTTTAAAAATTGCATTTCAGTTGTATATCTCAATTTTCAAAGGAAATGAATCACAGTTCAAAAACCAATTTAATTTTCATCCATTCTGTGACAAGTGACCACTGGCGTTCTAACTCCTCGTTCAGTAATTTAATGATTATTTACATTTTATCAGTATAACTTATTGAAAGTTCACAGTTAATACAGCATTGCAACAAAACAAATTGCCACAATACATAAATAGGTCTATATATGCTACAATGAAATGCGATCATAGTTATCAATCACAAAAGTGGTAAAAGGAACTTACCTCCTCACAGCAAGCTTGACAAACTAACCCTTCCATCCGTAGTGAAATTGGGATCCCCTGTGATCCACTGCTTCAGCCAGTAGGGCTTCGATGATTTTTCTTTGGGTGTTGCCGCAAACATTTCTTCTTCCACTTCACAATAAATCACAACACGTTCTGAACATAAAGCGTACGCATACAACAGTTCACATTGAAAGGGAGGTACTGGGCATATGGGTTGTGGAACATAGTTCAACGTTGACTGGTTCTCGCATAAGTCTTAGGAGGTTGGGGGGTGGTTGAAGGCTTCGAGGTCAAATGGTTCCTTGTTTCTCCTGATGGAAATCTCTCTAGAACTATTTCTGGTGACTTCTGAGAATTCCCATTTTTGTTCGTGGGGTAAACAGACATTGAAAAAAGAGAAGATAATTCTGTCGAACACACTAACTACAATGTAATGCACTGGAAGAAAATTGGCTGTTTTAAAATACAGTAAAAAATCATCAAATAGGCAATTATACTCCAAATAGGCACAAACCCCTGAAATAGGCATTTATAGGCACAATAAAACCAATGAAATATAGCTAAAAAGACCCTAAAACAGATTTATATCTCAAAAGCCTATGTTTCTGAACACAGGAATAAAATAGGCAAATAGGCAAATTCCTTTCTCTATTCATAAGTACTAGCAGTTTCCCGCTGGCTCCGCCCGCAATGTACAAAGTATGATGGTGTTTGTTACTGTCCTCATGGATGTATTTGCAAAGTTTCGAGTTAAAGCTCATGATCTGCTGTGGTAACATAATGTAATATTATGTCAACAAAACACTTGAAAATACATCACACAAAGAAATTGAATTTAACGTTCCTTGGAACAACACTACGCGCCAAACTGTTAAAAAGTCCTTCAAAGATCTTCATCACAGAGACAAATGTACTCATAACTTTTCTCAGAATCTACCAATTTAAGTAGTTATTACCTCAAAAGAAAGTGCTTGATCCACTGAGTGTTTTTAGACCAAAACAAACTGCGTACCTCAATTAGAACGAAAGATATTATTGCTTCAATGAGAAAAACATTGAAGAAATGAGACGTCAAATTGAATGTGCACTCATAACTTTCCTCAGAATCAACCAATTTGAATAGTTAAGAGCTGAAATGAAAGAGCTTGATCCACTGAGTGTTCTTAGGCCAAAAGGAACTCTGTACCTCAATTAGAGCCAAAGATATGATTGCTTCAAAGAGACAAAAAATTGAAAAATTCAAATAATTTGAGGAAGGCGGAAGTTAAGTGTTTTATAGTACCTGATGACAAATCTGTGCATGAATACCTTTCAGTTAAAGAAAAAATGAAGGAAATCGACCGGATAGAATGGCCGGATTGACTGACATTAGTTTTCATATTTTTTTTTAATATGTAGATAAACAATTGGGTGTTGTGTTTCGTTATTTGCATATCAGTGTAACATCCACTAAAAAAGCCGACCATGTAGCGTTGGTGATTGGCTCCACTAGCGCTGCTCTATGGGAGGACGTTTGAACTCGGTGAGTGATCTCACTGGGTATTCTCTTCATGATGATTTCATGGTAGTCTCAATGGTTGACTGAATCCAGAACTTCACAGTATAGTAAAAATACATCACCAGGACAATCAGGAATGCAATTTAAAAGTGCTAACTACTGTACATGTTAATACAGCTCTTCTATTTTTTTAAACTTATTTTAAATCAACCTATTTTGTTTTGTAGGCTTATTAAATTCTAATACTAGAATGAAGTTCCGAATGTGCCACATTCAACTTACTTTGAACAAAAGATTGGCAGCAGGCTAGGACTCTTAACCTGAAGCACAAACTCATCCTACATATGTAATAGCTTCATACTTCACTATGAAAAGTGTCAGAATGGTTATGCAACACTGCTTTGCTGGTACATTCAAGCTCAGATACCTGAAAGGCAGGAGTGGCTTTCCTGACATGTAAGTGTTTGGCTTATCATCAGTGAATACAGAACATTAGTAATCCCATTCCAAAAGTGAGTTGTTTGAAAATAATTCTATAAGGTCATCAAATTGCACTGGAAATCAAAGAATAGATGAGAGCAAAACGAAATGAAAATGGGAATGAGGAGATAGCAAAAACCAGTACCTTCAGATATATTGGATTAGTGATACAGGATAATGCCAATCGGGTCAACAGTGGCGGGGTGAAGCGGTGGGCAGCTGTCGGAGTTCACTGTGACAGGAAGGTCCCTCGTCACCTGAATGACTAAATCCCGTTGTCCAGCCATGCTACATGATTCGGAGTGCCAGGCTACAAAGATGAACAGAAACTTCATGTGGCTGAAATGAAGGTGCTCCAGTGGGCCCGTGTAACCAGGCTGGACAAAATTCCAAATGACACCATTTGCCAATCTCTGAGAAACTGAGGGAAAATCGACTGAGATGGTTTAGTCACCTTCAGTGAAGACCAGGAGATTATGTGGCATACAAAGTGGAGAGGCAGTTAGTAGAAAGCCAGCCAGCTCTGGGAAGACCTAAATTAAGATGGAAAGCCTGCATCAGGAAGGACCTAAATAGTACCAATGCTGATTAAAAAAAAGTACAATTACTAGAAAAGCTGACCCCACCTGAGTGGGATGAGTCTAAGATGATGATTTATATTTTTTGAAATCTTTCAAATATTTCATGTTCAGTTAGTGCAGAATTTTCCCAAATTGTGGATCCAGTGGCAAATAAATGCATTGCTTATGTTTAATGTGTGCAGTGTTTTGCCATATTAAAGTATAAAAGTAGTTAACTTTGTCTGTTAGAAGACACGCTTGTGCCCAATCCAGGCTAAAATGGTACCTAATGAAACAAGGATGACATATTGAAGGCATGTTTACTTTTCTTTGACTTCGATTTAAGACCCTTTGAAATTGTGGAAGGGAAAGGCTTCATTAATGTGGCAAACGAACTACTCAGACTGGAGGCCATGTATGGAGTTGTAGCTGCTGATGGGCATGAGTATCACCTGCTTTTGACATTCTCTTCTTTGAACCTAAAACTTACTCTACCATCAACTGATGATTATTTGTAATAACCTTTCTTTGATGCTACAATCCATCAGGATGGTGAACCTCAGAATTATGTTCGTGAGTTCTGAAAGGGTTGTCATTTCTCAGATGGTCGTATTGCAGGTGTGATGTATGATAGTGGTGTCTTATTGAAATTTACTGACTAACCTATCTAATGTCCAGTATTGATTATATTACCCCTTTTTTCCCCCCACATATATAATAACTATAATAGCATCATTTTTAAACTGTGCTGCTATAATAATTTATCCACAGATAGAGTATCTTAGTCAAATCTGTAACCAGAAGTTGTTGCACTGTTAATATAAATGATGATCCTCATTTCAGTTATTCATAGTTGTTATTAAATCATCTATTGCACTGCTTGTTCTGAAAAATTTACTCTCCCCCTCTAAATCATAAGATTGCTCATTATGCATTATTTGTTTTTCATTTGTAGCTAGATGAACCAGAGTCTACAGCAAATACAATGAAGCGCAGTTTGTCATCGTTCCTAGGTCAGATGTCAAGTGCCCTCAATCCTATACCACAAGATGATGATGAGGAAGCCATTGTCATCTTCGATTCTAAGCCTGTTCCTCTTACAAAGTTCCAGGTATGAAATTTGCTTACTGTTTAGAGATATGTTTTGTGAATGTAGGCTATACATGCGAAGGAAAGCAACGGGTAACTACAGTACTTTGCTCTTGATTTCCCTAATATGGCTCTTCAGTGATGCCCAGGCTATCTATGACAGTCAATGGTGAAACTAAAGGTTCGCTACCGAAGGTGGCTGAAAAATAACATCTGTGGGCAAGGTAGGTTTTAGTGCTTAACACAGTCAGTGTGCATCCAGCTGTGATCCACAATGGATGTGATTAAAGTGAAACTGCAGTCATATGTGAAAATTGCAGTTCTCCATGGCAGACATGCCCGTGAATATCATGCGGAGTTACAGGAAGCTGTGGCCCTTCTATGTGTTATTTCTGCTGAAAATTGGCGAGTCTTAAGAAGGGTGTTAATTTTATATTTGTTCTCTGCATCTGCTATCCCGAGTCCCACTGCTTTGACATCTTGCTTAATTTTGTGGATCCATTGTCCACCTGTCTTCTCTTCAAGTACAGTAGTTGTCATGAAATCCAGTTTCCGGGCAGTCGCAAGATGTGAAAGAAATGTGAAGTTTCTTTTCTTCACCATTGTGCCAGTGATTGGGTCAGTCTCTTGATAGAGAGTTTTATTATGAAGAATTCTCCATGTTCCTTCAACCGGGTACTTTTTATGCAAGGTGGCGCGCACTACACAGCACGAGTAAACGAGCTCTGCAATTCACCTGCCATATCAGCAAGTAAACCATCCTATTATATTACAAGGGTTTGTCAGTGTATCATTTTAATTGTCAGGTTGGACAGTAGTGAAGTGATATGACGCTGAAGGCCATGAATGAACGTCTGATGAAGTTTGAAAAACGGATTTCCGATTTTCAAGTTCGCTTGGAGCAAGCCATGGCTGCTGGTGCAGCAAGCACTACCAACCCCAACGACAGTATAACCGGCCTTGCATCAGACTTCCAGGATTTCCGAGAAATTACATCTGCAGAATTAAGCGACACGAAGAATGAGGTAGGTCATCTACAAGAACATTTAGTTTGGCTAGATATTCAGCTTGACGAGGCAGAACAATACAGCAGGAGGAACTACCTCCTCCTTCACAGCGTAATTGAAACACCCAGTGAGGATACCCATGCTGTGGTGTTGGAAATATTGAAAAGTAAGCTGAACATTCAATTGTCTATGGCCAGCATAGACTGGTGTCACAGACTGGGTCGTATTAAGAGGAAGGCGGCTGAGGTGGTGTCTGCAGGGAATAGACCTATTACAGTTAAATTCCTCAGGTACCATGAACGAGACCGCATCTGGCGTTTCAAGCAAGCACTGAAAGGTACAAAGCTGTTCATCACGGAATCCCTGACGTCCACATGGAAGGAACTCCTAAACAAAGCATGGGACTTCTGGGGTATGCGCCGGGTTTTGACCTAGGATGGGTGTGTTATTGTTCATCTAGAAGATGGAAAGAAGCTGCAGATTAATTCACACTTGGGGCGACTAGGTGGATTATCAGAGTGAAGAAACTGTTGTGATGTGCCTTTGATATATTATTGTTGTGTGTGTGTGTGTGTGTGTGTGTGTGTGTGTGTGTGTGTGTGTGTGTGTGTGTGTGTGTGTGTGTGTGTGTGTGTGTGTGCGTGCGTGCGTGCGCGCATATGTGTGTTAGAGGACCAGTCAGCGGTCCATTCCATCAGGATATCCAGGTAAGATTTCTGTCTTAGTTCAGGCATGTTCTTCAGCCCGCTAATTACAGGTCCACCCTCCAACAGTTACCATAGCTCTAACAATAGCACTCCATCCCAGCCCATTGATGCCAGTAGCCTTCTGAAACAAGAACTTTCACTGTATCCTCATGCCCTACAGTGTTGTCATTTGAACAGCCTAAGCTTACTCTCACACTTGGACGAAATTAAGGGTATATTTAACTAAAATTGCGTCCATGTGATAGGTATCAGTGAAAGTTGGTTGTCTCCCTCATTTCCAAATAGTATGGTTCACCTTCACCGCTATAATCTCTATCGTCATGATCATACAAATAAGAGGGTAGAGGTCTCACTCTTTATTGTGGAGATGACCTCAAGAGCAGTGTTATTGGCACCTCATCGACCAGTGAGATACCGAGGACAGAATTCATGTTCGTTGAAGTAATTGCGAGTGGACAGAAAATACTTATTGGGAGTTATTGACCACCTAAACTATCACATATCGCCGAATTTGATACGGATCTCCTTCATTCTAACCATCGTATGAACATTTTATAATCTTAGAGGACTTTAATACTAATTTACTTATCAAGACCTGTGACACTATTTATTTATTTATTTATTTATTTATTTATTTATTTATTTATTTATTTATTTATTTATTTATTTATTTATTTATTTATTTATTTATTTATTTATTTATTTATTTATTTATATCAGAAGCATTAATACTATAAATACATATATACTCTTACTGAATTATATACAAAGTCACACTTATCAAAAAAAAAAACCTCTATACTGCTTTTGCCCAGAAATTGGCGACATCCAGTGCATTTTCTGTTGCCTGGAGTAGATCTTGTACTGTGCATGTTTTAGGGCACCTACTACACTGCAGCAAATGAGACGTCTGGATTGCACCACACTCAGACAATGATGACTAGGTGTTGAAACCCCACTTCTGCAGGTTGCTTTTACATCTTGTTACGCCTGCCCGTAATCTGTTCAGTGATCTCCAAGTACTCCATTTCTCCATGTGACCAGGTGGTAATTCTTCACTTGAGTCAACCATTCTTCGGAGCGAGTGCAGCTTGCACGCCACTTATCAATTCGGGATTGCTGAGGTGTCCCGTTAAGAGCCTCTGTTGTTCTGAGGAAACTTTTCCTTGATTTGAGTCTTGGAGTAACTGGCGTGTATCCATACAGAGGGTGAGCTTCAGATGTGACACTAAGAGATTAAAGACCTGTTTTCTTCATGTGTTGCGACAATCCTTCCCTCTCACCAGACTAACCGTGTGTATACAACTAACTACATTTCACATACCCTAATTGATCTTAAAGTGACTAATAACCCTCAAAATGTTGTAACTCATGGACAAATTTCAGTACCGGCCCTGTCCACCCATGGCCTTATATTCCTTGCTTACTCGATTCGTATTCCAAAATATAAACCTAGATAAGTAACACGCAGGAATTTAAAAGACATCAAAATGAATCAGATATGATGCTTGCAGCCTTCTGTGGCATGACATTTTGAATCTAGATGATATGGATACAGAAATTAATAAATTTAATTCATTAATACATAGCCTATATAAAAAACATGCACTGAAGAGACAGATTAGAGTGTCCTGGAAACCTAACCCCTAAGGTTAAAAACATAATGTCTCAGTGTGATGCTGATGCTACAAATGTACTTGTGACCAAACTATGAAAATTACAGAATATTTAGGAGTAAAACTAAACAAATGATACGTAATCTTAAATTTAAATATGTTTGTGATTCAGTAAGTAACTTAAATACGGCTAGTGCCTGGAAGCATCTCCGAGCTATGGGCATTGGTAGAACAAGGGAAAAGAACTAGGCACCCGACATTCCACTCAACCAGCTGAACACGTATTTCATGGAAGGCAGGATTCAGTCTAATCATCTTAACCGACGGCAGACAGATAACGGCCCATCACTTGTCCCTCAAAATCACCCTTGTTTTGCCTTTCGTACAGTCAGCACTAATGAAGTTAAAGTCCTGTACATTATTAAATCTAGGGCGAGTGGGGTCGTTGATATTCCTATCACTTTTATGCACAATATTGTTGGTGCTGTTCTCCCCATTCTCACCGATATCTGTAATTATCTGAAGAATGGCACACTACCAACAGTTTGGAAATTAGCTAATGTCATCCCACTTCCTAAGAACCCAGGTTCGAAATTTTTATTCGATTACCATCAAATTTCTATTCTTCCTGCCCTTTCCAAAACACTAGAATTGTTGGTACATGTTCAAATACAGGAACACCTGCACTCTCACTCCCTTTTGGATCCACTGCAGTCTGGCTTCAAGAAAGGCCATAATACAGCAACTGTCTTACTGAAACTGGCTAACGACATCAGACAAGCAGTGGACGAAAGACAAGTGACTATACTCACATTCCTCGACTTCAGCAGTGCTTTTGACACGATCAATATTCAGATATCAATAAAAATGGTCAGTTATTGGAGGTTATAAATTTTCCAGCTAACGCATTCCTGGTTGCCAGCGTTTCGCCCCCATGTGCTAGGTGGGCTCATCAGTTGGTACCTAGCACACCTACCAAGACGTACGGCTAGTGCATACCATGGAGGCCACTGCGTAAGCTAATTGGAGCCACCGGCAGTGCCAGTGCACTATGAGAGACTTTGTCTCACTACCAAAAATTGATGCCTGCTTGGCCATCAGATGATATAGATGTTGATTCCTATAGGGAATCTGAAATATTTGTCCCGAATGAGTAAATTTATAATACCAATATAAATGGTCCATTATTGGACATTATAAATTTTCCAGTTAAGTCATTCCTGGTTGCCAGCGTTTCGCCCCCATGTGCTAGGTGGGCTCATCAGTTGGTACCTAGCACACCTACCAAGACGTACGGCTAGTGCATACCATGGAGGCCACTGCGTAAGCTAATTGGAGCCACCGGCAGTGCCAGTGCACTATGAGAGACTTTGTCTCACTACCAAAAATTGATGCCTGCTTGGCCATCAGATGATATAGATGTTGATTCCTATAGGGAATCTGAAATATTTGTCCCGAATGAGTAAATTTATAATACCAATATAAATGGTCCGTTATTGGACATTATAAATTTTACATTGTCCTCGTTGATACGACACGTGAACAAACTACGAAACTTCAACGAGCACTGAACTCTGGTCTTCAATTTGCTTTTAACTTGAGTTATGATGCTCACATAACCCCTAGCTACACAGTTCTTTCCTTGCTGAAACCCAAAAGGCGATGGAAGTTTCACATACTTATGTTGATTTATCGAACTCTGAAGGGAAATCTACATAAATACATTTTCTCAAAATTCCATTTATTATTCTCATTCCATAATTGTAACACTAGATATGGCACTTCCCTTGCTCTTCCCATCAACCAAGATCCTTCGTTGTGGCTGGGTCACGACTTTGGAATTCTCTTCCAGCTGCTGTCAGGAACTCTAACACAACAAAATCTAAAATAGCTTGCAGAGATTACCTGTTGAGTACCGGTGATTGTTTTGTGTGATTGGTTATGCCTGATAGGCTGTGTGATTGTGGTTTGTAGGCTAGTAACATTGACATTTTACTGTACAGCTGAAAAACGCTGTTGTTTTTATAATTATTAAGTTATTAGGTTGTTATAAATATACATGATATTTAGCTTTTAACTCGTGTACATAGATCACCATTTATTACCACACTTGTATTTTAACTTTTTCATTATGACTTTTTCTCATTCTTTTTTACTTTTATGCTCTTGAATTTTTTTAATTTTTATTTTTATTTTTATTTTTTTATTTTTTTTGCGTCGACTCATGTGCATCTTTTGCTCCTACTGGCACCATATTGTATAAACCACCGTTGTGTGTGTGAGGAAAGGAAGATTAAGGATGTCACAAACACCCAGTCCCCAGGCAAGGGATATTAATCATTACAATTAAAAACCCTTGACCTGGCTGGGAATCAAACCTGGGTCTGCCGGGTGACAGGCGGATGCACTGCCCCCTTCACTGCAAGGCCGGACCGCTCTGGATTTCTTGTTATATTATTTTATTTGTTGAGCTTTGCTTTCATTCTTCTTTATATGTTCTTCATATGTGTTATTTAGGTTAGTTATCCTTGATTTTATAATAGAATAGTAAATCTCTTTTATGTATGTATTAAATTGTAATTCATGTGGTTAAGTGTAAGAGAGGGCCACAAGCTCTAACTTTGCCACTGCTAAGGTCAAATAAATAAAAATAAATGATCTCTCTTTTAGTTTTCAGGAGCTGATCAGTTGTTCTTTTGTTTTTAATTTGAAAAAAGGTTTCATAGCATAAGTGGCTTTCTGCAAAGTTACAGTTTTATGTTGTTGGATCTTAGTGTCTATTGACAGGCATTCCTTATTATACGTTGACTAGGTTAGAAATTGGTCTTATTTCTATTTGTTAGTTCTATTTATCCTTGTTTATTCCTCATTTAAGATGTGTATGATGATTTCTCCAAGATATTTAAATTGTAGAGCTATGTTAATTTTTTGGACATTGTATGTTTTCTCAAAGGGTATTTGTAATCCTATATTCAGGGCAATTTTTTGGAGACTGGTGATCTAGGCACAAAGTTCTTCCAAGTCAGTGGCTAAGAGAGCTAAATTGTCTGCAAAACCCAGGCATTTTGTTCTTATTGAGGGTTTTGCTCCAATTTTGATTTTAGGTAGGTTTACTTTTTGCCAATCTTTTATGATGTAATTGAGAGCCATATTGGAAAGCAGTGGTCATCAGCTTGTCTGAGGCCAGTTTTTATTGTAAAAGCTCTTGACACTTATCCCCCCTGAACTTTACGTTGGAATTCATGTTCGTTTAAATTAGTTTGATGATTAATTTGGGATGAAGACCATATGATCTAAGGATACTATCATAAATGCTTTCTTGAAACATATGAATGAGAGAAAGAGCTGTGTATTTCTACACTTGTAATATTTTATCATGAGTTCAAGTTATGGTTACAGAATGTTTTTGATCCTGTTGTAAATTAGGCAAGAGATTATTGATTATATATATTTTCTATTTTCCCCTGTGAACCATGTGACCTTGCCGCGGTGGGGGGGGGGGGGCTTGCGTGTCGCAGTGAAGCAGATAGCTGAGCCATAGGTACAACCATATTGGATGGGTGTCTGTCTACAGACCTGACTAATGAATGGTTCTTCGAAAGGAGGGTAGCAGCCTTTCAGAAGTTGCAAGGGCGGCAGTCTAGACGATTGACGGATATGGTCTTGTAATAATACTTAACATGGCTTAGTTTTGTTGATACCACTACATGGCTGAAAGCAGTGGGAAACTACAGCCGTAACTAACTCCTGAAGATATGCAGCTTTCTCTGTGTGAATGATGTACTGATGGTGGCTTCCTCCTGGGTAAAATATTAACCAACCCAACCCCCATGGCGCAACAGCCCTGAAGACGAAGGCCTGCAGATTACGAGGTGTCATGTGGTCAGCATATTTATCCTCTCGGCCATTATTCTTGGCTTTCTAGACCAGGGCCGCCATCTCACTGTCAGATAGCTATTCTATTGTAATCACGTAGGCTGAGTGGACCTCGAACCAGCCCTCAGGTGCAGGTAAAAATCGCTGGCCTGGTCCGGAATCGAACCCGGGGCCTCCGGGTAAGAGGCAGGCACGCTACCCCTACACTGCGGGGATGGCTGAGTAAAATATTCTGGAGGTAAAATACCGTTAAGTCACCCATTCAGATCTCTGGGTGGGGACTACATGAGAGGGGTCAATCATCAGGAAGATGGATACCGACATTCTGCGAGTCGGAGTGTGGAATGTTAGAACTTTGAATTGTTGTGGTAGGTTAGAGAATCTGAAAAGGGATGACTAAAGTTAGAAGTAGTTGGTATAAGTGAAGTACATTGGTAGGAAGAGCACGATTTTTGGTCAGGCGACTACAGAATTATAAACACAAAATCAGACGGTGAAATTCAGGAGTTGGTTTAATAATCTATATATATAAAATAAGAGTTTTGTCTGTACATTGCTCAAAATTTAAAAAGGATGGTATTTCTGTATCGGTCATATCTATAGTAACAAGGAAATGCACTTTTTAATTTTCCGTAATTTCTGTCTGTCTGTATGTATGTATGTATGTACACGCATCACGAGAAAATGGCTGAAGATAATTTAATGAAAATCGGTACATAAAGTCCAAGAATAAGTCGCTGCAATCTAGGCTATAAAGAATCTTTTTCATGCTGAGAGAAATCGTAGTTTAGGAGAAAGCCTAAAATTTAATTCTCAAGTATTCATGTTAGTAGTGGTCCTATCTTACTGAAAATCGGTATTTAAAATCCGGGAATAAGTCGCTACTATCTAGGCCATAAATAATCTTATTCACTCTGAGAGAAATGGTAGTTTAGGGGAAGGCCTAAAACTTATTTCTCAAATATGTACGTTATTATTTGCCCTATATTAATGAAAATCGGTCTGCAAAGTCGGGGAATAAGTCTCTACAATCTAGGTCATAAATAATTTTTTTTTTTTTTTTTTGCTAGGGGCTTTACGTCGCACCGACACAGATAGGTCTTATGGCGACGATGGGATAGGAAAGGCCTAGGAGTTGGAAGGAAGCGGCCGTGGCCTTAATTAAGGTACAGCCCCAGCATTTGCCTGGTGTGAAAATGGGAAACCACGGAAAACCATTTTCAGGGCTGCCGATAGTGGGATTCGAACCTACTATCTCCCGGATGCAAGCTCACAGCCACGCGCCTCTACGCGCACGGCCAACTCGCCCGGTATATAAATAATTTATTCACGCTGGGTCAAATGGCAAATTAGGGGAAGGCCTAAAATTGAATTATCAAATATTTGTGTTATTAGTGATCCTATTGACAAATAGTATGGAACTAAATTATATGTTATTAAATTTCCGACCATTTATGTCATATATTTTTACTGTACCGGCTATGATAACAGAGATATTTATGAATTTGGATTTTTGATGCTAAGTCCATATCAGCGCCGCCACGAGAAAATGGGTAAACAGAATTTAATGAAAATCGGTATGTAAAATCCAGCAACAAGGAACTACAGTCTAAGCTATGATTAATTTTATAAGGCGCCCTAATATTACAGATTCAAAAGAAAACTGAGTGTGAAGGCCTACAATAGAGAAAGTTCATAACATTGATCAACAATAACATTACATTGACCATTGTTTGTTGTGATGTGCTTTGTGTCTCTGTTGTCGCTTATCTCCGATAGATGGGATTACTGTTGTATACCGAGCTTTTTTAAAATTTTCCTTACGTCACGCTGACACAGATAGGACTCATGGCGACGATGGGATAGGAAAGGGCTAGGAGTGGGAAGGAAGCGGCCCTGGCCGTAATTACGTTACAGCCCCAGAATTTTCCTGGTGTGAAAATGGGAGACCTCGGAAAACCATCTTCAGGGCTGTCAACAGTGGGGTTTGAACCCACTACCTCCCGGATGCATGCTCACAGCTGCGCCTCCCTAACCGCATGGCCAACTCGCCCGGCCGTACTGAAAATAACAGCCTGCCTGAATATTGGCGGGAAGTAGCTGGGGAGTTAGATAATTTTTCTTCTTTAGCATGCTGTTCCTGTGGTTCATACATTTTCTGATACTACTGGTACGTTACACACTGGTTCAACATAGCATTCGAGCTATTCAATCCCTACTTTGAGGCACTGATTGGAATGAGCAGTGTGCATATTTAATGGAATAATGGCAGAGGAGAGTTCATGGCTGTCTGCAGTCTGGTCATTCCAGCACTGGAACTTTGGACTGTTCGGTCAAAACCGTAGTACTGTTCGTTAAAAGTGAGAAAATCTGCGGTTTTTCATTTGATCGAGTATTTTATAACATTGCTTTTAATCGCTACATTCCTACTGACGACTTCAGGTAGGAAAACCACAAAGACAGTCTTTCTGAGAATCCTGTAGCGAAGCACAGGTACATCAGCTAGTGAATAAGAAAATAGGGCAGCGGATAAGCTACTACAACTAGCATGGCAGAAGGATTATTGTTCTCAAGTTAGACACCAAGCCAATGCCAACAACAATAGTGCAGGTCTATATGCGTACTAGTTCAGCGGATGATGAAGAAATCAAAAGAATATATGAAGGGAAAGAAGATTTAATACAATATGTAAAAGGTGATGAGAATCTAATTGTGATGGGGGATTTGAATGCAGTGGTAGGCGAAGGAAGAGAAGGTAATACAGTAGTAGAATTTAGGTTGGGACAAAGGAATGAAAGAAGCAGCTGGCTGGTTGAATTCTGCACCGATCATAATTTAGTCCTTGCTAACACTTGGTTCAAACACCACAAACAACGGCTGTATACGTGGACGAGACCTGGAGACACTGGAATGTATCAAATAGACTTCATTATGATTAGGCAGAGATTCAGAAACCAGTTGTTCGATTGCAAGACTTTCCCAGGAGCAGACGTGGACTCTGAACACAACTTGTCGGTCATGAAATGCCATCTGAAGTTGAAGAAATTAAAGAAAGGAATGCAAGGAGGTGGGATCTAGACGAGTTGAAAGGAAAGTGTGTAAGGCATTGTTTCAAGGAACATGTAGCACAAAGACTAAATGAAAAGGCGGAAGGAAACATAGTAGAGGAAGAATGGACAGTCGTGAAGAATGAGATCAGTAAGGCTCCTGAAGAAAAGTTAGGAAGAAAGGAATGATCAACTAAGAAACAATAGATAACTCAAGAGATATTAGACCTGATTGACAAATGACGAAAGTACAAGAATGCAAAAAAAATTAGGAGGGCAGAAAAGAATACAGACAAATAAAGAATGAAGTAGGTAGAAAGTGCAGGACAGTTAAGAAAGAATGGCTGATGGAGAAGTGCAAGGATGTTGAAGGTTGTATGGTCCTAGGAAAGGTAGATGCTGCATACAGGAAAATCAAGGAAACCTTTGGAGAAAATAAAACTAGGTGTATGAATATTAACCCTTTCCACTCGAATTATTTGTAAGACCTGATTCCTCCTAACTTGTATTTATTTCTATCAGCATTCTTCATATTTTAAACCCTGGTATTAAGTACTGGTTGCAACAATATATACAGGAAGGAACTACAAAATTAGGGAATGTATGACACAAAATAATGTTTTTCACTTTCTTAACGGTATGTTAGTGTGTGGAAACATTCAAAGCAAATGCCTTGATGGAGCCCTGGTTGCGTATCCAACCATTCTTCACAAAATAATCCTGCATTTCTGCCTTACTGTTCATCCCCATGTTACACCAATAAATGCTTTCAGCTCTTCCAAAGTCACAGCTTTCTAAGAAAACCAGATAGATCTCTTCTGAATTGGAGTATTTTGCTGTATTTTCATTTTGGCTAATATTTTTGTCTCATGGACAATAGAGGTTAGCAACTGATCAGTAAAAAATAGCTACCAGTACTCTAGATCTCTTTTAGGTCTATTGCCACAACTTATGAATCCACTGACTAACCTGTAAGGAAATTTGGGTAATCCTGCATCATCCGTTCTCCACGATCTCCAAGGTATGTGTGTAGTCAGCACTGTATGACTGGGACTGGGAAATGGAAATCCACAGCCTGTTTCCAGTCATTCGACCAGGTTAGGAATGGAATGGATGAAGCCCCCATCTAGCGGCGAGGACGGAACTGTGCCGACTGCCGAAGCCTGTCGCATTCCTCTGGGGCAATGATTGATGAATGACAGATGAAATGAAATGATACTAGAGAGTGTTGCAGGAATGAAAGATGACAGGGAAAACTGGAGTACCCGGAGAAAAACCTGACTGGGACCAGGACGAGTCATAATACTATCGCCTCCTCCATAATTTCTTGCGATGCTGATATTGTCACTTGAATCACTAATTGATATATCACTTTCATTGCCAGATTCAAAATTTTCATCACTTTTATGGTCACTATCATCAAAATCAGCAGAAATAGACGCAAGAAACTCAGCTTCGGTCAGGCTGTGCAGTGCCATGTTGCTTCACGCGACTGCTTTCCTTTGTCAAGGAAACAAAGCAGTTTTGCCGAGCAAAGAGAAACTAAAACACTCCTGTTTGGTTTCTGTCAGTTTCCGGAAGGGACCAGCACTTACAAAACGAAGTACAAAAGCCGTGGCATGCCAGGTAACCTAGCAACGAGCGGCGAAACATTGTGTCGACTCGACTCAGGGTCGACACATGAGCTGTAACGCTAAGTGATGGCTCAGGGCAAAACATGAGAGGAAGGCGTTAAAAGCGCAGGTGGAAAACCACTTCTAGAGAAAGAAAACAAAGCAAAAACATGGCAGGAACATATCCAACCGTTGTATCAAGGTAAAGAAGTAGATGATAGCGTTCTGGAACAAGAAGAGGCTGTTGATGCTGATGACATGGGAGACCCAATTTTGAGGTTAGAATTCGACAGAGCTTTGAGAGACCTAAGTAGGAACAAGGTATCAGGAATTGATGACATACCCTCAGAATAATTACTGACTGCCTTAGGAGAAACCAGCCGGGAGAGGTTATTCAATTTAGTGTGTAGATGTATGACATAGGAGAAGTGCCGTCTGATTTTCTGCAGAATGTTGTCATTCCTATTCCCAAGAAAGCCGATGCTGACAAGTGTGAAAACTATTACACCATTAGTTTAGTATCTCATGCCTGCAAAATTTTAACACATATTATTTACAGAAGAATGGAAAGACAAGTTGAAACTGAGTTGGAGAAGATCAATTTGGCTTCAGAAGAAATGTGGGTACACATGAAGCAATTCTGACTGTACGCCTGATCTTAGAGGACCGAATTAAGAAAGACAAGCCCACGAACATGGCATTCGTAGATCTAGAAAAGCCATTCAATAACGTTGATTGGACCAAGCTGTTTGAAATTCTAAAGGTGATCGGAATCAGATACCGAGAAAGGAGAATTATCTACAATCTATACAAAAATCAGTCTACAGTGATAAGAATCGAGGGCTTTGAAAAAGAGGCAGCAATCCAGAAAGGAGTGAGGCAAGGCTGCAGTTTGTTCCCTCTCCTCTTCAGTGTTTACATAGAACAGGCAATAAAGGAAATCAAAGAGGAATTTGAAAAGGAAATCAAAGTCCAGGGAGAGGAAATCAAAACCCTGAGATTTGCTGATGATATTATTTTATCTGACACTGCAAAAGATCTGGAGAAATTGCTGAATGATATGGACAGAGTCTTGGGGAAGGAATACAAAGTGAAAATGAATAAGTCCAAAACTAATGGAGTGCAGTCGAATGAAGTCAGGTGATGCAGGAAATATTAGATTAGGAAATGAAGTCTTAAAGGTGATGATGATGATGATGATGTTTGTTGTTTAAAGGGGCTTAACATCTAAGGTCATTGGCCCCAAGTTTTAAAGGAAGTAGATGAATATTGTTACTTGGGTAGTAAAATAACTAATGATGGTAGAAGTTAGGAGGACATAAAATGCAGACTATCACAAGCAAGGAAAGCCTTTCTTAAGAAAAAAAATTTGTTCACCTCGAACATTGATGTAGGAATTAGAAAGATTTTTCTTTTAAAGACTTTCGTCTGGAGTGTGGCATTGCATGGAAGTGAAGCATGGACGATAACTAACTCAAAAAGAAAGAGAATAGAAGTTTTTGAAATGTGATGTTACAGAAGAATGCTGAAGGTGAGATGGATAGATAGAATCACGAATGAAGAAATACTGAATCGAATTGGTGAGGGGAGATCACTTTGGCTAAATTTGACCAGAAGAAGAGATAGAATGATAGGGCACATCTTGAGACACCCAGGGTTTGTACAGCTGATTTTTGAGGGAAGTGTAGGTGGTAAGAGCGATAGGGGTAGGCCAAGTAGTAGTTACATAGAAATGAAAAGTTTTTTTTTTTTTACAATTTGCTTTACGTCGCACCGACACAGATAGGTCTTACGGCGACGATGGGATAGGAACAGGCTAGGAGCGGGAAGGAAGCAGCCGTAGCCTTAATTAAGGTACAGCCCCAGCATTTGCCTGGTGTGAAAATGGGAAACCACAGGAAACCATCTTCAGGGCTGCCGACAGTGGGGTTCGAACCCACTATCTCCTGAATATTCGATACTGGCCACACTTAAGCGACTGCAGCTATCGAGCTCGGTAATGAAAAGATTAGCATAGGATAGGATGTTATGGAGAACTGTATCAAACCAGTCTATGGACTGATGACTCAACAACATATCTAATTTTTAAAACACTAGACTGATTTTTGCTGCAGCGAGTTTGAGAGAACGACTGAACCGAGTGACAGCGTAAAGCATTCTGACAAAAGCTCTTAGTCTGTAGATTTGCAGTGTGTCTTATAAAGCATAAAAATTCTGGCCATATGTATTTAAATTGTTTAAAACATGTTGCAATCTGATTGGCCAAAGCGCTCATCAGTACTTCAAGGCTGCCTGAACTGTGAGAGCACTGAGGCATGTGCACGAAAGAGGAGTTGAAAGTGGGTAAGCATGCATGCACAGTCAGATGTCTTCCTGATGAGCCTCCTTCCAGTCTGTGTTGTAGCAGGTTGCTTGGCCGAGAAGAAGCTGTTCAGCGCAATTTTACTGTCTCTTCCGTAGTTCTCCCTATATTTGATAGCCTGAAGTGATTTCAGATAAATTTAAATGTTTCCTTCTCCATGTCGTCTCTCCGTATATTTCTTAGCTTGAGTGATTTCAAAGATATTTTAACACTGAGGCTGTGAACTTCTTCCGTTCTGGTAGTTAGCGAAGTGAATCGATCCTCCGTGTCTCATATTAATGTGCTAATTTTGATTTGGCTGATGTGGTCCTCATAACAAACCAGGAACAACTTTCAGTTTTCAATGAAGTCATTGACGTCCTCCAACAAAACAACACAATTGTCGAAGATGCTTTTGTTTATCGATGGTCCAGGGGTACTAGAAAATCATTTAGGATATGTAATAAAATATGCTTCAATTTAGGGCTTCATATTATATCAGTAATGTGGACAGCAATAGTTGCTGTTTCGTTGTCCAGCAGTTGAAAATTTACAAAATATACATTCTAAATTTAAATGCGAATTGGGTGTCTGGATTAAAATCAAATTCCTAAGCAGCTGATGATATTTGATTAGCATGGCTCAATATGGGATAAAGCCCCAATAGCAAATAGTCATTCGTAATGTGTGTGAATTGTCTTCTAAAATATATCATAGGTAATGACATTCCATTCCTTCTAGTGCTAAAATTATTGTTCTTTGGGAAGATTTCATAAAGGTTTTGCCTGTTTTGCCACATGCTTATTGCCAAACGTTTATTTATAATTGTATTGAATAATCTTCTCTTAGACCCATCTTCAAAATATGCTGCTTACATAATAATATTCGGGCAAACCCACCAAAAAAAAAAAGGTATTCGCTGATTTTTTGCAAGTATGCTCCTTAGAAATCTGTACGTTTGTTGGTAGCTCCTAAACGGAACCAGATTAGAACCTAATTGTAAGAACTGTGTACGAATATTGTTTAGATTTGAAAATAATAAGTGGAGATAAAGCTGGACAGAGAGCTCTAATCCCTTGAATTGACTTTACAATATCCGATAAAACACTTCCATTTTCTTTCAAGAGGCATCAGTTTCCATTTACTTGGCCTTTTGCATCACGATCAGTAAACCTCAAGGGACTTGAAGGTCTCTATTTACTTCAGCCAATTTTCAGCTATGGCCAATAAAATTTTGCAATGTCAAGAGACCAATTTTTTAAGTTGCAATAGTGCCAAAAGGTAATTGTACAAGGAATGCACTGAGCAAGTGGCTGCTGAGTTTGGGTCCCGTAGCTCTTAGCTTGCATTTGGGAGATAGTGTGTTTGAACCCCACTGTTGGTAGCCCTGAAGATTGTTTTCCATGGTTTCCCATTTTCACATCAGGCAAATGCTGGGGCTGTAGGCCTACCTTAATTAAGGCCACAGTCATTTCCTTTCCACTTCTAGCCATTTCCTTTCCTGTTGTCGTTGTAAGGCCTATCTGTGTCAGTGCGACGTAAAGAAAATTGTAAAAAAAAAAGTATAAGGAATGTTGCATGTAAGGAAATCTTTCAATAAATATTTACCCCATTGACTGTCATGTCTTCATGGGTTTCAGCTAGTTATTATTAACTTTATTGGCCACATTGGTCCACTTGAGTTTGTTCCATATTCACTTTCTCTTTGAAGGTTGTACTGTTCGGTTCTTGTGATCTGCCCATTACTTTTTCATTCGTTCCAATCGTAATTTTCTCACTTAATTTGAAATCGCTATAGCTCTTCTATGTATCATTTCTGCTGAAAATTTGTGAGTCTTAATTAAGAAGGATGTTAATTTTATTTTTGTTCTCTGCATCTGCTATCTCGAGTCCAGCTGCTTTGAGATCTTCGTAAATTTCCTGTCATCTTTTCAAGATTTCTCATCACTAGTTATCAAAAAATCTGTTTTCCTGGCAGTTGCAAGATGTGAAAGTAATACAAGATACTTTTCTTCATTGTGCTGGTGAATGGGTCAATCTTTCATTAGACAATTTCATTAGAAACGATTCTCCAGACTTCTTTGATCTGGTATTTTTATTTATTTATTTATTTATTTATTTATGCAAGTTCTGATGATTCTTCTTTCAGTTTTGAGTATCTACTCAGTTCTTCTTTCATTTTTAATTTGGAACAGGGTTTCACAAGCATACATGGCTTCTGGGAGAGTTATGGTTTTGTAGTGTCTATTGACAGGCATTTCTTATTATACCATGACCAGGTTAGAAATTGGGCTTTTTTCATTTTGTTAGTCCTGTTTATCCATGTTTCTTTTTCTTTTAAGTTGTGTGTGATGAATTTTCCAAGCTATTTAAATCTACATTAATTTCTTTTTATCGGTTATGAAGACTTTATTTATGCTTAGGGATTTCATGGGCTTGATCTCAGTTTGCTCAAAGGATAATTGTAATCCTATTTTTGGGGCGATTTTGTGGAGGCTGGTGATTTTGGCTACCATAGCGCAGGCCTTCTGAAGTGGTGCCATCTAGATGACCTGACTACTAATTTCAGCATTCCATCTAGCAACGAAAGAAGAATTTTATGGCTTTGGAGACTATGGCTGAGATAATTTTAACTCTGTTGGGTGACACTGAATGCTCCATCAGAGATCTTTAACATGCCAACAACAGTGACATGGAGAGCCAAGATTTTTGACCACCCTTCAAAAATAGACTACCTCAATTGGAATCAGAGCTGTGAAATTGGGATCATGAGTCAGCTTGCTCAATATTATGTATATTTTAAATAATATGACTACAAATGAAATTGGCATCAGTTTACAACAGTAGTACAGAGGAAACAAAATCTGAATTTCAAACACATATACAAAAGTGAAAAGGCAGTCTCATTTTAATTTTATGCAACTAAAACACGTAGGCCCGTTTGTATAAAGACATCTGACTGGAGATCAATTAAGAACTTAGTTCTGAAAATGAACTGAGATTACGACTTCATCGCGTTGTATAAAACTGAACTCGGTTTACACATGTGTAGTTCAAATGTAATCGGAGTTCAAAAAATTGGACATGGCAACACCGCAAAACAAATGAAATACGAAATAGTTTGGCCCGTTGGATAATACTTAAATAGTGGGATTGACCTGGCCTTGACTGTCAACAAATGAAATACGAAATTGCCGTGACTGTCGAAGAAGGAGAAGAAAATAATATTGTAATCTCGCGAAGTAAACATGGAAGGAACTTTACACAGAAAGAAAATGGCGATCTGGTGGATATTGTACTATCAAGGTACAAACATATAATAGAAAATAAAAGAACCAATATGGTGACATCAAAGTTGAAAGAGAAAGCCGTTGATTTGTCAGTGTTAAAGAGCTCTCCAACAACCATTTGAAAACTTACTGTAGCATAAAACCTAAGAGTTGTTAGGAACATACACATGGGTGACAGGGGATAATTTATTTGACTAGGTTTCTGTAGTGGGTCCCTTAACTTTAGTTCCAGTCGTTCCACAAAATCTTTCGATAAACGAAATCTTATTTTGAACATTTCACACAATTCAATAATCGGATTCCGTCTGTGCCGAAAGACGCGAGGAGCTCGTTGTAAAATCAACTCTTCTTCATCAGACGAAAAGTCGGAATAATCTGACATCCCTGCTAAAGAAAATATATGTGCTTTGTTTTGTAAACTTGAAACATAATAGAAAACTAAGTAAGAACATGTTGGTATAGCAGTAGGCTATTGTTTATATTATATTCACATAACCTCACTTCTGAAAAAATAGAGCGATCTTTAGCAATATTATTTAACTACTAGCATTCAATGTATTTATAACACACCTCGATATTATTAAGGTACGGTATTCTTACGCAGATACGATACAAGGAAACACTTCTCAAGTCTTCAGGTCTACTTCAATGTTTAATATGAATGATAATGATCTAAGTTCAAGGAGATTAACCGACGAATATTCGGCAGTCAAATCTGAACTTGGATCAAGACGAGATGATCTTAGATTAGCATTTATACAACGGAAAATCGAAGTTCAACTTGACTGGCAGCCATTTTTCCTCTTTAAACTCAGATCAAAAGTTTTATACAACCAGACCGTAAAATATTCGACAGTCCAAATCACCATGTCTTGTTCCTGCTTTTTACCCCAAGTGTTATTTTGTATAATGCAAAATTCCTCTTCTATTTTAAAAATAAATAGTTATTTTGACCAGAAAATAATTAGAAACTTAATAGTTTAAATGTTTTACTTCTCTTTTTGTATTTCAGAAAAAACTTCATGCATTGACTGTTGATCCTAATACATTCCTGACTGACCCCGATGAGGCCAGTAAACCACAGTACCAAGCATGGCTGGAAATCGTGGAGGACCAGCTGACTCCTGAACGGCTATCAAAACTAATGGCTGCTAGTCCTGAACTTCATTGTCAATACAACAAACTAGTGCCAGAGCAGGTAAAGAAAAATATTTTAAAATTTCACTTATGAATTGGCAAATTAAGATGGAATTTATGGAAGTGATGGTTTGATATTTTGCAATTAAGAATGTGTAATGTATTAAATAGTCTGAAATAACTCTGTCCTCTTCCTGCCTTTTCCCTAAGTGGTTTATTCATTCTATTTACTCTATACTTTGTCCTTTCACATAATTTACATTCCTAGCTTTTTAAAAGCTCATGAAAATTTTATTTTTATTTTTTCCTTACCTTATGTACCCTTTCCCACATATGGCATAGTAAAGTGATATCTGGACACTTCACATCTGTAGTGTACTTAAGCATAGTGGATCTTAGTAACATATTTCCTTTTATGTGTAGTTCCTTGAGGCTAGAGCTACCAGTTTCTTCCCTGCAGGAGTTAATGCAGGCATAATGAAATACAGTGAAACCTTGTTAGTGCATTCCTCATTAACACGTTTTCCCGCTTATTACATTGTAAATTCGAATTCCCGATTCTCATCGTATTAGATCTATATAAAAATACCTCGCTTATCGCATCACGAATTTTTGCTATTACTGCTTAGTGCGGTCATATTTTTCCTAGCCCTGAAAATGTTATTTGTCATCGCTTGTGAAGGAAACTTGATTTCCAGCTAGGGTAAGAGCCGTCGCCACTGTTGTGTGATTACGGAAAAAGACCTTAAATTCCTGAGCTTCACAGGATAAGTTGCACCTTCGGGAAGCAAGCCATTAGTCTCAGGAATGTTCAGTTTTGCTTGCCAGTTAGCAGGGAGATTGCTGAATAACACAGTGAGCCTATTTGTACGTGTATTTCGCATTTCATTCAGAAGTTAGAAATTTATTTTGTGTTGAATGGTACAGTGAAGTGTAGTGAATACTTGTTACGTGATACGGTAGCCTATATCGGGATTAGGAACATATAAACATACCTGTCGCATCACAAATTTTCGCTATTATCGCTTAGTACATGTAGAAGTGTATTTGTTCCGTGGTACAGTAGCCTATATCTGGATTAAGAACATAATCATGTGAAATTGACGGGCGTGGTGCATATTTGTCTTATGAGAGCCTAGTTATGGATACGGAAAAAATAGTGCAATTCCTTACTAATAAAATCAAAATTAAAACATGTCAAAAAGTGGACTGGTGTCCACATCTTAAAACGTGCAAAGGTCGCGAATGTTGAACTCACACCTTCGAGTTTCGACTCAAGTTGGTCGAAGTTTATTCAAAATGGCGGCCATTCTTCTCTATTGCACTTGGTCGAGTGTAACCTCCAGTTCACTGTTTAAGAGTGTGACCAGAAAATAATAATAACCCACTGCTCTGAAATAAAGGCTTCTTCTAACATTTGTTTTAGACAGAGTGTGAACTGCAATAATACTTTGATATTTTTATTGGCCCCATGCACATATTTTCGTATTTGTTGTTTGATGGTTATTCACACTGTTCAGTGCACTTATTATTTTATAAGCCCCAGCAGAAAAGGTTTTCATATTTGTTCTCTCATGTTTTTCATACCTTTCAATACGTTCCTCTCATCTTTAGAAATGCTAAGTGTAGTTTTCAATGTACCTGCGGATACACAATGTGAAATGCCTTCATGTCGGGGAAAACTTATCTATTTTTCCATATCCCTGTTGGATAGTTTTTATTTGTATATTCAGTAGTACATTTTCTCACCTAACACATTCTTTTTTGTTGTTCCCTGCAGAAACATATTAACGAGGTTTTATTGTGTGAGATACAGAAGGCAGTGACAGGCAGAAACCTGGAAATATTTTGCATGATACTAAAATTGAACAAATTGTGAAAATTCAGGTTGTTTAAATATTAGCAGAGGATTCAATTCACTGAGTGAAGTAGAAAGTGAAAATGACAGTGATGACAGCACGTGATATAACAGCATTTGATTCGTGACTTTCACACACATAATGACATTAATTCTAAGCCTGATTTTCAGTGTACAGGTAAACTCTCTTACAGCCAGGCTGAGTGGCTATTGAAAATTACACTCTCACTGCGTGAGCTTTACTGATTTTCACAGTAATATACTACAACATCCAGCCGACTATCCCTCCAAGTGATTATAGGCTGAGTGATGGTAGAGGGGATTCTTCTTTAGATTGAGTTAAGGATTCAAGCTTTTTCTGGTACTCCTGCATAATTTCTTGATTGACTTTCAACTCGTCTCCCGTAAGTCTTCTGATTTTAAATGGGGTTCTCTTGGTGGTTTTGGGTATGAACCTTATCTTCACCCTAGGTAGGTAGTGGTCTGACTCCACATTGGCTCCCTTTTGAACCCTGACACTATTCCCTTGGCACTGGATGTTGCCACATGATCGATTTGAAATTCCCCCAAGCTGGATTCGGTGATCTCCACATCATCATCATCCTTTTTGTTTCTTGCTTGAACCGGGGTGACATCAACCTCAGACTGAACGAATCACAGACTTCAGTCAGCCTTTGTCCATTCTGGTTTGTCCTTTAATGGCCTGGATATCCTCCAACTATTTTCCTATATTTCTTTTCTTTTCCAGTTTGTTCATTGAATATTTTCTGTTCATTTGATATTTTACTTGATGATAGGTACTTGCATAGTTATCTTTCAAATACAGACCAAAATTTGTGGACTTCTGGAATCTTTCTGTTACCCTCATTGTTTGGAGTATGGGCATTGAGGATTACATAAGATTTGTTTTCACCTTTAAAGGTTAGAATCGAAAGTCTTGGGAATGAGGGCGTGAAATCAGTAATGGCATCTGTTATAGATGTGTGAGCAAAGAAGGCTGTTCCCAAGATGGTTGGGGACTCTCTTGTTACCTGACTTTTTCTTCCTTATGTCTGGTAGACACTTCAGTATTCT